>NW_023416318.1:18017734-18617734 GCF_014108235.1 Myotis myotis | reverse complement strand
AAGGTTTTTTTTGAGGATTGAATTAAATAGTGCTAGGTTTGCCACATGGTCTTCATATGTATGTGTGTATGTATGTATATGTATATACAGGATATATATATATATATATTTATTCATATTCTGATAGGCAATACAAGATGTCTGGATCAGAGAACAGACATTTATTACCTACAGAGCTTAGCACTGGTTTCCTAAGCTCCAATCCCCACAGGACAACATGGTAAAAGCTTAATGCAACAATGTTTGTGCAACAGGGTTGCACCATAGGAAAAGAACCCGCAAATTATGAGACTTGGAGCTTATATAAGGCTGCTGATATGTACTAGTATAGATGGATGATAGCTAGATAGGTAGACAGATGATAGATAGATAGATAGATAGATAGATAGATAGATAGATAGATAGATGATAGATTATCTTTACTCTGTAATGTAAGCAAATGTCTCCAGGAGAGCGGGGCAAGTGGCTTCTGGAAAATAAGTCTTTAACTCTTTCCAGAGAAATATTCTATCTCTAATTTCCTAAGCAATTTGCCACTAAATAATTCTTTAACCAAGTTTGCCAGTCCTCTTTGTTTAGGAGGCCCAGGTGGTACAGAAGTGTGAAAACATTCATGGAGAATTGTATTCCAACAGTAGGGTATCCAGAAAATGTTAGCTTCCTTCAGGAATCCAAGAACAGTGCTCTTTATCCTCCAAATGGCCTCTCGAGCCCTTCCCCACAGATGCCACTGTTGTGGAGAGATCAAAGGCTCATTGGCCACTATATACCCAAAGGTGAACAGCTCCACTGACTATTTCATTTGGTGAGTTCCTGGCCTAAGATTCAACAATCTGTGGACTGCTTTCTTGGGCTTCTTTCACACATATACTTTCTGCAGATGAGAGATTCTGGAGAGCAGCTGGGATGCAGTGAGATATCAGTTTTAACTATTAAATGATAGGTCCCCTGTGCATGTCTCCTGCCCTCTCCCAACTTTGGCCCTACACATGGGAGTACTATTATTTGGGGAAATTTCATTATAGAGCAATCAGAGAACAAAGACGTCAAGTTCTTCAAGAGCTCTGGTTTAGACTTGAAATCAATATTTAGAAACGACATGATCTTATAAACAAGTAATACAATGTACTCCTTCCCTAACCTAGGACTAGATATAGAACTCTGGAAGGGAAAGTAAGAGAAGAGAGCAATAGTTAATGTATACTGGCTCCCAGCCTGGCCCAGACTGAGAGGGTAGCGAGGAAGCAGAAATAGAATCCCCCATAAGGTGGCAACTGCAGATTACAGATGAAAAATGATTAAACTAGCAACAGAAATGGAGAAAGGACAAAAGGGTGCACTAGGGAGGTTTTAAGATTTTCTTTTTGGGATTTATAAGACTTGGTTGGAGTACAGAGTGACTTAGGTTTCTAAGTTGGGTATTATGTTACTAAAAAATTGGGGGAGGTTACTGTAATATTGGATATTGTAATAATGGGCTTTTACCTTATATTTTGATAAAAAATATTTGTGACATGTTATTGTGGAAAAACTAAAACTCGAATGTTTCAATTTGGTAATTAATGCTGATTTCATCTATTTGTTGATTTTTTCATGTTTTCAATGGAAATATTTTTTTTCCCTAGTTTGCAAAGTTGATAGAACATTTGCCCAATATGAACACCCATCTCACACTTAACCCAAGTTATACTGAGAGGGACATTTGTGCATCTGGTAATCCCACTGAACAGAAAATACAGTTTTGAGAGATTTGAGATAATTGAATCATTACATTTGGTTATGGATATGTTTATTTCAAGGTCATTTTTTAAATTTTATTTCTCTTTAAATTAAATTTATTGGGATAACATTGGTTAGTAACTTTATATAAATTTCAAGTGTAAAAGATTATAACTCAACATCTGTGTACTACCCCCCTGAAATCTATTTTACTTCCTTTACCAGGTATTTGATCATCTTTATCTACTTTATCCTCTGTTCATCCTCAAGTCATCTTTAGAATATACAGATGGAGTGGTCCAGAATGAATGCCAAGTGATAAGTAGAGGCTAAAGATCTAAGTTTGGGAATCATCAGTATACAAATGGTCTTTGAAACCAAAGTTGTATCCACCAAGATTCTTGGTTACAAACAACAGAAACCAGCCCTGATTAGTTTAAGCAGGAAAAATGATTTATTGGAGAGAATAAGTAGCTCACAGAATCTCTAGAAAGACAAAATAACCAAGCTCAGAGACCTTACAACAAAAAGCAATTCTCAAATCACAGTGCAGGGCTGGGCCTGCTGGTACCACCAACACTGAACACATGGCATTGGACACTATTATCAACCTCTGTCATTGCTGCCTTAGACATTGGAAGTGCTATTTCCACCTTTGCCAGAAGTGCTCCATGAAAGGCTCCTTATTCCTGCACTAGCTTCCAACTCAGTTCGGTGTGGGTATAGTTGAAATGCCTATGTTCTAGCTGCAAGGGAGGCTGGAACTGTAACTATCAATATGGCTGCTTTAATAGGAGGCAGGGCCTCTTAAAGTGGGAAGAGGGTTAAATGTGGAGTGTGGTCAAAAAGAATAACAAATGTCCACTATAAGAATAGAAGCTGAGGTTATGAAAGAGAAGATATGGAAATAAGGAGAGAACACACTGATTATAGCCAGTGTCTATTGAACACTTACATATTCTGCATTTTATATATAGGAAATAATTTATTCCTTAAAACAACTCTCTCAATAGAAAATATTGATTTGCAGTTGGAGAAACTGAATTAACAGAATGATGAAACACATTGCCCAATGTCACCCAGCAAAAAGGGCTGACTCCAGAACATGTGTAAGTTATACTGCCTCTCCATGGAGAGAATAAAGATGAAATTCTAGGAAACACAGACATTTATGGACTAGAGAGAGAAAGCGAAATGGATGGAAAAGAAAATAAATGATCAGAAAACTAAAGGGACCTCAAGGAGTGTGCTCTATCAGAAACCCTGGGATAAGAGAGTTTCACCGAATGTTGGTTGTATTAGTTTCCTAGGGTTGCTGTAAAAAGGTACTACAAACTGGGGGGCTTAAAGAACAGAAATTTATTGTCTCATACTTCTGGAGGTTAGAAGTCTGAGATCAAGGTGTTGGCAGGGTTGGTTCCTTTTGAGGGCTGTAAGGGGAGGATCTGTTCCATGATTTTCTGGCAGCTTCTATTACTTTGTTGGCCATCTTTGGCTTTCCTTGGCTTGTAGATGCATCACCCTGATCTCTGCCTTTATATGGCATTCTTCTTGTATCTCTTCTTATAATCTTCCCTCTTTGTATGTCTGTCTCCAAATCTTCCCTTTTTATAATAACGCCAGTCATATTAAATTAGGGGCCCACCCCACTCCAGCATGACCTCATCTTAACTAATTATATCTGTAATGGCCATACTTCCAACTAAGGTCACATGCTGAAATATGAGGGTTAAAAGTTTAACATATAAATTTGGGAAAGATACAATTAAACCTATGCATAATAGTGGTCAACTATACAAGTGCTACAGAAAGATCAAGAAGAATGAAGACTGCAAATAAACTATTAGATTTGGCAACTAAGAAGTTATGGAGAGTTGGTAAGAACAATTTCAGTAGCATGTAAGGGGCTTACGAGAGGTCATGAAGGGAATATGCACAGATAATTCTCCATATAAGTTTGATGTGAGAGGAAAGGTATAGCCTTCTTTATAGAGGGAGGCAGACCCCTGTGTACTCAATAGTATAAAAAGAAATGTTATGGTTTGGTGGTGTTTTTTCCTCTGTGTTAAGCCAAATCTTTAGCAACTGTGATTTAAAATCAACAACTGGTTTTGGGCAGATATCTGCATAACATGTGGTAGTGTGGCCATAGTGACTGTCAGTCTAAGACATTCCAGGAAGTATATTTACACAAAGGCTTCTGTGTTCCAAAGTGAAGACATAATTTTATATACTAAGGACCTTTACAAAATACCCCTCCCACATGTTAATGTTATGCAAATGAGTAGTAGAACACTTCAGACACTTTCCTTCCTTGAAAATGCTTTCTTTCCTCTGTCTAGAGATACTCTTCTAAAATGCAAGAGTTCAAAAACCTGCAAATTCAAACAGAGATTTTGAGCTGTACAGCAGGAAGGAGTTAGGATTTAGAAGGCTGATTTCAGTGCCTGCTGTGTTTTCATTTCTCTTTGCTGGGGCCAGTCGCTGTGTTTCAGAAACAGAGCAGCTCTGGAAACAAGAGATGCGTGACTGAGAACATGGAATTGCTCTCCTCTGTATGTTTAAAACTCCAGTTTGAAAGAAATGCTTTATTCCTTTTCAAACTTCCCTACTGTTTCTGGTGAATTCTTTTCTTACATGATTCCACAGGACTGGATTTTGTGCTCCCGCCTTCAGGCTGGAAATTGCTTAGTCCTGCGTGCTAATGACTCTCAGAGTGTGATCACTGGCTGCTGGGGCCTTTTGAAGTTCCTGCTACAGCCAAGTTGCTCATTGCCGGGCATTTTCCATTTCCTTCTGTTTCTTCCCCACCACTTTCATCTGCTTATCACTGTGAGAGCCCACGCTGAGCATGCTGGAACCTTACCATGAATGCTACCCCACACAAAGATGTCCACACTTTCCACGTTCCACAGACGTTCTCTGCTGGAGAATCAAGGAAATCAACATTGGAAACTTGCCAAGAATCCCACTGATAGAGCCAAACAGATGTACAGAAAAAGGGAGCTTAGATAGTCACAAAGCAAATGCTTTTTGTTAAAAAAGAAATATTTTTAGGAAGTTGATTTCATTTGATGAGATAGTGTCTTGACTCAAAAAGAAACCATCTCCTAGAAATATCCATGCACGTTTATTAAAATGGTGCGGTCCTATCTTGATTGTAATGATTTCAGGGGTGCATGCATCTGTTAAAACTTAACGAATTGTACACTTTAAATAAGTGCTGCTTATGATATGTCAGTCACACTTCAACAACAAATGGTGTGGGCTCCTGAGCAAACTTACCTGTGTTTTGTGTGTGGTCTCTCACTGACATTGTCATAGCTCAGAATTTGGCCACTGATGTTCACACACCCATTTATTCACCAGGGGGTGAGGCTGGCAATAGGCCTGTCCTTAAGGGCAGGGCAGGACTGGCAGGGATGCTGGGACAGGCAAATACTTCACACTGCAAACAAAGCGACTGGAAAATTCCCCTGAGCAAACAGCCCCGTGCCTTCTGGCTTAGTGGCTGGAACACTGAAATGATGTTTTGGTAACATTTTAACAATAACAGCTGACTGCTGATAGGTCTGGTTGCTCCCCCTCTTCCTTACTTTACAAGGGGTCGTTTGATTATGCACATCTACTAGTAAAAGCAGTTCGTTCAGAAACTTTGTTGTTTTCCCCTTGTTATGTTTTCCCTTCTTTTTCTTTTTCCAGAGCTACATTAAACTTAATGCCCTCCCCCGCCCCACTCCTTGAGTGTCTTTTGCAAGGTCAGATGGGGAACAGGGTGGTACAGGGAAAATATACAGGAACAGAGTCATTGTCTTCACGTTCTCCAGGCTTCTTACCTAATATCCAAATGATCTACTGAGCCCTGTGCTGCACAGCTAGAAATCCCACCCAGGTTGCACGTTTCTTAGGTCTCTCAGATGGTATTTGCACATTCTGGACTCCTTCCTACTCCCCATTTTTATTTACCTGTCTACTGCTTCTCCAGGACACGGAACCCTCTCTTTATTCTGAAACCTGCATCCCCTAAGGCAGTGAGTGCTCTCCTAAGTCTATATGTGATGACTTAAAGGTTTTGGTGGAGGAGGAGGCAACAGATGGGTGGCCAATATAAGGCAAGAAAAGAGGACACAAAGAGATGTCAGGTATCTCTGTTCCTGGAGCCTGCAGGTCACCTTCCCTTTGCAGGGAGTCACTGGCTGTCCCTGGTCATCTCTCCCTATGGCTCTGGGTGGTCTCTCACTGGCTCCTACAACCCTACTCCCACTATTCTCAAGCCTCAAAATTCCAGTGGCAGTGTCCCCAGGAACACTAAAAAAATCTAAAAAGACAACACAAAAGAAACCAAGCCTTTTACAACAACAACAACCAGCAGAAAAGTTTTAGCTCACATTATCTTGATTTTCCTGGATTTGACTTTAGCACAACTAAAGAATCATTCATAATACTACACCCCCACCCCAAGAAAGTCACTGTCTACTCCAGAAGAAAATCCAGATCTGTACCTTAGAAAACCAGGCTATTGATAAGAACTGTGAAATCACACTTTTTATTTATAATGTAAATATAGTACATTCATCAGCAAGACTCAAGATCAAGTTATCTGTGCTTTCCTCCCCTGCTGGCAATCCCGGAGTGAGTGGGGATGGGATGGTGGAAGATTTGTTTATCACACGCCCTATGCCCCCTCCTAAACAGGACAAACTGAAAAGTGTTGTCCCTCCTTTTCTTTTCTACACACTGCCTATTTCGTGGGAGATGCTAATAGGCAGGCATCAGACCTAAATCTGATTTTGGTGTGTCATGCATAAATTAGTGCTGGTATAATTTTAAGAGCACTAATTGCTCTCTAGAATAATTCTTCTTTCCCAGGAGGGAAAACATGGGCTTTGGAAACTGCTGCCAGCGTCCTATCAGCCAGATCCTAGTGATCTAAAAGGCTCAAAACCTGGCAGGTGTCAGGTAAACTTCTCCAGGATGCATAGGTCAGCAAGACATTTGTTCTTTTCTGGTATGAAGTAGATCACAGTGTCCCAACATCCACACTCAGGCAAATATTAGCGGAAAGAGTTGACACTGACTTCTCTGAACTCTACCCTTTCCCTTTGGAACTCCAAACTGTGAAATCTGGCAGGATATACACAGCCATGAAAGCCTACACAGTGCAAAGTAGTAAAAAGTCTACACACAACATGGATATGTGCTTAAAGGCAATCGAAGCCACCTGATTCTTCTATAATTTTTAATTTAAAGAATACATAATATGTTATATACATTTCAAAAGTTCTTCTCATTACATACATTTACTCAAAAGTCCAATAATGTGCTTAAGCCCTCTGGCTTGTCAAGACTCCTGCCCTCACTGGCCAGTGTTGATCAGTGGTTTGATTCCAGTCAGGGCACATGCCTGGGTTGTGGGCCTGATCCCCAAAAGGGGGCGTGCAGGAGGCAGCCGGTCAATGATTCTCTCTCATCATTGATGTTTCTATCTCTCCCCCCCCCCCCCGAAATCAAAAATATAACTCCTGCCCTGCAAAATCCAATGAGCACTTCATGGTCTGAACGGTTATCCCAGGACTTGTCCAGTGCATAGCCTGCATGACAGTACATGGAGCCCCTGCTTTGAATCCTGGTCTGCTACCTACCAGCTGTGTGAACTCAGGGAAACTTTTATCTTCTCTAAGCCTCATATTCCTCAACTGTAAAAAGGGGATGATAGTGATACCTAACTCTTAGGGTTGCTGCGAGGCAGCAAAATCACAATGCAACAGAAAGATTATAGGAAAGTGAGTACGAAAGAGTGAATGTGTATGTGGATAGGTAGAGGGAGGTGGTTAAAAAAAGAGGAAAGAAGAGCCTGGCTGGCGTGACTGAGCTTCAACCTATGAACCAGGAGGTCAGGGTTTGATTCCCAGTGTGGGGTGTGCGGGAGGCAGCCAATCAATGATTCTCTCTCATCTTTGATGTTTCTATCTCCCTCTCCCTTCCTCTCTGAAATCAACAGAAATATATTTTAAGAGACAGGGAAAGAGAAAATGAGATGCTGGATACCATGTTCCCATCTGCCCTTTATCAACCTACGTCAGCATCAGCAATCTGGTGAGATATGGCATCTGAGGTGATTAATCACATTCACCCTTGGACTGAGTTGACATTGTAAATAACAAGGGTTAGCAACCTCTTGTTACTTGGGGTAATGGGGCAAATCTAAGGCAGAAGTGTGAGAGGCGAGAAAGAGAGAGAATTAGAAAAAAGGAAAAAGAAAGAAGACTGTGAAAACGGGGGTGGGGGGGGTGGCGGGGAGAAAAAGGCTAAAAAAGTTACTACTTCTGAGGAAATTAGCAGGCCTGGTTGCCAATGCCAAGCAAAAAACATTGTGCAGAGAAGGGAGTGAAAGAGGTGATGCCCATTGCATAACTGGAACCCTTAATTCTGTCCCCACTCAGGCTCAGCGGCAAGTTTTTTGGAGACTAAAGTAGTCCTCAGAGTGTCCAGAGGGCAGTTAGTATCCTCTTCCTTCTGCTGGCATAGTCCTCTCCCACCCCAAGACTGCCGTGAGAATGTGTCTATCAGACTTCCAGCTACCACTGTAACTGATGGAGGGCCCAGATCCTCTGCTCTGAAATCCATCATTAAATTTGTTCTAAGATGATGCTTCCCATAGGCTGCTCCCAGTCAGTGACAGAATGCAGCAGGAATACTAAGGCAGGCCCACTTGTGGGAGACAGAGGCATCTTTTTTTTTTTTTTTAATTAAATCTTTATTGTTCAGATTATTACATTTGTTCCTCTTTTTCCCCCCCATAACTCCCCTCCTCCCAATTCCCGCCCCACCCTCCGCCCTCACTCCCCACCCACTGTCCTCATCCATAGGTGCACGATTTTTGTCCAGTCTCTTCCCGCATCTCCCACACCCCTTTCCCCCCCAAGAATAGTCAGTCCATTCCCTTTCTATGTCCCTGATTCTATTATAATCACCAGTTCATTCTGTTCATCGGATTATTTATTCACTTGATTCTTAGATTCACTTGTTGATAGATGCATATTTGTTGTTCATAATTTGTATCTTTACCTTTTTCTTCCTCTTCCTCTTCTTAAAGGATACCTTTCAGCATTTCATATAATCCTGGTTTGGTGGTGATGAACTCCTTTAGCTTTTCCTTATCTGTGAAGCTCTTTATCTGACCTTCAATTCTGAATGATAGCTTTGCTGGATAAAGTAATCTTGGTTGTAGGTTCTTGGTATTCATCACTTTGAATATTTCTTGCCACTCCCTTCTGGCCTGCAAAGTTTCTGTTGAGAAATCAGCTGACAGTCGTATGGGTATTCCCTTGTAGGTAACTGAGTTTCTTTCTCTTGCTGTTTTTAAGATTCTCTCTTTATCTTTTGCTCTTGGCATTTTAATTATGATGTGGTCCTCTTTGGATTCCTTTTGTTTGGGGTTCTCCGTGCTTCTTGGACCTGTAAGTCCATTTCTTTCACCAGGTGGGGGAAGTTTTCTGTCATTATTTCTTCAAATAGGTTTTCAATATCTTGCTCTCTCTCATCTTCTGGCACCCCTATAATTCTGATGTTAGTACGCTTGAAGCTGTCCCAGAGGCTCCTTACACTATCCTCGCATTTTTGGATTCTTTTTTCATTTTGCTTTTCCGGTTGGGTGTTTTTTGCTTCCTCTCATTTCAAAACATTGACTTGATTCTTGCGCTCCTCTGGTCTGCTGTCGGGAGTCTGTATAATATTCGTTATTTCAGTCCGTGTATGCTTAATTTCTAGTTGGTTCCCCAATATAACATCGAGGGTCTCATTAGTTTTCTTGTAGATCTCATTAAGTTTATTGGCGGCTTCTAAACAGTTCTTGAGAGACCTTAAAAGTGTGGTTCTGAACTCTATATCTTCCATTGACAATTTTGTCCTGTTTCTTTGTCTCCGCATTTTGTTATGCTTCCTTGGTGCACCCCCTAGTGGTCTTTGTTCGAAGTCTTATAGTTAAACCTTGATTGTTGTAGCTAATACCAGGGAGGGTTTGACCTCCAGGCCAAGTGGCTATGAGAATCAGCTGTGTCAGCAGTGAGAGAACCTCTGTCCTCTAGGGAGGTGCTAATCTAGCCTTTGCCTGAGGCTATCTGGCAAATGCCTCTGTGCAGGGCTTGGGCGGGGCGGGTCGCACAGGATCAACAGGGTGGGCCGGAGAGAGCAGTTATGGCTGCTCTCAGTCCTGTCCCCAGGGGCTCTGCCTCTCTGAGTCCCAGCACCCGATGCAAAGCTCGGAGAGAAAGCTGCACTCACTCTGACCGAAGCCAGACAGTCCCGCTTCTCCCGTTTGAGTCTGGGTCCCTAAAGACTCGCCTGTATCTGGAGCTCAGAGTCTGCGACTCCCTCCCGATTGAAAACGCCAACCGAGCCCTCCGCCGCCAGCCCGCTCCGCGCACTCCGCACCTCAGAACTTGACTTCAGCACTGCACCTCCTCTGAGTGTCCATATGCGTTTCTCTTTCCTCCTAGTTGTAGGACTTCCACTCAGCCAGCGTTCTTGTGGTTCTGGGTGATGTCCGTTCCGTCTTTTAGTTTCACTTTTGAAGTAGTTGTTCAAAGCAGCAAACTCCGGCGTTAACCTATGCCGCCATCTTGGTTCTCCGACAGAGGCATCTTCTGATGACTACTTTGGCATAAGGATTCCCCAACAGCCTTGCTGAACCTTTCTTCCCTCTCTCCTTCTCCTGGACTCAGACTTGTTTCATGAATTGATGGCTTTCCCAGCTTTTGGGGGCTTCTTCCTTATTTTCTTTCACAGGTACCTTTACTAATAAAATCCTGTATATTTAATCCCAACATGATGCCTGCTGCCTATCCTATATAATAAAAGGGTAATATGCAAATAGACTGAACGGCAGAACCACCGAACAACTAATCAAAGCATAATATGCTAATGATATGCTAAGGCTGCTCAACCCCTCACTATGACGTGCACTGACCACCAGGGGGCAGACAGTCAACTGGTCGACCAGTTGCTATGACACGCACTGACGACCAGGGGGGCAGATGCTCTGACCGGTAGGTTAGCTTGCTGCTGGCGTCTGGCTGATCAGGACTGAGCGAGATGGGCCAGACATGCCCTGGAGCCCTCCCACAGTCCCTCCCCAGCCTGATCGTGCACTGGTGGGGTCCCTCAGCCTGGCCTGCACCCTCTCGCAATCTGGGACCCCTTGGGGGATGTCGGAGAGCCAGTTTCAGCCCGATAATGCAGGCCACTCCCTTTGGGAGGGTGCCAGACCAGGGCTCATGGCTGGTGAGCACTGCTGTGGCAGCTTGAGCCTCTCTCGATTGGGACTGATTGGGTGCGAGCCACAGCAGGCACAGTGGGGCTGGGATGAGTGGGAGCAGCAGGTAGGAGCTGTAGGTGGCATTGGACTGTGGGTTTTGGCCTGATTCCTTCAGGCCACCCAGAGGGACCCCACCCATGCACAAATTCATGCACCGGGCCTCTAGTGTGTTAGATAAGCTTCATTCTGGGATGAGTTATAGTGCTATTGGCCATGAGTTCAATGTTAATGAATCAATGATATACAGGATAGCAGGAACCTAACTGTATTTTCTCTATAAGCAATAGTTCAGTATTTGTTAATTCAGTGCTCATGGTGACTTTATAGAACATAACTACCATAAATAATGAGATTCAACTGTATATACCACATTTTGTTTATCCATTCATCAATTAATGAACATTTAGGTTGTTTCCACTTTTTGCCTATTAGCAATAATGCTGCTATAACAATTATGTACAAGTTTTTGTTGAATACCTGTTTTTCAATTATTTGGGGGCTTGCAACCAGCTGTCCTCCGTTTTTAATCAGTATGATTTCACAAGAAATTGCTGCTTAACGGTGAAGAGGGTTTGGGGAGTGAAAGGTGGAGGAAGAAGAAAGGCAGTATGCTGAGGACATGGGTTGGGCTCAGGGTGAAAATAGAACTGGGCTTTGATCCGCAGAGTAAATGGGGTGATCAAAAGAACCCCAGGGACAAAACAAAATCAAAATAAAGGCGGCCAGAGATAGTACCAATCAAAATCAGTCAGATACTTCAGCTAAGGGTCCACCCGAAATGGCCAGGCAGAAGGCAATGTGTGGAAACAGAGGAGAGAATTTCAGAAAAAGAGGAAGGCAGGTGGGAAAACCTAGAGAGGCTTCTGGACACAAGTCTTGATGCTCTTTTTTAAAAAATTGAGGTATAGCTCAGCTGGTTGGAGCATCATCCTGTGCACCAAAAGGTTGTGGGTTCAATTCCCGCTCAAGGCACGTAACTGGGTTGTGGTTCTATCCCTGGTCAGGGCACATGTAAGAGGCAGATTATCTGTTTCTCTCTGAATCAATGTTTCTTTCTCTTGCTCTCTCTCTACCCGCTCCCTCCTCTCTTCCTCTCTCTGAACATATATATCCTCAGATGAGGATTTTTAAAAAATTAGTGAGAGGTGGCCTGAAAAGAGGGAGCAGTGGGCAGAGCAAGCCGGCCGGTTGAGATGATCAACAAAAAGCAGTTCAGACTTATGGAATTTGTCAGCATTTTCCAGGGATTCCCAGAAACACTCATGCCGGGAGCCAGTCCATCCTTGCTGTTTCAAAGGACCTGGCATATATGGCATACTGTTCTTAAAATGTTTTCTCACCTTCTTGGCACTATGTGTTTTAACCAAGGTCTCCTCTCTGAGAAAGGTTGTTTCCCCAGGTAGGGATTTTTTCCCTGAAGTCAGGGAGGGGATAAAACTCCTTAACTAAGTGCCAGGTGGGTAGTTAATCACTTTAACTACAAACAATCATACTTAAGCTACATAATCTTTACTCCCTGGAATGGAGATAAGAAACGCCCTAACCTTTGTAATAGAGATTGATAGGATTGGAATCAACTGGTATAAATACAGATGTAACAAGACAGCAAGAGACAGAACTTAGAATACAGAGCTTAGAACACAGAACTAAGAGGCACAGAACCTACACAGAACGTTCTCTAGAAACAGAAGAACTTTGCTGGAGAGAACATGGCAAAAGATCCTGGACTGAACCTGACTACAGAAATTGGCAAGAGAACCTGACTAGAACCTGGTGACTGAACCTGGCTGGAGAACCTGGAGAACCTAGCAAGACAACTGGCTACCGAACCTGGCAGGAGATCCAAAGCAAAACCTCTCTGGAAATCCAGACCGGAACTTGGCTGGAGATCCTGGCTAGAGGTCCTGGCTAGGCTGCTGATCAACTGAACACTGTCTCTGTGTCCTTCCTTCTTCGCCGACGCCGTCCACACCTTTGGGGACCCCTGGACCCGCTGGGGCTGGACCCCGGCATCTGGCGCCCAAACAGGGACCCCTAGGTAAGCGCCCTGCACTTGGGACGGATAGGACTCCACCGTAGTGTTATGGGTTGGCTCAACGAGATAGACCACCGACTCAGAATTTAAATTTAAGAGCCTTTATTAAGCTGGCCAGCTGACCACAGCGCCTATCTCCCCCTCTGGGAGATTCGGAGCATGTGGCGGCGATCAAGGGTGCAGTATGATCTTTATATAGCAAAGCAGTGTTAAAAATCAATTACAAAGCATTCCATTAAAAGTTCATAAAGAGTTCACAAGAACAAAGGGGGTAAACAGAGTCACACCTGGCTGGAGCATATCATAATTCATTATTTCTCTAAGACAATCTAACAATTTTTCTTCTACTGTTACCCTGATACAATCCTGCTTCCACGGTTACCCTGACACAATCCTTGAACACAATCCTCCCTCCCTTCGAGCACATTCAATTTCTCATGTCTCTTTTCCTCCCCTCAGCACATTCTGTAACATTCTGTAACCCTTTCATGGCTCCGTCCCCTACCCTGTAACAGTAGGAAGAGGGTGGATAGTCTTCACCGACTCTGTCCACACCTTTGGGAACCCCTGGAACAGGATTCCCATAGGTAAGCCTCCCCCCCCATTGAGAACCCCCACATTCAGGACGGATAGGACTCCACCAGGGTGCTACAGACCCCCCTATAAAGAATAAGTAGGGTAAGAAGGTGGATAGTACAGAACTTAGATTGAGAAGATGTGCCATACTGAGTCCAAAGAAGACTCTGTATTGATCTTTAGATTAAGAAGATGTGCCATACTGAGTCTAAAGAAAAAAGACTCTGTATTGATATTTTAACACATATGCTTGCTAGCAGAGGAATTAAGGTTACTCCCAGTCAGACAGAACGTTTTATACAAGAAGCATGTCCATGCTTTTCTGAGGAAGGAAAGGTAAATGTAAAGGCATGGGAGAAGGTAGGCCCAAGGAGCCTTATCCTTAACCCCACTGCAGCCTTTCCACCCCGGGAAAGTGCAGGATTGGCAAGCTCTCCCTGGGGTGATAGATCAGGACTCAGGTAATAGTGGAAAGCGCCAATCCTACTCTTAAAATGGATACAAGAGAGCATTTCAGGTTTTTCTTTTTAATGCCTGATTTTAAAAAATAAAAAAGGGGGAATTTGCCGGGAGCCGGTCCATCCTTGCTGTTTCAAGGGACCTGGCATATATGGCATACTGTTCTTAATATGTTTGCTCACCTTCTTGGCACTATGTGTTTTAACCAAGGTCTCCTCTCTGAGAAAGGTTGTTTCCCCAGGTAGGGATTTTCCCCTGAAGTTAGGGAGGGAATAAAACCTCTCAACTAAGTGCCAGGCGGGTAATTAATCACTTTAACTATGAACAATCATGCTTAAGCTACATAATCTTTACTCCCTGGAATGGAGATAAGAAACGCCCTAACCTTTGTAATAGAGATTGATAGGATTGGAATCAACTGGTATAAATACAGATGTAACAAGACAGCAAGAGACAGAACTTAGAATACAGAGCTTAGAACACAGAACTAAGAGGCACAGAACCTACACAGAACGTTCTCTAGAAACAGAAGAACTTTGCTGGAGAGAACATGGCAAAAGATCCTGGACTGAACCTGACTACAGAAATTGGCAAGAGAACCTGACTAGAACCTGGTGACTGAACCTGGCTGGAGAACCTGGAGAACCTAGCAAGACAACTGGCTACCGAACCTGGCAGGAGATCCAAAGCAAAACCTCTCTGGAAATCCAGACCGGAACTTGGCTGGAGATCCTGGCTAGAGGTCCTGGCTAGGCTGCTGATCAACTGAACACTGTCTCTGTGTCCTTCCTTCTTCGCCGACGCCGTCCACACCTTTGGGGACCCCTGGACCCGCTGGGGCTGGACCCCGGCACACTCATATCAGAAAAGAACTGGACTTCCTGTCATTACACAGGATGGGGTGTGTGTGCAAATTATTGTTATTTGGGCATGTATAACCCCTGACTTTGGGAATACTAGGTTACATATTTCCACAGTATCTCGAATAATAATAAATAACAATAGACATCATTTTTAAGGCCTTCTTTTGATTAAAATACTCAATTTAATGAAAATACTCAATTCTGTTTGGAATGTTTTGTTTTTGTTTTTTTGTATTCTCTGCTATCTCTCTCTCACGACTGGATCCAAGTGACCTTTCTGCATAGTCAGTACATAGGGCTGATTACTCGATCACAGAAATGGAGCAGAAAAGTACATGGCTGCAAAACAGCTGACACATCCCAGGAAGGACTTTGTTAAACAAACTGATGTTTCTCTCTCTCCCTTCTTTCTCTCTCTCAAATCAATGAACATACTCTCAGGTGAGGATTTTTTTTAAATGAGGTATAATTGACATTTAACATGTTAGTTTTAGATGTATATCATAATGATGCCACATTTGTATATATTGCAAAATGATCACCACAATAACTCCAGTTACAAATTTTTTCTTGTGACGAGAACTTTTAAGATTTCTTCCTGGTGCTCTTGATAAATGCCTGCAGCTGCCACTTAGAAGCTATTTAGCTCAGCTATAAGAGTGTTACATCCAGAGCCAAAGCTAGCCTGGTATATCAGCCCAGTTTTATGTAAGTAATGTCATATTGAATGAGTTATTCAGCCTTTATTTCATTTTTCTCATCTTAAAACATTACCAATAATGGTATTTACCTCATAAGGTGACTGCAAGATTTAAACAAGATAATGAATGTAAATTAATTAGCATAGCACTGACACATAGTAAATGCTTGATAAATATATATGTATGTAAATGTTTGTGTTCAGGGGAAGAGGGTTAGGATGGAAAGGAGATGTTAAGGTAACAAACCCACTTGGACAACTGTGCCAAAGAGAATTGTTTAAGCAGAGGCCAAGACGTGATTAGATATGCAACAGATTAGTTGGGGAAATGCTTGAGAAGGATAAAGGGAAAAGGAAGAAGGAATAAGTAGGAAGCGCTTGTATCAGACCACAATGTAGGTCTGATACATATGAAAGGAGAAAGGTAAGGAAGATTGGGTAGAATGCAGTGCAGTACTCTACAAGTTTTGGCCAGGCTGCTGAGGAGTCCCTGTGCCAAAGTTGCCTATTGGAGGAATCCCCCATCAGATAAGAATGGTCTAACTTGAGTACACCCACTGGCCCAGTCACTGAATAGGAGCCACTGGAGTCTGTGGGTCAGCATGCTCTCTACAAAAGGCTCTCTTAACAGGACATCTGAAGGGGGCATCTCCATGCTCCCGCTCCTCAAACCATAGCATACCAAAACCCATTACTCCAAACCCGTTACTCATTGTTGTGAGGCTAAGAGAACACTTTCTACCATATGTCTGTACCTCTAGAGAAAGTTTTATTGGAGAAAGTTCTTCCCGTGTCAACAAACTTGATCCCCATAACAACTTCACCACCAAACACAGGTGAAACTCTATAAGGGCCTGACACTCAGCTTCCCTTTCTGAGGTAATCTTACCAAACTTCCATCTAATTGTCCCCATGAATCCGTTTGTTCCATTTGCAGTGGGTTTTGCCTTTCTGCCTCGTTCCTGTTGGATGCGAGGCTGGGTCTACTTTATGAGTTCCCAGGTCTGACTTTTCCCTTGAATATTGTTCTTGCTTCTCCAATTGTTTCCATAAAACCTCAGGCCAGACCTGCACCATTTCAAATCTTAGCACTGGTTTCCAGAAACCCAACCCACATCAAGTCCCAGAGCCCCAGTAGTTTGAATCCAGTAACTGAAAAACAAATGTTTCTTCTCAGGGATAAAATGAATAATGTGCCCTAACCAGTATGGCTCAGTGGATAGAGCTTCGGCCTGCAGACTGAAGGGTCCTGGGTTCGATTCTGATCAAGGGCATGTACCTTGGTTGCGGGCACATTCCCAGTAGGGGGTGTGCAGGAGGCAGCTGATCGATGTTTCTCTCTCATCGATGTTTCTAACCCTCTATCCCTCTCCTTTCCTCTCTGTAAAAAAATCAACAAAATATATTTCTTAAAAAAAGAATAATGTGATTGACTTTAGATCACTCCTTTTCTCTTTGGCTGCAACTATGACAGGTTTAACATTTTTTTGTTTTCTTTTTCTCCAGATTACTATATAAACTTATATGTAGTAACCAAAACTTCCCAGGGGCTTTGGGAAATTTCACAAAGTGATCAAAGTTTATCAGATAGAATAAAAAAGGCATAAGAGTCTAATCATTTCTGAAAAAGAAAAGCTACAGAGGGGAACTTTACATAATATAAAAACGTTTTGAGCCGAAACCGGTTTGGCTCAGTGGATAGAGCGTTGGCCTGCGGACTGAAGGGTCCCAGGTTCGATTCCGGTCGGGGGCATGTGCCTGGGTTGTGGGCACATCCCCAGTGGGAGATGTGCAGGAGGCAGCTTATCAATGTTTCTCCCTAATCGATGTTTCTAACTATCTCTCTCCCTTCCTCTCTGTAAAAAAATCAATAAAATGTATTTAAAAAAAAAAAAAACGTTTTGAAAAAGGAGTACTACAGCAGTTTAAAATGTACAGAACAGGGGTGCTATAACTGAATTCTATTTAGCTCTTGGATTCTCACTTTTCTTGATGGTAGAAAACACTCAGTCTTACCTCTTCATTTGAACTCAGTCAGTTTGGCTTAAAATGTAGTAAATATTCAAATCTTGCTGTTTTTACTCTGAGTTTACCCTAGTATAGGGCAGGGGTATCTAGTTCTTGTGCCAGCCTTTGTCAACATGAGAGTACAGCAAGTTCGCACCTGCCCTGGTCTTGTGGGTGTTTCTGAGCCCCAACCCAAGGTTGTTGTTTTTTTTGTCCTCTGGATCTCTCATCACTTTTTCACCTCCATTGGGAGCTCAGGAACTTTCAGTGTCTTCCAGAACCACCTGGAGTATGAGGATCTGCCAAGTGCCTCTGAGGCCCATCTGCCTACACACCCCTCCTCAGCATGGCTCATCTACCTCCCAGGCAGTGAGTTTCTCAGAATCCTGGCTCAAACTCACTAAACTCAGGGCTTCTCTAAGAGTTCTACAGTCTCTTTGCTGGGATTGCCTCAAAACTTTCTGGGTATTTCTATTATACTCTTTTATTCTGGGCTTTAACTGTAGGTGGGTGGCACAGTGAAAAAGGGGATGGTTCTGAAGTAAAGCCTCTATCCTTGATTTAATTCTCTTCCTGATTGATCTTCAATCTCTTGTTCTCTTTTCTTTCTTTTTTTAAAAATATATTTTATTGATTTTTTACAGAGAGGAAGGAAGAGGGATAGAAAGTAAGAAACATCAATCAGCTGCCTCTTGCACACCCCCTACTGGGGATGTGCCCGCAACCAAGGTATATGCCCTTGACCGGAATCGAACCTGGGACCCTTCAGTCCGCAGGCCGATGCTCTATCCACTGAGCCAAACCGGTTAGGGCTGTTCCCTTTTCTTTTTATTAGGGGGAGTGGACACAGAAAATAAAAGGCTATTATATATTATCATGCACCCTTTCTACTCTGGTTTTTAGTCTAAACTATAATCAGTCCTAAATGTTTGCCATTTTTCCCTCAATCATGGATGCACATTAGAATTACCTAGGAAGATTAAAAAAGATATCAGTGCCCTATAACTTAAAAAAAATACCCATGACCCCTGGCTGGTGTGGCTCAGTTGGTGGGAGAGTCTTTCTGTGTACTGGAAGGTTGCAGATTTGATTCCCAGGGCACATACCTAGGTTGGGGGTTCGATTACCTGGTCAGGACACGTGCAGGTGGTGACCAATTGATGTTCTCTCTCACGTTGACGTTTTTCTCTCTCTCCGGAGGAATACCTCAGTTGTTCCTGAGAGTGGGTTCTTGGGCATTGCTGAAATAAGAATCTTCAGAAGCCCTCACAGGAAGATGAGAGGTAGTAGAAGATTGTATTGGCATGGAGTTACATTCCTGTTTCCAATGTCCCAAGCCATTCCTGAAAGAGGGGCAGCTGGGAATTCAGCAGAGCCAGAAGGAGGGCCAGTGTTCAGAGTTTCTGTTCCATGTTGCAGATGGCTGTGTTTCTGTTCCAGGTTGCAGCCGAATGTGTAAATAATTGATTAATCAACTATATATGTTCTGGCTAAGATTTTGTTGCAGTTCTCAGTTGACCAAGAAAGAACAAAGAAGCTTTTAACCCAGCCCTGAACTTACACACCTGACCACCAGGAACACAGATTCTGATCGATTAAGTCTCAGAAACACCAGGATGATGTACACCCCATCACCGCTTGACCGGTTTCAGAACTCTGACCATCCTGTTCTGGGAACCAGCAACGACTACATTCTTCGAGACCAAAGACTCCCCACAAGGATTCAAATTCCAGGGCCAGAAATCACCAGGATCCCCTTTGTGCTCCTTACCCACATTCCCTCCCCTGATTCCCCTGTACAGTATAAGCTTACTCCTAACAAGATTAAGTGGAAGGTGGATGTTAGGGTTTTTACCAGCCACCTTCCCAGATTCCAGCATCTGATCTTATTAAACACGCACTTATAACCCAATCCCTGTCTCTGCTTTTTGGCTGGGTGTTGTTGACAGGCAGCATGAGCTCTGGACTCGGTTGACATCTGGTTTCACACTCAACATAGGGGCACCTAAATATACCAAGCAAATATTAGGAGATCTAAAAGGAGAAATAGATAGCAATACAATAATAGTAGGAAACTTCAATACCTCACTTTCATGAATAGATACATCATCCAGACAGGAAATGAACGAGGAAACATTAGACTTAAATGACACATTAGATCAGATGGACTTAAACATTTATAGAATATTCCACCCAAAAGCAACAGAATACATATCCTTTTCAAGCGCACATGGTACAATGTCCAGGATAGATCTTATGTTAGGCTACAAAACAAGTCTTAGTAAATTGAAGAAGACTGAAATTATATCAAGCATCTTTTCTGACCACAATGGTATGAAACTAAAAATCAGTTACAAGAATTCACAAATATGTGGAGATTAAATAACATACTATTAAACAACCAATGGGAGTCACAGAGTAAATCAAAATAAAAATAAAAAATATCTTCAGACAAATAAAAATGGAAATACAACATAGCAAAACTTATGGGATACAGAAAAAAATTATTCTAGGAAGGAAGTTTATAGCAATAAATGCCTATATTATGAAACAAGAAAGATATGAAATAAACAACCTAACTTTGCACCTCAAGAAACTAAAAAATAAATAAGCATTTAAAAATATTTTTATTGATTTCAGAGAGGAAGGGAAATGGAGAGAGATAGAAACATCAATGATGAGAGAGAATCATTGATTGGCTGCCTCTTGCATGCCCTCTACTGGGAATTGAGCCTGCAACCCAGGCATGTGGCCTTGACCAGAATCAAACCCAGGACCCTTCAGTCCACAGGCCGACACTCTATCCACTGAGCCAAACCAGCTAGGGCTAAATAAGCATTTTTTAAAAAGAGTAAGGCCTTACTCGACATTTTCCCCTTATTCTTTGTTAGTTCTTGGCTTATTCAAGGTTACTTAATCAGTTGTTCAATGTCATACAAAAGAAGGTCTCCAGGTATTACCAGGTTCTATTTAACCTTCCTTGCCAAGGGGCCAACTTGAATTTATTAGCACACCGTACTACACAGAAGAATTGATGTCATAAAAAATCATTACAAGGCAACCAGCACAGACCTTTCAGGAAGACCTAAGACAGATGTAAGCAGTATCCTATTACTGTATGTACCTATCATCTTTGCACTTCTGATGGTGGTGGAAACCTCAGAATGAGTGTTTAAAGAGGTCAAGTATGGTAGCATGAGTAGGAATCAGGCAGATTTGGCTGAGTGAAACTATGAACAAAGGATGGTCAGGAGACCATCTGTCCCTTTCATTTGTTCGGCCTGTTCGACAATGCTTAAAGTACTTCTAATTGGTTATTTTTGCTAACTTGCAAAATAAGCTGGTCGAGTAGGTGGGAAAGAAAATTATTGTAAAACCACAGTGAAAACTGTTAAACTCAGTTGCAAAGGTTAATGATCATGATTTTACAAATGAGAAAACTGAGGCACAATGAGGTCAAGTGATTTACTTAGAGCTGGGTATTCAATCCCTATTTAAATCCTGGCTCTTTGATCTTTTAACACCATCCCAGTAACTAACAACCTTGGCCCACTGCATTTTGGCAATCCATGTTACAAAACATTAAGCATGCTGCTCTACGTTAGTAGTTGCGGATATATGTAAAATTTATCTGCAATGCTCCCATTGCAGAGCTGTTGAAGGCAAAAGTATCTACCAGAAATGGCAAGGTAAATTACAAGGGAATGTCATGGTAACGGAAACTCCCCGGCCACATACTATAAAAAAGTATAGAAACATAACACTGTATATCAACTGCGGAAAAAGAAATGCATATGCATAACCTTAAAAATATATTTATTTATGTAGCTCTGCCATGAATAACAGTAACATCAACAATGGCATTTTTGTTCACAACTACCTCATGACAGCTCCCTTAGCACTCAGATTTTAGTCTCCAATACTATTTTCCATTAATATGAACCAGGATTCTTGGAGGATAGCTGACTTCATAATTTGGGGGCAGGAGATATTCTGTTGGGTCTGAGACATCAGATTTTTGCCAGAAATAAGGAACTAAGTGTTCAGAGGATAAACGAAACTACAAAAACGAGCTTCATCTGAACAGGTTGTGAACATTTAAGCATCTAAAAAGAATTGATAATAACAATAATGGTTAATTGGAACAAGTTAAGACTATTAAAGGCTATAATTTCATAGTGATGCTGAAAGAGAAATGTTAACTAAAAGTGACAGAAATTTAGTTGTTATACAAAATAAGAATAAATATAAGGTTTCAGTTCACTTTGTTATTAATTTTAATAAGTAGAAAGATATTGATATATAAATATTATTAAAATTATATACTATAAAATATATATTATATATTTAAATATATATATTTCTATCTTACTAGTGGGAAGAAGTTTATAAAAACTTGTTGAGGAATGAAATAATTTCCCAAAATATAAAATATACTCATTTTCTAAATGGGATTATTTTCTCCATTTCCTATTGCCAAATTGCTCCCATTTTGATATCTGGAAGAATATTTTCTACAAGTTTTGTTTGAGTTACAAATCCCTATGGGGAGAATCTGATCTTGTTAGAACCTGACTTATACAAACACTTTTTTTTTATAGTATATATGAAAACACACCATTGACCAGCAGATGGCTCTACAGAGCAATAAAAATCAAAAGAATTTAGGGTTGTTATATGCGTTGGAAATTAATGCTGGGAATCTTTTATACACACACAGAATTATTTTAGAATCATATAAATTTAAATAGTATAAAAGAAAATATGCAACTTGCTAAGGTAGCCCAGATAAAAGTTTAGAAATAAATATTTTTCAAAAAGTTCAGCATGAAGTTGTTATAAATTTATATTTAAAAATTTACCCATTATTATACAAAAGTAGGTCAATACAGTTATCATGAGCAAATCATCTAGAATTAATTGCTGCTTTTAAGTACTATCATCTAATCAATGTAAACCAAGGTCAGGAATATTCAGCAAAATTGTTTATTCAATCTAAAAATAATGTGATGTCTAAAAAAATGAGTGTACTAAAATTTCCTTTACATAAACCTTATGTAAATTTTAGTTTAAAAATGCAAAGTAACTAATCCTATCTAATAAAAGACAAAAAGGGTAATTAACCATACCTCCGCTATGCTTCCCATTGGCTAATCGAGATATGCAAATTAACTGCCAACAAAGATGACGGCCGGCAGTCATGCAGCTGAAGTGAGCAGGAGACTTGCTTGCTCCAGTGATGGAGGAAACCGAGGTTCCCCGCCTGCCACGGCCTGCTCTAAGCTCCGAAAGCAACAGCTCCAAAAGCAACAAAGTTTCGATTATAGAAAACAAACCCCAGATACCTGCTTTCAGCCAGCCGTGGCCTCAGAGCTGGGAGCGCCAGTGAAGGCAACAGAGTTTCAATTATAGAAGGTAAATAAATCCCAGAATAAAAAAGAAAAAAAGGAGAGGCTGGGAGCTTCAGTTGCAGGCCAGCCTGAAAACGGCCCTCAGCCCCTCACCCAGACTGGCCAGGCACCCCAGTGGGGACCCCCACCCTGAAAGGGGTGTGGCCAGCCTGAAAACAGCCATCAGCCATTCATCCAGGCTGGCTAGGCACCCCAGTGGGGACCCCCACCCTGAAGGGGGTGTGACCAGCTGCAAACAGCCATCAGCCCTTCACCCAGGCTGGCCAGGCACCCCAGTGGGGACCCCCACCCTGAAAGGGGTGTGGCCAGCCTGAAAACAGCCATCAGCCATTCATCCAGGCTGGCTAGGCACCCCAGTGGGGACCCCCACCCTGAAGGGGGTGTGACCAGCTGCAAACAGCCATCAGCCCTTCACCCAGGCTGGCCAGGCACCCAAGCGGGACCCCCACCCTGATCCAGATCACCCTTCAGGGCAAACCAGCTGGCCCCCACCCATGCAACAGGCCTCTATCCTATACAGTAAAAGGGTAATATGCAAACTGACCCTAACAGCAGAAAGACTAGGAATGACTGGCCACTATGACACACACTGACCACCAGGGCGCAGACACTCAATGCATGAGCTGTCCTCTGGTGGTCAGTGCGCTCCCACATGGGGGAGCTCTGCTCAGCCACAAGCCAGGCTGATGGCTGCCAGTACAGCGGTGGTGGTGGGAGCCTCTCCTGCCTCCTCAGCAGCACTAAGGATGTCCGACTGCAGCTTAGGTCTGCTCACCGCTGGCAAGTGGACATCCCCCGAGGGCTGCCGGGATGCCAGAGGGATGTCTGATTGCCAGCTTAGGCCCAATCCCCCAGGGAACAGGCCTAAGCCAGCAGGTGGTCATCCCCTGAGGGGTCCCAGACTGTGAGAGGGCACAGGCTGGGCTGAGGGACACCCCTCCCTCCCGAGTGCACAAATTTTTGTGCACCGGGCCTCTAGTACAGAATATAAACTTCATTCTGAAGAATCTCTCCAGGAATAACTATATACATCCTGTCTTATATCTCAAAGATATATACTAATTTCCCTTTACATTCATATATACTACATGTCATTTTATAATCATGGTTCCAGGTGTAACAAAAAGTAGCCATTGTTTTCTCTAGATTTTCATTGTAACCTATCTTGTTTCATTTATTCATTCAAATAGCTAATATTTATCGAGTACTTGTTATGCACTAAGCAAGCTATTTTATGGGCTTTACATGTATGAATTTAATTCTCAAAGCATCTCTATGAAGTAGATACCATTATTATCCTCATTTTGCAGATAAGAAAACTGAGACACAAAGACTAAATAACTAGTTCAAATTCAGACAGGTAAAAAGTGACAAATGCGAACTTTGGTGGTTTACCTCCAATTCTGCTGGTCTTCCATGCATTCATTCATCAGAAGATTTTAATTGAGGGGCCATGGAGTATGTACTGCTCTCCTAGATGTCATGCAAAAAAAATGTATGCACAATCCTCATCTAAGGGGGGCTATAAACTAGTTAATGAAGACAATAATATATTTACCTTGGTATGATGCTTTAGAATGTATAAAAGTATGTTCACAAACCCATGAATATTAACTCTAAGAAAATGCTGCAGAAGATGGTGTAAGCTAGTCCTATATAATAAAAGGCTAATATGCAAATTGACCAAACAGCAGAACGACCAGTCACTATGACACACACTGACCACCAGGGGGCAGACGCTCAATGCAGGAGCTGCCCTCTTGTGGTCAGTGTGCTCCCACGGGGGAGCGCCACTCAACCAGAAGCCAACTCATGGCTGGCACTAAGGACCCCTCAGGAGATGTCCGCTGAGGGGTCCTGGACTGCGAGAGGGCGCAGACCAGGCTGAGAGACACCCCCCCACCCCCACCCCAGCACGAATGTTGTGCACTGGGCCTCTAGTATGTTAATAAAACACCACATTAGTGGTATAGACAGTAATTTAATAATAGCTAAGCAAAAGAAAAGATGGCTATGGACTAGAGTGGGCAGATGTGATTTAATGAAGGTGGTGGATTTTGAGCTGAGCATGGCCAGTGGGAAGTATTTTGGCCAACAGGGAGGAAGTGAAGAAGATGGCACTCTGGCAGGGGGACGGAGACATTTTCCTAGAGCCAACAAAGAGACCTGGCCAGAAATAACTCAAGGCAGGTGAGGGAGTTACGGTAAATAAGGTTGGAAAAGTAGGTGGGGACAGACTTTTGAGACCTTTTATGTTATAGGAATGTTAGACTACAAGGGCAAGTAACTGGTAATTGTTAACAACCCAGCACATTCCTCGGAGCTTATTTAGTTGCTACACATCACTATTGCATTTGCAGGGGAACTATTAGACTTGAAAATACTATTAGACTTGTTAAAGGTTCTGCAATAGTATAAGTCTTCTATTGATTAACAGACCTTTAGTAATGCTTATGAAGGAAGTTTTTAAAAATTTATTTTTAAATTGAATTTATTGGGTTAACATTGGTTCACAAAACCATACAAGTTTCAAGTGTACAGCTCAATAAAACATCATCTGCACACAGCATCATTTTCCCAGCCTCCCAAGCAAAGTCTCTTTCCACCCCCATTCCTCCTTGCCTCTTTTGCCCACCTCCCCTTACCCCTCATCCTCCTTTTCCTCTGGCTATCACCACATTATTGTCTATGCGTTATGCATATATGTTTTGTGGTGTTTTTTTGTTTTGTTTTGTTTGCTTAATCCCTTCACCTTCTTTCATCCATCCCCCAACCACCCTCCCCTCTGATGGCTGTCAGTCTGTTCCATGTATCCATGCCTCTGTTTCTATTTTGTTTGTTAGTTTATTTCGTTCATTAGATTCCGCATATAAGTGAAATCAGATGATACTTGTCTTTCTCTGACTGCCTTATTTCACTTAGCATAATAATCTTCAGGTTCATCCATGCTGTTACAAAAGGTAAGATTTCCTTATTTTTTTTTTTTTTTTTTTTTTTTTTTTTACTGCTGAGTGATATTTCATTGTGTAAATGCACCACAGCTTTTTTATCCACTCATCTACTGATGGGTACTTAGGCTGTTCGAGATCTTGACTATTGTAAATAATGCTGCAATGAACATAGGGGTGCATATATTCTTTTGAATTAGTGTTTCGGGTTTCTTAGGATGTATTCCCAGAAGTGGGCTCGTGGGTCAAAAGGCAGTTCCATTTTCAATTTTTTTTTCTGGTCGAGTTTGGTGGTGACCAAGAAGCAAATGCCACCAGATCCTGGAATCATCTGTGGGGCGATTCATATTTAATTCTTTGAGGAAACTCCATACTGTTTTCCACAGTAGCTGCACCAATCTACATTCCCATCAATAGTGCACATCCTCGCCAACACTTGTTGACTTATTGATGACAGCCATTCTGACAGGTGTCAGGTGATATCTCATTGTGGCTTTGCTTATGAAAGAAGTTTACTGAAAAATTCAGAGCTATTCGATTTATGTATCTATACCAATATGGTTTCATAATGCTTTCTTTTGCATAATTTGTGATGCTTTCATGCTAATGTGTCTTTGTGCATTTTTAAATTCTCCTGTGCACATATGTATTAGGCCTTTATCATTCTGCCTCCCCTCTTTAGTGAAGGTAACTGCTAATAGTAAAAGTTATTAACACAGGAGTAATATATATAAATTATATACTAGTATATAATTTTTAAAAGGTTTAGTCTCCATGACAACAAGATAACCAGTCAATTCAATCACCTATGTGAAAAATAATTAGTAAAAGTTGTTGCCTGGAATCATTTAGAAATCACTGGATCAACAATTAGTGAAGTGATTCAAGCAGAAATATACATTAGTTGGCAATATTGGAGAAAAACCACTAACTTTCTAAAAGAAAGTTAAAGCAATGGTTCCAAATGTGGTTTGTTGAGACACCTTATGATATGCAGTTTCCTTCTTTTTCTCCTTCATCCTCTTCTCAAGTATTTTAGGAGATGTACTTACTGTTTAAATGCTTTTTGATTTGAGAATTTTACTCTAAAGTGGTAACACTCTGGGTGTTCAAAATTATGACCTGGAAGCCTTTGGGGAAGAAGGAAATAATTTCACTTTATTACCACCCATATATAATGGAAATGTGTCAAAGCATAAAACCTTTGGGACTTGATTCCATTTACTGACAGAGTCTAGTTGTACTAAATAATTTGTATTGAAATTTCCTCACCTTTAAGAGTGGGAAGCATAGAAAAGGAAGTGAGATGGATTCTGAAAACTTGGTTCAAAGCTACCAATTGTAAGAACCATAGTTGAAATGTACCAGGCACATATGAGTTAACACTGTTGGAAAGAGAAAAGGGGAAAATGACCTGTCTGAGATCAATAAATAGATTTTTCAAGTTAAGCCTTAAAAAAAAAAAAACACTGATTATACTGCGAAGGGTTCAACTTCCATCTGGGCAAAGGTTACAGAGTTCTGAAAAAGAGTGAAATAGAAAACAGTTATATTTTTACTAAAAAATAGGAAACAAGAACACAGACAAATCAGAAATGAAATTTTCAGAAACGGCAGCAACAGAGCTGCAAATTCAAACTCAATAAATGAAAGCATAAATTATTTTGACACTATCTTATTTCTTTGGCTTATTTGTCTTCTTTTTATTGACATGAATGTGGGAATGAGAAATCAAAAACAACAGAAGAGAAGTATGAAATGAAGGAGGAATAAAGAAAATAAAAAACTAGAGCACTTATTTTCTCAGTTCTGTCTCCTACACTTTACTTACACATTTTAATATTTCCTTCTAAGACTATATGTCCTGAATATATACCATTTAATACATATCCGTTTTTACTTTCTCATTAAATAAAATATACATATTTAGAAGATTTAAGACTAGGGTTGCCAGATAAAATTCAGGATGGTCAGTATATTTGACTTCCAGATAAGCAATGAACACTGTTTTAGTATAAACATGTCCCAAATATTACATGGGACATACTTATACTAAAAAATAATTTGTTGTTTATGTGAAATTCAACTTTAACTGGGCATCCTGTATTTTTATTTGCTAAATCTGGTAGATCTCGAAAAGAACCACTAGTCTTAACAGAGATGGATCTTCCTGTGTCTAATTCAGTTTATTAATATAAAATGTTAATTTAAATATTTTATTGAAGTACATCATGCATACAAAATAGTACACTTATCATGAATGTATAGTTTATTGTATTTTCACATAATGAACACAGTCATATAACCAGCACCCAGGATATTAACTCAGTTTGAAAAGTATGGTTCCGATTTTCTATCAAACATTTTAAAATCATGTGATTATACATGGAAAGAAAAATTATTGTAAGGATACATGCCATAGTATTAATAATGAGAGGTCAGAGTTTAAGTGATTCTTATTTCCTTCTTTATAGTGTTCTATATTGTATACATTGTCTGTAATAACCACTTAAGACTTTTTAAGTGAGGAAACATTCTTTTTTATGTTTTCATTGATTTTTTAGAGAGAGAAGAAGGGCGAGGGAGAGAGAAAAACATCAACAAGAGAGAAACAGTCATCGAGCCTGCAACCCTAGCATATGCCCTGACCGGAATCAAACCAGCAACCTCTTAGGGCATGGGACCACATTCAACCAACTGAGCCACATCGACCGGGGAAGGAAAACATTCTTAAAACAAAACTGTTTCTTTTGGCAAAATCAGCTCAATAGTGATCTTTACTCAAGGCCTTCTGGTGTGAAGTCATGAAGAGCAGTCATATCCTATGGAAGGCTTTCAAGGGACATGCCCAGATCACACTTTGCCTCAGAGAAAAGTGAGCTTCAAACTCATTAAATAACCTGGGAGGTGGGTTATGAAGAGTCCCGAGCAGATGTTAGAATGTTGAAGCTGGCAGGGGCTTCAAGCTTCTCGAATATAACCCCTCAGCTGGTAGAAACTGAGGCTGGAGAGATTACCCATGGAAAGTTGGTTAACTGGGACACCCTTACTGAAAATGGCATTAGCCTTAGGGAGGATAAATGAGCAGGAAATTTCACAAGTCATTTAAAATTTAGCCACAGAATATCATGGCAATAACAAGAAAATATTTGAACAAATTTTTATCTTCTTGTGGCCATAAAAGTCTACTGGGAGAAATCCCTATAAATGTATTGCAGCAAAGGTTTATGCATATAACTTGGGAGAATTCAAAATGAGTAATGACAGAGAAGAATTATACACAGACGATGACGTGCACACGTAGTCAGTCCTCTTTCCAGGCTACGCCCACCAACAGGGCTGGGTTACATTCAATGTTTCCCTATGGGTGCCAGTTGAGGTTACTCAGGGTTCTTAGACTTGCAGTCTCATCTGGACTTCCTGAGGGAAGGGTAAACTGAAAAACTAAGAGTCTGTCACTCGGCCCCACCCTTTCAAGACATCATGATGAAACACAGGGTGGTGGAGAGGCTGGCAATCTCTAAGCAACATGTTTTTTTCAGAGCTTGACCTTTGCAATGGCTACTCCCAGGAACAGGGCCAATCAGTGAGTCCTGCCCATAGAGCAGCCACTCCTAGCAGCTCCCCATCCCAGCTGGGCATCTTATCTCTTGCTGATCCCATGGTTTTCTGGCCTCTGACTCACTGACGATGTACTACCTCTAGAGGGCAGTTCAGAGCACAGCTCTTACTGATTCACAGATTTTTAAAGAAAACTATTTGAAATGTCCTGGATTACATTAGCAAAACAAACCTATAGACTTTCAGAAAATGTCACAATTTTAGCTGCCTTCTCAAGGATTTGCAGGACTCTAGCAGTCCTGTGTTCAGACCAAATATGTACACAAGTATTTAAACTGAAAGAAACTATGTGATAAGAGTTGCTAGAATTATAACAACAACAACAAAAAAAAACAAAAAACAAAAAAACAAAACAAAAAAAAACCCCAGAGGATTCAAAGGGAAGGTTGATTCCAGCTGAGATAGTGAACAAAGATGGGCTCATTTAGGAAGGGAGGCTGTGGGAGAGAAATACTCAGGCAGAGGAAAATGTCTGAATAAAAGTTTGGAGCTGTGAAAGAATCATAGCACAGCAACATGAGAAGTTCTGTTTTCTAGAAAGAGGTGTCCTATAGCCAAGCAAGGATTGAGAAAAGAACCATATTTTATCAAATCTTTGATGTCATGATCGCCATCAATAATAAGATGCACTCTGATTTCAGAGATATTTTAAATGTTCTTTTTATTTTTAAAAATATATTTTAGAATTGATAAACACAGTTAGCTGGGGTCAGATTATAGAAGGTCTTGAAAATCAGATAAGAAGGGTATATGGTTAGGAATGGGGAGCCCTTTTGAGCAGGGGTGTAATAGTATGTTTATGATGACTGCTCTAGTTGCTGTGGTGAGGCCAAGGTAGGATACATTATGCTAGAGCTACTGCATTAGTACAGGACCAAGGGAATAAGAAGGGTGGTAGTTGGAATGAAAAGAGCCAGATGCAAGAGTTATTTCCAAGGAAAAATCAACCACACAAACATGGGGTGTGAGAGAGGAAAGATGAATTCCAGATGAGTAATGAAGAAGGATATGGTATGCCTTTCATATTTTATTTCCAACTTTTTATGTTTTCTTGTTTGCATATTTTTCCTTTCCTGATTTTTGCTAGATGGTAAAATTTTTATTATTCCTTTTCTCTCCTATCTAGTGCTTTGATTCCCGTCTTTAATATTGCTAATGGTTGTCCTTACGTATTTAACCCTACATTTTTATATTAACACTAGGGGCCTGGTGCACGAAATTCGTGCGGGGGGCGGGGGGGGGGCCATCAGCCCAGCCTGCCCCCTCTCACATACTGGGAGCCCTCAGGGGATGTCCTATTGACAGCTTAGGCCTGATCCCTGCTCCCCTTGGGGAGTGGGCCTAAGCCGCAGTCTGTCCTCCCTTTGTGGGAGGCGACCGGGCTGATCAGGGGAAGGCACCAGCCCCATCACCCCGCTGCTGCAGCCACTGCCAGTCACTGCAGCCACCAAGGTGTTTTCATCAACACAGACTGCAGTCCCTTCACCATGAAAAAATGACAACTTTCTTTAGGCATTTTTAAGATGTGTCTTTCATAGGATATGACATTTCTTTTTTTATTTTATTTTTATCCTCACCTGAGGATATGTTTCCATTGATTTTTAGAGAATGTGGAAGAGAAAGGGAAAAACAGAGCCCTGACCTGGGTCCTGGCCAGGGAGGAGTCTGCAACCTAGGTACATGCCCTTGGTCAGAATTAAACCCAGACCCTGCGGTCGGCAGGCCGAGGCATTATCCACTGAGCCAAACCGGCTAGGTCAGAATATGACATTTCTTAGCCCTCCAGCAGCGGACCTTCTTTTTTTCTCCAGGAGTGAGGTGGAAAAACCCTAGATCACCTTTTGGGATTCTTATTACCCAAGTTACTAAGAATATTACCAGTGGTATACAGGGAGCTTAGCCAATGAGTGGTGAGGTATTTCCTCTGTAGTTCACACCGATCGCTGGCTCAGCCTCTGCCCAGGCCTAAAGCCTCTGGCCAAGGCTTTAGGCCTGGGCAGGTGACCTCCAGACACTCCAATAGCCAGCTCCGCCCCTGCCCAGGCCTAAAGCCTCTGGCCCAGGCTTTAGGCTTTGGCAGGGGCCCCCTTGGCTCCGATCGCTGGCTTGGCCCTCCCAGGAGCCCCCTGGCTCAGGCCCTTCCTAGGCTGCTCAGGTCCCACACGGGGCCTACCTTGGAGTGACCTGGGTGCCGATGATTTTCCCTGGACCCAGGCCAGGGACCCAGGCTGCTGGGTGCCTATGTATGCAAATTAACTGCCATCTTTGTTGGGCTAATTTGCATAGTCGCTCTGATTGGCTGGTGGGTGTAACGGAGTGATACCAATTTGCATGTTTGTCTATTATTAGGTAAGATAAAAAATGAATAGCTACTTATTTGAAAACCATATGAAAGGTTTGGCTGCCTTTTCTCTCCTCCATCCTCATCCTCATCCCCAGGCTCAATTAATGATTAAATGAATATAGGCTTTTTCTTTAGAGAATGGATATTCCCACCATCAGTCATCCTAGAAAGTGGATAATCCCCATGTAGAAAATAAATGGAAATGATAAACTATAAAAGGAGAAGCTTCTATCTCTCTCAGGATCAGGGACTCATTTGGCCCTGGACTTTGAGGTATCGAGAGGCTCTGAGCAGGCTCAGATTGGTAGTGAACTCTGCCCAGGGTAGCAGCAACATCAAGCCTCTGTTTTGTTTTGTTTTGTCAGGAATGGCAGCAGAGACAACAGAAGCTCAGAGAGGGAAACAACCAGCATTTGAGGCCCTGGGGTAAGGGACCCTAGCCTGGGAAGACATTTTATCTGAATTTTAGCCCCAACAAAGAAGTAGGAAGCATGATTAAGATTTTGATTTTGGACCAAGGGAAAACGTTTCTTTCCTGAAGCTGAAGTGGGACAACAGTGGACATCAATGAGGAGAACTGAGCTCATGATAGCAGAACTTTTCTGAAGGTTAAAGCAGTAAGTTAAGAAGTCCAGAGATGGCCCTGGATAGTATTTCTAAGTGGTTAGAGCATTTGCCTGTACACCAAACGTCTGGGGTTCAATTCCCAGTCACAGGTACGTACCTGGGTTGCAGGTTCTATCCCCAATCCCCGCCCACATTGATGTTTCTATGTCTCTCTCTTCCTCCTCCCCTCCCTCTCTTCCTTCTAATCTATCTAAAGTCAATGGAAAAAATATCCTTGATTGAGGATTAAGCGGTGGGGGGAGGTGAGGGGAGGGAAGAAGGCCAGAGGGGGATGCATGGGTGCTCTCTTTTAGAGCTTTATCTATAAAATAGTACAAGTAAAGTTTCAGATATAGTTGAGAGCCATTTGAGAGAAGTGACTCCAGCAAGGAGGCTGGTAGGAGAGAATGCTGTCCTAATTTTGGTATAACCTGGAAGGATGGATACTTTCCATTATAGTCATAGACTGAGAAGCTGGAAATAGATGTGTTACAGAAATAGCTTTTAAAGGGTGAAGTAAACACTGTGTCTGTGGATTGATAGTAAGTTTACTGATAGAAGCTGAAACACGTCCTGACCTTTAGAGACCAATACTGGAGAAACCAGACTTCCCTTCTACAAAACTCCCTTGGTACTTCTGCTGGGGTTAGAATACAGGATTAGTGGGTATGAAAACATTTATGGATTTCTGTTTTTGTTGAGGTCCTGCAATTCATTTTCCTTGAACTGAAGACAAGAATAATTCTTGGAACTTTCACAAGGTTGATGTGATGCCCTGATTCCTATTTTGGTTTAATGAAACGGAATCTCATTAAGGGCCAAAGCAACTTTCATTAGTCATATGAGCCTTGCACGTTTACCAAGAACTTGCCCTCCACTCTGGCGAAAAGGAAGGGCTGTGTGTGCCAGCTGAAACGACATCACCTGACTAGCTCTAATAAGAGGTGGAGGCTGGGCTAAGTTTATGCAAGCAGTGCACGCAAGCATCATCTAAAAATATCGCTGTGAGTTATTAACTTGGATAAGATACATTTCTCAAGGTTTTAAAAAATATCAAGAGTAGCTTAATATATTAAGAGGTGTTCTTTTTTTAACAGCTCAAGAAGATAAATTTCTGAGAGACTATTGACTCTCATACAAATTTCTTCTGTTCTTAGAATATGTTCATCAAACTTTAGGGGTCTAATTAGCTTAACAAATCAAGATGATATCCTGGGAGAGACTGGGACTTAAGGTTTTAAGTAAATTCTTCTATGAACCAAACCCTCCTGAATATGGTTGAAGCCTAAAGTGTCAGGCTCTCTCCTGGTTGCTATCACCATTTATGTATGACTGGGTTCAAAAATTCCACTCCAGGGACATTTTATTTCTCCACAGACATAATCATTACTCCCTTCTCAGGAATTTGGGAGCTTGCCTCAAGGAGAAGTCTTTTTCCACATGAGGAAGGAGATTCCACACAGTCTGTTCTCCCTAATCTGTTCCTATGTTATCTGACCAAAGAGTGCATCTGAGGAGCCCTAACTGCCATACCTCTCTGTCCTCTTTTGACCTTTCTACTTAAACTTGAAGCAATCTCCAACAGCATGTGACTCAGGCAGCATAATGTCAGGGATCAGGGCTGAACTATTCTAGCACAGTGGATTAGCAGCCAAGGAGCGGTTCCTCTGACTTGGACTACCCAGGATTCTCTGAGGATTTATTCTCTGGCAGCCATGCCACTCAGGCTGTAATAGCTATGTAATTCTCAGGGGTAATTCTGAATTAGAACATGGCAAAATCCATGATGGATGAGTGCATTTTCTGGGTGCAGTATTTGGGCACATTACCTCAACTAGATGGTCTTCAATGAAACCTCCAAGAAAGAGTAGGGTTTTTGTTTGTAATTCCTTCCAACTTAACCCTGTTATGGTTGTCATTCCATTGCACACCACGACCAGCAGCACTTGATCAAGCATAGGGTTACAGGGATGGTAAACTGTTTGCTACATCATGAGGTCAGACAGTGTAATGTTACGTTTAATGAGCACTACAGGATGGGTGTGGGGTGTATATCATCCAGTGCCCCCACTGTATCTTTGAGATCAATATCACAAAAGGAAATGTCTATGGGGACATTCAGAAAACTGAACATAGGCATGGATTTTTTAAAAAGATAAGTCTATTTCTACAACAGGCAAATTAGATTAGTCTTCTTCCAATTTATCAACAACAGAGTAACAGTTTTTAGGCAAATAACTTCCTATGTAATAATTCAATGATAATTAAATTGTTACAATTAGTCAAACATTAATTAACCAATTAACTTGCATAAAATTAGTCAAAGTGTGGATCCTTATGCTGTCAGAAAGAAAGAGAACAAACCTGACTTCTGGCAACCTTACACTGTTTTTCAGGTTTTTCTCAGAATAAACGTCATCAGAATTGGCTTCTTCCTTTAGCAATTCTCTTAATTGGGTTACAGCTAATTATAGTAGCAACATGGCCAAAGGGCAATAATTCTGCACTGATTGAAGCATCTCAAAGAAACCACTGCAAAAACGTACCTGGAGTTTGGGGATGATTTGAGATTTCTTCCCCTGGTACTTCATGGAGACCGTGCTTACTTTCGTTGTTCAGGGTGTATTTTGGTTCTGTCTGTCCAGGAGCAGAGGTAAGTCAGCTATGTGCCCTTTGATTTTCCAGAATTCTCCTCAGAGATTTAGAGGGCTGTGCTCCTCCTGCTAAGACAAATTCATTTCATTAATGCTGTGGTTTTCCCTTTCAGAAGTAAATGTAGGAAAACAGTTTGAACGTTCCTCAAAAGGTTAAACATAGAATTATTGTATGACCCAGTGGTTTCACTCCTAGGTATAAAAACAAAAGAATTGCAAAGAGGTACTCAAATACGTGTACATAAATGTCCATAGCAGCAGTATTCACAATAGCCAAAAGGTGAAAACAACTCATTGATAAATGAATGGATAAATTGTGGTATCAACAAATAATGGAACATTATCCTATATAATAAAAGGCTAATATGTAAATCAACTAAATGGAGGAAGGACTGATCACTATGATGCATACTGACCACCAGGGGAAAGATGCTCAATGCAGGAGTTGCCCCCTGTTGGTCAGTGCGCCAGAAGCTGGGCTCACGACTGGCAAGCAAAGTGGCGGTGGTGGGAGCCTCTCCCACCTCTGCGGCAGCACTAAGGATGTCCGACTGTGAGAGGGTACAGGCTAGGCTGAGGGATACCCCTCCCCCCCTCCCCGAGTGCATGAATTCCGTGCACTGGGCCTCTAGTTCAATCATAAAAAAAGGAATGTAATTCTGATACATGGTACAAAGTGGATGAACCTTGAACATGTGTTAAGCGAAAGAAGCCAGATAGGTCACATATTGTATGAGTCCATTTGTATGAAATATCCAGCACAGACAAACTCATAGAGACAGAGAGCAGACTGATGGTTGCCAGAACCTGGAGGTAGTTAGGTATAGGATGTCTCTATGGGGCAAGAAAAATATTTTGGAACTTAATATGAATGGTGGTTGAACAATGTTGTGAATGTATGAAATGTTACTGAATTGTTTACTCTAAAATGGCTACGTTTTATGTCATGTGAATTTCACCTTAATAAAAATAATCTAAAAATAATACAAAACAGCAATTTATTCAATTCTCTGCATGAAGTACTCTGCAGCAACTCAGAATATCCTTCCATCCTAGGTAACAAGATTATAAGTCATCGGTAGAGAAACAACTGTTTGTACCAGTTCCTGACAATGAGAAGCTACTTCAGCCACATGTAACATGCCAGATTCATCAAGAGAAGCCTGATAGTTCACCAAGGAGAGAAATGATACTTGGTCCTCTTATTTGCTGGCAGCTGTTTCAAACAGATTAGCCATTCATCTCTCTGACAGCTGTAGAGCTTGAGATTAAATTTTTTCATGCTTTTAAAAATGTATTTCCAATAGAAAATTGATATACTGGTGCTTATGAAAAGAAATCTTGCAATTGGTGATCTGCAAAAGAAAAAAATGACCTACTTCTGCTCATACATTCCATTGCATTTAAATTATTAGTGCAAAGATAAAGTCAAGAATTCTCTACTTTTCAGGGTCAGGGGGTGTCAGAATTGCCATTCACCATAAAATCAAAGGGGCAACAACAATAATTAGGATTAGGGTGGGCAGTGAAAGGAAGAAAGGCAACGGTACAGGGATATAGTGTTCAAAGCATGTCACATGGTGTGGTGATCATCTGACCTCCCTTTCCAGAAGAAAAAGGAAGCAAACTTAAACGCACAGAGGAGCTTTTATGCAGCATTAATATTTTCTTGCTGCAAGAATTAAAAGAGGCTGAAGGAAGACACTAAACGAGGCTACAAATTTCTTCAGGAGGTATTTACACTCTAGGAAGCTGATAGCTGTGAAGAGCTGTGAAGTGACCATTCACTTCTCTGATGCTGGGATAGCTGCAACAGATCAGATCAAGATCTTTATTTCTTTTCTTTAGAGAAGTTAACTATGTGACCGGTATCTTTAATAGACCTCTCTACCTGAATCTAGCATAATTCCCTCATGAATACTTTATTCTGGTCCTAATCTTTGGGGATAAGACACAAAGTCATTATTTATAAAACAATCTTTCACAGTTGAAGCTGACTACAAATAGCTCATCCCTACCCCAGATAAGTTTCCCATTCTATGGGTAAAAGAATTTTAGTTCTTAACTTGATCATTTTGTGGTATTCTCATCACTATTTTAAAACTTTTACTAGTGTTATCCTCTGAAATAATCTATATGTTTGGGCAACCTAACTTGAGAAAAGAAGCATAAAAGCTATCTGAATAAATTTGCAAAAAATAACAAAACCTATTTGAGTAGTTCGCATACTTGGTTCTAAGGACAGTTGCTATTGTTCTATGAGCCTCCTTTGGAAGAGGCTGGGAGCGGGTGAGGGGAAGCCTGGGAACAAGGAGGAGAAATGCTATGGATGTGCTGCCACATGAGTACTTTATTAGGAAATAAAAACTAGTCCTGGAGCCAAGAATTGACCCTCCAGCCAAGAATTCCTCAAATTAGATATTATGAACTTAAATGGCCATGTCTTACTCTTTTTCTACTTTCATATTTTACAAGGCCAAAGGCAAAAAAACAACAAATGGTTTACTTATACACAGCCAACCAGCAGTAAAACTGAAGTTAGAATTTAGAAGTACTTCAATACCAATCTAGTGCTCAGTCTACTGAACTAGGTAGAATGCCCATAATTGGAAGCCAGGTTAATATAATACATTGTAATGATATTCGCATTAGCACTCTGCAAAAAGTATCTTGTTATCTCATTCTGGTAGTAATTAGATGTTATGATCAAATTGACATCTCCACATTCCCTTAATTATAAGATTTCTTAAAAGGACTTATAAAGCAATAATGCAAAGCCAGACTATAAACTTCAATATCTGAATAACAAGTAATTTTCACAATACTTGCATTTATTGTTCTTATGTCTTTATGGCACAAAAGTTATATTGGTGATTGAAGTATGAAGTCTCTGGACACCTCTTTGGTGGGGGGAAAGACCAGCATTTAAGTCTGTCAAAATCATGTGATACACTCAGTTTTAGGATTCTAGTATAAGAATCTCAGGCCAAAGGCTAGATTTGCTTCCATACCTTTCAGTTTCAAGAAGAATTATAGTGCATCACATGTTGGAGCTAATAAAATTCTTAGCTAAGATCTGAGTCATATGGAAAAACAAACGAGCTGGAAAACAGGGAATAAACTATGATGAAATTTATTTTCAAAGGAAAAATTATAATCGCTTCATTATGAAGGGAGGATAAAAGGGAGCATCATCACCAAGAGAGCAAAAGATAAACAAGAAAAATGGAATGTGAAATTTGGACAAGAAAGAAACAAGATGGGTCTATCTCAAACTATGTTTGAAATCTATTTTTTTTATAGTGTAAGTCCCAAGCAGTCAGCAGCAGTCCTTTTGAGTGAAAAGAACTCCAGGATAAAAGGAATCCATGGAACAGTAAGGCTCTGGCAAACACCTGCTTTCCATCACCACGGGGGAGTATAGCGCCATATTAATAAATGGGGTTATAAATCTTTATGAGCACAACTCTAGGGAGGCAGTGGTTTCTAGCTTCACCCAGGATATTTGGAGAACTCTTGGAAGGTCACTGGGTTATGCCCTTATAAAACAAGGACTTGGCCAACTGAAACACTATGGGTATGATGTACTGATTATAAGAATGGCCAATGGGGTAGCAAGCCATGCTGAACATAGCAGGTGGCATCATGGACGGGCTTCAACGTCAGTAGAAGTCATTCATGCAAGAGGCAGTACTAAGAGTTACTCTAGGAGTTAAGACAAGGTGAGAACCAAAAGGAGGAACCAGATCATGGAGTCAAGAGCAGAGCTCAAGTCCAGTGGCAACATTTGATTGGGAGCTGAAGCAGTGGTAGCCAGATATCTTAGACAAGAGCAAAGAATTCAATATTGGGAAGTGGGGAGAATTAAAAAACAATTACCTAATATTTTGATTTTGGCTTTTTTTTTTTTTTTTTTTTTTTTTGCCTACCCAATTGTCGTGGGTTGAATGATAGCCCTCTAAAAGATATGTTCATGTAGCAACTCTTGGGACTGTGAATGTGACCTTATTTGGAAAAAGGGTCTCTGCAGATGTAATTAGTTTAGGATATTAAGATACAGTCATCCTGCATTAGCTGGGTGGGCCCTAAGTCCAATGACAAGTATCCTTATAAGAGATAGCAGAAAAGAAAACACAGTTGAAGAGGAGGAGAAGGCCATGTGAAGACAGATGCAAAGACTGGAGTTATGCTGCCACAAATCAAGTAAAATATGGAGCAACCAGAAGCTGGAAAAGGCAAGGAGAATTCTCCTCGAGAGCCTTGGAGGGAGCACAGTCCTTCACGTCAGATTTCTGGTCTCCAGAACTGTGAGAGAATAAATTTCTATTGTTTTAAGCCACCAAGTTTGTGGTCATTTGTTATGGCCGCCCTAAGAATGAAAGGGTACCCTGAAAAACACAATGACTTCTATCACCACTATCTATCTCTTCAATCTTCCCAGCCAAACACACACACTGCAACAGCCCCAAACAAGGGCCCCTGAAGTGGAAGACGGGTGTGTCAGAGTACCGAGCAGAAATATGCCTGTGCTCAATCTATCCTTAGATCTATATCCCTCCTTCACTCCTAACTGCTGGGGGGGTTTTGTTACCTACTACAGAAGTAGCAGAAATGGTATATACAGGAGAAAACAAATGTGTTATTACTTAGTAAGTGTGATTTGTTTAAAGTAAACGAGATTTGTTTAAAGCATTAAATTTTTCAAAACATAGAGCATAAAATCAAAAAGAGTCCTTAGTGGTAAGAAGAATTAGAACTACAGTTCTGGTTTTGTGATGATCTATGGGATGATGATGGGATCTCCTAAGATCAGGTTCAAATTGTACCAAGACAGGGCCATTCTATACACTGGGACTGTTGCATGTATTTTTTATTGTTGAATGTATTAATTAAGGGAACTCTTGAGAATAAAAAGTGCCTGGTAATTTGGAACTGTGCTAAAAATTTATATCATTCTTGTATATCAAACACCCAAGCCTTCAATGAATAAACTTACAATGTGAGTTCCAATACCAAAACTACTGCAGTTAATCTAAAGCTGGACTATAAAGTCCCTGTAGCCTGGGATCTTTGTTTTGCTCACTGATGTGCCCTAAGCACCAAGAACAGTGCCTAGCACTAATAGGCACTCAATATTATTAAATGAATTCAAATACACTCAAAATGCATTTAAAGAAAATAAAAATATCTAGTATATAACCAAACATGTTATAGGAATCAGACATGAAAAGTATTAATGTTATTACAATTAAGTATATATGTTTCTATAATATGAATTCATTTTTAATCCTCAGTTATTGAGTGGATTTTCTATGGCCTGTTCCTGTATGCTACCCAATGAAGCTGTAAACTCTTATCAGTTAGGCCAAGACTGCTGGCAACAAGTGAGTGGAATCTCTGATTGCATTCCAAAGACAAAATAAATTATGTGAGTAATTTGTCATTTTATTTTATTTTATTTTGTTAATCTTCACCCAAGGATATTTTTTCCATTGATTTTTTTTTGAGAGAGAGAGAGTGGAAGGGAGGAGTAGAGATAGAGAGAAACATCGATGTGAGAGAGACATATTGATTGGTTGTCTCCCACATGTGCCCTGACCAGGGCCAGGGATGGAGCCTGCAACTGAGATACATGCCCTTGACCCGAATCGAACTTTCGACCATTCAGTCCAATTTGTCATTTCAGATTATTGCCACCTCTTCTCTTTTTTGTTAGCACTGATAATTTCCTCTGCTGAAAGTATTGGGGTTACAGGTGAAGCCAGAAATATGGGCTGGTGTTTTAATAAAATTAAAAATAATATCCAGATAAAAAGTCTTACCCAGGAAAATAACAAGTCACATCCCCTTTCTCTCAAAAGCAACTGACAGTGATAGAATTAAAACAGTTATTCTTCACATTTTCTGATGGGGATCCCTTTAGATGTTCATTCTAATTTTAACTAATTGGTTTTGTGACTGTACTTATGACTGACTATATCTCCATTAGTCATTGGGCATGCCCACACTCTAAAGGACTGCTAGGTTGGCCACAAGAAAGCAAAATGAGAATAAGCCTTTTTTTCTTAGAGTAATTTAGTTGTGAACCTGGTGCTGGAGTTCCTCTCAAATGCAGCTGAGACTAACAGCTGGGTGTTTATTGAGCTCCCATGTGTCTGATACTACATCAAGAATGGTACAGTGGTTAAAAGCATGAAATCTCAGGTCAAACTGCCTAGGTTCAAACCCTGGCTTTGTGTCTTATTAGCTGTGTGTCTCCAGGTGGGTTAGGTAACCTCTCTGTGCCACTTGCAATAATATTATTATTACAATGAGAAGCAGAGAAGAGGTATATGTGCCATAGATAGAAAGAGACTATGCTGAAGAGAAAGGGATAATGTAGTATGGGGTTGACAGGGTCAGTTCATGTACACCTGCTTATCTGACCTTTACACAGTCAGCCCCATATTTATTAAATGGCTTCTTTGTGTCACTTTAGTATTTGGCTAAAGTTTTTGATGGATTCAAAACTGAATCAGGCATGGCTTTGCCCTCAAGGAATATTTAGGCTACAAGGGAAAAAAATTATAACTCAGGTATTTATCTTTAAAAATGCCACCAGAGGGGTAGAGATAAATTATGAATTCAGGGAAAAGTGTGATTACTTCTAGTCAGTTGAGGTCTAGATTCAACATGACCTGTTGCAACCCCATCCCTATTTTTCCCATTTTTTTTTTTTTTTTTTTTTTTTTTTTAAAGAGAGAGTGGAAGGGAGGGGTAAAAACAGAGAGAAAGATCTATAATCTCTCAAATAAAACCAGTTCATTCAGAGTACTGTCCACTGCCCCCAAACTGAAGGGCAGACAAGAAGTAGGAGGATACAGATTAGGACAGGGAAGAGGCCATGGGGGGGGGGGATTTCACTGTCACCCCAATAATTAGAAGATGATCTGAAATATTTTCCTCTGGTATAACAGAATCAAATGTGATTGACTTTGCTCTAACCTCATTAGAACCGTTCACTAAACACCTGAAAAAAAAGAGAAAAATATCAGTCTGAACCAATTATTCAAAACTGAAATAATCACTTGGTTTTTGAAATGATTATATTATACTAACAGTGTGGGTGGCTCCTACTCAAGACATTCCCAGAAGATGAGAGAGTCTAGTAATTAACTGAATATACTTAGAGGAAGTTAAAAGTAAATGAATCATTTAAAAAAATATTTTTATTGATTTCAGAGAGAGAGAGGGAGAGAGAGATAGAAACATCAATGATGAGAGAGAATCGTTGATCAGCTGCCTTCTGCATGCCCCACACTGGGGATAGAGCCTGCAACCTGGGCATGGCCCTGACCAGGAATAGAACCATGACCTACTGGTCTATAGGTCGATGTTCAACTGCTAAGCCATACCGGCTGGGTTGAATCATGTTTTTGAAAGGTGCTTATTTAGATATTCTCTTGAGCTCCCTGAGAAGGACTGTTAAAACACAGAATGCTTAATCAAATGTTCTTTCATATGTCTGAATGTATGTACCAGCCTGGGTGTTACTTAACACATATACACACGAGGTAAAAATAGGTTTACAGTTGTGAGTCCATGAAATACAGAGTTTATTCTTGTATTATTCTTGATTATTGCATTATTTTCCATATGAACTACTGTAAACATACTTTTGCCTACCCTGTATAATCATCTTCCCACTCCCAATAAACTGAGAGCATCAAAACAGCCCTCTGCAACCTCAACAACTACTGTGAGGGTCCCCTTTCCTTTACACCTGCAAAACTGATTGTTCTCTGGGGCATTTGAGATCTTGCACTCTGGCATATGCCATCAGTTTGGCTCAAATAAACTCCACAGGTTTGGATGTTTCTTACAAAGAGGGTAACATACTGTTTGGGGTTTTGTTTTATTTTGGTATTCTGAATCTTTTCTATTATTTATGCCATTACTTAAAAAAAATTCCTAAAACAACAAGTGCTAGTGAGGATGTGGAGAAAAGGGAATCCTAGTACACTGCTGATGGGAATGCAGACTGGGGAAGCCACTGTGGAAAACAGTATGGAGTTTCCTCAAAATATTAAAAATGGAACTGCCATTTGACCCAGTGATCCCACTTCTGGTTATATATCCTAAGAATCCCAAAACACCAATTAGAAAGAATATATGCACCCATATGTTCATAGCAGCACTATTTACGATAGGTAAGATATGGAAACAGTCCAAGTGTTCACCAGTAGATGAGTGGATGAAAAAGCTGTGGTACATTTACACCATGGAACACCATGCTGCTGTAAAAAAGAAGAATCTCTTACCCTTTGCCACTGCATGGATGGACCTGGAAATTATTATGCTAAGTAAAATAAGCCAGCCAGAGAAAGACAAATATCACATGATCTTACTTATATGTGGAATCTAATGGACAAAATAAACTGATGAACGAAATAGGTCCAGAGACATGGATACATGGAACAGACTGACAGATCTCAGAGGGGAGGGGGTTGAGAGGATGGGAAGAGTTTAACCTAAGAACATATATGTATATATGCAGAGCCCATGGACACAGACAATTACATGGGGAAGGCCTGGGATGGAGTAAGGACAGGGGTATAGGAGTCCAAAGGGAGGAAAATGGGAGACATCTGTAATACTATCAACAATAAAAAAATGATAAGTAAAAAATAATCTCAAACTAAAAAGAAAAAAATCCAAGGTTAAAAAAATGCTGAATGGAATTGATATATATTATCCTCAATTTCTTTTTAGTCCATTCTCAAGGCAGATTCCCAAGCTATTTTTGTAGCATGTAGGGTTTTAACCAAAATGAAATAACTGCCATGTCTTACCCTATGCTATGCCAAATTTCAACTTACCCTCCTCATTATTTTTTTCCAAGATAGAAAACAATATTGTAATCCCAGTGTGTCTTTTTCCATTGAAGTTATTTCTGAAAAAAATAAAAACTGAACTCTTGAACATAAAAGTCCTGAGGTCTCTAATGTACATGCTCTAGTTTTTTGAGAACTGCTGCTAGGGATGGTAATCATTTGCAGAGTATTTAAACAATCAGGAGAACAAATAAAATAATCAGAACAAAACACTAAATATTAATACAACCCACAGAAATGAATGCCAAGAATGGAACATCTAAATCACCTTATGGATTTTTAAGCTGAAATCCTCCTGGTCAGAAACAGTTAACAGCTCTCTGACCAGGCTGCCACACTTTACAATAGTCATTAACTAGAGCCTGAAATGTAAATAGCAAAGTTATATCTCACCTGACATTTCAAGTGATAGGTAACAGGGACATTTGAACAGAAAGCCCTGAAGCAAAAAGCTTTTTTTTCTTTTTTGTTTTCATCAATTTTTTTGTTTTTTTCTTTATTTAAAAAAAAATTATGTACAGTGTTTTAAAAAACAAAAACAAAACAGGCATATCTCTATTTAAGAATCTACATCGACAATCACTGCTTTTATAATTCAAACACTGATTCAGAAACAAGAGTCAAGGAGAATGAGCAGGACTGCATAAATGGAGTTGCCATTCAATGCCTTGATTTATTTGTTGCAATGAATCTATAAAATGTCAATGAAGGTACCCTGTCTACTTCGAAAGGGTGTCATGAGGGGAGGCATCCTGGCTATTGTATAAGTCAGCTCTGCACCAAAATCAGGTCAGAGGTGTTTGCTCATAGGTATTTGATGGGCCTCAGCTAATGCCAACTTTCTTCTAACTTAACCTGGTGCCCAGGACTCGCAAACTTGGTTGGCTTCTACTCATGTTTCCATGTGTACTCCACCATGTCAGGGTATGTAAATGACAGTTTCATGAACACAAACTGAAAATACTTTACAACTTACAATAAACCTACTCTTCATCTAATTATTCATGCAATCTCTATTAAGAACCAACTCCGGCTGCCGGCACTGTATAAGGTTTTTCAAGAATTTTCTAGAAACCACCGATAAATTTAGTGAGACCCTCGAGGATATGAAAAAGGACCAACTAGAAATTAAGCATACACTGACTGAAATAAAAAATATTATACAGAGACCCAACAGCAGACTAGAGGATCCCAAGAATCAAGTCAAAGATTTGAAATATGAAGAAGCAAAAAACGCCCAACTGGAAAAACAAAAAGAAAAAAGAATCCAAAAATATGAAGATAGTGTAAGGAGCCTCTGGGACAACTTCTAGCATACCAACATCCAAATTATAGGGGTGCCAGAAGAGGAGAAAGAGCAAGATATTGAAAACCTATTTGAAGAAATAATGACAGAAAACTTCCCCTACCTGGTGAAAGAAATAGACTTACAAGTCCAGGAAGCGCAGAGAACCCCAAACAAAAGGAATCCAAAGAGGACCACACCGAGACACATCATAATTAAAATGCCAAGGGCAAAAGACAAAGAGAGAATCTTAAAAGCAGCAAAAGAAAAACAGTTAGTTACCTACAAGGGAATACCCATACGACTGTCAGCTGATTTCTCAACAGAAATTATGCAGGCCAGAAGGGAGTGGCAAGAAATATTCAAAATGATGAATAGCAAGAACCTACAACCAAGATTACTTTATCCAGCAAAGCTATCATTCAGAATTGAAGGTCAGATAAAGAGCTTCACAGATAAGAAAAAGCTAAAGGAGTTCATCACCACCAAACCAGTATTATATGAAATGCTGAAAGATATCCTTTAAGAAGATAAATAATTTGATGAACAGAATAAACTGGTGAATATAATAGAATCAGGGACATAGAAAGAAAGTGGACTGACAATTCTCAGAGGAAAAGGGGTGTGTGTGTGGGGAGGGGTGCGGGAAGAGACTGGACAAAAATCATGCACCTATAAATGAGGACAGTGGCAGGGGTAAGGGCAGAAGGTGGGGTGGGAACTGGGTGGAGGGGAGCTATGGGGGGAAAAAAAGAGGAACAACTGTAATAATCTGAACAATAAAGATTTAATTTGAAAAAAAAGTGTGTGTATATATTTTGGGGGACACCCTATATTTTAAATTCCTGGAGAGCAGAGTTGTTCTGTGGAAAAGCAACTTTTGAGTAATAAGAGGTGGGGGGGGGGTGATTCAGTGTTTATATTTTCCAGACAAATTAATAGACCCAGCTAGGAGAAATGGCCTGTCCAAGGTCATTCAGTTAGTGGCAAAGTCAGAACCTGCATCTCTTGATCTCCAATCCAGACCTCTTTCCCGGAACCTTGCTGCTAACAGATGAGGAAATTTCACTTCCATTCCAAAAACAAATCAGAAATATTGCACAATCATATTTCTATTTTCTTATTTAACATGCAGAATAATTTTCATCGGCAGTTCAAGACTTTCCCTCCTCCCTACGTTAAAGGAATAGAACAGTATAACCAAATTTCTGCACAATATTTTTAAGTTCTCTATAACATTTTGCGCAATGAAAAAAAAAATGCTCTAAAAAAATAAAGACCACAAAGAGGAATTATAAATTTTGTCAAAGAGAGGTGGCTTTTTGCTTTTCTTCCTGTGTGTGATATTTTTTTATAATACTAAAATTCATCAAATATGGTCCATGCTCACTCTTTCCACCTCGGTACTTTTTTGCCAGGCATTTGTTTATGCATAGAAGGAATGGGAGAAAGAGCCATACCCCCAGGCAGGGAGCAAAAGAAGCAACTGTAGCTTAGTTTTTGTAATGAATAAGGTGGAGTACTTTCTGATACTAGGGGAGAACCAGAAAGAGAATAAGTGTGAACACAGACACCCATATACATGCATTTGTTTTCCCCCAAGGGACATTTATACACAATATCTTACTCACTTTTCACAAGGACCTTGGGAGGTAGGTACTACTGTTTCCACAGTTTTCACATGAAGAAAATGACTTGCCCAAATGACTGACTCAAGATCATACAGCTAGTATGTGACAGAACAAGGCTGTCTGACTCCAAAAATCCACAGGGAGGAAAACTCTCTTCTGTTTCTGGATCTTTTATTCAAAAATTTAAATGATGTAGGAATGGTCAAGTCAGTATGAGGAACAAGGAATTTCATAATGATCACAGTCCTCTGGAAGTACTATCCTATATAATAAAAGCCTAATATGCAAAATGTCCCCTCGATCGGGAGTTTGACCAGGAGGTGGGGCCAGCTGGCCAACTGCCCATGACCCCTCCCCCCGGCTGGCCCTGTCCTGGCTTGTGGCAGTGGCAGGCGGCCGGGGGAAGGGAGGCTCCTGCCGGCAGCTGCTAGGAACCCTACCCGTGCACGAATTTCATGCACTGGGCCTCTAGTCTTTTTTATAGTTTCCAGAAGACAGGTGACTCACTGTGATAAGGCAAAATTCTTTATGGAATTAATTCTAGAGCAGCAGTCATCAACCGGTGGTCCGTGGACCACTGATGGTCCGTGAGGTCCGAAAGGTTGGTGACCACTGTTCTATAGCAAGAAAGGATACTGAAAAAAGAAAAAAAAAAGAATGGGCACTAATGGGAGAGTATCATTAAAAGGTTAAAAGGAGAATGACTTGCCGAAACCGGTTTGGCTCAGTGGATAGAGCGTCGGCCTGTGGACTGAAGGGTCCCAGGTTCGATTCTGGTCAAGGGCATGTACCTGGGTTGCGGGCACATCCCCAGTAGGAGATGTGCAGGAGGCAGCTGATCGATGTTTCTCTCTCATCGATGTTTCTAACTCTCTATCTCTCTCCCTTCCTCTCTGTAAAAAATCAATAAAATATATATTAAAAAAAAAAAGGAGAATGACTTACTAGTAGGAACTATAGCTAAAAATTAACTTATGATTAAATGTTGATGATCTCTCTGATGAGTTCCACAAACCGTTAGTTACCAGGACCAAACTTTGGCTCTTGTTTTTAATGACATGTGGGATAAAGGTGAAATATCCAAGACCATGAAAGAAAGTGTTAGTAGCATTTTAAAAGATAAGAAAGACTGTTTACAAAACGGAGGCTCTTTGCATGACTAACTCATAGTTATGCAGTTTTTAAATTGAGGTAAAATCCACATACCATAAATTAACCATTAACTTTTTAAAAATGTACAATTCAGTTGCATTCATTATACTAACTATGTTAAGCAACTATCACTTCTAACTAGTTCCAAGGCATTTTCATCACCCCAAAAGGCAACCTGTACCCATAATAATGCAGTTTTACAGAAATACTCTTAGAAAAAGTAGCCAAAGAGAAGAAAGTAAGACAAAAGTTCCAGTGGTATGGAAAGAAGTGAGACATAGCTAACTGATAAACTTAAGTAAAAAAATATATTTTAAAAATCTTATTTAACAAATATCTTGCTGAATTATTGTAATGAATAATGTACTGTGTTGAGTGTTATACACAGTGGCGGTGGGAGGGAGAATGTGGAAGGTAGCCAAAATGAATCCAATCTGTTTGCTTTCTTCAAAAGAGCTTTCAGTTTAATGAAGAATTCAGACATGTAGTCAAATGGTATGGATAAACAAAAGAAAAGGGACTAGAGAGAGAAGGGTTAAGATGCGCAAGGAAGGTAATAGGAAGATTATTTGTTCTGTTTAGAAACAGAAACATCTTGTGCCATAGACCAGTGATAATTTTCTCATTAAGACTATGAAGAGCAGAAAAGTGCCAGGTAAACTGTGAAATAGGTGAGGATGTCACGGGGGCACATGAACCAAATCCCGCGCTCAAGGAAAACATGAGGAACAAAGGGAGCTAGCTAAGGCTTTATGTGACTATAGGCCTTTATGATGTTGTTGTGTGTAGATCCTCTCTCCAGAAAGTGCAGGCCAAATCCAAGAAACTTAGGTGGAAGCTATAAAAGGGGATGTTTTGCAATTATAGCTATAATGGCATCATTTGGCCATGAAAGGAGTGTGAGCACTTAAAACAAATAGAGAATGAGCAGGATGAGCAGGTATGGATGCCAAAAAAATTAAAAGAGGAATTCAATTGCACTGATGATATAAAGAATATAACTGGCATACACTCTGAAAGGAAATGCAACAATTGGAGACCAAGCTTCAAATTTCATCTGTCCAAGATAAATAGAAGAGGGATATCTTTGCAGAAGATATGATAAAGGATCATCAATGGAAGGTAAAGTATTGAGGACCTAAATAGTATGATAGTCAAAGAACTCTTAAAGGAGATGTATATTTATAAAAGAATAAATAATAAATGTGAGTATTAAAAATCCATAAGAGGCCACAGAAAATAAAATAATAAATATAAATAAATATAGTTTATATTACATATAAAACAGAAAAATCTTACAAATGATTTTAACAAATGGTTCTACAATAAAAATGCTCAATATAGTGCAGCAACTACCATTACAAAGGTTATAATTAAATATTTTTGGAGTCATCTAGCCAAAATGATTTCAAAGAAAAAAAATGTATGGATATAAATCAGAAGAAGAGGAAAAGATGAAGAACAAATCACCATCTTGAAAAATAAGGCTCGAAAAGCAGAAACATGAAGTCAGGAAAAGTGGACATACATGGGTACAATTGATTAGTATGGGGGGAATGAAGCAAAGAAAGGGTCAGCAAAGAAATCTAATAGAAATATACTGCATCTATAAGAAATAGAATTTTTCCATTTTCATGATGGATGAATGATTATAAAAAAATAGGTATAAAATATAAATATGTTGAGAATAAAACATAAGACTCAGATGAATTAATGAAGATGAAAGTACTTAAAAAATTACAAGGCAACAGACAAATAAAGGTTTTATTTCACTGGAAAACAGCAGCTATGGACTTTTATTTTCAGCCCATACAAGGAGGGAAGAAGCATTTGGCAGGTCTCTGCTCAACTATCATAAAACACAGTGACCATTAAGAGCAAGTGTATTGAAGTCTCAATGACAACCATCTTTTTACTCTTCAGTACTGGCTGGACAAAACCTCTGGAAAACCACCTTGTATAGAATCTTCTATTGGTATTTTTTTATTCACTTACAATAATATTCACCCCTCTAAAGTGTACAATTTAATGCTTTTTAGTATATTCACAAAGATGTGCAACTATAACCTCTAATGAAGTCCAAACATTTTCATCACCTGTTAGTATACACAAGACCCAAGGAAAAGCCCCAACATTGAAAATGCTGGGCAGGGAAAGACTCCATAAGTGGAGGGCAGGGAAAGACTGAAGGAAGAGATTGGCCATTCCAGTCTGGTAATTAGTAGCGTTTCCTAAGGGAAACTTACATGTGAGGCATATCTTGGGTGGCTAAAGATGAAGTGGATCCTGGCACCACTTGGCAGGCACCAGAGAATTACTAGTATACAGGGTAAAGTGGGGGAATGTCATGGGTACTAGTACGTGAATGTTACCAGACACAGAAATTACCTTACATGCTGACCAGGTCAGGACAAACAACCAGCTGTTCCAGGAACCAGCACATTACAGGAGTCAATTATGATCAGACAACCTCTAGGAGGGGTTTGTGGAAAGCGACTTCCGTTCTGCTCCAGGTTCAGCTTGAGGGAAAGACAGAGGTCACGTCGTGGAACAATCTCTCTTCTAATTACTTCAAAAAGAAACCACACATCTTTTAGCCGTCACTCTCATTTCATTCCCTACTCCCCACCCCCAGCAGCTGCCAACCAAGAATCTACTTTCTGTCTCTGTGGATTTACCTATTCTGAGAGTTTCATATAAATGGAATCATCCTATATAGTAAAAGCCCAGCGACCAAACAATGGAAAGACCAGAACTACCATAACAACTGGTTGACCAGTTGCTATGATGTGCACTGACCACCAGGGGGCAGACACTCAACGTAGGAGCTGTGCCCTGGTGGTCAGTGTGCTACCACAGTGGGAGCACCACTGGGCTGACCAGGATGAGTGGCTGCTCCCGCTGTGAACCCCCGGCCAACGGGCAGGAACCCAGGCTGCGATCATTGCCTCCTCGCCCCAGCCTCCTCCTCCTCGCTCCCTGCTGCCTCCTCCGGATGCCCGCAGGCTGCACAGTGCCATCGCTGGGCTCGCAGAGCTCGCAGAGCTGACCCCAGAGTCTGGAAGGCGGGTTTGTGGCCGCCGCAGGACTGAGGCCTATTCCGCCCGCCTCCCAGTGCTATTGTCCCTGGGCCTGGGCCTGACCAGGTCCCCTGGAGAGGTGAGTGCTCCGGCTCCATGGAATATGCCAGACCAGGGAGCAGCCACTCGGCTGACCTGGATGAGCTGCGCTCCCACAGGGGGCCAATCCCCGCAGGCCACGCCCCCCACCAGTGCACGAATCCCAAGCACCAGGCCTCTAGTATAATATGTGGCCTTTTGAACCTGGCTTCTTTTACTTCTAATGTTCTCAAGGTTCATCTACATTGTAGCATGTATCAGTGCTTCATTCTTTTTATGGTTCCATTGAGTTGATGGACTCTTGGTCCCATCAACCCCCCAAAAACAAGGCCATGACTTTTCTCAGTGCCCCACATATAGCAATGCTTCATCTCACTGGATCAAAACTTGTATGCAGCACCTACAGAGTTAGTGTTGATCTTTCTCATAGAGTTACATAAACTTTAACAAATATTTGAGCATCACAGTACACAAACTCATGTGGATCTAAATCATGAAAGCTGACTACAGCACAACGACAGCTTTTGAAAGCTGACTATAGCACAAGGCTTGAAGGAAGGGAACTGGATACTAATTACTTGCAAAACCTGTAGTTTTTATATCTTTCACATTTTTCTTTTTTTCAAAATTTTCCTTAATAAAATTAGATATAAGCTGCGATAGATAGATAGATAGATAGATAGATAGATAGGTAGATACATAGATGAGAGATGGTAAATGGAGAAATTTCTCAATTTAAAAAATTCCCTGTGAGTGGTTCTAATTTTGTTGAAAGCGTTGGGATAAGTTCAGATTTCCATGGTAACTACAATATCATTTACCCATTGAACAAACATTTGTGGAGGAACTACTATGTGCCAGGTACTTTGCGGAATAGCAATATAGAACAGATATTGCTTCTGACTTCATGAAATTGATTATCTAAGTAAGGAATACAGTGGGGCCTTGACTTACGAGTGGCCGGCTAACGAGTTTTTCGAGATACGAGCTGTCTCTCGGCCGATTTTTTGCTTTGAGTTGCAAGCTAAAATTCGGGTTACGAGCCGGCTTCAGATACCCCACCACTAGTTGGCGCAGCGAACGTCACAGTGAACGCCACAACATCAGCCCAGCATCACGTGTCTCACTCGTTCACTTCTTGATTTGACATACGAGTAATTTGAGTTACGAGCTCCGTCACGGAACTAATTAAACTCGTAAGTCAAGGCCCCACTGTATAAGATACGAACCTAAATATCTAAAATATAAAGTAGAAAGTAATAACTGCTATGAGAAATATGAAGCTAAGTTGCCACAGAAGTTCAGAAAAAAAGATAGATTGCCTGCACCTGAGAGACCAAGAAAAGCTGGGAGCAGAATCCTGGCCTTAAACTTTAAAAATAGGTAGAATCTGAACAGGTGGAAATAAGAAGCAAGAACCAGCAGGACAAAGGCACAAAGCCAGAATATGAACATTTCCGAGCCACGAGGATGGGAAGCTGGGTGGGTCAGATGGCACAGGAAAGGTCATGAGGAGCTTGTATTTTATATTGTGGTAAACAGAGTTATTAAGGCTTTTGACAGGAAAGTAATGTGAGAAGAACCATACTTGCGATTAATTTGATAACCCAAGTATAAGGCCATGTGTAAAAAGGGTTTGGGGGGAGGGTGTATAAATAGGACAGGCGAGAATCTGAAGGAGTAAAAACCTAATTCAATAAATGTTTGATATTCTTGTTATTAACTTATGTTCCAAGAGACTAAATTCTATTAATTTAATATAGAAACAAACTTCTGATTGACTGGTAACAACATCAGTCACTTGTACCCAACTCTCTATAAAGAAGAAATCTATAGTATCAATAGACTCTGAGAGTCCTCTCAAAGTAATTTTTCTTTCAAATATTTAATCAATCATTAGAATCTTTCAGGGAGTGTTCTCATAATCTAAAGGTTAAAGAATTCAGAACACATCCTGGCCAGTGTGACTCAGTTGGTTGGTCGTCGTTCCTTGCGCGCGCGCACACACACACACACACAGATTCCTGGTCAGGGCACATGCCCAGGTTGTGGGCTTGATTACCTGTAGGGGGCATGTACGAAGCAGCCCATTGATGTTTTGCTTTCATATCTCTCTCTCTCTCTCTCTCTCTCTCTCTCTCTCTCTCTCTCTCTCTCTCTCCTTTCTCTCTAAAAATCAAATTAAAAAGTCAAATGAAAAAAAATTTCAGAACTCTGGACTAATTACAGAACTTTGGGCCAATTTGCCCCACTTCCAATTTTACCAATAATGAAACTGAGCCCCATAGTGGGAATTGACTTATCCATGAAAACAGGGCTGGATGGAACTCCAATCTCCTGATGCCTTCCCCCACACCACAACCCACATTCCACTGTGGATAAGCTGGGTTGGTTAGAACTAAAGTATCAAAGCAAAGTCATTCTTTCCATTTGCCTGGGCTTAAAAAGTTGGTTTTCAATAAATAGTAATAAAAAAACAATGCCTCCACCATAAAATCGGAAATCTGCAAGGTGTTGCTATCTAGTTGGAATGTTGACATACCAAACACCTTGCTCATTGGGTGCAGAAAACACTGAGTTAAGTGCAGTGAAATGCTGGTTACTCAGGGGCATTCCTTGTCTTACAGAGACTTGTGGTCTTCAAATTCCCAAGCATGTTTTGGGAAAGAACAACAAGTATGTTTTTAATAGAATTCAATTTGGGATTTCAGGAAGTATCTGAAAATCTGCAGCAGATAGGCACTGAAGAAATGAAGAAAAGGGCATCAATTTCTCACAATTCTGTCAGAAAAGGAGTGGCTGTTTCCAAAGTTCTTTTTCCTTTTCAATACGCAATAAGCTGCCTGCCAGGGCCAAAGAACAGCTCGTCAACATGTTGTTTCATTTTACAGGTTGTTTCATTGTGTAGGGATGTTTTGAAAGAGGAAAAAAAAATAGGAATATGTGCTGAGATTTTTTTTAAAACCTCATGTCCCAGAATCTATAATAATCTTGCTGGATTTCTATTTTATTTAAAAAAAGAAAACCAAATGTTGAGATTTAATCTTTGAGTCTACCATGTTCGTTGAACTCACATTACCTCAACCTTATCACAAGAAGCAACATGTAATTTCTTTAAATGTTGCCAAGACCAAAACCAAGTCATAGATTCCCTTAAGGACTCAGTATTCTTCTATGTGTAACATATGTTACATAGAGTAACAACCAAAGCTCCAAAATAACATTTCCCTACCTCTGCTGGAGGTTCATCCCCCACTTCCAATAGGTCAGGGTGCTCCGGGATGTCTCAGGTGTGCTCCAAGCACAGTTCTGCCAGCTGCCAAATTACAATCCTCCTTGCCTGATGTAAGCAGCTACTGCCAATGTTCCAAGCCAGGTCACCACAGCCCACCAAAGGCAATGCTACCACTGTTGCAGCTGCTGATGTGTGCAAGGAGGCCTCCAGGGCCCAAAGTCCAACTTCAAGGCAATCAGAGGTGTTGAGGGTCCTGCACCAGCACTGCTGCCCCTGGCACCAAGAATCATGTCACAGATAAAGCTGCATTCTCCATGACCTAAGATTTGCAAAACAAGACAGAAAAAAAAAAATTCCTTTAGCTTTTACTAAGTATTATATACAGCCACCCTGGGGGTCACAGGGTTTGGGGACAGACTAGGTTGGTGCTCGAAAGCTATTTGTTGAAAGAATGAATGAGTCTGCAGGCTGAACTGCAAACAATCTGAGTGGCAGACACCATGATGTACTCAGACATGTTCAACTTCATCTACTGCTCTAAAGCAACCTCTGTACCTTTGATTCTTTCTTCCATTGGGATTAGTTCTTTCCTGTAGGTTGCTAGAGTTGTTTTATAAATAGAATTCCAGAAGGCCCACCCCACCAGGCTCCAGGCCTGCCTAAATGTACCTGAATCCTAGGCAAGAGCATTCCCACATATTATTATTTTTTAGAAAAAGGAAATACAGAATTGATATAATTATACAAATAATTTAAGTTTTTGCCCTTTCAGTTTATTCTCATCATGAGTTACAAATTAGTGACCTGTCGCCAAATCTGGCCAGAGGATTTTTTAAAGCTCACATGATTTTTTAAAAACTGTTTTGATTTAGAATAAATCTAGGTGAGTGATTCTCATACATAACCAGGCATCAGAAGCAAGCTTGTTAAAACTGGAGGGCTTGTTAAAACTCAGATTACTGGTTCCATTCCCAGAGTTTCTGATTCAGTAGATCTGGGTTGGGGTCTGATAATTTGAATTTCTACCTAGTTCCCAACACCAGACCCCATGGTATTGCATTTGGCTTTACTTATTTGCATTACCTGCCTTGCCTCTGAGTTTGAAAACTGTGAAATCTCAATATTCTGGTGAAAACCCTTTTTCAGACTGATTCATGGAGGTGATTATGTTACCACTTTTTATTAAAGTAAAACAAATAAACATAATAGTACATCCATCTTAGGTATACAACTTATTAAATTTTTACAAATTATACACACAAATCCATGGATTTAAAAAAGGGAAGGGGGTTCTATGGGTGATCTGTTCATTAATTCCTAACTGTGCAGGTCACAGTGGGTAGTCATGCCCTAGACCCATAACTTCTGTAGTGAACAATTTTAAGCCAGTCCTGTCCATTGTTCTTGTGCATCTAGGTTAACACACCTTTGAGATGTCAGAAGTAATACCCCTCAAGGGGGTGTTAACCCTCAAGAGAATACATAATCTTGTAAACTATCTTGTAACCAAATCCCCGCCTTGCTTTCTCACTTCCATGTACTTTCCCTCTTCAATGCAGAAAAGAAGCTACAAACTATTATTTTCTGGAGCATTTGAGATCTTGTGCCTGGCCTATGTTTTCAGTTTGGCTCAAATAAACTCTTATAAAAATTCTCTACAGGTTTGGATGGGACTCATCTAACCGACACGCAGAACAAGAAAGAGAACATCACCAACCCCCAGAAATCCCCCTCAGGCCTTTTATACAATGTTAATCCCAAGGATAACCACTATCCTGACTTCTAACTTCATAGATTTGTTTTGCCTGTATTTGAAATTCATACAAATGGACTCATACAAGTATACACTACATTGTGCCTGGCTTGCCTTGATCAATATTATGAGAGTCATTCACATTGTTGTATAGAGTTGTAGCTCGTTCATCTTCATTGCTGTCCAGTATTCCACTGTGTGATCATTCTATAATTTACCCATTCTACTGTTGATGGGATTTGGGGTCATATACATTTTGAGGCTATTAGAAAAAGCGCTGCTACAAATATTCTCAAATACATCTTTTGCTGTACATATAGATACATTTCTGTTAAGTATATACCTAGTAGTAGAATGGCTGGGTAATAGGGTATGTGTATATTCAGCGTTAGGAGATGCTGCCAAACTCTTTTCCAAAGTGGTTGTACCAATTCATACTCCCACTAGAAGTGTATAAATGTTCCCATTTCTCCACATTCTCACCAACACTTCATATTTCTTTTCATGTAAAGAAATATAGGCCTCCCTGGATTTAAGTCATTAGTGTTTTAAGTTGATTTTCATACGCCATGAGTTTATCACTTTATCACTTTAAGCAATTGAGGCATTAATCTTTCTTCTATCCTATATTATAAAAGGCTAATATGCAAATTATCCCCTCGACTGGGAGTATGACCAGGGGGCAGGGCTGGCTGGCCAAATGCCCTCGGCCCCTCCCCCCAGCCAAACCCCACCTGTGCACGAATTTGTGCACCGGGCCTCTAGTCACCTTATAAATAGGTACCTTAAATTAGTGAATTTGCTATCTAAATGAATTTTCCTTCTGCCAAGTATTGTCTGCTGTTCCTTTTTAAGTCACAGAATATATTCTGCATGGGAAGAGAATGATTCTCTGTATTTTTAGCTGTCATCTAAAGGTGTAACCAACAGAACTTTGCATTTGGTGACTGGCAGATGTTGTTTGTAGTAAGTATGTCTACTTTCTGGCCATTTTCTGGCCAAAGGTTCACTCTAATGATCAGTAACAAGTTTCTTATATTATGCAACCCCTCTTACTTTGCTGTAAAACATTGAGACTAAACACTAACCAGGGCGCCTTTTGTGACACAAAAACTAGCTAGAGAAACAATCTTGGGCCCCTGGGGCCTTTTGTTTGTTTATTTAGGCTGGTTTTCTCCCCAGGATCTCTGGTAACCAAATGTAATAAATAAACGTTTTACATAATTGTTTCATTATCAGGAAATGGCCTTAGCAAAATCAGTCTTATGATTTCACTATAGCTAAATGTTTATTTCTTTTCTTTGCTTGCCTACTTTGAGTGATTTCTGGTTTTGATGCACTGCATTTTAAATTTTGCTGGTTCACCTGGGCAATTAGAATATTTATACTTGTTTCCTCTTAATATTTAGTTGCTTAAAAATGTAACTTTTTAACTTTTAACCAGAAGCTGGATTAGTGGGAAATCAACGATTTTATCTTTCAAAAGAATAACAACTTTGATTTTTTTAAAGACATGTACTTATTTTTAAAAGTTAAACAGTTAAGAAAAGCATAAAATATAAAGCAAAAGATTACTCCCTCTTAGCACAGAAAATAACCATCTATATATATAAAAGCCTAAGCAACTAAACAACTGAACAACCGAATGACCAGTTGACCGGTTGCTATAATGTGCACTGACCACCAGGGGGCAGATGCTCAAGGCAGGAGCTGCCCCTTGGTGGTCAGTGTGTTCCCACAGCCAACCTCCCGCGGCCCCTCCCCCTAGCCTGCCAACCTCCCGTGACCCCTCCCCCTGGCCAACCCCACCCCTCCCCCTGGCCAACCCCACCCCTACCCGATTGGGGGCAAGGCCAGCCAGCCAACCTTTTGCAGCCTCTCTTGCCCCAATGCCAACCCAGCCCTTATCGGGGGTGGGGCTGGTGGCCAACCTCCTGTGGCTCCTCCCCCCAGTTGGCCGGGCCCCGATCTGTCCCATGACCCTTCAGTGCAAGGGGTCAGTGCTCTAACCATTGAGCTTACTGGCCAGGGCAAGGCTTCCTTTTTTAAAATCTACAAAATTCTAATAATATTAATAAGATTATCTTTAGATCATCAACACAACACCCCAGAGCAAAAAAACAACAACAAAAAAACAAAACACATAAAAAATGAAAAAAATGTTAATCCATTGTTTATTGTATGCTCTGCACAATAACACAGACTATGCATGCCCTTGTAGAATGTCTGTGCAATGGACCAAGCAGCACCAGGGAAACTCTATACTCAGGCCTTCCATTAACAATACAGAACACAATACTATCAACTGCATCTCATTAACTAAAGAATCAAAGAATGACATAACTGAAAATGGAGTGAAAATTTAATAAGGCCAAAATGACCCAAGCTAATGAGAGAAAGGGAACTGACATTTCTTGAGCTTCTATTTTTATGCTAACTAGATCATTTACATCCTTTTAATCCTCAAACAACCCTGTGAAATTGGTATTTGTATTTTCTTGATACAGATGAGTGAACAAAGCTCTGAGGAGTTGTGTTGGGCTAAAATTTGAATCTAGATCTGTTCAACCCCAACACTTTTCTCTGGAACTGTTCACCTTTCCTGCAAGTTGTTATCCCAACAAAATGTCAAGCCATACACTAAATGAAGCTTGGTGGGAGTGTGGTACGTGCAGCCTGCTACATGGCTTCCCTATTTGATCACTCTCAGAGTATCAGAGCCAACTACTTCAGTAAGGTCATCAGTGATCTCTCAGTCACACGTAACGCTAATAGATTTGGTTACTGCCTGTCCCTGCCACCTGATGCTGCCAGGGAAAATGGAAGAACAGCTGCTGGAAAGACATTAATTCATTTGAATAGTTTGTGACGTCATCTAAACTTTAGATTCTAAAGGGATTTTTAAATACTGCAACTTAAAGTATACATATTACATATATATATATATATAGGGTACCCTCCAAAATGTAAACACACACTTTGAATAATTATAAAGGCAGTGTTTATTAAAATACATTTCATTTTCAAAATTGACCTATCAGCTGTTAAAGTATGAATACATTTTTGGGGGACACCCTTTACATATATTAAGATATGTCTGGGAAAAAGGAATAGGATTTTTTGAAAATTATTTTGTTGGTATTATGTTGGCTTCTCAAATAATGTATATGAAATTTAATCCCAAATTAGGAATACTTGGGTGACAGTTCACAGCATTTAGAGATCAAGTTCTATTTGAAAGGTCATGTGCATAGTTGAGCAACTTGATACCAAGTGACCTTATTAGGGAGCTTACATTGTAGACCTTGTGATATTAAAAGCATCTTTTTAAAAGTCATGAGCTGCTTAAAGGTAAAAACTCATTGTCTATGTGATATTTTTATATTTCTTACAATTTTAATACCATGGAAAATTTAAAAATGTATTCACCATTTGTCACTCTTAGTGATTTAAAAATCTCTCTGAAAAAATATTTGTGTAGAAATCTTGAAGGAAGCCTTGATTAAAGTGTAATAAGCCACTTGATGATTGGGAAACTTTCGTACAACATGTTATAAAAAAATCATCCATTACTCTAATTTATATTCATAATATGTTTCAGATGTATGAATAGTGGGGGTACGAAGGGATGATGGAGATAGGGTCATTTCTCGTTTTATTTTATAATGGCAAAAACTGAGATAGAAAAGAGGTAACCTGTGGAAGTCTTAGTGCTTTTGGATGCATAACACACTTCTAACTGTAGTCACTTTCTCTCTAAGCAGAATACTGTATTAACTCAAATGAAGGAAGCCATGCCTTCTCCCTTGTTTCTAATCTACTCTAATCTGAAAGCTGCAGTAGCTATGTAGTCTCCTCTTGCTCCCTGGCCTTCTTTTATACTGGTCTGTGCTTGGGAATGACACTTCATTTCTTTTTTTTTTTTTTTTTTTTTGCTTTAATATACTAATACACTTAATTATTAAAATTAATTACTGAACTAGGACTCAGAACATAATTACCTTAATGTTGCTGCCATCAAAGCAATTGGATACCCTTCTCTGAATAATTATGTTCTTCCATTGTTACACTTTTCAGAATTCTCTCAATGTTGGAATGAAACAAGTTAGTCAGACCAAGGCACACAGGATTCAGACTCTGGAAAGCTGTGGGTCTCTCTTATATACTGAAGTAAATAATTAAGTTGCAATTGCTTTATAAAATAAATACAAAAAAACAAAGAAAACAGCTTATATCCTAAAGAAGTCTGCCATATGAGTCTCCCCTTTTCGCTCCACAGCCTGCACAGCCCAGAAAAAAACCCCTCTGATTATAGAAACTTTCCATTTGGTGAGATTTTAGGTCCCCCTTTCCCCTAGCCACCCCCACCTCCTGCACAAATAGTTTCACCATCTGTCTATAATACTGCCTGAAATTCCATCATTAAATATATTCTTTCAGATTAAATGTGTACCTACTTATTTTAAAAATCATAATCACTTCATTGAATAGTCCCATAAACGTAACACAACTATTTATATCAACTATCTCTGATATTTACAATACTTCTGAAGGTATTTTTAATACTTCTGAAGATACGGACAGCCTACTTAGTTCTGGTTGTTCATTTTGTATTGTTTAATATATCCATACAAGACATATTTTTATCATATTATTTCCAGTGTCAATATGCTACACTTTGAGAATTTACAAAGAATAAGGAATTTGAATTGTTTTGGGTTTTTTAAAAATAAGTATTTCTGCCTTAAACATTATTGTACACATTGGCTCAATTCTGACTTAGAATAGCAATTCTTTAACGTACTACTTTATACTTCTTATATGATTAAACCTATTCCACTGAAAGACTATAAATTTGCAATGCTACCAGCAACATATGAGTGCCAGTCTCTTTACACTGTTGGGTTATTACTATCACTTTAGTTAAAAAAATATGTACACAGTGTTAATGTACATAGCTAGAACTTGTAAATGTTGATTTTATATTTTCACTAAACAAAGTGATGAATTTTCTTCTGTTGCTTAATTAGCCCTTTCACCTGGAAAGTTTGGAGTCTGGATATTGATCTTATAGCTCCGCATGAAAATCATACAGCAAGGAAGTGACAGAATTAAGATGTGGATTTAGGTTTGTCTGACCTCAAGTCATTCCACCATAAGGAGGGGGAGATTGGACTGGAGGGTGTGGGAAGCTGGTCAGAAGTAGAGGAATGCTCTCTGTATATCTTATACATTAAATTGTTTTTAATATTATGTTAGGTAAACTGTAAAACATACACATACAGAAAAGTATATGTATATAATTATAAAGCGAGCTCTGGTTATGAAATAGAACATTGCTAACATCTTAGAAGCTTGGTGTGTCCTGTACTCTCTTCCAGAATAACCTACTCCCTGTCTTTTGTAATTTTTTCTTTGCTTTTCTTTATAACTTTACCCTTTATGTATGCCTCCCTAAGTTGCATATTGATTGGGTTTTATCTGTTTTTAAACATCAGGCAAATAGAATCATACTGTCTGTATTCTTTATGACTTGCTTCCTTAGCTCAACATTATGTTTACAAGATTCATCTATATCGACACATGTATCTGTAGACTTGATTTTTATTTCTGTGTAGTGCACTACTAATTTTATATGCCATATAACAAGTTACCACAAATGTGGTGGCTTAAACCATCCCACATTTATTATCTCACATTTTCCATAGGGTCAAGAGTCCAGGTGTGACCTAACTGGATCCTCTACTCAGGGCCCCACAGGGCTGCAGTCAAGGGGTTAGCCAGGCTGCATTCTTATCTGAAGGCTTAACTGGGGAAGAATCTGCTTCCAACCTTATTCAGGTTCCTGGCAGAATTCATTTTCTTTTTTGCAGCTTTAAATAAAATTCATGGAAGTTTGCTTCTTCAAAGCCAGCAGGAGAGAGGAGTCTATATATATATATATATATATATATATATATATATAGTTATATACTTACATACTTACATATTTATATATTTATATTTAAATATATATGAACATAGACAGATATATTTGTGTGTATATATGTATGTATACATATAAACACATAAATAGAGAAACACACACAACCATGGGCATGATAGCTCATCACTTTTGCCATATAGCATAACCTAATCAAGAGAGTAACATTATGACTTTTGTCACATTCTGTTTGTTAGAAGCAAGTCATAAGTTCTGCCTGCATTCAGGAGAGATTACACAGAGAGTAACAGCACGGGTAGAGATCCTAAGGGCCTATTTAAAATTCTGCTTACCCCAACAGCAATTTAGTATTTCATTATATGTATGTATGTCCTAATTTACTATAGCTTGTCATATAGTCTACCACTGATGGACATTTAGGTGTTTCTAGTTTGGAGCTTTGATAGCTAATTTTAGTTAACTTGGCCGGGCCATGGTGACCAGATATTTGAATGTTTCTGTGTGGGTGTTTTTGGACAAGATTTAAACTTAAATTGGCGTACTCTGAGTAAAGCAGATTGCACTCCATAATGTGAGTAGATCTCATCCAATCAGTTAAAAGCCTCAATAGAACACAGCACTGACCTCTCCAGAGTAAGAGCGAGTTCAGCAGATCGCCTTTGACTTCATGTGGAACACTGGCTCTGCCTTGTTTGCCAGCAAATAGCCTCTAGACTCAAACTGCAGCTCTTTCCTGAGTCTTCAGCCTGCTGGCCTCCCCCATCAGATTTTGGACTTGTCAAGCCTCCACAATGGCATGAGCCAATTCCTTAAAATCTCAATCTCTCTCTCTCTCTCTCTCTCTCTCTCTCTCTCTCTCTCTCTCTCTCTCTCTCTCTCTCACTCTCTCTCCCCTCTACACACACACACACACACACACACACACACACACACACACACACACACACACTATTGATTCTGTTTCTCTTGAGAACCTTGACTAATACAAGGGCTATTGCAAATGCTTCCATGAATGTTCTGTATATCTCCTGATGAACATGAGAAAGTTACTGGGGTACATACATAGCAGTGGAATTCCTATGTTGTAAAGTATGCCTCTATCCATATTTATGAAGTAGTGTCAAGCTATTTTTCCAAGATGTTGTGCCCATAAATACTCTCACCAGCACAGCTGAGTTCCCATTAATATAAATGCTCACCAAGATATGGCATTTGTCTATTTTTTAAAATTTTGTCAGTCTGATGGGGTATGAAATGGTATTTCATTGCATCTGCATTTCATTGATAACTACATAGGTTAAACATGTTTTCATGAGTTTATGGGCCATTTAAATTTCTTCTTTTGTTAAATGTTTGGTTAAATGGCTTCTTGCCCACTTCATTACTGCATATTTTGTCATTTTCTTACTGATTTGTATAGCTCTTATATATTCTAGATATTAGATTTTAGTAACATGTGCTTCAAATATCTTCTGGTTTGTAGCTTGTCTTTGCACTCTTTTTATGATGTCTTTTGATGATCAGAAGTTCTTCATTTAATATAATTTGCATTTCAATCTTTTCCTCTATGTTTGACTTCCTTGTGCTTAGTTGAAGAAATTCTTCTGGACTCTGTTGCCATGAAGATATTTTCCTATATTACCTTTCAAAGGCTTTAATTTTGCCTCTGACTTAATAGTCTTTATTTCTTTCAGAATTTTATCTATTTTCTATATATGCCAGTGTCTGCTTTGGGGCTTTGTTTCTGTTCCATTGATTTATTTTTCTATCCAGCACCAATACTACACTATCTTAAGAACTAATGTTTTAATGTCTTGAAATCTGTAGCCCAAGTCACCTAAACTTATTCGTCCTCTTGAAGAATGACTTGGCTATTTTTGGATCCTTTGTATTTCCATATAAATTTTAGAATATAACGATGAGGTTCTACTTTTAAAAAGTCTATTGGAGATTTGATTGAGATTGTATTGATTCTGTAGATTCCATTGGTGACAACAGTTATCTTTATGATATAGAATCTTCTAGTCTATTTCTTTCTTTAAAAGTTTTGCATTATCTTTTGTCAGGTGTACCACATACTAGTAGCAGTTAGGCAGTCATATACTTTACGAAGTTGTCCCCCCAATATTGTATGGCACCATACAATATTATTGACTATATTTCCTATGCTGTACTTTGCATCCCCATGACTGTTTTGTAACTACCATGTGTACTTCTCAATCCCTCTGGCAACCATCAGTCTGAATATTTAATAACATGTCTTTTAAAAAAAATGCACATTTTTATTGATTTCATAGAGGAAGGGAGAGGGAGAGAGAGATAGAAACATCAATGATGAGAGAGCATCATTCATTGGCTGCCTCCTGCATGCCCCAGAGTGGGGGATCAAGCCTGCAACCTGGGCATGTGCCCTGACTGGAAATCAAACCATGACCCCCTGGTTCATAGGTCGATGCTCAACCGCTGAGCCACGCCTGCTGGCTTAATCACATGTCTTAATTTTTAATTACCAAAATAATCCTTGCTCAGAGGAATAATATCTTCATAGATACATAATAATGTAAGAAAGAAATAAAATGCAAAGTTGGTGTTTTAGTCAGGATAGAAAAACCTATTGCAAAATTTAGACCCCAAAATGTAATGGCTATAAAGAAGTTTATTTCTCTCTCAAAAGTCCAGGTTGGTGTAGGGAGTGGAGAACCTAGAGGAGAAGGCTCTCCTCTACATGGTCATTCAGGAACCTGAGTTAATGACAGCTGTATACTCCTTAACATGTGGCTGCCAAGATTGCCATGAGCATCGGCATCCAGTTGACTAGATGTGTCATTTATCTATTCCTGCATAACAAACTTAGTAGCATAAAACAAAGAATTTAATACTTATTATCTCAGTTTCTGTGGGGCAGGAATTTCAAAGTAACTTAGCTGAATAATTATGGCTCGAGGTCTTTCAACGAGTTTGCCATCAAGTGTCTGCTATGGTTACAGTCATATGAAGGCTCTACTAGGGCTGAAGTATGTATTTACTTTCAATGTGGCTCCCTTAGTGCTAGTTTTTAGCAGGTGGCCTCAATTCCTTGTCTCTCTACTGGGATGTTTGCACAGGCCTGTTGCACAGGCCTCTCTACTGGGATGTTTGAGTATCTTCATGACATGGCCGCTGGCTGCCTCAGAGAAAGTAATCTACTAATAAAAGTACAAGATGAAAGCACAATGTCTTTTATGACCTAGACTTGGAAATCACATTCCACAATCTCTGCAATATCCTATTGGTTATATAGGTCAGCCATATGCAGTGGAGGAAGTGATTACATAGGGATATAAATGCCAGAGTCAAGCATCATTGGGGGTCATCTTGGAGGCAGGCTATCATCCTAGAGAAGCATGTATGAGAGGTTTTTATGGGCCACGGAGGTTTTTACTCACATGACCATATCTAATAGCAGGAAAAGAAAGGACATATAGTATAGCTGGCCAACCATGTGTTTTTTATTATAGTGGAAGGAGGGGGGATGCACATCTGGCAGCCTCTACTACAATTGGGAAAATGAATTAGGAAGAGAAAATATGTAAGAGATGAGTAACAGAAATAAAACAACAAAAGTTGATCTCAGTGAGCAAATTTCCAACTGTGTGGATCACGACAACATAATGCTTAAGATTTTTTTTCTGATTTCATGAAATTGTTCTTGCCAACAGCATCTCACAGGCACACACTTTTAAATACCAATAGGTTGTTTGAAAAGCCAAAATCCTAGTCTTGGCTTTAATAAATGTTTTCAATTTATTTTAAGTTATTAGTTAAAAAATAGTACAAAGATTACCAATGTTCATTAGTGAAACCCAATACACATACACAACAGGGAAAATATAATTTGTACACTCACTACCTAGAAAATTAAAGAGCAAAATATCCTACCCCTTCTTTGAGAATTTCCCTTGGAGAAAAGGTTCCTATGCACTGATTTAGGTCACAGACAAGTAATTCCCATTTCCTGTAAAAAAAAAAAAAACAGTAAAACCTCAGATAGAAGATTAAGTATTCAACTGCAAGGCATTTTCAATTAGTTTTGCTTAATGAGGAAGAGATAATCTCTTAGTTGTAACATGAACCTCAAATGGGGGAAATTTTTCTTCCTAATTTGCCCCAAACGTTGTTTTGGCTTTGTGTTATATTCTGCATCAATGAACTGGAATCCAGAATGTTATTCATTTGTCCTAAATATTTAACAACTCTTAACTAGTTTAGCCCATATCAATACTGAGGACAGTATTACAGATGTCTCCCATCCCCATCCTCTGTGACCATCCTCCGCTCAAGGATAATATATATTCATTTTTAAAAACATAAGCTTGCTTGACTGTACTTGGTTGGAATGATAGAAGTAGTGCTTTGTAAAACTTCTATATTCTCTAAATTGTTGCATGTTGCCTTGTTACTATAACAATTTTTTTAGAAAAAAATTTACTGATTGATTTTAGAGAGACAGAGGAAAGGCGATAGAGAGACATCAATTTTTGTTGCTCCACTTATTTATGCATTCATTGGTTGGTTCTTGTATGCAACCTGTCAGGGGATGGACCCACAAACTTGGTGTATGGGGACAATGCTAAGCTATCCAGCTAGGGCCTATAACAACTTAAGGAGACTACAGCCAGGTGCAGGACACTCACAATAGGAAATTAACCCTTCTCTGGGGAAAGGAGACTTGAGAGCAGGACCAGCTATATAACTGTAGGACCTGGAACAAAACGAAAATGGGCTTTTCATTGGAAAAATAGAAAATTTGTGTTGTTAAAGAGACTAAATTATAAATCTTTTTATTTTCTCCCACTTTCTCTATCAACCCCTCACAATGCAGTGTTTTTACTTTGCTAATGGAGGGCTCCTTCAGGCATGGGAACTCTGGTGCAGTGAATGGACCCTCAAGCAGGACCCAGATGGACCACCAACTGCTGGGTCCCCTCCTTCAGTCACTAGATCAATGCCAGTCAGGGGTGAAAAGTCTCCCCCTTCCTACTGGCCTACTGGCCCCAACCTACAATGGAAAGAGACCCTGGATGCAGTAGGCTCCTGAATCAGGGATAGTCTGCTAGAGGCTCATTCTGCCAAGTCTTGTCCAACATGCTGTGGAACTATCAGCCCAAAGTGGGAATGACACTGCCCATGTCTGCCTGACTCCAACTTTCCTGTGCCTGCACACTGGCCCTGCACAGAGGGGCAAACGGCAGCAGCCACTGTTGCCAGGGGGTGGTGAGGGGGAAGCTGGACGGGACTCTGGGAATCAGGAAACATGGGGGAGGCAGTGGAGAACCCATCCAGGGAGGTGTTGAGGGGTGGGATTGTGCGTGGGCCAAGGCTCCAAGCCCTGGGCACATGCTTTACCACCCCATCAGATTTCATTTATAAAACACAACTTTGAAGATGAAAGTAGTAAAAATTTCAAGATGATTATCACAAAATATTAAATCCTAAACATGGAGATCCAGTGAGGCTACACTCATGAAAGCAGTCCTGCTTGAGAGCTGAATGTGCCATCCAGAGTTGAAGCTGATAGCCATTTTGCCTATCAACTGATATAACTCTATTTCAGGAAAGCTTGATTAGGTCTCAACTCAGAGGATTTAGACATGAAAGGAATTTATTTTTCTCCAACCCTTGCTTTCAACAGAACTCTGGAATCTCCCCCTTCCTGACCCTAACAATTTCTAGAACTTCCAGGAAAAATAGATTCCTAACATTCAGATTCCATAACGGCTACTCATTTTGGTTATTACAACTCTATTTAAAGATTTTAATCTCATTTTCAATTGAAATCTCATTTCCCCTCCTGGTAAAATGAGAACTGACTAGGGGCCCCCATTACTAGAGAGCCTGGTTCTAAGATGTCACTCCCCTTTCCTCGTCCAAAGCTGAACTTTGCAGTGTTGGGCAGGACAGGCGAGTGACCCAGACAAGGATCTCTTCCTCTCTCAGTGGGTTGTCACTTCTCTCTGGTTAACACTGTGGTTCTTTAGATGCCCTCTGTGTGATAGTCCCCCAAATTCTGCTTTCCTTGTTCTCATACAGAGAACATGTATGAGTTCTCTGCAGTGGCCAGGTCTTGCCTCTGAAGAACTCACACCTGTACTCCACAAGAGGAAGATGCCACCCAGCTCCACCTATTCCACAGACAGCCACCACCCAGACCCTAGATGGTATATCTCACAGTCTCTTATCACTGGGCTTCTTCTTATTTTGTTTTGTTAATCCTCACCCAAGGGTATTTTTTCCATTGATATTTTTTTTCCAAGAGAGTAGAAGGGAGGGGAGAGACAGAGAGAGAAACATCGATGTGAAAAACACATTGACTGGTTGCCTCCCGCATGCACCCTGACCAGGGCAGGATCAAGCCTGCAACTGAGGTACGTGCCCTTGACTGGAATTGAACTCGGGACCCTTCAATCTGAGAGCCGACCACAGAGGGCTCTAACGACTGAGCAATCGGCTAGGGCATCACTGTTTTCACTGTGCTCTCCTGCTCCTCTCCTGCCCATTGGCTTGCGGTAGGAGAGCAAGTCTCCCCTTCTTCCTCAAAGGCCATGAACAAGCCTGATAGTCTCCCTCCTTCTAGTATCTTCCTAACATAGTCCAAGCGTGGGATGGGTGGGTGAGATAATGATAGGGATAAATCAGTTAGTTCAGACCATTTTAGGACTCTTGGAAAAGGTGTGCTGTCAACACTGTTGGTAACTGTCTTACAATGAATGCATGGTATTAACCCATCTTGTTTGGGACTGGGCCCTAGTTGCTAATTCCTAGGCAATAGTACTAATCTTTAAAAAACAACAACACATGCATCAAACAAATAGGGATATTAGTAAAAGCCTTAACCTGGTTCTTCAGGACCATTTCAAAATCACCACTTCTTTCAGGGCAGGATTAGCGTTTCCTTGAATGGGGCAAATCAGGGCAAGCAGCTCAAAACCAGGCCACTAAGTCCAAGGGCCTGGGCTGAGAGTAGAGGCTGGTGTGGAAGTGAGAATCTTTGGAAAACAGAGAGGAGTTAATGACAGAGAAGAGTGAGGAGGCTACAGAGGAGGATGGATGCCTTTCCCACGGGTGTTTTTCTGTGGCCCTCAGCCCACTTATGTGAGAAGGATAAATAAATTAAAAGCAGACAACCTAAACATTTGACATGGCAATGATATTTGCACACTGGGTAAGAGGAGGGTAAGAAAGAATGCACTCATTATCCTTTCCAGATTATAGCCAATAAATTAGGCATTTCTGGTTTGAGTTAAAGCTAGACTCTGTAAGAACCACATAAAACTGAAAAATAGAACATAATCTGTGGAAAGCTTCATTCACTTATCAAAAAATATTTACTGAGTTTCTTCAATGTGCCCAGACCTATTATGGATGCTAGGGAGTCTGCAGTGACCATGACAAACAAGCTCTTGACACTATGATGCTCACCTGCATCTTCTGATATAGCTTTCTATATTTGAAACATGATCATCTACATAATTAATGTGATTAGATCTTAAATTTTTGAGTGGGGGGTGTGCCATATTAATCTCTGTATTTCTAGCATCTAATATCCTGATTGACACATAGAAGGTACTCAAAAATATTTGTTGATTGAATAAATGAATTCATTTTCAGTGAAAATAGCATCATAGCTTGAGAAATTAATCCAAAATGAATATACTGTTAATTTAGTATGACTAAAACTTCATGAAACCAAAATCTATCCCATATATTCTGAAATGTAACAACAACAAAAATATTTTGATTAACAAAGCTAAGTAGAAAAATAGCCTTATAAAGGCTATCTTCAGAGATTAGTCAGGAGTTATTTTCATTTTCTTCCATTATGGCTATTCCTCTGTGCCAACAATTTGCTGCTAGAAGTTGTTTTAAAAAACATAATCTTTAAGTAGTAGATTAAATCTAGCTGGCTTCAAATGATACCTGGGGAGTGGGGAAGAGGTGGGTACAAATGCCCACCCACATTTCCAGGGAATTCTATGACCTCAGTGATGACTGACTAAAATTATTAGACTTTTCCCATGAGAGAAATGCTTATGTTTCCTGAGAATAATTGTTAATATTTTTTATTGAGGTAAAATTCATATTACATAAAATTAACCATTTTTAAAAATATATATTTTATTGATTTTTTTACAGAGAGGAAGGGAGAGGGACAGAGAGTTAGAAACATCGATGAGAGAGAAACATCTATCAGCTGCCTCCTGCACACCCCCCACTAGGGATGTGTCCGCAACCAAGGTACATGCCCTTGACTGGAATCGAACCTGGGACCCTTCAGTCCGCAGGCCGACGCTCCATCCACCAAGCCAAACCGGTTACGGAAAAATTAACCATTTTAAAGTTAACAATTCCATGACTTTTAAATGCACAATGTTGGAAACTATCACCTCTATCTAGTTCCAAAATATTTTCATCACCCCCAAATGAAACCCATTTATTAAACAGTCACCCTGATAATTATTTAATCTTTGGCTCCATGTAATAAGTATGTATCCTATCAACTCTATAATAGAGAACATGGAAATTATTTTTCTTCAGAAAAAGAAAAATAGTTATTTAATAATAGGGTTTACAGGGCCAGCCAGGGGCCAGTCTATGATCCCAAAGGTGATGCTATCCTCACCTCTGATTTGAACATGAGAGTAAGATCTGCCCTCCAGAGGCGCAGCGGTTATATCTCTGCACAGACCTTACAGCCTCTGAGAAAGTTGCCTGGGTGATCCTAGAAGATCACAATGAAAACTGAGTTTTCAAGAATACTCAAGGTTTTCAGACATATGTGATTTTAAATTATCATTAACCAGGCAATCAGGAAATACAGTAAGTAGTTAAAAAGAAAACTATGGCTTCAAAGTTTCTAAATGGGTTGGAATGTGAGAACGTCACAAACACTGCACTAACAGATTCCAGGAACTGCCTCTCCACAACCCTGACTCTATTGATGAAGAATGTGCTCGGGCAGGAACGCACGTATTTAGGGGAAGGACCAAGAGACCTTGTGGAGGAAAAAAATCCATCCTAAGGGAAGAGCCTGGAGGAAGAGTTTGGACCATAAACAAAGTTTGAGTCACCAGAAGGGCATGGCTTTTCTGGTTCCAGTGTTATATTTGTCATTCAGACTCCTTCCCTAGCCCAGATTCTCTTGGGGCTCATGTTGGTTTAGGACAGGGTGGGGGACATGGTGAGTAAAAAGTGGAAAATTAAAAGAGCTGCTTTGCTAAAAAGGAGGAGTCCTAAACTAAGCCAAGGCAGTTCATCCATTCAACAAATACGTGTGGGAAGAACTAAGTGCAGGGCATTTGTTGGACATGAAGGATATAATGTTAAACAGTCCCTGATCTCGAGAAGTTTACAGTCTAGAGATTGATACTTAAGATCAAACTACATAAATATGCCCAGCCGGCAAGGCTCAGTGGCTGAGCATGAACCAGGAGGTCACAGTTCTATTCCCGGTCAGGGCACGTGTCTGGGTTTCGAGCTCGAACTCCATGTGGGGCGTACAGGAGGCGGCCGATCAATGATTCTCTCTCATCATTGATGTTTCTATCTCTCCCTCTCCCTTCCTCTCTGAAGTTAATAAAAAATATTTTTTAAAAAACTACATAAATACTGATCATCGTAAAATGTACAAAGGAATAGTTCAGTAGGCCTTCACAGTGTTTCACAGAGGAATCTAACCAGGTCTGGAAGGACAGAGAAGGCTTCCATGAGGAAACAACATTTCAGCTGAAAACCTGAAGGAAAAGGAGTTGGGAAGAATGTTGCAACCCTTTGTGAGGTGGGAGGATCTTGAGTTTGAGGCCAGTGGGCTCAAGTACACAGGCTTGAGAGGGAAGCAGCTAGACACAGCTTATGAAGGAGCTGGCTATTGCCCTGCACTTGCACAGTCTAGTGTCCTGCTACAAATGCATCCAGCCCTAGGCAGGGTAGAGAGTCCCTCCTAGTTGTAAGGCTGTGGGGTGTGATCTGAACTAGGGCCTTAAGGGCTTGGAAAAAGAATTTGGCAGGTGCCCCATTTTTTCCTTCAGCTAAATGCACTAGGCTACTAGTTTGGCCTCCTCACATGCCTCAGGCTTCTAGGTAACATTGTCCCCAAGATATAAATTCAATATCTTCAAGAAATTGCAGGGTTACTCTCGAATATTGATCAAGTCTCAGAGCAGGAGCTAAAACGAAGGCACATGCTGGCAGGTTAAACTTTTGGCTCAATGTGCCTCTCCATCTGCATGAGAAACCCCTCACAACATTAACTCCTCTGTGGAGGAAGGTGTAGCCATGTTTGTGCTTTCCATAGCAGAGAAGCTCCACCAGGAATGAACAGCCTGATGAGTCATAAAACTCCCAGCTACATCAGAGCCAGGTTGCCTAACAGATATTTGGTTAGAACTGCTATGGGTGGGGATAGCACCCCTAGCCATCCTTTGCTCCAGTAAGCCATGAAGGCTGTCCATCTTATTTGCAGCAATATTCTGGTACCTGGCCCAGTGCACACTGCATGGTAGGGAGCCAATAAATACAAATGACTGAGTGGAGGCTGAGAACAGGGCAGGCAGTTCTGCCAAAGCACTTCCCAGCTAACCCAGAAGATTAGCTTTCTCTGCTCAAAGAGATGTGAGAAAAATAGCAGCTAAAGCAGTGGTTCTCATCTTGCCTGCACATCATGGGATCAAAAAGAACACATAAAGTTTTATTTCAGATATGTTTTAAAGTATATTTATAAAGAAATTAGACTGAAAGTAAATATGCCCCAATATTAACTTTTGGCAATGAGATTATGTTACTCTGTTGTGTTTCTACACTCCAAGGTAGGACTGTTACTTATGAAAAAATAAAACAGCTTTACCGAGGCATAATAAGTATACAATAAACTTCATATATATAAAGTGTCAATACAAGTGTTAACATATTAATGCACTTCTGAAACCACCACCACAATAAAGATAATGAACAGATGGATCACTCACAGAAGTTTCCTCATATCCCTTCGTAATAACCCTTCCGTCCCACCCTACCCCATCCCCAGGCAACAAGTGATCTGTTTCCTATTATTATAGATTAGTTTGTGTTCTCTAGAATTTTTTTTTTTTAATCCTCACTTGAGGATATGTTTTTATTACTTTTTAGAGAGAGGGGGAGGGAGGGAGAGAGAGAGACAGACAGAGACAGAGAGAGAGAAAGAGGGAGAGAGAGAACCATGGATGTGAGAAACAAATCAGTTGCCTCCTGTATGCACCTTGACCCTGGATCGAACCTGAAATCTAGATATGTGCCCTGACCAGGAATGGAATCTGCAACCTTTTAGTGGACAGAATGGCGCTCCAACCACTGAGCAACTCAGCCAGGGCGCCAACTTCTTTAATGAGACCAACATAATCTAATACCAAGACCTCACAGGGACAATACAAATAAGGAAAACTGCAAGCAAATCTCTTTCAACACAGATGCAAAAATACTAAACAAAGTATTTATTAGCCAGTGATGCATAATAGGAGAATATGTCACAATGAAGTTGAATTTGTTCAGAAATGCAATGTTGGTTAATATTTGAAATTCAATCAATATAATTCATGACATTAATAAAATAAGTGATAGCATTTATATGCTTAATTCAATATATACAGAAAGAGCATCAAAAATTTTAAAATTCAATAATTAATCATGATAGAAAAATAAAAAATAAACAACAACCTCTTAACAAATTAGGTATAGAAGGGAACTTCATTAACTTGATAAGTGATAGTTACAAAATACCTACAGCAAACATCATACATAATTTGAGATATTGAAATCTTTTCTCCTGAGATTGGGAATAAGGCAAAGATTCCCACTGTTACCATTGTTATCCACTATTTTTCTGAAGGGCTTGGCCAATACAATAAATCAAGAAAAATGTATAATAAATATTAGAATGAAAGAAAAGTGATTGCTTATTCATAGATATAATGATTAAATATATAAAATCCAAAAGAATCTTCAGAGAAACCAATAGCACTTATTTCTTTACATAGTTTGACTACTGCATATGTATTCAATAAAAGTGTATATATGTGTACCAAAAGACATTTACAAATGTTTATAATAGTCAGAAACTGGAAACAATCCAAATGCCTATCAACAATATAATGGAAAAATGGGTTGAGATATATTCATACAATAGAATACTATATAGCAACTAAAAGAAACAAACCAGTGATAAATGCAACAACATTGAGAATCTCAAAAGCATTATGTTAAATGAAAGAAGCCAGACATAGAAATATATTTTGTTTTGATATTTATATGACATTCAGAAACAGGATATAAAACTGAAACTCATAGACACAAACTACAGTGTAGTATTTGCCAGAGGGAAGGGGCGAAGGGGTGAAGGAGGCCTAATAAATGGTGAAGGAAGTAGATTTCATCTTGGGTGGTGAGCACACAGTGCAATATTCAGATCTTATTTCATAGAAATCTACACCTGAAACCTATATGATCCTGTTAACCAATACCACCCCCAATAAATTTAATTAAAAAATAGGCAAAACTAATTTATTGAGTTAGAAGTCAGGAGAATAATTACCATTTAGAGAGCAGGGAGAGTGAGTAGGAAGGTTACAAAGAGGGGATTTCTGAGGTGACAGTAGTGGTTTATTTCTTGATGTAAGTGGAGGCAATATGGATATGTTCATTGTGTAAAAATTTATCAAGTTGAGCACTTATGAATTTTGTACTTTTATGTGTATATATATTATACTTCAATAAAATAATTCCTAAATATATTTGTACAAGATATTGAAAGAAATATTTCTTTTTTCCTTATAGAAATAAATGAATGACTGTTGAACAAAAAGACCTAGAGAAATTTCAGGGACGATACAAAAATATTTTTGAGATCAACCAAACAGTGCCATTATACTGATCAAAATATAATTACATAATTCAGCTCAACATTAGTATGATAGAGAAAACAACTTTAAAATCTTTAAATTTTATTGTTGTTGTTATTGTTAATCCTCACCCAAGGATATTTTTTCCATTGATTTTTCTTAGAGAGAGAAAGAGAGAGAGAAAAACATCAATGTGAGAGAAACACATTGATTGGTTGCCTCCTGAACCTGACCCAGAGCCAAGTATTGAACTTGCAACCCAGGTACTTGTCCTGGATCAGAAACAAATCCAAGACTCTTCAGTGTGTGGGCCAGCGCTATGACCATTGGGCAACACAGGCCAGGACTTAACATTTTGTTTTAGCATTGGAAACTGATAAAAATGTGAGCATTGTTTAGAAAATAATGATATAAAGAATTATAAATGTAATAAGTGATTTTATATTTTAGAGACTTTAAAAAATATTATGTTAGAAGTCTGGGAAAAATTGAACCTCAAATTAAAAAGGCCTCTTACTCTAATAAAAATATGTCATGGTTAAATACAAAATAAATAAGACATAATTTTAGATGAGATCAGTAAAGTCCAGGAAATGATAGGTCAGAAATTACATAGGGCAAAAAATATTACAAAAATAACTTTCAAGCCAAATATAATAACAAAAGTTTTTTTTATGACACAAAATGTTTAAAATCAGTCTGAGAATCAATGGAACCAGGTTATCATCACGGGGCAAATGTAAAATGAAGAAATAGCCACAGAGAAAACTTTTTCTCTCTCAAGTATTCTTTACAGTAGCTGCACAACAAAATCACAGATGAAGTTTTATAAATGCTCAAATGCCCAAACCTCTTTCCAGACTAACTGAATAAGGGTCTTAAGGGAAGAGGCCCAGGCATTAGTATTGGAAAATAGAAACCAAACCACACAAATTGCTCAATAAAATAAATGATTGATAAAATTTTAAATCTTTTTGAAAGATACTGTTAAGAGGATAAAAAGGTAAGCAACTGGTGGCTCTCTGTGGAGGGCAGGCACCTTTCTCCACCCCTCTCCCCCAGACGCATTTTCCTTGCCTCTCTTTCTCCTAAGCTCCAAGGGCCTTTCTCCTGCTCTGTACCTTGTTTCCTGAGCCCATTTCTTCTATGCTCACTTCCTCTACCTCTGTGGCTTCCTAAATAAACTTTTGTTTATAATTAAAAAAAAAAAAGAAAAGGCAAACCACAGAGAGGAAATATTTGCAAATCACACATCATATAAAGGACTTGTATCCAGAATACATAAAGAACTCTCAAAACTCAGTAATAAGAATACAACCAACCACAACAAACATGGACACAAGATGTGAATAACCACTTTACCAAAAAAGATATACAGATGGTGAAAAAGATATTCAACATCATTAGTCATTAGGGAAATTAAAATCACAAAATGCAAATTAAAACCACATCTATTAGAATGTATAACATTTTAAAAATGGCCATACCAAGTATTAGTAAGGACGCTGACCAACTGGAATTCTCATACTCTGCTGCTGTGAATGTAAAACAACCTAAGTGTCCATCAACAGGTCAATGAATAGACAAATTATGGTACATCCATAAAATGGAATATTATGCAGCAATAAAAGGAATAAACTATTTATACACACAACAGTGTGAATGAATCTCAAAATAATTATGCTGAGTGAAAGAAGCCAGACAAAAAAGAGTATATGCTGTACGTTTCTACTTACATAAAATTCTAGAGAACTGTGAAAAATACTAGTTCCAAAATGTGTAAACTGTTGTATAAATGGCTGTTTAATGGTACGATGAATTGCTATGGCCTCAAACCATAAAACATAAATTTTGGAGGAGACTCAGGGAACAATAGGTTAAAGTCTCACTTCCATTCCTGCAGTAGAAGATAGGATTTTATAGTGCTTAGGTAATTATAGCCTTTACGTTGGTAAGGAGCCAAAGTAAAATTGCTGAGGAATAAGGCAAATGCTTGTCCTGGCATCTTCTGGTTTCACATGAGCCTCAGAGGCAACAAGCTGCGGCTGTGGTGGGGGAGGCCTGGTTAGCCCTTGTGGAGCAGGGAGGGACCCACACCTCCTGCCTGAGAACAAACTGTGATCTCTCTGCAAGGGTGTATTTCCTTGGGGCAGAGAATAAGCCTAGATGTTGATTAATTACCTTGTGAGGAATAAACGGTAAATGCTTTCCATTCTTGAGTGCAAAAACGGAAGGCAGTTGTACAAGAGAGTCTTTCAAAATCACTTTCTCAGATGGGCAAAAACGCTGTTGAAAAAAACCTTATTCAGCTTCAACTTCTAATCCACTGGGTGAGCATGGAACTTTAAAGCTTAGTCTGGCTACCTGATAAATAAGATCTATGTGTCTGAATTATCCTCTCACCTCTTTTTTTCAAAAAGATTCCATGAACCAGTTATTGGGATCAAGACATTGTCCTAACCTTTGACATAGTTTTATAATAATTCATCAAATAGGTTATAGGTTTACCAAGATAAATAACACAGAGCTCCGGCCCTCAAGGTGCTCACCATCTTTCCCCCAACTACTTTACCTGCAAGATACCCATAACTCTTTTCTGGGTGCCATGCAACCTAGGAAACTTTGTCTTTTATATTTATTTCCAGCTCTGCACTCAGGTTTTCAGCTATGCACATCTGTGTCCTTCTGTATTGCATATGTGTTATGTCAAAGAGTGACTGGCAGTCAATGATCTTTCCAATCCTGCATAGAGTACTTGGTTCATAGGAAGGCTGGCTCAATACATTTCTGTTTTATAAAATGAATATTGTGTCCTTCGATCCACCCTGTGTGAAACTTCCAGTCACTGTAGTAAAGCTAATGGAGCTCTAGCCAGTTTGGCTCAGTGGATAGAGTGTCAGCCTGCAAACCAAAGGGTCCCGGGTTCAATTCCGGTCAAGGGCACGTACCTTGGTTGCAGGCTCTTCCCTGGGTCAGGGCCATGTCGGGGGGCTCATGCAGGAGGCAACCAATCGATGTGTTTCTCTCACATAGATATTTCTGTCTGTCTTTCCCTCTTTTCCACTCTCTCTAAAAATCAATGGAAAAATATCCTTGGGTGAGAATTAAAAAAATAAGAAGAAAGAAAAGCTAGTGGAAAGGGTTCTCTTGTGGGTCATGGGAGACTATGGCTGCTAGAATACAATCTGGAAAGGACAGATAGAAGGCTTATTCTGCTCTTCACTAGAAGGATACCCTGCTGGTGAGCCAGGCTGAACATTATTATCCTCAATTACAGAGAAGTAGATATTTTTCTTGTTACATGTTTTTTCTTCTAAGCACACAACTCCCAAGGACATACTTGGCCTAATCAGAGGTAGAGGCTGAAGTGTAACAAGTAAAATGCAACTTTAGGAAGAGAATCATAGTGTTTTAATCAGCCCCTGAGCTCTAATTCAAGATGCCCCCTGCTTTGTTTAACAATAGCAGTCTTCCCAGAACAACACATCTTTCTTTGTTTCCCAGCACTGACCGATAATATATGCACTGCTTGGAGAACAACATTTATTATGGTAACTAACTTCAGGCAGAATGGAAGCGATAAAGAAAATAGGTAGACTCCAGTGTAACTTTTAGGCTCTAAAAAAGAACAAAACAAAAAAACAATATGCGGGACCTGACAACCAGATCAACTAGAGTCATCTTATATTCCTTCTCTACAAAGAAAACCACTTCAAAAATGATGGTATCTCTACACACAGCTGGAACTGAGCCAACATTGAAAACCTGGAGAATTAGGTCTGTTACAGAATTAGTTTGAGAGAAGTGTATTGATCTTTGAGCCAGTTCAATTAGTGCTATTTCCCCTAAATTATTTCTTCAAAGCTATACCCTTAACAGCATGATACTTTTTCTTTCCTGTATCATTTTTGTACTCAATCCCAGTCCAAATGTCAGGACTTGGACTAGCTCTAAAGTGTCACGTAGTTACTTGCTGTGTATAGTCATTCCACAACCGTCACGTATTTGCCATTACATATGCCTGTTCACGCAGGAGAGTTGCATATGCCAAATATACGTACCAGAAATGTTGGAATGGGATAGATGTCAGCTGACTTGAGAGTATGAATCATTCTTTTTCATACTTTAAGTTATAGTATCAGTGCATGCAATTTGGGTGTCTTTTGCATACTGTTTCCTCTGACTATGCTTTATGTCATGTCTGTATTACTTGATGAGACACAATTTAGTGTCAGGTGTGGTCATTTAAGTGGACAGTCAGTGAAAGACTTGCTTCTCAATATAGGAAAAACAAAATGAGAGGCTGACAGGTTAAAGTTCACCATTTTCATGGAGTGAGATTGCAGAGCAGGATCTCATGAGGCTGTGCTCATCATACGTGTGTGACACCGGCAATATCATGAACAAATCCTAGGCATTAAAATTTCTCCCGAACATTTAGATTAAAATGCTTACACAGGTGCCCTTTCAAAACTGCACAGAGCCATCCTAAAGGAAGGAACGAATTTAAATTAAGTGCCTATTACATGCTAGGCACTCTCTAGGATACTTGATAGTCATGAGCCAAAAACTTGACTATCTCTTTTCCCTTCTGACCCAAGATATTCCATTTAATAGGAGCAGTGTTACTACTGATGGCATCATGCCCAAGGTATCAGCATGCCAATTATTCCCAGGCATGCCCAAGGGGTGAATGGTAGAGAGAAGATAAGTACAATGTCCAAGTAGAGGGCACATTTAACTTTCCCCAGTAGCAGTAAAAACTCCTTTATTTCATCCATTTTTGAGAGGTACTCAGTGGTAGTTTTTTATTCATTAGCTTTATTTATTGAGTGCTCACTCTAGGCAATGTATCATTATTATGTTAGGTTCTAGGAAAACAGAGGTAAATAAAATATAGTCTCTGTCTTCAAGAAACACAGCCTATCTTAAAGTGGGTATAGAAGGAACACATACTAATATAATAAAGGCTATATAAGACAAACCCACAGCTAATATACTCAATGGTGAAAAGCTGAAAGCTTTCCCTCTAAGATCAGGAACAAGACAAAGATGTCCACTATCACCACTGTTACTCATAGTATTATAAGTCCCAGTGACAGCAAACAGACAAGAAAAAGAAATAAAAGACATCCAAATCATAAAGGAAAAAGTAAAACTCTCATTATATGCAGGTGACATAATACTATATGTAGAACACCTTAAAGACTACACAAAAATATTAGATCTAATAAACACATTTAGTAAAGTTGCAGGATATAGAATCAATATACAGAGGTCTGTTGCATTTCTATACACCAATAATAAATGATCAGAAGGAGAAATTAAAAAAATAATACCATTTATAATTGCATTAAAAAAATACCTAGTAATAAATTTATCCAAAAAAGTAAAAGACCTATACTCTGAAAATTATGACATTGAAGAAAGAAATACAAATAAATGGAAGAATAAGTCTTGCTCATGAGTTGGAGGGATTAATTGTTAAAATGTACTTAGTACCTAAAGCAATATACAGATTCAATGCAATGCACTTTAAAAAATGGGCAGAGGACCTAAATAGACACTTTTCCAGATAGGACATAAAAATGGCCAAGAGACATATGAAAAAATGCTCAATGTCACTAATTACCAGAGACACAAATTACAAAGATATTGAGGTACCACCTCACACCTGCCAGAATGGCTGCCATCAATAAATCAACAAACAGTAAGAGCTGGAAAGGATGTGGAGAAAAAGGAACCTTAGTAAACTGCTGGTGGGAATGCAGACTGGTACAATCACTATGGAAAATAGTGTGGAGTTTCTTCAAAAAATTAAAAATGGAGCTGCCATTTGACCCAATGATCCCACTTCTAGGAATATATCCTAAGAAGCCTGAAACACCAATCAGAAAGAATATATGCATCCCTATGTTCATAGCAGCATTATTTACAACTAGAGGCCTGGTGCATGAATTCATGCACGGGGGGGCGGCGGGGGGGGGTGTTTCCTGGGCCTAGCCAGCAATCGGGGCCAATCAGGGCCATCTCACCCAGTCCCAATCAGGGCTGATTGGGGACAGCCAACTGGGGGGAGGGACTGCAGGAGGTTGGCCGGCATGGGAGGTTGGCTGTGGGAGTGCACTGACCACCCAGCTGGTCAGGGGGAGGGACTGTGGGAGGTTGGCCGGCCGCAGGAGGTTGGCTGTGGGAGCGCACTAACCACCACTGATCACAACAATTGCTTGGGCTTTTAAACATATAGACTAGAGGCCCAGTGCACGAAAATTTGTGTACTCAGGGGGGTCCCTCAACCCAGCCTGTGCCCTCTCACAGTCTGGGAGCCCTCAGGGGATGTCCTACTGATGGCTAAGCCACAGTCTGGCCTCCCTCTGTGGGAGGCAACCAGGCAGGCTGATTAGGGGACCACACCGCCCCCATCACCCTGCTGCTGCCACTGCTGGCCTCTCTCTGTGGGAAGTGACCAGGTGGCTGATCAGGGGACGGCACCAGCCAGCAAGGCCTGCCCCCTCCCACATCACCCCTCCGCTGCTGCTGGTTGCTGCCCACTCCCCCCCCCCCCCATTGCTGTCCCCTCCCTCTGCCCGCTGGCATGCGTCTTGGCTGGCCTGGTGCCGCCTGCTCGCTGGCCCCACCTCCTGCCAACTGGTCATTCTGCTGTTTGGTCAATTTGCATATTACACTTATATTTTATAGGATAGCTAAGATCTGAAAACAACCCATGTGGAGAAGAATGGATTAAAAAACGGTGGCACATTTTTTGCAATGGAATACTATGCAGCTGTAAAAAAGAAGGATCTCTTACCCTTTAATACAGCATGGAGGGACCCAGAGAATATTATGCTAAGCAAAATAAGCTAGTCAGAGAAAGACAGTATCACATGATCTTACTTGTATGTGGAATCTAATGAACAAAATACACTGATGAACAAAACAGACCTAGAGACATTGAAGGATGTAATAGATTATTACATGCTTCAGAGGGAAGGGGGGAAGAGGTGGGAAGAGGTTAACCAAATAACTTATATGCATATATGCATAACCCATGGACTCAGACAATAATGTGGTGAAGGCCTGGGGAAGGGGCAGGGGGGAGATGAATGGAGGGGAAAAAGGGGACATCTGTAATACTTTCAACAATAAATATTTTAAAAGAAAAAGAAACAAAAGACTCAGAAAACCTTTGACTCTCTCCCCTTTCCTGCCCAAGATATTTAGACAGAGCAACCTGCTTCAGAAAGATCTTAGGATCTTCCCCTTAGCCTACTTTGAATTAGGTATGGTAAACAGGAGGGCTTCAGTCAGGGGCCTGTTCACTAGACACACTGTATTCCACTGTTTCTGAGTTGCCTAACAAGAAATTGCCTGACATGTATGTTCCTAACTGCCTCCACTACCTGTAAATCACGCATTCTCACTTCTAAAATCTAAGATCCTATCCCCTAAACCAGCCGTGGGCAAACTACGGCCCGCGGGCTGGATCCGGCCCGTTTGAAATGAATAAAACTATTGAAAAAAAAGACCGTACCCTTTTATGTAATGATGTTTACTTTGAATTTATATTAGTTCACACAAACACTCCATCCATGCTTTTGTTCCGGCCTTCGGGTCCAGTTTAAGAACCCATTGTGGCACTCGAGTCAAAAAGTTTGCCCACCCCTGCCCTAAACCGTTTTTCCTTTGCCCAAAATGTCATATATTCTCAATTTTGCCTCACTGTTATTAGAATGCTCATGCTTATGTAAATTCCCCATTAACATGTATTAAAATTTAATTTTCTCCTGTTAATCTGTCTCTTAATTTCATTATTAGCCCAACTAGAAGAACTTAGAAAGAGGAAAACTATTATATAGATGTATATATATTTTAACCCCTATGCCCCCGTCTGCTTCTTTTGTACACACCTAAGCTGGCTACTTAGTGTGAGTTTACATCCACTGCTTCTCCCTCTCTGTGTGGAGAGCTGAGCTCATTCATTACTGGAGAAGGGTTGAGTGTCATTTTTTTTTTTTGTCAGTATTGTTAAAGGATACTAACAGGCATTTATAAGTTAAGACTCCATAAATAATGAATTATATACACTTACAATTCTATTTTAATATTTATAAATTCTTAAGGCAAAACTCATGCAGATAAATTTTTTTCTAGAGTGCTATATTTTAGGAAAGGTTTATCATATTCCTCTGTTCTCCTCTTTTTTTTTTTTCCAGCTTAAAATTAGGTATCTTCCTGATGCATACACTCTTCAACTTACCTGAAGCAAAAGAACCACTAAAATCCTCTTAGATTCATTTTTGTCCCTTAATTTGAACCTTACAAGTTTTAAATTTAGTTTACCTGGAGAAACTTAAATTGTTTACCACTGGGTTTTTATATGATTGTGTAGCAAGACAAAGATACTTTTTAAAAAAAGAATACATCAAGACAGAATAGTCATAATATATACATACTTATCAGGAAAACCAGAGCACACATTTGGTAGCACAGCTTCATGTTTTGAAAACAAGATTAATCACACTGACCTGGCTTTAGGTAGATGTTTTAAAAAAGAGGTAGGTGCTTTCCACAGACAAATTCCTTACTTAAAATTTTTTATGTTCCCATTTCATTTTGTTTCTCTGTGTGATAGTCAATTAAGGAGAAAATGAATATTTGAATAAAAAATTCAGTCCCATGATAGATAGTCTGTAGGAGGATAGCTTTATGCAATTTTGAAGAAAGTACCTGAGTAAACACTTTAATCCAAACCTTCATGACTCCTGGAGAAATCTTAATGCCTAGGATTTGTTCATGATACTGCTGGTACCAAGTACGGATGATGAGCACAGCCTCGTGAGATCCTGCTCTGCATCCTCACTCCATGAAAATGGTGAACTTTAACCTATCAGCCTCTCACTTTGTTTTTAATATGGTGAGAAGCAAGTCTGTCACTGACTGTCCCCTTAACTGGCCACATCTGAGACACTAGTTGTGTTTCATCAAGTAATACATATGTGATAGAGCATGATCAGAGGAAACAGTCTGCAAAAAACAAACAACAACAACAAAAAAGCCGAATTGCATGCACTGATGCTATTAGATGCTATTCTTTTCCACTTATAATATGGAAAAGAATGGCTCATACTCTAAAGAGATAAAAAAAAAATTATACAAATGTGAGTACCAAAAGCACAGTGAATTTTATCCTTTGTTACCCGATGTATTCTAAGTGCCTAGAACAGTTTCTGGCACATACAGGTGCTCAGTAAATATATATCTAGCAAAGGAGTGATCAGGACAATATAGTTGATGAAAGGGAATTATTTCTGGTAAATTCTTATATTCCCTGATTCATGGTTATTCTAGCCCTCTCAGATGAGTACATATACTTTGACTTATTTTTTTTAATTACATGAACTAGTGTATCCTGAGATCCTAAGGAAAATCAACATAGGACAGGTAAATTTAAACTGGGGAAAGAAACTGGGGTATTCATGATCTCACAGAATGAGGTACTTGGAACTGAAAAAAAAATTAGGATAGAATGTCTGAGATAGGGCCCAAAAGGTAAAGGTGACTTCAGGAACGAAGAGGCAGACATCCAAAACAAACATTACCTGCTTTGTAATTTTGCCCAGGGTCATCTGGATTCCAACACCACAAGCAAAGCATATTTAAGTAAGTAGAGTACAAAAATGAACCTCTACCTATACCTATTGCTAAAACTATTGAACAAAAAAGGTTAAATATAAAATGATTGAAGAGAATTTATTTTTAATTTAGATAGAATGGTCTGGAAAGTAATTTTTATTTAAACACACCTCTTCTAAAATTTTGTAGAATCCAATGTGTGACTTATATTTATTGGCTGTTCCATAACAGACTACTTTAAAAGATAAATTTATAACAAGCATACATCAGAGCAACATTGAATGAAATTAGGGGTAAACTTGAGGACTGACCAAAATCCAACTTCTGTGAATTAATGTGATAGCAAATATTTTAAATAATAAATAAACATGGAACAAAATCTGTTTACTAAGTCTTTTTGAGTAATAAAATTGGGGGGCCAATATTATATTATTTGCTTTTCTTTTAACCTTTGCTTGAACTCATGATATTTACCACATCTGCAGACATATGTTGCAACACTTTATAACCAGAATAATTACACAACCCTTCAAGTCACGTACAACCCAGTAGTGTAATTTTCCAGACCATTCTATTCTAGTACAGTCAAGTATTACAAAAAACAAAAATGAGCAATATGCCATTGCTTAGTATGACTCGCAAGACATTAGTCAATGCACTTTCCACTAGGAGTCTGATCAACAGATATAATGGGAAACAGGAGAATTTTTCTTAGTAAATTTTCCAACTTCATATTTTTACACTTGACAAGAACATATGGTTCAATACTTAACAGACTTAGCAGTGGTGGGAGGTCTGTGAAAACTGTTTGCAGCCACATCTTTAGGGTTTCTCTCAGAACCCCTTTAATGACTTACTTTCTTCCTAATGCTAAATACAGATACAGTCCTATCTTATGCACTTTTATCATTATTCATTATAATCAGTATGAATATTATCGAAAGGAAATTTTTATTTTTACCTAAGAAACCAAACTACCATAGTTCAGTTGTTCAGACGTACAACTTAAAAAAAAAAAAAAAAAGGAGAAACATCCTGCTTTCTTTGTGTTATACCAATTCTGCAAATGGTTTCAAAAATGATTAAGTGCATACAAATTCTACTTCCTTGGTTGACTTCACATTTTCAAATCTCATTTCTTTCTTTGCTAATCATAACTTGGGCAAGTAGTCAAGAACTGGACTAGCAACTAAGGTAACATGCTGAACCCTGCATCACTGAGCTACAGCCCTTTAAATATCTGTTCAAGATCTGGATTGGACAGTAGGGAAAGTTGGGCTCATGGTTAGCACCAAGTAGCTGAGGGAAGAAGAGTACCGTAGAGACTTAGAATTAGGCAAGAGCTGACTAATGATAAAGTAAAGGAAGGCCCTACCAATGTACAGGGCTTTTAAAATAAGTCATCAAAAGAGAACATCTATACTAATAGAGGAATATGCAAATTGTCTGGGACGCCATCATGTAATGAACGTTCAGCAGGCTGCATCCCCGCCCTCTGCTCAGGCAGCTGCATGGCCCAGAGTAGGTAGGATAGGACATGATAGGAGGAGATAAGAAAGGAGAGGGAGAAGAAGGCAGGCCTGCATGCAGACAGGCCGAGAGGAGAAACAGAAATACAGAAAGGGAACAAGAAAAAGACACAGGAATGGAAAAGGGAAGGAAATGCGGGGCTGCACGCAGGAGGAGGTGGTGACCGCAGGGGGGCAGAGCAGCCGCGCCCAGTGAGGGGCAGGGCAGGGCACAGGCGGCATGGAGCGGGGAGCCGTTGGGACAGAGGGGTGGACAGTCGGAGGCCTTCCAGGCGGAGGTGCTCCTGCTCTGTGGCAGCAGTCCCGGGGCTGTGCAGGCCTTGGCCACTCTCGCTGGGCTGGGCACCTGCGCTGGGAGGAGAGGCACAGCTTAGCTGGGACGGAGTTGGGCACTAAGGAAGGTACCGCTTTTGTCACTGAGGGCTGGACCCCAAAGACACTGGCCAGGGTGAGGTTGGTGGCGAGTTAAGTGTACATGGTTGATTAGAAGTTGGGGTGTTCCGGGCAGGGAATGGGAGGAGGATGGTGGCGGGGAGGCCGGGGAATGGCGGGGGCAGCGAAGCCTGGCCGGGGCTGGGGGTTAACGCCCCCAAAACAAAGTGTGCTCAGGCAGGGCTAGAAGCAGGTAGGTCCCAGAGAGGAAAGGAGAAGGTTTAAAAGAGAAACCAGTGAACATGGCGGAGGGCGGAGGGGTAATAATAGGGAAGGAGGGAGGGAGGCAGGGTTCAGGCTCACAAGGGAAAGGCGAATGGGGGGAAGGGTGGAGGAAGAAGGAGACAGACACAGGGAATGAAGGGAGAGAAAGGAGTGAGGGAGGGAGATTCAAAGGGAGGGAAGGAAAGAGAGCAGGAAAGAGAAGGATGCTAAAATGGGGTGAGGCCAGGAAAATAGTTAAATAAAAAAAGAAACAGAATGTGAGAGGGGAGTTTAAAAAGAAGAGTTAGTAAGAAAATTAAGTACAGGGTGATTTTTTTAAAATGTAGTCAGACATCCCCTGAGGGTTCCTGGACTGTGAAAGGGCACAGGCTTGGCTCAGCCCTCACACCACCCCCACCCCTCCACCCCCCTCACAAATTTCATGCACCGGGCCTCTAGTATTATATAAAACTTAACAACAGGAGAAAGATAACTTAAAACTTAAGCTATCTCTGAGAAAATGAAGACCTTTTAGTAAGGGCAAATATTTTTTTAGTGGAAGTAAGAAATAATCAGATTTTTTTTAGAATACATCCTTTAGGTTTACTTTACATATAATAAGACAAGAAAGAAATGTCAATACAGACTATAATTAAGAACATTTTCTTTTTTTTATTCAGGAAGGATTAAGTTAGGATAAAAAAGAAGTAACTTTCTCTTCTTAAACACTGATTTAGCAATTGTTTGCTATGAATTCCTCATCTAGGAAGCTGCTCAACGCATTTTTTTCCCCTCTTGATTCACTGTCTGATTCACCGTGGAGACAGGATGTGCCAATTCTGAACTTCACTGAGATCCATCATTTACCACCACATGTCATTACTCAATTCCTGGTGTAGGGTAGGAGATTCAATGTATCATAAGTAGACTTAGAGTAACCTTATGGTCATAAGCCTTGTATCTGGTAAGCCATGAGTGGCCATATGTTACTCCCTAACCCTGTCAAGTTGGTTAAGTTTCAATTACTTCAAGTTCCTCCCTTAGTAGTCCAATTCCTTTCTTGGGATGGAGTCTTACACCAAGCCCCAGTCCACTTGGCTGGACAGCTGATCTATCTCTGGATCTTGACTCCTGAAAGATTGAATCCTATTTCCTATACTTCTAGCTTCTGACTAGGATTCTTTTCCTAAACCATGGAAATGATGTCTGCTTATTTTGGAACATTGCTTACTGCCTGAATATCTGCCTGGAATGACACTAGGTTGGCACCCTTTTCACACTTAGGTATTAGGGAGGACCTTCTAATACCTGAGGAGAAATACCTAAGGAGCTGTTGTGTGGAAAAAGAAAGCAATAATTTGAAACCTGACAGACTTGGAGTTGATCCCAGCTCTGTTGCTTAATTTGAGATAAATCACTGAACTCCTCTAAGCCCATTTCCTCATCTGTAAAAATGAGAGGAGTTATTCTTTCTTACATGACAACTGTGAAAATTAAATAAGATAAATAATGTAAAGCATCTACTACAGTAACTGCATGTAAAAGCTGCTTACCAAATTATAGCTATTGTGATTACTAACAAATTTAAGAAAAAAAGTTCATTCATTTAGCCAATTAATGTTTATTAAGCTGCGAAGTATTGTATTGAGTTCTGGGGGAAATATAAAGGTGAAGATGAAATGGTTCATTAGTGGGAAAAAGAATAGGTAAATAGACATCTTCACCCAATATGCTGTGGATAGTGCAATGACAGACATCAACCCAGTCATAGGAGGGGGATCTAAACTAGAAGAGCATCCTAAAGAAAAGAACTGATTAGAAGGTAAGGGGGATAGAAGGTGCTCCTGGGAAAAGTGTGAAAAAGCCTGGTGGATTTGGAAAACTGTGTGGTTGGATAATGGAGTAAGGAAGTTTAAGTCAGAGAAGAAAATGGAAAGGCAAGTAGGGGTTTCTCCGGATGGCCCTTGTCGCTGAGCTAAGGAGTTTGGAATCAAACCCAAGGGCTATGAGTGGCCGCTGATGGGTTTTAAGCAAAAGAGCAACATGGTCAGATTATGTTTTAGAAAAATCACTCCAAAGAACTTGTGACATCTGGGATTTGAATAACAGTGAAAGCAAAGCAGAACCACCTTAGAAGAAGCCTATATGCTAGTCAAGAAGTATACTCCGCTCCTTTTAATTTTGTAATGTAAATGCCTTGCCAAAATGATTCCAAAGGTATTAGGATAATAATAAAAACATTTTAAAATATATTTTATCTATTGATTAAAAAATATATATAATTATACATTTTCAATGGTGATTAAAATGAAATTTTAGGACCCTACATGTGCTCTCATATCTATGGTCTTAACATTCTGTGTATGCACCTCTGGTAGTCACAGGTCTGACTAAAAATGACTTAATAAATGGAAATTCTATATAATGCGCTATGCCTACACTGAACTCTATAAATGTTATTGACAACTTAAATAAAAAATTATTAAAATTCTCAAATTTGTAAAATACTTTGTACTTTTATAATATATCTATATATCTAAAAGCCTAAGCGAGCATTATGACTGAACGACCAGAATGACCAGAACAATCGTTCGACTAGTCGCTATGATGTGCACTGACCACCAGGGGGCAGGCAATACAGGAGCTGCCCCCTGGTGGTCAGTGCACTCCCACAGCCAACCTCCTGCAGCCACTCCCCCCAGCCGGCCAGGCCCCCATCAGTGACCTGGTTGAAGGAACTGATTTGGGCAACTGAGGCAGGCCCTGATTAAGTCCAACTCAATCAAGAAAATCTGATCCTAAACCCGATAGTATATTCTTTTGGAAACAGGCTGGTTTAGGAATAGCCACATGACTATATTTAGGCCAATGTACTTATCCTGTTTCTTCACCATTGTTGTATATTAAACAATACTAAGTGTTTATTTACTTATTCCATTTAACTTAAAGAGCATTTTTTTATTTCAGAAGAAATCTCTGGTTAGAAGAATTAAGCAAGAATAGATATCTTTATTAAAGAAGTATTAATATGTTCTCTTTTATAGAATAATAATGATATAGATAGTACCTATCCATAGTTACCTACGTAACTATATAAAGTCCAGCCTACACTCAAGCTGGGGAAAGAGGGAGGATGGTAAGCGATGCTGTGGGCAGTTAGACAGACATGAGCAGAGGTAGGAAGATGGGCCAGGTACAGAGGTCCTCAGCATGGAAGGCCCCAGGTGCCTAGCAATGAACAATCAATTGTAGGTGGGACCTTGCCCCGAGGGTGGCTTTTCCTCCCCTAGCAAATCACTCATCACGAGGTTTGGACACCTTGACCTCTCCTCCCTAGAGATAACATCTATGCCTCAAGTTGTGTTTCAACTCCAGGCTCAGATGAGCAACAAAACCAGCTATGGCTGACCTCAGGACTAGCTGCATTGAATAATGACCCCCTGTCCTGGTGCTAGCCAATCAATCAGTGGAGATCACAGCCCTGAATGGACACACGTGGGAAACTGCTGAATATTCTATTGAGATCTTCCCCTGGGACCTCCCCTAAAATCTATGCTCTTAAAACTCTTAGGATGGAGGACCCAGTCCACTCTCTCCCAGGAGCACACGCTTGCCTTTCACTTTCCCTTCTCCATCTCCCCCCTCCTACCCTAGGAAAGTTACCATTAGCTTCCCACTCCTAAGGGCCCTTCGTTTACCTTCATAACTTGATTCCTAAGCCCATTTCTTCTAGGAATTACTTCTTCCACCTCTGTAATTTACTAAATAAATATTCTCTTACAGTTTGGGTCTTGCTCTGAATTCTGTCCTAGCCAGACCCAAGTACCGAGGTTGCTGAAACCAGGTTCAGTCTGACCCCACTGGTCAGACACACGGTGCCATCCCTGCCACCTACAACAGCACCACCTCTTCAAGGGAGAATTATCAAAGAATTTATGGACATATCTTAAAACCACCACAAATAGCAAGAAACAACACATTGCTTCTTCTCTACTGTCCTGAACAACTTAGTTTTAACTTTAAACTTGTATATGCTGTCATTGGCATTAAGTTGGTTTATTATTCTCAGCATGCTTTGGGAAGGAGGTCCCAGTCACCAGCACCAAGTAGCTTATCAAAACATCTGTATATATAAAAGGCTAATATGCAATGTGTCCCCTCGTGAGTTCGACCGGGAGACCGGGAGTTTGATCACTCGCTATGATGTGCACTGACCACCAGGGGGCGATGAGGAACAAAGGAAGGCAGCCAGGGAAGGAAGGCCCCAGCTGGCAGCAGGAAGGCCCCTATCGGCCCTGATCACCAGCCAGGCCTAGGGACCCTATCCGTGCACGGATTTCACGCACTGGGCCTCTAGTCAACATAAAAACAGCCAACACCATTCACACAGATTTCTTTATATAATAATATATCCAGTGATATTTTAGTTTCACAATAAGGTTTACAGATGTCCTGAGTAATATACCAAAGAACTGCCTTGCTGACCTCAATCTACCTCTGATTGAAGGTAAAGCATTGTGAGGAATACTGGACTGAGTTTCTTAGAGGAACATTTCCTAATGATAATGATGTTTTAAAAATTATACAGTATAGAACAATTTCTCACCTAAGAATTTTGCTGCATTGCATCTAGTCTAGCAAATGTATATCAGAAAAGTTGTCTATGTTATTGTTAGCCTATATGGATTAAAAAACAAGAAATGTGGAAATGTATTCTGTTTCTTCCCCCTATAAGAAAAAGAACAAGAGTTCAGAAAAAGTCTAATTCTTTAGCACATTCTTAACCAATTACTGGAGGCAGTTTAGGACATTACTCTAAGCATGGATCATTCTACCCAAACTCTAAGCAATGGAAACACTACTTGCACCTGTTCAGGAAGTGAACTCTTTCACATTGCCATAACACAAAATATTCAAGGTTTCTTGTAGTTACAGTAAGTCCTCACTGAACACCCTTGATAGGTCTTGGAAACTGCAATTTTAAGTGAAAAGACATATAGTGAAACCAATTTTACCATAGGTTACTTGATGTAAACCAGAGATAAATTCCTACAGCATATTTCTGGTCACAGAAACATCACCAAACTTCTAAATACAGACCCAAAACACTTCTAATATTAAACATTGAAATAAATGTGAGCTATACATACATTTCAGGAAGATTAATAAAAACAAGTAAGATAATCATTTTTCAACCTGCTTATTCTAGTTCAGAGTGGTGAGCAGCCAGAGCCTTTCCCAGCAGCTCAGGACATCAGGCAGGAACCAACTCTGAACAAGATGCCCATCCATCTCAGGGCATTCACACCCACACCCACACTCACTCAGATTGGGACAATTACACACAATAGTTTACCTTGAGTGCACATCTTTGGGGTGTGGGAGGAAACCGGAAGGCCCAGAGAAGACCCACAGAGACATGGGAGAATGAGCAAATTCCACAGAGACAATGGCCGTGGCCAAGTAATCAATTCTTTTTTTTTTTCTCATCAACATTATAATGAAACAAAATCATTCCAGGACCTGTTGTAGATCCTTTTATAACATTTCTAGAGATTCTGACATTTCAAAAGCCCAAACCTTGGAAACTATCTATAGAGTAAAACACTTCAAAAAGGTGGTCAGAAGAGGCTGTGCCTGTGCACCAGCATTTGTTTTTCAAACTACTGATGTTTATCATCAACTACCAATGGAAATTTATCATTCAGCTTCTAAATTTAGGGAACTATGTCTCATGAGATTCTGACATTTTCACTCTGGCATTCATTCATTGGCAGACATACCAACCCTGAGAGCAGACAATGCTGTGAGTGTGATCTATGAATTTCAAACATAAGAAAAAAGAGTTTTCGATTCAATACTGAAAAAATAAATTTGGTCATCAGATTTACTGCCTGCAATAAACTTCTAAATGTATTGCAAGCAATAAACATGGCATATATGCTAAAAATAGCATGGTATTTCTTTTTGTCAGAACTGGTATAGTGTAAGCCCCAAAATATCATCATTTCATACTATATTGTTGAGTAATACAGAACTAGCATATACCAAAAGTTGGAAAACTTGGCTCTTTGCCTTAGTAACCTTGAGTGGTAAGCTACATAATTTTCCAGGACTTACCATCTGCTGTAACCTCTGCCTCTTTCTTTTTCTGGGTGTTTAAAATTATTTTTCTGGGTACTTTTTAAATAGCTTTTAATATAGAAATTACTATTCAAACATTACATTTATTTTATTATGTTTCATTACTTTTACAAAATTAGTCCATTCAGACTGCTATAATAAAATACCACAGACTGGACTTAGACACAACAGAAATTTATTTCTCACAGTTTTGGAGACTAAATTCGAGTTCAAGGCGCTAGCAGATTCAGTGTTTAGCGAGATTCTGCTTCCTTGGTCCATAGACCTTCCTTTTCACTGTGTCCTCACATGCTGAAAAGGGGGAGGTTAACTTTCTGTGGTGTCTTTTACAAGAGAACTAATCCCATTCACAAGGGCTCCACCTTCATGACATAATCACCTCTCAAAGGTCCCACCTCCAAATACCAACACATTGGGGATCATGTTTCAACATATAAATTTTGGCAGGACACAAATATTCAGTCTACAGCAGACAATAAGAAAAAACAAGTTATTTCCCTACTAGCTCACTTAATTAATATTACTGAGAAGATTACAGTTCAGACCTGAGATCTCCCTAAATCTCAGCAGATACTAAATTCAGTGTTCAACTACATGTAAGGCATTTTCAGATATGCTTTGGGCATACAGATTATTGAACACAAATGCACACGATTTCAGTGTTTAGTATTATTAGATAGATACTTCGCATCACTGACAATTAAATACCATGCTTTTATATTTAATTTCACACTGTTCTCTCAATCTTCTATTTTCACATCTCTTCTATCACCAGAAAAGCACATGTGAGAAAAGCTGGCATTTAATTGAAATAGCTGCTTTTTGGGGGGGGGGTGGGGGGTGGGGGGGGGAGGGGAGGTTTCATTTAAAAACAGGTTTATCCTAGATGCTACTGCACTTGGTAATGCAATTGTGTCTAACTATAAAATTTTATCTGCCTCAATTCTCTTTTCATATCCAGAATAGGGCTGGCACCATACCTTTCCAAGCACATTAAAGAGAAACATCTTTTTCTGTTCCTATTCCAGATATTTGGAGGCATCGACATGTCCTGGAGAACAAGCCAATTAATTGCTCATATCCTAGCTCTGTGTATGTGACCTTATGCTTCTAACTGCAAGGTAGCCAGATCCCACTTTTGCAAACTAATGTAGGTGAGCATTTAGAATGACTTAAAAGAATTCTTGATGGAATAGTTCTGTTCTTCTAATCCCTTCTTCTTCAGACCTATCTCCTTGTCACATGTGACAGGAGCATATGTAGAATCCATGCCAGGGTATCTCTGGCTGGAAATCAGAGCAAAAATAAAGCTAGCTATGTCATAGAACTAGTGTATTCCACAAGCTTAAAAAATGTTTGCTGATAAGTTGTACAATGAAGGATTTCTTCTAATATTTCTGAATAAGAAAATGAAAATGTAAATTTAATAGGAAAGATAATGAAAGAGTAGGTGTATACCTGAATTTTAGCTCTGTTGAACAATGTGAATCACTTTTTAATTCATTCAACAAATGGTTACCCAGCACATAGTACATGCAAGATGTGATGGTTACCCAAAAGTTGGTCCCAACCCATTCTCCCTTGCCTCTCTCTAATTACAGAGGTGGAAGTGGACACTTATTTTTCCTAGCCTCCTATGTAGCTGGGGAAACCATTATGGTCAATGAAATTCAAGGGGAACTGTTGGATAGATGATTTGAAAAAGATGTGTCTTTTCTAGTAAAAACAAAACAAAACACACACACAAAAACAAAAGAAGCAAGTCAAAAGCTCTGTCAGTAGTGTCCTATGCTTTCTGCCTTTGAAAATGGTTTTGACGACAAGTGCTGGAGAGGATGTGGAGAAAAAGGAACACTTGTGCACTGCTGGTGGGAATGCAGACTGGTGCAGCCACTATGGAAGACAGTATGGAGTTTCCTTAAAAAACTGAAAATGGAACTCCCATTTGACCCTGTGATCCCACTTCTAGGAATATATCCCAAGAAACCAGAAACACCAATCAGAAAGGATATATGCACCCCTATGTTCATAGCAGCACAATTCACCATAGCTAAGATCTGGAAACAGCCTAAGTGCCCACCTGTAGATGAATGGATTAGAAAACTGTGGTACATCTACACGATGGAATACTATGCTGCTCTAAAAAGGAAGGAACTCTTACCATTTGCAACGTCATGGATGGAACTGGAGAGCATTATGCTAAGTGAAATAAGCCAGTCAATGAAGGAAAAATACCACATGATCTCACTCATTCATGGATAATAGAGACCATTATAAACTTTTGAACAATAATAGATACAGAGGCAGAGCTGCCTCAAACAGATTGTCAAACTGCAGCAGGAAGGCCTGGGAGGGTTGGGGGGCAGGAGGTAGGGGGGTAAGAGATCAACTAAAGGACTTGTATGCATGCATAGAAGCATAACCAGTGGACATAAGACATTGGGGGATAGGGGAGGCTAGGGGTCTGTCTAGGGCGGGGGGATAAAATGGACACATATGTAATACCCTTTGTAATACTTTAAGCAATAAAAAAAAATAAAAAAGAAGTTATGAGGTTGGGTGTGGAGGTAGAGAGAAGGGAATAAAATTTGAATAAATGAAATAAAATTCGAATAAAGAGAAAAAAAAAAAAGAAAATGGTTTTGATATTTGGAGCTTTTACATTCATCTTGTGACTATGAATGAAGACAAAGGGAATCACAGAGATACCAATCTAAGCCCTTACATTAAACTGCTAAATCAATGCCAACAAGCACCTCATTCTGGACTTCTATGTTAGACAAATAAACCCCTCTTGCTTAAGATCTATTCGTGTGTTATTCTGTTTCTTGTAGCTGAAAATATTCCCAAACTAGTAAAGGAGAGTAAAAAGTCTGGATACTAATACAATTTGATAAATAATGCTAGCTATGAAATACCTTTAAAATGCCTAATTTGAATTTGAAATCGTTTGAAAATAGCACTTATGTATCTTTTTAAAATATGCATATTAAGTTACACTACCTAACATTTGACAGTGTTATCACTCTCTTCTGTTAAACCTCATCCTATGGGTAATTGTGTCAAAAATGAAGAAATTATGATTTCAATAGACTATGTTTGCCAACTTTGATTTCGTAGATAGGCCTATTAAAATTAAAAATAAAAGGAGCAGAATACTATAAAAATTAAAATTAGTAAAAATTCCAAATTTATTCACTCAAAAGTTTCAAAGTAATTGCATTCCAAAATAAGAGCTCTATCTACACTTTTCAAAAAAATTAAGTAAGATTTTTTATCTATAGACATTGCAAAAGACTGAGGTGGTAATGACATTACAAAATTTTGTTCCTATTTTTAAAATATCAAACTATTTTACAGGACATTTTTTAAGCTGTCTAGAAAGTATAATGAGAACTGTATGCTTTTCTCTCTTACACTTGCCAAGTACCATCAGGGCCTATGAGTGTTTCAAATTGTTTTTATAAATGAATAGTGTAGCCAATCACCAGTTCCTAGAATTGCTGAATAAATGAAGCAAATATTCAATAAGAAACCATCAGTGTAATAAATAATATTAGATAGATTTCTAATAGATTTAAAAAAGGGAAAAGGGGACATATGTAATACTTTTAACAATAAAGAATTACTTTAAAAATGAAAATATATTTTTTAAAAAGGAATCGTTTATTAAAACAATTCCTAAGACAGTTCATTAACAGGAACTGTTCAGCATTAGTGGAAATTACAATGAAGAGTAAAGTTATCAGCGTCTTCTTATCTTTTATCCACAGCCACTATTTAGTCAGGAAACACAAGGCTAAGAAAGTATTGAGCTGTGTCTGTAGTTGGAGGATACACAGATGAATGAGGGAAGTCCCTTCCCTCCAAGAAGCTTTCATTGTAGAGAGGTAGCTAGCCACATACGCAGAAAGCCTCTAAATCATGTCCGAGGAGTTTTGTTAAGGTTGACCCTATTAGAATCTAAGAGAGACATCAGGATAAATGGCTTTATTTGTTAGTTTATTAAGGAGCTGCATTTAAATCCCATACCAGTGGAATGGTCTGTATTAGTGATGCCCATAATGAGATAAATGTCCCCAAATTTAGCCTACGTGATGACTGCAAGAATTAATGAATTTTATAGTAACAAAAGAACTGACAGAATGTAGTCAAGCATGTTTGTTTTTTACTTTAATCAAGTATTGCTGTTATTTTAAAGAGTTAAAATCAAAATTTCCTAATCTGAAACTTATTTATTTCTTGATAGTATTTTAAGAAACAAAAACAAAGATACCTATTAGAATTCCATATCTTATCTCTTGGCAGTATTGTGTTTTCAGTTATACAAATATTTAAGTCAGGTGTATTTGGGTTGACCAATTCTTACAAAAATTCCTGTCAGAATTAAAAATGTTATTATGGGTAACTATCACTAAAAAGAAATTAATCATATCTTACATTAAGATAATTAGGAGTAGAAATCAAAAACTATGAAGCTGAAAACATATCTACATAAAACCTTGAACGAGTGTACAGAATATTAATAGCAGCTTTATTCATAATAGAAAAAAAATAATAATTCAGATGTCTGTTATAAGGTGACTGGATAAACAAGCTATGATATTGTGGTGGGTTGAAGAATGGGTTCCCCAAAAGATATGTCCTCTTGAAACCTGTACATGTGACCTTATTTAGAAAAAAAGATCTTTGAAGCTATAATTAAAGATCTTGAGGTGAGATCATTCCCAATTAGAGTGGGCACATATAAGAGAGAGCAGAGAAGAAAGACACAGAAACAGAGGAAAAGGCCATGTGAAGACAGAGGCAGGGGATGGAGTCAGATGGTCACAAGCCAAAGAACACCCGGAGCCACCAGAGCTGGAAGAAGCAAGGAAGGATTTGTCTGCTAGAGTCTTCAGGGGGAGCATGGCCCTGACGACACCTGGATTTGGGGCTTGTGGCCTCCAAAGCTGTGAGAATAAATTTCTGTTGTTTTAAGCTACAAAATTTGTGGTAATTTCTCATGACAGTCCTAGGACATTAATAACAGGTATATTCATACAAGCTGTGGTATACTCATACCACAGAATACTATTCAGCAATTAAAAAAAAAAAAGAATGAACTATGCATGCCCTCAACAACTTGGACAAATCTCACAAACTAGTTGAGTGAAAGAAGCCATACACTCAGTCATACAGACGTGGTATAATTTTACTTATATGAAGTTCAATAACAGGCAAAAATAATCAATGGGAATAGAAATCAGAAGAGTGACTAACCTCTGGGGGTGGGGGTGGGGGTTGACTAAAAAGGCGTTTGAAGGCACTTTCTGTGGGAATGGTAATGTTCTTCGCCTTGATTAGAATGGTTATTACATAGGTGAATACATTTGTCAAAAACTAATCAAAATGTACACCTAAGAACTGCTTCATTTTATTCAATGTAAATTAGATCTCTAAAAAATACTGAAAACAAAACTACAAACAGCAGTGAGGACTAAAATTATACACTAAGGCAGTGGTTGGCAAACTACAGCCTATGGGCAAAATGTGACCTGCTGCCAATAAAAATGTAATGGAACAAAGCTGGGTCCAATCATTTACATATTATATTGCCTATGGCTGCTTTCAACCTACAAAGCCAGAGTTGAGTAATTTTGACAGAGAACGTATGGTCTGAAAAGCTGAACATATTTACTGTCTAGCCCTTTACAGAAAAAGTTTGCCAACACCTGCACTGAAATTATAGTCAATAACTATGTCTATAGCTATGGAGGTCCATTCTTGTCTAACATTTTGTAATTCTCATTATATACAACAGTATGAATTGGCAGTGTTTGTTAAGACACTTAAAATGTCATTCACCTAGGCACTTAAGTGAGATTTTGAGATTTTTGAGCTAAATCTTATGATTTTAAGTACATTTTTAGCTAATTTTCTTTAATTTACTGTTTTTTAGCACAATTAACAGTTCACTACTGCAATGTATAAAGTCAGGCCTTTTATTAATATATTAAGGCCCGGTACACGAAATGCATGCACTCGGGCCTTAACTTAATTAGTGTATTCCTAAGCCTTTGAGGAATTCCTATTCCTCAGCCCAGCCTGCACCCTCTCACAGTCCGGGAGCCCCACAATTGATCACCCTGCAGAGGGAGGCCCTGACCACCCACCGCAGCCCACTGGTTGGTGGCCAGGGACTCCCTCTGTGGGGCTATCGTGGAACCCCTGATTGATCGCCCCTCCGGCTGGTAGCCTGGGCCGCCCTCTTCGGGGTGATCATAGGGCGATGGCAGTGCCCCCAACCAATAGTATTGCACCTGCCTTGGGTGGCCTGGTGCCAATGGGTGTCATAGCATGGTCATCTGGATGGTCGTTCTGCTGTTCGGCCATTTGGTCAATATGCATATTATGCTTTTATTATTATTATAGATACATTAACTTACATGCCCTCTGTGCAGTATGCTAGGAACTGAAGGAGTTCAGAACATACTACCCAAAATATGCCACTCTGGCATATTAACTGTTTTGAGTTAAAGGCATTTGGAAATACAGAATATTCAAGAGAAACACTCTGACATTACTTATTTTTCTTAAAAGCAGGAAATGAAATTTCTATATGAGAGATGTCCTCCCTATACCAGAAGGAAAATAGCATTCTTATTATCAAGGACAAGAAATTAGGACCAAGAGAATTCTATAAAAACAGACTTTGCTAAAATAATTCTTATCTTCTTTTAGGCTCCCCACATTGTTTAATCACTTTTCTATAGTTACCTCTCTTTATTCAACCTAATAAAAAAGCAAGTAGGTTCTGCCATTTCTCTGGTTCTTCATTCCTTATAAAGGCTCCTGTGTCATTAAATAAATTGGTATGCTTTTCTCCTGTTGGATCTATCTTATGTCAAATTAATTCTCAAGGCCCAGCCAAAAGGACCTTAAGAGAGTAAACGTAAAATTTTCCCTCCCCTGGAATCTAATGAACAAAATGAATTGACCAACAAAATAACACCTGAACTTAACAGTTGATTACAGAGAAATGAAGGAGAGAATTGGCAACAGAAGGGGGTGGGGCTGAGAGAACTTATCCAGTAGGAATCCCAAAGGGCCATGGGATGGAGCTCAAGGAGGGTGTAGACCAGTGGTCGGCAAACCGTGGCTCGCGAGCCACATGCGGTTCTTTGGCCCCTTAAGTGTGGCTCTTCCACAAAATACCACGTGCCGGCGCACACGTACAGTGTGATTGAAACTTCGTGGCCCATGCGCAGAAGTCGGTTTTCGGCCTGGGCGAGTCTATTTTGAAGAAGTGGTGTTAGAAGAAGTGGGGGGTACGTTCGCTGAGGTCGACCCCTCAGATTGAGGACGTTTTTAGCAAAGGCTTAGGAATACCCTAATTAAGTTAATAACAATGTACCTACCTATATAGTTTAAGTTTAAAAAATTTGGCTCTCAAAAGAAATTTCAATCGTTGCACTGTTGACATTTGGCTCTGTTGACTAATGAGTTTGCCGACCACTGGTCTAGACAATTTGGTTGGATATTTTCAGGCATAGTTTTCAAAGGGGTCTAATCTGATGGTCTATGGACTCTCAGGTATGAGTCTCTAAGCTTAGAAAATCAAATATTATCAGCCAGATAGGGCTTTTCAATGCCCTTGGAATGAAAAACAAAATCCTTAAGATGGTCTCCAAAGCCCAGAATAATGTGTCACTGCCTACCTCTCAGCCTTTCTTCTTCCTTTGCTTCTACAACTTCTTTTAACAGAAGGGACATGATTCATGTTGGTCTTCAGAAGATTAGTTTGGCGGCAGTTGGGGAGAGCCTGAAATTGAGAAGAACAGTCAGGGACTACTGGGATAACTTAAATATAAGAAATCATTTAATGAATGCCTGAATTAGGACAGTGTCAGTGGGAATGAAAAAAGAATGAATTGCAGGATAAATAACATATTTATTATTCACTCAATGAAATATTATATTGCAACAAAAATGAACAAAGAATGTTACATACAACAACATGGATAAATGCCACAAACATGCAAAAGAAGGTATAAGCAGTATAATTTATTTCATGTGAAGTTCAAACAGTAAAAATACTGCTTTTTAGAATACAGTACTTATAGATGTGGTTTAATACAGAAAAGCAAGGAAACAATTATCATGAGTAAAGACAGTGGTTACCTACAGGGGGAAGAGAGAGGCATACAGGTGCTGCTGAGACAATTTTCTGTGTGTATTTTATATCACAATTTAAAACAGTTTTTTAAAAGATGGCAGGTAAGAGAGAAGACTTGGAGGCTGATAGCCCTAGGTTTAAATATTGGTTTTGTTTCTTGTTGGTGGTGTACCCTTGAACAATTTTTATGGGGGGGAGCTAACGGGACTGCTATTAAGATTAAAGTTATCTTCTGTTTGATTATTTCTCCCTATAGAAGTCACCCCTGCAGACTGATCAGCTAGTTTAACTTCCCTTAAATTACTGAGTTGATTAATTGCATGTAATTTCCTGTATCCTACTAATGGCTATGAGGCCCTCAGTTCCTTTACAGGTCAGGTGGCTGGGGTTTCCAGCAGGCGGAGGGTATTAAGCTGTCTGCCATCCTAGCCCCATGGTTCACAATCTCCTGGAGAGGCCGTATTAAAACACAGCTTCCTGTGTCTCCTAGAGTTTCTGTAGTGAGCCCTAAGAATTTGCATTTCTATCAAGTTCTAACAGGTTCCCAGGTGATACCATTGCTATTTGTCCAGGAACAACATTTCAAGAGCAACTATTCTGCCCAAAGCAGACAGGCTGGCAAACTGGGATCCCTTCTCTGAAAGGATGCAGAAGATATTTTTTTTTTGCTCTTAGGCTTTTCAATTGCATGGAAGAGACATGCTTTTCTCAGACACCTGGAAGGGGAGTGACTTCTTCTATCCGTACAGCCCTTATTTTCCTGATGAGAGCTGGCTTTTCCAAGCTATAGACCTCATAATGTCCTATATCCTATAATGGCCTCAGAAATACCGAATATGTCCAAGGGCCTCTGATAGTTGCTTTTAGTTGCTGAGTTCCTCAGTAAGGAATTAGGGGGAGGAAAGGAGAGTAGGAAGAGGTAAATGACATGTGTTCAAGACCCTTTCTTCCCAGAAAGTCCTGGAGATTAATTAAAGGAGATTCTTTTTAAAAGCATAGTGCCTGAGATATGAAGAACACAACAATTTTAGCTGTTATTGTTATGACTTCAAATTTTTTGAGGTGGATGTTGGCAAAGATGGCTGCATCATAACAGGGTATGATGTGGGATGAGCAGGTTTACCAGGAAGGAGATTAGCTTAGTTAGAAACATTTTAATATCTGTATTTTCATATTTATAGATTTTTAATAACTTGGCTCTATGGTTAAAATTGAGGAATTTTATAAAACAGAGCCAACAAGTTATATGAGAGACAGCAGAAAGTTTCTGGAACTTCCTTTGGGAAATGGAGCTGTGACCCAGTTTGAGACCTAACTAGCTAGACTAGAGGGTATCCTAAATGCTAGCAGCTGGCCGGCTCAGGAACACTGGTTGGGAAGAGCAGGCAGTAAGCACATGTTAAGCTTGTGATATGCTTTGGCAGAAAGTCTCAGACAAACCTCTCTCATTCTTTAAACACCTGGTTCTAAAGTTTCCAAACAAAGTTCAGTCTGAACCTTGACTTTGCCTCTGGGGTAGGAAGGGGGGGTGAAATTTTGCAATGTCTTATTAAATATGAGGGTTTTGCTCTCAGTAAAACACACAAAAACATTTTTTTCAGGTAAGAGTTTATTTTTGCCAATTTTTATACTTTGTATCTCAGCTACCCATTCCAATATTATTTCTATGCTTTATATACTTTCAAATTACCCTAAGACATTTACATAGGTTCCATGAATAATACAGACTTCACTTAAAGTAAAAAAAAGCATATAAGATAACAGCATGGATGGACCTGGAGACTATTATGCTAAGTAAAATAAGCCTATCTGAGAAAGGCAAATATCACATTATTTCACTTATTTGTGGAATCTAATGAACAAAATGAATTGACCAACAAAATAAGACCTGAAGCATGGAGGCATGGAACACACTGACATACCTTGATGTGGGGATAAGAAGAGATAAACCAAAGAACTTACATACTTATATGTATAGCCCATGGACATGGGCAATTGGGTGGTGAAGATCTAGGGGGAGGGGGTTGGGATTAGGAGGAGGAGGGTAAAGGGGGAGAAAATGGGAGACATCTCTAATACTATCCAAATAAAAAAAGTATAAGAGCCCTAACAAGTTTGGCTCAGTGGATAGAGTGTTGGCCTGCGGACTGAAAGGTCCCAGGTTCGATTCCTGCTAAGGGCATGTACCTTGGTTGCGGGCACATCCCCAGTAGGGAGTGTGAAAGAAGCAGCTGATTGATGTTTCTCTCTCATCGGTGTTTCTAACTCTCTATCCCTCTCCCTTCCTCTCTGTAAAAAATCAATAAAATATATATTTAAAAAAAAGTATAAGATATACATTTACTTATAAAACTTTAGCAACCATTTTGTGGTTTTTAAGGTCAAATTATGAACCTATAACTTTAGAAAATCCACATAGTCAATAATCTTAAAGTGAAAATGTAACTATTAAACTTGTTCTTTATGATTCAGTTAAGTTTAATTCAACATTAATTTTTCATGTGACTAGTAGGTACAGGGAACACAGAGGTGAATAAATGATAAGGTCCTTTTGACCAAGTGTTTGATTGTTTCCTTATCTCTCTCCCCCTCTGGACTATGACTGTCTAGTCCCTAGAGGAGGAGTTGATTGACTGCCAGGAAGTCTGAACCTGGAGTTTCACTGAGGAAGTGAACTTCAATTGGCTTTTGAAGATACTAAGAATTTGGGTGAAGCAGAAGAGAAGGGCAGGACATTCTAAATAGAAATTACAAGATAAGGGCAAAAGGACTGACATGGGACATAACTGTTGAGACTGACAAGCACCTCTGAGTCTATAGCTCCTGTATTCACTTTAGGGGGGAGGGAGAGAGGAATTAGAGTAAAAAGTTAGGTGGAGCCAGATAATGAAAGGCTCTTTTTCTGTTCTAAGGAGTTTTCATTTTACCTATAGGTGGCTGGGAGCCATGGAAGCTTTTTAAGCAGCAGAATTACAAGATCAGCTTTGTGTTTTGGCAATGACATTAAGGTCACAGTACAGACAGTGAACTACTTCCACAAAAAGTCATGTTAGGATTCTGTCACATCAGTCCTCAGGAGGTGGAACTCTGTTGTTTAAAAAATGTATGATTTAACAGTAGCCTTAAATTGTTATATTACACAAAATGGAACAATTGCTGAAAATGAATTAAAATTAAAGGCCCTATCCAAAAGCCTAAAGTTCAAAATAAAAGTGCAAAATCAAGTATATCAAAGGATTTCAGAAACAAACAAACACACACACACACACACACACACACACACACACAATTAGGTATGAAGGTAAGGAGTATAGGTAGGGCCCAGCCAGCGTGGCTCAGTGATTGAGCTTTGACCTATGAATCAGGAGGTCATGGTTCAATTCGGTTTAATTCCCGTTGGGCTCAATATCCAGGTCCCCAGATCCCCAGTGCAGGGCATGCAAGAGGCAGCTGATCAATGATTCTCTCTCATTATTGATGTTTCTATCTCTCCCTCTCCCATCCTCTCTGAAATCAATAATATATATATATATATACATATATATATGTATATATATATATATATATATATGTTAAAAAGGAGTAAACAAGTATATTTCCTTCTCAGCAGCTTAACTAATTAACATAAAATAAAAATTTGAACCATTTGTGTGAGGGCAGAGGGAGTATAATTGCTGGGACATAATGTGGAACAATAATATTGTATTAAAAGAAGTAGAAGAGAGAATTGGGGTTTGTGAATCAATCAATTTAATCCTTAAAAGAAAAAATGTGGGGAATAATATCAATAGCTACATATAAAAGATGTCAATTTACACAGCACACAAAAGTGGTTAGTATAATAATTTCATAGTATTAACAGTTATAGGAAATGCTAACAAAGCACTAGGAAATAGGCTTATGTATTATTATTATTAAATTCAAAAAAATTTCACTTTGCAGAGTTTCATAATAAAATTCAGCTTTGGAAATTTATTTAAAAACTTTCAAAGTTTCATTTTGTATCACCAAATTTGGATTTAGTTATATGTCCTATAACTAAGGATATATAGAAACCACATTGAGATTGTTAGAAGGGGTGGAGACAAAAACAGGCTGGTCCCACACCCATGAGTGGAGGTTAAAAAATTGGGAGGGATGCCCTAGCGGTTGTGGCTCAGTTGGCTGGAGTGTTGTCCTGTGCCAACTTCAAAAACATCATGACACTTCTTCCCCTAAACACACCAGCAAAATCTAAGCGGTATTTTGATAACCCAATTTTATTATACTCAACTGACTCTTTCAAAAGCCATCCTGAAACAAAAACAACAAAAAACAAATAAATGAGAAATATAGAGTGAATAAGTTGAAATAAAGAGCATTATCTGGTCAAAAATGAAGCTGAAAAACCACAACAAATTAGTGGGAAATTGAAGGATTAGTCAATGAAATACCAGGATAACTGGTTAGCCATTTTGGAAAAAAGAATCAATTAAATCTTCATCTTAAACTATAGGCCAAAATAAAATCTAAATAGAATAAGAATTAATAGGTTTAAAAATATTACTATTAGAAGAGAAATTAATCATTTGCCTATTTATTTATTTGATTTTGTATTTATAATTTGCTTCAATTGATATGCTTTGTACAATATGAATGAGAATCAAATAGATAAGAAAATGGGAGTAAAGGAAAATAAGAAGTGAATTAATATTTAACAATCTCTGGTTGGGTAAAAACTTTTAATCTTAGTAAGGGAAAATGTATGTTTTACTACACAACAATTAAAATTTGACATAGCCTTGGTGGAGGTGCTCAGTGGTTAGAGCATCGGCCTACGCACCAGAGTGTCAAGGGTTCGATTCTTGATCAAGGGCACGTACCTGGGATGCAGGTTCCATCCCTGCCCCTGGTTTTGACATGTGTGGGAGGCAACCAATCAATGTATCTCTTTCACATCAATGTTTTTCTCACTCCCTCTCCCCTGTGCCTTCCACTGTCTCTAAAAAAATATATATATATACACTCACTCCTTGGGTGAGGATTAAAAAACAATTTGACATAAACAACAAACATAAAATTCTGAAAGTTGAAACCAAATTGGGCAAGTATTTGTAATAAGTATTATAATACAAAAAGCTCATATAGACCCATAAAATTTAAGGTCCTAACAAATGAACAGGCAAGAGAAATGAATTTTTAAAATTAAAAAAGGGAAAAATGACTTAGAAACATTTTTTTAAAAGTTAGCCTCACTAATTAAAAAATGTTGATTAATAGATTTAACTTTTTTTGCTTATTAGAAAAAATTTCCCCCACTTTTTTTGATGTGCATACCCAATTTTGTCAAGGGTACTGTACTATGAAAGGGGCACTCTCTGGCTTGCTAGTCGGTAATATTTGGCAATGCCCATACATTTTGATTCAGTATATGCATTTTGAAGACACCTTGCTAAGTGGAAATACATGTATTTAGACTTTTAGTTGTTGTTCAAGTATCTATAGTCCTACTCAAGCTCCATTGGATAATGTCAGGATTACTGTTAAATCCCATAGTACCTGGAAAGCACCTAGAACCAAAGAAATTCTAGGGGATCAGTTGCTCTCCCTTATCTTTTTCTCGTGGCATCTCAGATTCTCTCTGCAAGTCTTTCCCATTCTCCTTTTCCTGCTAACTTGTTTCTCTGGCTTATCCATAGTTTCTGATTTTATACCATGTCAAATGCAGTTGGCAGGGGGTTCACTTCAACATCACTCAGGAACCCCGAATAGCTGCAGCAATCCTGAGAAAGAACAAAGTAGGTGGGATCTCAATACTAGATATCAAGCTGTATTACAAAGCCACTGTTCTCAAAACTGCCTGGTACTGGCACAAGAACAGACATATAGATCAATGGAATAGAATAGAGAGCCCAGAAATCAGCCCCAACCAATACGCTCAATTAATATTTGACAAAGGAGGTAAGAACATACAATGGAGTCAAGAAAGTCCTTCAATAAATGGTGTTGGGGAAATTGGACAGATACATGCAAGAAAATGAAACTAGACCACCAACTTACGCCATACACAAACATAAACTCAAAATGGATAAAGGACTTAAATATACGACGGGAAACCATAAAAATACTAGAAGAATCCAAAGGCAAAAAAATCTCAGACATATGCTGAAGCAATTTCTTCACCAATACAGCTCCTAGGGCATTGGAAACTAAAGAGAAAATAAACAAATGGGACTACATCAAAATAAAAAGTTTCTTCACAGCAAAAGAAACCATCAACAAAACAACAAGAAAGCCCACTACATGGGAGAACATATTTGCCAATGCTATCACTGATAAGGGTTTAACCTCCAACATTTATAGGGAACTCATACAATTCAACAAAAGGAAGATAAACAATCCAATCAAAAAATGGGCAAAGGACCTAAATAGACACCTTTTAAAAGAGGACATTCAGAGAGCCAAGAGACATATGAAAACATGCTCAAAGTCGCTAATCATCCAAGAGATGCAAATCAAAACAACAATGAGGTACCATCTCACACCTGTCAGAATGGCTATCATCAACAAATCAACAAACGACAAGTGCTGGAGAGGATGTGGAGAAAAAGGAACACTTGTGCACTGCTGGTGGGAATGCAGACTGGTGCAGCCACTATGGAAGACAGTATGGAGTTTCCTCAAAAAACTAAAAATGGAACTCCCATTTGACCCTGTGATCCCACTTCTAGGAATATATCCCAAGAAACCAGAAACACCAATCAGAAAGGATATATGCACCCCTATGTTCATAGCAGCACAATTCACCATAGCTAAGATCTGGAAACAGCCTAAGTGCCCATCTGTAGATGAATGGATTAGAAAACTGTGGTACATCTACATGATGGAATACTATGCTGCTGTAAAAAAGAAGGAACTCTTACCATTTGCAACAGCATGGATGGAACTGGAGAGCATTATGCTAAGTGAAATAAGCCAGTCAATGAAGGAAAAATACCACATGATCTCACTCATTTCTGGATAATAAAGACCATTATAAACTTATTAACAAAAATAGATACAGAGGCAGAGCTGCCTCGAACAGACTGTCAAACTACAGCAGGAAGGCCAGGGAGGGTGGGGGGGGCAGTTGGGGGGGAGTAAGAGAGCAACCGAAGGACATGTATGCATGCATATAAGCATAACCAATGGACACAAGACACTTGGGGATAGGGAGGCCAGGGGATTGTCAAGGGCGGGGAAAAAATAAAGGAGACATATGTAATACTCTTTGTAATACTTTAAGCAATAAAAAAAAAAGAAATAAAAAAGCAGTGAAAATTAAATTACAAAACCTGATAGATTTTAATGATAAAATGAAAATGATTACCATGTTCTTGTTAATATTAGAGAGGTTTTTTTTTGGGGGGGGGGGTTAATTTATTTATTGTCTAAAGTTTTACATATGTCTCCTTTTTCCCCCCAACTGAATATTAGAGAGGTTTTATCATGCAAGCATAGAAATATAGAACCATTATTTTAATTCTTTAATCATGAACCAATTATAGAATTCAAGGCTAACATTTTCATTGCTTTTGCAATCTCTGTCTTTAATGATGGCATAATTGCCAAAAAAAAAAAAAAACTACACAAAATTAAGCTTTTTTAAAAAGATAAACATTCCGGTAAAATGCAGTGCTTAATGCTCATGTCATAATTCTAAATCGGCTAAATTCTATATGGCTTTCCTGAAATGACTTAAAATGGAAAATAATGTACATTTCACAAGTGGCTAACTCTGAAATGTTTTTGAGAACTAGAATAAAAGTAGAAACATAGAAAAAAAAACAAACATCACTCAGGAATCCAGGCTGATGGAGACTCCATCCCAATAGTGTGCTTCTTCAATCACTGTGCCAGTGGGAAGGCAACATGGAGAATTGTGCAATGGCACTTACTCTTAAAAGATCTGCCCGGAAGTGATACATGCTATTGCTGTTCACATTTCACTGGCCAGTCACAACTAACTCCAAAGGGAGAAGGGAAGAGCAATCCTACCAATATCCAGGAAGAGAACTGGAATATTTGTGAACCATTCTTGTGATTTCCTCATCAACATGTTTGTGTGCTCACTTAAACTTCTTGTAAATGTGAATTAAATAGAAAGTTATGTTCCTGCAATTTTTTTCTTTTTCTTTTTTTAAATTAAGACATGTCAGCATGTTTACTACATAAAATTATACAAATGAGCACAAATCCACAAAACACATGCATCACGCTCCATTAAAAGCCAGTTGAAAGTTCAGAGGTATCAGTTTAGCAAATTCTCTGTTGAGGCAAAATAGCAAGTAAAAAGGCTTTCTTTTAATCCTAAAAAATGAAGCAAAAAGAAGATCTTGTGAGACAAATTGGAAAAGAGGAAGAATCTAAAGTTAAACTTGGCCTTAGATCATGTTACATGCTCCTCCTTCAACTTGTATAATCTAAAGAATAGGAGAGGTCACAAACTGTTTCTTAGTGGGAAAAACTGCAAGGAAAGCAAAGCAGCTGAGTGGTGAAGAAAACACAACACAGAATATAAAAATCTATAGTTGTGAAAATAATCAAGAAATCATGCTACTAATCCAATTCTGAAGTTTAAGAAACATCAAGTTACCCTGGCTGACATGGCTTGGTTGGAGCTTTGGCCCGCTCGCCGAAGGGCCGATGGTTTGATTCTCAAGGGCACATAATTGGGATGCAGGTTCCATCCCTGCCCCTGGTCCTGGCCTGTGTGGGAGGCAACCAATCAATGTGTCTCTTTCACATTGTAATAAGTATTATAATACAAAAAGCTCATATAGACCCATATAATTTTAAGGTCCTAACAAATGAACAGGCAAGAGAAATGAATTTTTAAAATTAAAAAAGAAGGGATAAATGACTTAGAAACATTTCCCCCCTCTCTCTCCTCCCTTCCATTTTCTTCAAAAAAAAAAAAAAAATCAATGGCGAAAAGTATTCTTGGTTGAGGATTAAGAAAAACAAAAGGAGAAAGAAACAGCAAGTACTAGCAAATGAGTTAGACATATTAATCTGTTGTGTCTTTTTAAATTACACAAATAAAAGGCTACTCTCTAATTCTTTAGAGGTTTAAATCTGATAGGGACCTATTTACCTTTGAAGTGGTCTCATTTCTTAAAACTTAACAACTGATTTCCATCTGAAAAAATATTTTAAAATTCTTAACAATTAAAGCAAGCTTCTTAGCTGCACTTTGACGTGGTTATATAAAATCGTCACAGCATCTCACTAATACCAAGGTTACTGCAATCAAATTTATTTATAAGCATTAATTAAATTTGCTGTCACCATCCCCACATTATTGTAATGACAAAGAGACTGAGTCATTTCATTTCTTCAAGAATAATTACATTTACTGAAAGCTTTTAGTAAAACATTTATGATTTATTTCAACAGAATATTCAGGATCCTATATCTATAAAAATATAAGCAAATAGGATTGCATCTTGGCCAATAAATGATGTTCTCCCCAATGGAGTTTTAAATATTTTTTAAAATACCATTAAGGGAATGCTGGTTAAAGTTTATCTCTGACACATTTTTAAAAGCCTGTTAGCAGCTTTGCCATAAAACTGATTTATGGTAGTTGTATTTTTCAGTAACATTTAGAACAATCCAGCACTTAGTATGAATACTCATATCAGCACACTATACTAAAGCAATTGTGTAACATTTTGTAAACTAGCTGCAATTTCAATAGCTCTGTTCACCAGCCATGTAACAGAATTATATGTTCTCCTAAACTGTATGCATGTCTTATATATACAAGTATTATGTTGTTGTTTTTAATATTCTTCACCAACTACAACCAGAGGAGAAACTGCCTGTATTATCTCTATCGGTGTTTGTAAAATATGAGACAGGGCTCTTAGCTCAAGCTGACCTCCCCATGCAGCTGCATTTATAGTATCATCACAGTACTTTCCAAACTCTTTTGGAGACTACATATCTCCTGTGTTAGTGTTTGTTAAAAGTGGCAGAAAGTCTTCCACATGGCTTTGCATATATTTAGCAGTTTGACTTCTTAAGGCAGCTACAATAAGAGGGCATTCCGGTCCTTTCCGTTGTTCTTCAATGGCTCTATACACAGTGGCCATCAGATGGGATCTGTTCAATTTCCAACTATCTGGCTGCCAATATTTGAGCAAGTTTTTCACTTCCTACATGTCTAGCTCCAGGTAAGTGCTCAGTTTCAGCTTCAGCTATCCTTTCTTTTCACTCCTTTTCCAATGCAATTTTTTTGTCTGGTCTCTTTTGTGCCCTTTATACCTGAGGAAGACTGAAAGCTGAAAACCTTCCTGGGGCTTGGACATCACACAACATACTTCTGCCTCGCTCTATTGGTTGAAGAAAGTCACCAGGCCAATCAGGAAAAGAATCTACCTCTTAATGGGAGAAGTGTCAAGGTCATATTGCACAGGAACACGGCACAGGATAGAAAGAACTAGAGCCATCTTTGCAAACACTGTATCACACAGAACTCATTTTAAAATGCCTCCTTTGTTCAGTGTTCCTCAAAGTAAATTTATATATTGCATATTTGCAATCTAGAACATGTTTCACAAAGAAATAATGGGAAAACTCTAATATACACCTACATAGCACTCTACAGCTTTTAAAGTTCATCACAAATATCTCATTTGATAATTCATTCAACAAATTTCTCTCTTGTGTTGATTATGTGCCAAGCACACTAATATACTGTAGGGTACCAGTTAGATATGATCCTTTCCCTCAAAAAAGTTACAGTCTATGTAAGGAAAAATATATATTTAATAGGTAATAACAATCAAGTAATAATAATATGAGATTAATGTTATGGGAAGTCAACACAGGAAATAATTATCAGTCAGACTCTGTGCCAACATTGAGTGAGATGATATTTATGATAATCCTGAAAGAGGCAAGGCAGGTAATTAGTTGTTATTCTTATCTTTAAGTGAGGAAACTAAGTAAGGCTCATAGAGTTAACCAAGTAATTTATCCCACATTTTCAGGTTCTAAGTGGCAGAAGTAAAAAAAAAAACCAAAAAACAAAAGGCTATTTTCCAAATACTGTTTTTTCCAATATTTTCTTCTGCCACCCTAGAAACCAATATTATTATGAGTGCCCGAAACATAAAAAACACCAATAATTAAAAAAACGTATAGGAAGGTACATATTTTGTAAGGATTATTTTGAAGAATCTTCAGTATTTACAGATTTAGAGATTGATCATGTAATGTATAACATGCCTAATCTAGCACACCGATCTATACAACAAGGAATTCTGCTGATTTCTTAAATCTCTCTACTCTAGAACCTAGACTGTTACCATTTGGGTTCACTGGGTTCAGAAAAAGCCATTTAAAAAATAATAACTGAAGGGGCTCTTTAACATGACTATCTAAAGCCAACAAAAGAATTAGATGAGAATGACTAAACTGAATTTCTACTGTAGAATGAAATATGCTATATCCAGTTTACTAAGCAATGTGCTTAATCAGGAATATACACGTTTTGGCCTCAAATTCTCTTTGGAATAAGAAAGGATATAAAGTATAAATAAATATGTGGAAATATGTAATGTATATCAACATACATACATATATATGTACATGCACACAAAAATTTCAAATAATTATCAATGTGACTTTAGAATTGTTTTATTCCTTTTCACTAGGAAACTGGTAAAAGCCTCAAGCTAACAAGGCTTAAGGGAAGTTTTGATCTACATGAATCCTTTCTTCCTTTCATTGCCCTGTTACTCAATTTTTGGCTTCATATGGGCTTCATTGCATGCTGGTGTGTGTTAGAAAGGCTCACATATCAAATGGCCTAAAATCTAAGTCTCTCTGTGATGCTCCAAATCCAGACAGTAGTCTTCAATAAATGTATTTCTATTATTCAATTAATCTCAGTTTTCAGTTTGTTATTGTACTGATCCATGCAAAGCTAGGCTTGCTGATCTCTAATATTTTTCTCTTTAAAAATTTGGTTCAGTGGGGAAGATGGCGACGGTATAGGCAGACGCGTCCCAGGTCGTGTCCCTGAGCAAATGGAGTGAGCAGCTGAAACTAGTAACATCCACCCCGAATTGGCGAAATTCCTCAGCTGGCGAGACGGTTTGCAGCCCGGAAGAGCAGAACTCCCCTGGAAAGGTAAAAAAAACCAGGGATTTGGGCAGGAAAGTTTGCCAGACCTCTGAGCCCAGAGAGTCGAAGGGAGACCGAGTGGCAGACAGCCGCGTCCCTTGGGACAGGCACAGCCCCTAACGGGGGAAAGGAGAACCGCGGGATTCCTGGCGCTGCCGGGGGAATTGAGAGCTGGGTCTGTGATCACAGAGGACTGAGCCTAAAGGGGGCAGCCTGAAGAGCTGACCAGACCATGCAGCCCCGGTAAGAGAAGAAACTTACAGAAACCAAGCCTTCCCCGTTTCCGCGGCCGGCGTTTGTTTGTTTGTTTTCACTGAATCCTGTTCATGGGACATTTCAGATACAGACACTCACCTGTGCTGAAGAGAGGGAGAGTGTGAGGAGGAGTGGAATCTGGGGAGAGACTGAGGAGAGAAGGGGGGCCGGGAGAGGTGGCAGCGAATTGAGTGCTGAGACACCCCTGAGCCCAGGACTGAGGCAGCCATTCTCTCCGGAGAGTGAGACTCCTCCCCCCAGCCCCCAGGCAAGGAGCACAGCCACACCCAGATTCCACCCTGTAGGAGATCAAGGATTAAAATAACCTGATCAGTCCCTGGGAGTTAACAGGGTCTGGCCTATAGAGGGATTTTCAATCCCAGCAACAACACAGCACCTGTAACTATTACGCAGCCAGCTCTGGGCAGTGAACTTCCACTGGACAGAGAGGCCCTATAGCCTCAGAGGCCAACCCCAGAACACTGCCACCCAGAGGCTGACCCACAAACTGACTCTTTGCTAAACACAAAATAAGGCAGTCTGGGAAACAAATGCGGCTTGCTTTAAAATAAGGACTGTGGTTTACAACACAGAGGAACAGTGTATCGCAGGGAAACTCAACACTCTCCTGAATACCTGACAGGTCTAAGGCGAGCCACACTGAAGAATAGAAGAACCGAAGGACCTTCACTACTGCAATATTTTTTTTCTTTTTTCACCTTTTAACTAAGAAACCAATTTTTTTTTCTTTTTTTTTCTTTTTTTTTTCTTTTCTTCTTCTTTTTTTTTTCTTCTTTTTTCCATCACCTGATTTTACCCTTTTAATTACTACCTTCTTATTTTTAACCAGTATTATTACTGCTACCATTTTACCATTTTTTTTTAAAGTGCCATTTTATTTTCTCTTTATTTTATTTTGGGATTAGTGTTCTCCATTCTATTTTCATCGTTATATTATTGGTTGTTGCTAGTTTGCATTCATCTCCAGGGAGCTGTTGCTGGAATTTGTTGGGATTAATGGCTGTTCTATAGGAGTATTCTCCTCATATAAAAAAGTCTCTTCCCCTCTTCCACTTCATTCTCTCTTTTCGCTCTTATTTTTTTTCCTTTCTTTTCTTTTCTCGCTTTTATTTTCCCCCCTCCTTTTTCCCAATTTCATTTTTGCACTCCTTTTTTTGGTCCCTAATTTTCTTTTCTTTTTTCTCTTTTCTCTTTTTCTCTTCCTTCTTCCTTATCCCCTAATTCTCTTAATTCAGGTGGTCACCTTTATTTGGGGTTATTAATATCGTGAATATATTTGTGTATAGTGCCTGGTACGTGGTGCCTTGTTGTGTTGTATTTTGTGCCTTTAAATCAACACAGCAGATCCAAGCAACAGCAACCTCCTGAGCACCACACCCTCTGCTGAGGAACAGCAGCTGTACGTGAAACCTCGCCCCACCAGCCAGAAGAGCCACCACAGCTGTGAACAGCACCCACCAGAGGAGCTGCTGCCAACTGAAGAGCAGCTGCTACCGCAACCGCCCGAAGAGCAACCGCAGACCAAGGGGTCACTGCCACCAAGGGAGCAGCCACTGAACGACTCAACGTCTAGATATGTCAGTGAGATCAAACATGGGTAGACAAAGAAACCCCCAAAGGAAAGAGAAGGAGGACTCTCCAGAAAAGCAGCTAAGTAATACAGAGGCATGCAACATGACAGAAAAAGAATTCAGAATAAGGGTCCTAGAGTGCATAAACCGGATGGAGGAAAAAATCGACAACCTCTGCAAGAAGCAAGAAGAAACAGATGAAAAAATCGATAACATATGGAAGAAGCTAGAAGAAAAAGATGAAAAAATCAACAACTTAAGTAAGACCCAAGAAGAAATGAAGAGTGATATAGCTGCAATGAAAAACTCCATTGAAAGTATCAACAGTAGACTAGGAGAAGCGGAGGACCGAATTAGTGATTTAGAAGACAAGGAAGCAAAACACACCCAAAACGTACTGCAATTGGAGAAAAAAATGAAAAGACAGGAGGAGAGCCTAAGGGAGCTTTGGGACAACATGAAACGAAACAACATACGAATAATAGGGGTACCAGAACAACAGAAGGATGAACAAGGATTAGAAAACCTATTAGAAGAAATAATATCAGAAAACTTCCCTGAGGTGGGGAAGAAAAAAGTCACACAAGCCCAGAGAGTCCCAAACAAGGTGAACCCAAAAAGACCCACACCAAGACACATCATAATTACCATGGCAAATGTTCAGGACAAAGAGAGAATCTTACAGGCTGCAAGAGAGAGACGGAAAGTTACATACAAGGGATCTCCCATTAGATTGTCAAATGATTTCTCAACAGAAACACATCAGGCCAGAAAAGAATGGACGGAAATTTACAAAGTGATGCAAAGCAAAGGACTGAATCCAAGAATACTCTATCCAGCAAGGCTATCATTCAAACATGAAGGGGAAATAAGAAGCTTCACAGACAAAAAAAGGCTAAGGGAGTTTATCACCACCAAGCCAGCAATGCAAGGAATGCTAAAGGGACTGGTATAAAAATAAGAAATAAAAAGCTCAGAAAGAAAACAGCCACACAAAAACAGAAATGCCTACAAACAAGTACCTTTCAATAATAACTTTAAACGTAAACGGACTAAATGCTCCAAACAAAAGACATCGAGTGGCTGAATGGATAAAAAAACATGACCCATACATCTGCTGTCTACAAGAAACCCACCTCATTAGAAGGGACTCACACAGACTGAAAGTGAAAGGATGGAAAAATATCTTTCAGGCAAATGGAAAGGAAAAGAAAGCTGGGGTAGCAATACTTATATCGGACAAAATAGACCTCAAAGTGAAGGCCATAACAAGAGATAAGGAAGGCCACTTCATAATACTAAAGGGATCAATACAACAAGAAGATATAACCCTGGTAAACATATATGCACCCAATGCAGGAGCACCCAAATTCATAAAAAAACTCCTGGAAGATATCAAAGGAGAGATCGACAACAATACAGTCATAGTAGGGGACTTTAATACACCACTGACAGCACTGGATAAGTCCTCTAGACAAATAATCAGCAAAGATACAGCAATCCTAAATGACTCACTAGATCAGATGGACTTAATAGACATCTTCAGAACACTTCACCCCAAAGCCAGGGAATATACATTCTACTCAAACGCTCATATGACATATTCAAAAATAGACCATATATTGGGTCACAAGCAAAGTATCCCCAAATTCAAGAAAATTGAAATCATAAAAAGCGTCTTCGCAGACCACGATGGCATAATATTAGAAATAAACTACAATAAAAACAACCCAAAATACTCAAACACCTGGAAGCTGAATAGCATGCTATTAAATATTGATTGGGTTACCAATGAAATCAAAGAAGAAATTAAAAACATCCTGGAAACTAATGACAATGAAAACACAACAATCCAAAACCTATGGGACACAATGAAAGCAGTCCTGAGAGGGAAGTTTATAGCTCTACAGGCCTATCTCAACAAACAAGAAAAAATGGTAGTAAATCATCTAACTCTACAACTCAAAGAATTAGAAAGAGAGCAACAAGAAAACCCCAGAGTGAGCAGAAGGAAGGAGATAATAAAGATTAGAGCAGAAATAAATGACATAGAGACCAAAAAAACAATACAGAAAATCAATGAAACCAAGAGCTGGTTCTTTGAAAGGATAAACAAGATTGACAAACCTCTAGCCAGACTCACCAAGAAGCAAAGAGAGAGGACCCAAATAAACAAAATCAGAAACGATAGAGGCGAAATAACAACAGACCCCACAGAAATACAAATGATTGTTAAAAAATACTATGGACAGCTCTACTCCAACAAACTAGACAACCTGGAGGAAATGGACAAATTCCTAGAAAAATACAACATTCCAAAACTCAAACAGGAAGAATCTAAAAATCTCAACAGGCCAATAACTATGGAAGAAATTGAAGCAGTCATCAAAAAGCTTCCAGCAAACAAAAGCCCAGGACCAGACGGCTTCACGGGGGAGTTTTACCAAACATTCAAGGAAGAACTAAAACCTATCCTCCTCAGACTACTACAAAAAATTCAAGAGGAAGGAACACTTCCAAGCTCATTCTATGAAGCCAGCATCACCCTAATACCAAAACCAGGTAAAGACAACACAATGAAAGAGAATTACAGGCCAATATCCCTCATGAACATAGATGCCAAAATCCTCAACAAAATCTTAGCAAATCGGATCCAGCAGTACATCAGAAAGATCATACACCATGACCAAGTAGGATTTATCCCAGGGATGCAAGGATGGTACAATATCCGAAAATCAATAAACGTGATACATCACATAAACAAATTGAAAGAAAAAAAACCACATGGTCATATCAATTGATGCAGAAAAAGCATTTGACAAAATTCAACACCCATTTTTGATAAAAGCTCTCAGCAAGGTGGGAGTAGAAGGATCATACCTCAACATAATAAAAGCCATACATGACAGGCCCACAGCCAACATCATACTCAATGGACAAAAACTAACACCATTTCCCCTAAGAACAGGAACAAGACAGGGATGTCCCCTCTCACCACTCCTGTTCAACATAGTACTGGAAGTGTTAGCCATTGCAATTCAGCAAGAAGAAGAAATAAAAGGCATCCAAATTGGAAAAGAGGAAGTAAAACTGTCCTTATTTGCAGACGACATGATATTATACATACAAAACCCTAGAGACTCCATCAAAAAGCTACTGGACTTAATACATGAATTTGGCAATGTAGCAGGATACAAAATTAACCCCAAGAAATCCGAGGCATTTCTATACACCAATAGTGAACTTTCAGAACGAGAGATTATAAAAACAATCCCGTTTACCATCGCACCAAAAAAATTAAGCTACCTAGGAATAAACTTAACTAAAGAGGTAAAAGACCTCTACTCAGAAAACTACAGGACGTTGAAAAAAGATATAGAGGAAGACATAAATAGATGGAAGAACATACCGTGTTCATGGATTGGTAGAATCAACATCATTAAAATGTCCATACTACCCAAAGCAATCTATAAATTCAACGCACTTCCCATTAAAATACCAACGGCATACTTCAGAGATCTAGAACGAACTCTCCAAAAATTCATCTGGAATAAAAAAAGACCCCGAATAGCTGCAGCAATCCTGAAAAAGACCAAAGTAGGTGGGATCTCAATACCAGATATCAAGATGTATTACAAAGCCACTGTTCTCAAAACTGCCTGGTACTGGCACAAGAATAGGCATATAGATCAATGGAATAGAATAGAGAGCCCAGAAATCGGCCCGAACCAATATGCTCAATTAATATTTGACAAAGGAGGCAAGAACATACAATGGAGCCAAGATAGTCTCTTCAATAAATGGTGTTGGGAAAATTGGACAGATATATGCAATAAAATGAAACTAGACCACCAACTTACACCATACACAAAAATAAACTCAAAATGGATAAAGGACTTAAATGTACGACAGGAAACCATAAAAATTCTAGAAGAATCCAAAGGCAACAAAATCTCAGACATATGCCGAAGCAATTTCTTCACTGATACAGCTCCTAGGACACTTGAAACGAAAGAGAAAATGAACAAATGGGACTACATCAAAATAAAAAGCTTCTGCACAGCAACAGAAACCATCAACAAAACAACGAGAAAACCCACTGTGTGGGAAAACATATTTGCCAATGTCATATCTGATAAGGGCCTAATCTCCAAAATTTATAGGGAACTCATACAACTTAACAAAAGGAAGATAAACAATCCAATCAAAAAATGGGCAAAGGACCTAAATAGACACCTTTCAAAAGAGGACATTCAGAAAGCCAAGAGACATATGAAAACATGCTCAAAGTCACTAATCATCCGAGAGATGCAAATCAAAACAACAATGAGGTACCATCTCACACCTCTCAGACTGGCTATCATCAACAAATCAACAAACGACAAGTGCTGGAGAGGATGTGGAGAAAAAGGAACACTTGTGCACTGCTGGTGGGAATGCAGACTGGTGCAGCCACTATGGAAGACAGTATGGAGTTTCCTTAAAAAACTGAAAATGGAACTCCCATTTGACCCTGTGATCCCACTTCTAGGAATATATCCCAAGAAACCAGAAACACCAATCAGAAAGGATATATGCACCCCTATGTTCATAGCAGCACAATTCACCATAGCTAAGATCTGGAAACAGCCTAAGTGCCCATCAGTAGATGAATGGATTAGAAAACTGTGGTACATCTACACGATGGAATACTATGCTGCTCTAAAAAGGAAGGAACTCTTACCATTTGCAACGTCATGGATGGAACTGGAGAGCATTATGCTAAGTGAAATAAGCCAGTCAATGAAGGAAAAATACCACATGATCTCACTCATTCATGGATAATAGAGACCATTATAAACTTTTGAACAATAATAGATACAGAGGCAGAGCTGCCTCAAACAGATTGTCAAACTGCAGCAGGAAGGCCGGGGAGGGTTGCGGGGCAGGATAGGGTAGGGGGGTAAGAGATCAACTAAAGGACTTGTATGCATGCATATAAGCATAACCAGTGGACATAAGACATTGGGGGATAGGGGAGGCTAGGGGACTGTCTAGGGCGGGGGGATAAAATGGACACATATGTAATACCCTTTGTAATACTTTAAGCAATAAAAAAAAAAAAGGTAAAAAAAAAAAAATTTGGTTCAAAGTCACTGATAATTAAAAATGTCCTCTTTCTTTGTCCCTTCCTTCCTTCCTTCCTTCCTTCCTTCCTTCCTTCCTTCCTTCCTTCCTTCCTTCCTTCCTTCCTTCCTTCCTTCCTTTCTTTCTTTCTTTTTTGGTGTCTGACCAGCAGTGATGGGAGGGGTAATATAGACCAGAATTTTCTAATTCTATGCTTCAAATGGCTTACAGCTGTGAGGCATGATATTGGGATTCCTCTGAGTTGGTTGCCTCAAGCTGCTAGCAGCCTTTATCAGAGGGTGGCCCAAGAGGTGCAGCAAATCTCCAGGTGGAGTGGATGATGAAAAACATCCAGTAATTCCATAGCTTCTTTCCCATGGTGAATAACAGCATACAATGCTTGGTAGCTGGCGGCTAAAGTAGATGTCCAGATGGTAGAATAACTCCTTGGCTGTGCTTAGCACATTGCATCCAGCATGGAGCTCCTGGATGGTGCAACTCTGATGGCTTTCAAACTCTTACTTCACTGGCATCTGATACTTCTGATTGTTTGCAGCTGATGTGGCCTTTTAATGGGATCCAAAATAGTTTGATCTAACTAATCCAATAATGCATGTATGTTTTATGAATTAAAGTTTCATCATTATTTTAAAATACTTGATAGAAAAAAGTTCAATTTAATTTAAATGTTAGGGACAGTAGCATCAGCTTACTCACCTAGAAGTACAGTCTATGGGGGGAAAATAGATATTTAATTGGTAAAAATAATCAAGTAATAATAACGTGAGATTAATGTTATGGCAAGGCAACACAGGAAATAATTATCAGTCAGACTCTGTGCCAATTATCAAATCAGATTTCATCCTGTGGTTGTCAATAAAAAAAGAGCTGTTAGAGTCTCTGATTATAATTTCATACATTTTTAAATGGTTGCAAAAGAAATGGTTAAAAAAATTTTATCACCAGTTGTGCAACGTTTTTCATAAATGATGACTGTGTTTCCTTTGGCTGATGAAACAAATGACCACAAACTGGGTGGTTTATAACAACATATATTTATTCTCTTACAGTTATGAAAGCCCAAAGTCTGAAATGAGTTTCCATGGACTAAAATCAAGGTGATACCAGGGCCACCCACACCACCTCTTGAGGCTCTAGGGCAGTGATGGCGAACCTTTAGAGCTCGGCGTGTCAGCATTTTGAAAAACCCTAACTTAACTCTGGTGCCGTGTCACATATAGAAATTTTTTGATATTTGCAACCATAGTAAAACAAAGACTTATATTTTTTATATTTATTTTATATATTTAAATGCCATTTAACAAAGAAAAATCAACCAAAAAAATGAGTTCGCGTGTCACCTCTGACTCATGTGTCATAGGTTCGCCATCACTGCTCTAGGGGAAAATCATGTCCTTGCCTATTCCAGTTTCTGAATGTTTTCTTCATTCCTTAGTTCATGGCCTCAAAGCACATTGCCTTTTCTCTTCTTGCTTCCATCATCACATTGCTTTTTTCTTTTTGTCTTCAAATCTCTCTGTTTATATTTTACTAGAGACTCAGTACACAAAATTCATGCACTGGTAGGGTCCCTAGGCCTGGCTGGAGATCAGGGCCAATTGGGGCCTTCCGGCTGCTGGCCGGGGCCTTCCTTCATTCCGTGCTGCCCCTGGTGGTCAGCGCATGTCATAGCGAGTGATCGAACTCCTGGTTGGTCAAACTCCCGAGGGGATAATTTGCATATTAGCCTTTTATTATATTGGATAAGGGCACTTGTGATTACATTTAGGACCCATCCAGGATAATTTCTCCATCTTAAAATCCTTAATTTAATCAGTTTTGAAATACCTGTTATCATCTGAGGTAACATTCGCATGTTTCAGGGTTTAAGAACTGGATATCTTGGAGGGCCATTATTCAGTTAACCACAGTGATTTCAAGAATTTGAAGAGATTATCATTTTGAAAGTCTTGATCAGAAACGATGTGTAGCTATTTTAAACATAAAACCCAATTCAAAAAGTTTATGTTTATGAGGAAGTTCAAATTTCTCATTCAAAAATTTGAAAAGATTTTATCTTAAAAGTATTATACAAGTTATATGTAATATTTCTCCTATTTGCATTCATTTTTATTTTTATAATTTCATGTATTTTTTAAGCAATTGATTTTTCACCATGTTCAATATAGATATCCACAAATTCCCTCCAGGCTACCCTAATTGCCATACGAATATTATCATTTCTCTCTGTGTCATGATGAGGAAAAGTTTGGGAAATAAGTGAGCAGAATCCTTATCTATTATACTAGGAAGTTGAAACATTTAATGCCTAAAATCCAGAAACCAAAGAAATAGCAATATAAGCATTTAGAAATAACTATATTGTATATATAACTAAGGTAATTTTCAGAAGAAAATGGTGCAGGGCTGGATGAAGAGAGGTAAGGCAAGAGTACAGTTATTTATTATCAGCATTTTGGTACTAGGGAGATATTTTTTTAAAGAACTATTTTATTTTTTAGACTACCTTATTTTTTTTAAGGACTACCAAAGAATATATTTTAAAAGAACTACCTTTTTTAAAAAAATACTACTCACTCATTAGCAGTCCGTCTCAAAGATAATATTTGATATCTTTTTCCAGTTAACACTGTTTGGTTATGTTTGGACTCAAGTGAAATGCCCTATTAAACATTTCTAAAAAGTCAGTTAAAAATGGTATCAGAACTTAACATTATTATGCCACAGTTTTTCCTGTGGTGTTTTCTCTAAATATGTCATTCTCCTTTTCATTCTAGAAAAGGAAAAATAGTGTTACTTTTTTATTCCCTAATTTATATTACACATTTAATGATATAAATTGCCTAATTATTTAGGCCTCATTCAAAGGATAATCCTGAGAATCTTCTCTTTAATATTTAGTTAGAATGGTGAGTGTGAAATGTTTAAAATAAATTTCCTGACAGAACTTAGAAGACAGAGACAGAACTTAGAAGACAGAACCAAGGGACACAGAATCTACACTCAGAACCTACACACAGAACCTAGAGACAGAAGAACTTCGCTGGAGAGAACATGGCAAAAGATCCTGGACAGAAACTGGCTACAGAACCTGGATAGAACATGGCAAGAGAACCCGACTAGAACCTGGTGACTGAACCTGGCTAGAGAACCTGGACAGAACCTGGCTGGAAAACTTAGCGAGGGAACATGGCTACAGAACCTGGCTGGAGAACCTGGCTGGAGAATCTAGCAAGAGAACATGGACACAGAACCTGGCTGGAGATCCTAACCAGAACTTCGCTGAAGATCCTGAACAGAACTTGGCTGGAGATTGTGGCTAGAGATCCTGACTAGGCTGCTGATCAACTGAATGCTGTCTCCGTGTCATTCCTTCTTCGCCGACTCCATCCACACCTTTGGGGAACCCCTGGACCCGCTGGGGCTGGCCCCCAGCACGTCCACCCAACAACTCAGCCAGTGACGAGCCGCAAGCTCTCGCTTTTCCCCCAGGGACTTGTGTGCAAAAAAATCCCTCCCAACCTCCTCCTTTTTCTCCATAAAATATGATTCCTCTCCTGTGTCTGTTGGATTCCCCATGGCTTTTGCTATAGCTTGCTTGTCCGGAGTAAACCCATTTTCATGGCGAAAAAAAAAAAAAAAAAAAAAGAGAAATGTTTAAAATAAATTTCCTGAGGCTAAGTTAGGAAAGAAGTTCTTTATCCTTCCCTTCCCAGTGGTGGCACTGGCAGGAAATTTAGTAAGCTGACCAGAGGCAGAGATGTTTGGAAAACCATCAAAAGACATTTGATGGAATGCACAATAGGGCATACAGGTTGAAAGAGGAAAAAATAGAGTTAAACTGAATGCTTTCCTATTTCACAGCTCTTTTCTATGAGGATTTCAAAGTCACTAAGAATAAATAACCTCATTATCTATACATACATCACTACAGAAAAGAATAATGTCTATTCTCTTAGTAGTTTAGTAAGAGATGTGTTATTTCTAAGTGTGCTTTTTTTTTTGTATTTCCAAATTATAATTACATAATGATCTATGTTTGTTAAAAACCCTGAGCGAATACAGGATTTTTTAAATGGTTATTCCTGTGCCTACTCACCAGAGGTAATAACTCTCCTGTCTCTACAATCAAGGGGGGTCTGGAGATGCAGTTTGGCACATGAGTGAGATACAATTCCATGGGCATCACCAATCCTCATCAACACTCTCCTCTGGGCATCATACAGAACATGAACATGAGAAGCAGGAGACAACATAGTAAGGGCCTGTCTTCTAAGCAACTTTCAGAGGAGAATGTAGAGTAGAATTCTTGATGTGAACAAGATAATGCATGTTGTGGTTAAACTGCATTCTTGAGAGCCTGATGATTTTTAAAAACTACTTAGAAGATTGGTTTTTCAACTCTTTAGATAATTATCTGTAATGTGAGACAACCCTGTTTTTAAAGCAGCTTAGTTATTTGAAATAATTGCTACTGTTGTGATATACAAGTTATATAACCTTCCGATGTAATTTAATTTCATACTATGAACAAATCGAAGGATATGTCATAATTTAAATTCATAACTTATTTCAGCAAACTTCCTGATTCATTAACAACACGATGCTGGCAACAGGAAAGAATGAAGTCTTTCTCTTCCTCAAGTATTTGGAAACGTCGTTCATTTTTAGACTACTCATTCATTAGTAATCCATCTCACAGGTATTATTTGATAGCTCTTTCCAGTTAACCCTGTTTGGTTATCTTTTGACTCACATGAAGTGCCCTATTGTTAGATCTAATCAGTAACTGACAATTTCTGACAATAGTAGCCCCCTCTTTCCTCTTTCATGTGAGTGACCTAGGATTTATGATGGATACAGGTGGGAGTCAATGCTGTGTATTGAGTGTGGGCAACAGTCTGGTGTATAATTGTTACCTGGCCTCTTGGTGAAACTCTTTAGGCATGACTGAAAATTTATGTGTCTAACATGTTATACAAAACTGCATTGCTTTATTTTCTTGTGTGTAGGGAATTGGGGTAGGATAGACAAAAAACCCAAACCCATACACATTACTGATCTGTACACTTATTTTATGCTTTAGCAATTTCTAAACCACCCCTTATTGGATAATGACTATGATGGGTAGTTAGCAAAGCTTACTGTCAAGTCATCAGAATGTTGCATTTGCTGCTACTATTTTTATATGTTGGCCCAAGTTGATATTCCAGATGGAAATAACTGAAACAAATACCTCTAAATATAAATTTTAAAAATCTTGTTTACAGCTCTCAAAGAGTAAAGAATACAATACTGGAGTTAAAAAGATTTAATGGCAATAAATTTGTCATTCAGTATATACTTACTAAATGTTTGCTATGTACCAGACACTGTGCCAATCACTAAATCTAAAGGGCACAAAAAATGATGGTTAGAAATAGGGCAATAGTCATTGTCTCCTTGTTGTCGATAGAATGTTCTTATGTAAAAAAAATAGAAAATGATATGGCAAGGTTGTTATACATGCCAGGACTAGTTAAATGAAACAAATTTCCTCAAGTTTCCAAGGGGAATTAGAAAGAAGGAAAGAGAAAGGTATAGGCAGAATTTATATCATCCTTAGATGGTAGCATATGGTACCAGTGAAATACTGGCTGTCAGGCTTCTTTTTAGTTTACAATCCATTACAATTCATCCCTGAACACACACTCCTTCCCAGCCCCCCATCTTCGTCCTCCTTTAGATACCCCCAAGTTTCTCCCAAGGTTTATCTGTAAATCTATGCATTTTACAGATTTCTAATGATATAGATAGCAGCATCATACACCTTGACAGGTAACTCCATAGTAGTGTATTATGAAAAAAAAAGGGGGGGTTGAACATACACACACACACACACAGCACAATTTTTCAAGTATTAAATGTATAGATATATAGAGAATTAGGCAACTGCCTTCTAAACCGACTTGAAATTGCTCCATGGCCATGGTCTCTCTTCCTTAACCCCACATGATCTGCCAAGTGAGGTTGTTTCTAATGGTTCTGAGGGAGTGGGAGCCTCTTTTACAAAATCTTTTGGGGTTCAAGACTAAAAGTAAGCCACTGTATGAGGAAATTCCATTTACAGAGCACTATTTAAAAATAATATTTAGGAATATAGCTTGTAGTAGTCTCTTAACAGGCAGCATCTGGGTGGTTATAGACTTAACCATTCAAGACAGGTACTTATTTTTTTGGAAATTTCTTGAGGCAGCACATGTACAACATCCTTTGGTATCATATCTCAATATATAATTACTCATAAATCAAGATGTCATTCTTCAGTATTACCAAATGCTCTTTCCCAATTAAAACTCACTTCCTCTCCCTTAATCTTCTGCAAAGATAAAAAATAATTGATCTTCCTTTTTACAATAAACCTTGTATAATTAAAGATTCTTCATTGTCCTTTATCGAGTGCAAGCTAAGCAACCCTGTGGGGCCCAAATTTTTTAGTGGTGTTTTATTTTGGTGTTAATGCAGATTGTTAAATCCTGCTTACTTGGAGCTGGAACAATTTCTCTACTGTACACAAAAGATGTGGAGATTCTGGTTAAGATCTTCAGTCCCCAAATGCCATTCTTAAAATGCAGGCATCTGGATTTTAGGTACTTCTTTGGTTTTATTTGGGGAAATTATTTTATAGCTGATAGGTCTTTGGGTGTAATCTTTTTGGATTTCACAGAAGAAATACAGTGACAAGAGTTTTCATTCTCTAGTATGACAAATGAATCACTGGCCTTTTCTGTGTTGTCTAATATTTCTATATAAATATGTGGCACTCAAAGAAATTAGTTTGTTTAGAGAATGTGTCATTTAGAAATTCTCACTTTACCTTTGTTGATTAGTGTGTTGTCCAGACTCTTCCAAGAACCACCTGGTTTACTGAAGGCACCTAAGAGAGGGCTGACAATTCACCTGCCCTGATGTAGGTTGGTTGAGTCATGAAGCGTAAAATCTAAGATGCACCCACTGACCGGTGCACGGAGTCTTACAAGAAAGGCGGGTTCGCGAGTGCGGGGCGGCCCTGGGGCAGACCCCGACCACTGCCAACGTTCTGTCTTTTAACATCCTCGCTCTTTAAGGACTTGGCAAATATATTAAAAGGTAAGCATCTCTTGAAGGGTTACTTAAGCCATTTCCACGTTGATCAGAAAAGTAAACGCCTAGCACAGCAGACATCTCTACAGGAATAGGAACCGGACGTGGTGGTTCTAGTGGGAGAGCCTTCATTCGGCACTTTCTTCCACGCTCTAAATCCCTCCTCCTGGTAGGGGGACCCATACAGCCCACTGTTTACTCCTCAGGGCATCTTCGCCCTTCCCAGACCACATATTGTGAGTAGAGTTTGTGAGAAGGGCCTGGCTCGCTAGGGGTAGTTGCTGTGGAGTGCTCTGCCTCTCTTCGCCGGATAGGTATCTCTCGTCAACCTCAGGTAAGCGGGGACTTATTTACGGACTGCAAAATGGTTAACCCACTCCCTTGCTGAAGTAGCAGTAGAAAGCTGGGTATTTTACTGGTGAGACATCCCTGCTGCGCCGCCTCAAGTGCGGATCCCACGCGCGGAATTCCCTCCTCTGGCTCCGCGCCCACCCTGGCTGGCTGGGCTTCCTCGAGCCGCAGACGCCCCGCCCCCTGCCACCATCGCTTATCTCATTGGCCAGACCCTGCACCGCCTCCGTTCCTGACTGGAGGCTGCTCCTGTCCGTCTGTGCGGCAGGAACGTTTCCGCATTGAGGGGGCTGCTCCAAATGGAGGGGGGAGGGGAATTATTTAGGCGAAAGTGGGGGCTTTAAGGTTTCCGGCGCCGCCGGCTGGGTGGGCGGAGGGGACCAGCAGTTGGGCTGCCACCGCTGGCGAGGGATTCTAGGTGTGCGTGTGCGTGTGCGAGGGGAGAGAGAGAAGGTGAAAGGGTGCCTCTGAGGTGACATCCTCTCAGCCTGCGAGCCTTCTTCCCGGGGCGCCATCAACGCCCCCAACTTCCCAGCTGCTGAAGGAAGAGGAGGAAGGTGGGTCTCGGCGGCGGGGTGGGAGGGGCGGGACGGACTTCCCACCACCCCCCTAGGTGGGTGTGTTTCCCTCTCTGAGATGGGGAGAGCCTCTCTCCTTTACCAGCTGGGTGGCCCCCAAGGCCGACTTTGGGGTTTGCAAGGGCGCTGGGGCTGGAGGGACTGGGTGTGTGCGAGGAGGATCGGGGCCTTCCCGGCTCCTGTGCGTCGGACTCGGGGCGGCACGCGGGCTCTCCCCTCACGGGCGGGCGGCCCCTTCGCGGGCGCGGGGGAGGGGCGATGCAGCCTTGGGCCCTCCTCCCGGGAAAATGCAGCGGCAGGGTTTTCGCCGCTCGCCACGGGAAGGCGGGGAGCTGGAGGCCTCCTCGTCCCGGGATATTTGGGGGGGACTGGTGAAAATGGTCATTTCTACCGCCGTCGGCCTCCCTCGCCTCTGCCGCCCCTCCGAGCCCCGCTAGGCCGGGGGCCGCTGTGGACCGGTTTGGCGGAGACCTGGCTGGAGGCTGGACGGCGCGGAGGGGAGGGAGAGCGGGGGTGCGGCCCGCCAGCGCCCGTTGTCGCCCGGCCCCGGAGGGCGTGGGGACCCGGGGGCGGTGAAAGAGCCGCGGTAGATCCGCCTCTTTCATTGATGAAATTTAAGTTCGTGTGATTTTACCTTTTCTGGGAGTCTCCAGGCGGCCCTCATTTGTGTCAGGAGTTACCAGCCGACTCAGTCGCACCAAGTTTCTGCCTTTGGAAGTGGAGGAGGTTTTCCTTTCCTTTTTTTTTTTTTTTTTTTTTTGAGGCAGTTTTAATCGCTTTGAACAAATATTCCCTTAAGTGGCTAAACATAGGAAGAGGAGAAAGAACACGTCGGTTAGTAGAGCAGGGGAGGAAATCTCTACCTGAGAAGAGTGACTCCTCTAGAAACCAACAGATAGACTAGTATATAAGCCAGAGTATTTCAATAAACCCCTACAATGTCGAGATTTGTACCAGGTAAGACCCGCTGCTTCCTGTCTCCCGGGCTGCTTGAGCGGACTGCGGGTCCCGGCACTAGTGGGGGGTTGGTGGGCAGTTTGGGAGTGGGAATGCTCATTGGAGAGACTGTTTGCGAAAACCTTCTCGTTAATTTGACGCTTGAGCTGCTGGGCTGGCGTTTCAGAGACGTCTATAATTTATATACCCCTCTGCTCGGCTGGGTTTGGTTCTGACTACCTGAAATCGGGTTAGTAGCACTCTGTTTCCTCGAGATAGTGGCTGGGAATGATGATAAAATAGGATTCTGGCTGCTGGCTAATGTGTTTTCTTTTCTTGGTCGAAGTTAAGGTGACTGTGTGTTTGCGCGCGGACAAAAATGGGGAACGGGGCGGGCTGAGGGGAGGCAGGTGGGTCTTCTTGCCAGGACTGGTGGGGGAGGTCGGACTCAGCTCGGACTCCGTTTGTGGACTTGGATGGAGCCTCAGATTCTCTTTATTGCGAAACCTGGAGTAGCTCATAGAAGCTGGAGGTCATTTCAGCAGGAGAAATGACTTTGCTGCATTGCTGTGTTTATTTTTTTTTAACCGTCTTTAAAAATCTGCAGAGATTATTAAGGATTCTTTGAAATATGAAAATTGCCCTCTGAATTCTACATGTGTATTAAAAAGGGGTTAGAGAATTACTCAACTGATTCAAGCGGTAACACTTGCGTGTATGTGTGTGTACTTTGTACACTTGGGAATTGGTGCTGTCTTAAACCTCTGTCACCAGTTTATGGCATGGAATTCGCCTTCTGGTATGCAAGTAAACCCTTTTTTTTTTTTTTTTTTTGCAGACCCCAAAGTATGAAAGCTTCAGCCATCTTGTTGAGCACACAGCTAGTGAAGTTCACAATCACTTAATGTGACTCTTAATAAATGCAGATGTACTTAAAAGAAATTGTCAGTAATGGCCCCCATTTGACCAAGGGAATAAAAATGCCCTAGTAACTTTTACAACACTTTATTAACTCTTCTTTGAGTTTTGTATAAAAAAGTAAGAGAATTTGATGGCCTGCCTGATGGGAACAAGGGAAACATGCCTGCCTTTAGAACTAAGCTCAGAAATGCCACTTATCATTAGACTTTCAAAGTCTTGTTATACCTTTATATGTGGTGAGAGATGCTTCGTATATGTTTATTGAATAAATGTCCGAGTCAAAAAATAGCAAGGCAGAAGTAACTGTTAGAAATTTGCTTGTTTTGTAACAGCAATAACAAAATTTAATTACCAGAGAACTGGTATTTTGCAAGAATTTGCTAGGCAAAAGTGCACAAGTCGGTTCTCTTTAAAAACTAGGAATATTAGTTAAACTCCAGCTGTTCCTTGTAGTTGTGCTTTACAAAAGCTTGCAAAGGTGGTGCGCCTTGACTGATTTCACAGCCTTTACTGTTAGTGGCTGTCTTCAGGAAGTACTAAATCAAGTGGCAATCCAGTACTTAAGAGTTTCTGTGAATGTTGTCATTCCTTTTCCCTTGTCATCTACTTTTTATGTTGGAATATTTTTAAATTTATAGGAAAGTGGTACATTTGTCAACACTAAGAAATTATCATGGGTACCTTACTACTAATTAAATTATACTGTTCCATTGCGTTTAGTTGTGATACACTTGTTTTAAGTAGTAGTTTTCCTTTTAAAGGCAGTTTTGCACAGAGGTGACATTCCCCCCAAATTAACATGATTGTGCTCCTGTTTATCATTGTTTAAATTTTGTACTTCAAGTGTAAACCCTTTATGTTTAATTAACTCTGATGCTCTTATAAATGATAAACCTAATTAGCTAATGACTTGGCTGACTTCACAGATCAGTTTTCAAGTGTAAGGAGTGGGATTTTTGTTTTCGAAATTTTTTGTAATATATCAAATTTTTTTATCTTTGTTTAGCACTTATTGATATTTCCACTCATTGATACTTAGGGCACGCCACTCATAGGGGAAAGATTGAACGACTATTAGGCCCCTAACTGTTTGCATATGTTGTCTCATTTAAGCTTTGCAAGTCCTTTGAAGTAGCAGGTTTTTATCATGACCTTTACAGTTGAGGAGGTATCTTGTCAATTCACAGGTAGTAAGCACTGAAATTCATATGTGGGTAGATGAATCTAAAACTCTTGTCCTTTCCAATATCTTTTGCCTCTTTCATTAAAAAACTTATCTACTGGCTTGTTTCTCCAAACTAGACTATCTGTTCCCTTTGGGCAAAGATAGTATCATATCCCTGGGGGAAATACAGTATCCTGAAGTGGTTGATGCTCTAAAAGAATTTGTGATGGATGATAAATGAGAAACTCAGCCCTTTCCATGTACTTTTCCGTAGGTTAGCCTACATTTTTGGTTGTAGGTGTGTGTGTGTGTGTGTGTATTTGTTTTTAATAACTTCTCTCAAAATTACATAAATGTTGAGAAGGATAAAAGGGTATGGACTTAGGTTTGAACTCTGTTGCTAAGAGGTGACCTTAGACACAACTTTTCTGAACCCCAGTTTGTACTTATATAAACATTGGGTATTACTGCCTATTCCACAGGATTATTGAGAAGCTGAAATGAGATGAATTATGTGAATTTACTAGTCACATACTAGATGTCCAGTAATTTTTACTTTTCTTTCTTAAAGTGACAGTGGCCTTTCAGATAGTATTGGCACCGTAAGGATAATCACATATCCTTAACAGAAATAAATAGAAACAAGGCAGATATGACAAGTCTTTATTTTCCTCTTCCAGGTTTGGTGTTCAGGCCCCCAGCACGTGGGAGTTGATATGTTTAACAACAAACAAATAAATTGTGGGGTATAGGAGAGAAACTTAACAGAAATGTAAATACATACTTAGTGACAGTTTTTGTTTTAGTCCAGTCACCAAAAAATTTTTGAGTGATTACAAAGTATAGTGTACTGTATTGGGATTTCTTGTGTATTCCTTATGGAGGGAACTTGAAATTCAGACAATGTGTTGTGTACACATGTTTTTGAATTTCCTGGAAATTGGGGCTGCTGTACTTGGCTTGAATCTCTTCCCCCCAAATCAATGTGCTTTTATAGGAAATGTGCTTTTATAGGAAAGCTGGGCATCTCCATTCTCAAATGTTTTAACCGTAAGTTATGAGGTAAAAATGTTCATCTAATAAAACTACTTAATAGGAGATTTCTCAGCATATATGCCTTGACCAAACGAAGGTTCAACTTTCTTTGGGCATCTCCCAAGCCTGTGTTCCTCAAGCGTTTAAGATTTCTTTTCATAGGAAGACTCTTCTTTACTGATTCTAGGGCATAATACTCTAATTAGGTATATTCTACCCTCAGGTCACCTTCTGCTTACCTGTGATATTATTTCTTAATTTGGTAGTTTTCTCCCCTTGAGAGGTTGTTTCAGGGCCCCCAATTATTCTAAAAATATGTAAGTACTGGCTGAGTGAGAAGGGTCTTATCACTGTTGGAGGTACTAGGGGTAATCAGCAGCTGTGACTTTATGCCAGGCTTGTCACTCCATGCCATTTGGGATTTTGCTTTTTAAAAAGTTCTGATTGCTATAGGGTTATCTCCCCACATGATTTGATTCTTATAAATGGTGCAGGGACTCTTGTCATCTAGCCAGCTAAGGCCATGTTATGTGCTTATACTATATAATATTAGAGGAACTTTTAAAACAAAACTGTTTTTAACAGACCATTATCTATCTAAATTATATACTAGTAAACATGTCTCTTAATGCTCTTAAATTGAGGTACTTCCTTATATTTCAGGGGAAGCCATTTGACTATCTCTGTTAAAAAATATTTGAGGCCTGTCAACTTTCCCATTTTTTGGAATTCTCTCTTTATGGCTATTTTGGTGATGCTTGTTTGGTAGATGGCAGCTTGCCAGGGAGGATCAGCTGAGCTAATTATAACTAAAGGGGTCTCAGATGAATACAGGGATGAGAAACATTCTGGGCCAGGTTGTGGAGGTCAGACCTTGTCCAGGTTCTTCTCAAATCCTAAGACCAAATTTAGCCCGTTGCTGATTATTTAGAGGACTTGGATGCTTTTAGCACAGGGGGTTTGTGGCATGGATTTGAGGCAGGACTAGAGGTGGCAAGGCAATGACCATGGCACACTACTCATTTTTTAAAGATGTGGCTTCGAATTCATTATATTGCTAAAAAGGGGGGGATTTAATTAAATTCAGAGTCACAGTTATAAATGAAAAGTTAAAAGAAACTCAAAAGAGTTGAACTGATGAAAACTTTGTTTTCCAGTATGTAATCTCTTACTACCATTGTTGTTGGTAACAGGGTCTTTTTCTAGTAGGATGGATGATTTTTATTTGTGAAAGCCAATTGAGGGGGAAAAAAAAGAAATTGACAAGGAACATTAGAGAAATAAGAAATACTAGCTGGTACACTTCTCAGTAGTGCCATTTTAATATTCTGAAGATAAATTGAAAAATAATTTTAAGAGGAAATACTCTAAGATGTTAAATTTGGGACAGTAGGTGTTTTCTTATAATATGGATTCAGACACATTCTCTATGTGTTATTTTTTTCTTCATAGAAAATTTTAGTAACTTTAATTAAAATAATAGGATACTTCTTACAAAAAGAGAGACTAAAAAAGCAATCCCATTTACCATCACACCAAAAAAATTAAGATACCTAGGAATAAACTTAACTAAAGAGGTAAAAGACCTCTCCTCAGAAAACTACAGGACGTTGAAAAAACAGATAGAGGAAGACATAAACAGATGGAAGAGCATACCATGTTAATGGATTGGTAGAATCAACATCATTAAAATGTCCATACTACCCAAAGCAATCTATAAATTCAATCCACTCCCCATTAAAATACCAACGGCATATTTCACAGACCTAGAGCGAACTCTCCAAAAATTCATCTGGAATAAAAAAAGACCCCGAATAGCCACAGCGATCCTGAGAAAGAAGAACAAAGTAGGTGGGATCTCAATACCAGATATCAAGCTGTATTACAAAGCCACTGTTCTCAAAACTGCCTGGTACTGGTACAAGAACAGTCATATAGATCAATGGAACAGAATAGAGAACCCAGAAATTGACCCGAACCAATATGCTCAATTAATATTTGACAAAGGAGGCAAGAACATACAATGGAGTCAAGACAGTCTCTTCAATAAATGGTGTTGTGAAAATTGGACAGATACATGCAAAAAAAATGAAACTACACCACCAGTTCACACCATACACAAAAATAAACTCAAAATGGATAAAGGACTTAAATGTAAGACGGGAAACTATAAAAATACTAGAGGAATCCAAAGGCAACAAAATCTCAGACATATGCCAAAGCAATTTCTTCACCAATACAGCTCATAGGGCATTGGAAACTAAAGAGAAAATAAACAAATGGGACTACATCAAAATAAAAAGCTTCTGCACAGCGAAAGAAACCATCAACAAAACAACAAGAAAGCCCACTGCATGGGAAAACATATTTGCCAATGTTATCACCGATGAGGGTTTAATCTCCAACATTTATAGGGAACTCATACAACTTAACAAAAGGAAGATAAACAACCCAATCAAAAAATGGGGAAAGGACCTAAATAGACACTTTTCAAAAGAGGACATTCAGAAAGCCAAGAGACATATGAAAACATGCTCACAGTCACTAATCATCCGAGAGATGCAAATCAAAACAAGAATGAGGTACCATCTCACACCTGTCAGAATGGCTATCATCAACAAATCAACAAACGACAAGTGCTGGAGAGGATGCAGAGAAAAGGGAACATTCGTGCACTGCTGTGGGAATGCAGACTGGTACAGCCACTATGGAAGACAGTATAGAGTTTCCTCAAAAAGTTAAAAATGGAACTCCCATTTGACCCAGTGATCCCACTGCTAGGAATATATCCCAAGAAACACCAATCATACAGGATATATGCATCCCTATATTCATAGCAGCACAATTTATCATAGCTAAGATTAGGAAACAACCTAAGTGCCCATCAGCAGAGGAGTGGATTAGAAAACTGTGGTACATCTACACAATGGAATACTATGCTGCTGTAAAAAAGAAGGAATTCTTACCATTTGCAACAGCATGGATGGAACTGGAGAGCATTATGCTAAGTGAAATAAGCCAGTCAATGAAAGAAATTGTACTTATTCATACATATGAATACATATAATTCTATGCACTGTCTTGGGTCCATTTATGCTATTGGTAAAATGCTTGGCCTTGGTAATAAAATATTTATAGAATAAATAAAAGCTTTGATTTTTCATTGCCCAGAAAATAAACTATATAGAAGAAAAAGTTGAAGAGCATAAGGGAATGCTTATTCTGATAGGTAGTTTTAACCTTACGTAATAATTCACGTGGTCCTTGATGGTGATTTTATGTTGTAACCCTTTTCCCACCTCTTAGGCAAGAGCACCCACACCCCCCCCCCTTTATTGCCATTTCTTAAGCAATTAAAACCTTCACATGATCTCACTCATTTATGGATAATAAAGACCATTATAAACTGAAGAACAAAAATACATACAGCATCGAACAGACTGCCAAACTCCTGCGGGAAGGCCGGGGAGGATTGGGGGCCGGGGGTGGGGTGTGTGGGTAAGAGATCAACTGAAGGACTAGTATGCATGCATATAAGCATAACCAATTGACGCAAGACATTGGGGGCTAGGGGAGGCTGGGAGAAGGTCAAGGGGGAATAAAAAAGACATATGTAATACTCTTTGTAATCAAAGCAATAAAACAAAATTTAAAAATAAAATAAAATAATAGGATACTTAATTTTATGTGAGGAACATTAGTTGGCCTAATAATGAAAATGTTCTAGGTAAAAGAATAATGTACTATAATTTTCCAGTTTCCACCAAGTTGTATTTATTACTTTTTGTGGAAGTGCAGGAATTCCCAGAAAGTCAGATATATCCATTATTGAAAAGTTATATAAACAAATATTTGAAAGTCAAATCAATTCTGGATTATCTGTAAAAATGAATAATTAAGAGTTGACTGTGCTTCCCATAATGCTATTCCTTTTGATATCTAGTATTTATGCCAGTGGAGAAAATTCCAGCAATATTAGAATAAAATTGTGGGGGAAATCCTCTGAGGGTTTGGGATTTAATGAATGAGGAAATTTTTGATTGTATAGGATCTCTGTAGAAGCTGGAGTTTTTCCTAAAGACTGGTGTCCTTTTGACATAGCCTACAGTTTAGTTTTGTTTTCTAAAATATATTTAAAGTTGGTATAATAGTCTTTGAATTGTGGACATCTTGGGTAATTTAATGGGTTGTTCAGGTGCAATGACTATTAGTTGAAACCATATGTGTTAGACCTCTAAAATTCTACTACCAGCTATGCATCTTTTTGTTAATAACTTATTAAATTCTTTGAAAGTTGGCTTGCTAAGCTACTGAAAGAAAATTAAACCTTTTTTTTAATTGGGCTTATGTGTGTAAGAAAGGGGATAATACTTCATTTGAAAGCTGTTTCCCAGTTCTTTCAGTTGGTGATGCAGGCATCTCCTTTAGTTTGTTGCACAGTAATTGTCTAGGGCTCAAATTCTGCCTCTGCCAACAGACCCATTGTTTATTTTTCTCAGTCATTGCCAAATGAAATTGATTGTGTCCCCAAACCATTTTGATAATTAAGGATTGTTTTTGAGAACCACAGAGAAACTGGCTATGTTGTCTTAGTTAACTTACATAAACAACAAAGTTTCATTTTCCAAAACATTTCTAGATATTTGTTAATCTTTTTAATATAAATCAAGAGAGTTCCCAGTCTCTCTGTGAGTTCATGTGTAGCTTAAAAATACTATTCATTGTATTCATGTACATGAAATAGTCATATTATGTTTAATCCACTTTTTAATGATTAGTTACTAAATTGTAAGAAATACTATTGTAGGGGAGCCTTCCTTTAATAGCACCTCTTGCTCCTTGACTATGGACACCTGCAGACAAGGTGATTGGCGTTTGTGTTTTTCTCTGGTTGCTGTACTGGCAAAGGCTGCTGTGATGTTTCCTTTATGTTATAACCCTGCCTAGAATTTTAAAACTTTCAGAGTGTGGGAAAACAGAATAATATAATTCTATGCACTGTCTTGGGTCCATTTATGCTATTGGTAAAATGCTTGGCCTTGGTAATAAAATATTTATAGAATAAATAAAAGCTTTGATTTTTCATTGCCCAGAAAATAAACTATATAGAAGAAAAAGTTGAAGAGCATAAGGGAATGCTTATTCTGATAGGTAGTTTTAACCTTACGTAATAATTCACGTGATAGACATAGTTGGGTTTTGTCAATTTTCATTCTACCTGGAGTTGGTAAACCATGTAAATGCACTGTAACCAAGAAAGGGGAAACCTTCCTCCAGGTTGGAAAGTAGGGCACCAGTTAGCAGGGTTTGGATTCCAGTGGAGCACTGCCACTGCGTCCTTAGGCAAGAGCACCCACACCCCCCACCTCATCCCTTTATCCCCCAACCCATTCCATCTTCAAGATGAGGGAATTAGACTCACTCACTGACCTTAAAGCCTTTTGGAGCTTAAAAGTTTAAGTGCACATATGTAAAATTACAGGGCAGGCCTGCCAAATAAGTTTTTGGTCCTTGATGGTGATTTTATGTTGTAACCCTTTTCCCACCTCTCATCAAATGAGTGTAATAAGCTTCTTGGCATGCCTTCTTTCGTAACATCCATTAAATTTAATGCCAAGTGTTAACTAGTTGACAACATCTCTTCAGAATGTTGTTTTCCAGAAGTGATATTTTCTGGTTTTGTTTTTTAGATTTTAAGAGCTACTTTGCTGTATAAGAGCAAGGTTATTCTTAATTATTAACAAGAAATCCAGTTTAGCTATACATTTTCATAGTTAAATTTTTTTTAAAGTAAGCAATGCATGATTAGTAAAAATCTCAATTAGCAAGTGGCTCTGCATATTCAGTGCTGGAGTATTGGAACGGTTCTCAAAAGCCTGGTACCTCTTTTTGTTATAAAAAAACACACATTTATTAAGCATTTTTCCTAATTCAGGCTAAACCTAAATATAATTGCCCAATTTTGTTTAATCTCTAGAGTTACCTAGCATTTACATAGGATAATAAAAATTGAAAAGAAATTTAGAGGTCACTTTATCTAGATTGCTTACCATTTAGGAATTTCTTTGACCAGGTTCCTGATACGTGACTAATAAATCAGCCTCTGCTTGAGAAGCCTTAGGGACTTCAAGTACTCGGGATATAGTCCATGGTTTTCTTAGCCCTCCTTTCCCCATGATCAGAAATGACTGTTTGGCCTTATCAGGCACTACCTTCATGAGACTGGGCTCTACCTTCTGTCTGTATCCAGTACATAGCCATCATAATAGGCTCTTCCTCATTTATTTAATAAGCATTACTTGAGTGTTTATTGTGTCTCAAGCTCTGGTTTAAAGTATCCTATATAATAAAAGGTTAATATGCAAATTGACAGAACAGTGGAATGACTGGTCGCTATGACATGCACTGACCACCAGGGGGCAGATGCTCAACGCAGGAGCTTCCCCCTGGTGGTCAGTGTGCTCTCACAGGGGGAGTGCCACTCAGCCAAAAACCAGGCTCAAGGCTGGCAAGCATAGCGGTGGTGGTGGGAGCCTCTCCCACCTCCTTGGCAGTGGGACATCCCCCAGGGCTCCCCAATTGCTAGAGGGCGCAGGCTGGGCTGAGGGGGACCCCCCCCTCCCACGCAGTACATGAATTTCGTGCACTGGGCCTCTAGTGATGTTATAAAGGAGTAGTACAAGGACTTACCATGTGAGCATGTAATGGCCAACTTTGCTTAGTTTAGAACATTTCTAGGAGATTATATTTAAAGTGAACTCTGACAAATGATATATTAGTGGCTACCCAAGCCACTAATATAAGAATTTAAGTCTTGAACTCCAATTTATTTAAACATTATCAAGTGCTTGTATTGTGTGCCAGGTGCTAAGGTAGGTGTTGGAGAAAAAAGTTTGAATAACATAATATGGCTTGTTCCCTTAAATATTGCAGACAGACACCTAAGCAAAGAAAGTTTTGGGGGTGTTTGATATAGTGCAGATGGAGGAGCAATTAAAACCTTCACATAAGAGTTGTGTATAAAGGAAGGCCTCTTTGAATGTTCAGAAGTTACCATCTAGAACACTAGGAATGCCACTCTCAAAATAGCAGAAGCTAAAATCAGAGTTTGAGCCTCTGGGGGCTAAGGGATCAGGTTTCCTGGAGGTTGGTATGATTCTCATGATTTTAGAATTAACACTAGGCTATGAATTTGTAATTTTTTTCCTTGTTTCTGCCTACCCTTCTCTAAGTGTTGAATGACACTTGAGATGTATGTTTGGAACAAACTTATAATAGTTAGGATGCTTTTAATTTCATGGAGCAGAAAAATACCAACTCAGTTGGCTTAAAAAATGAGGTACTCGTATCACATGAAGCTTGAAGTAGGATATTCCAGGGTTGGTTAATTCAGTACAAAGATTGCATGTCTTTCCTTCCTTCTGCTCTCTTATGCATATCTATCTCATTCTTGGGTCAGCTTCTGTAAAGGTCACTAAATGGCAGCAGAAACTGAAGGTGAGAGATGGACACATACTTCTTATGTCCAGGGATGGAAAAGGCACTATTTCTTCTCATGTGTTTATTTTTCTCAGTGAGGAATGCTTTTCTCCAAAGTCTTTTGGCAAACTTTACTCATCGGCTCACTAGCTAGAATCATCCATATTATGTTTTATGCTTAAACCAATCACTGAGAAGGTTTTTAAAATCTGGGCCTGATGCCATTTCTTAAGCACATGGGGCCTTAGGGCAGAGAATAGGTGACAGAAAACGCATTGGGATAGGGAGACAATGTGCATAACTGCTACATACATATTAAGATGGGAGTATAATCTATATCAGAGCTACTCAAAGCAAAAGCAGTACTGACAGCATTTACTTATTAGTAATGCATATTCTCCCCATTCCAGACCCACTGAGTCAGAATCTTTGAGAGCTTGCCCAGAGATCTGTGTTTTAACAAGCCCTCCAGGTGACTTGTATGCACATTAAAGTTTTAGAAGCACTATTGAGATGTCACAAATAGAGTAGGAAATTTAAGCCTTTAGGCCTTCTGCTTTAGCATTTTGATTCGCTTTGGCTACTCAAAAGAATACTTCAGCTTGGTTTTTAAGACATGCCCAGTTAAGGAATTTATATATATTCCCCATCAAATGAAATCCCATCAAATGAGGAAGAGTAGTGATATGATTGGGGTTGCAACTTAGGGAGAACCAATCCATCTTGCTTGATACTACCAGATTAGAGTGACAGATGAGCAAAACAGGTAGAAAGCTGTTTTCATTATGACCGTGAGAGTGAAAATGAGAGGGAAATTAAGGTAGCAGTGGAAAGGGAAAGAAGTGAATGGGTTTGTGTTATGATTCAATTAAGAAGTATAGTATTGGATTGGATGTAATATTCAGGGGAAAGGAAGGAAGAGCCAATTGCAACTGAATTTCTAGGTCACCTAGGAGTGACTAGGGGAATGTTAATGCCATGGAAGTCAGGGAGATGGATTTAGAGACGATTTTGACATGTTGAGTTTGAGGTATCCATTTGAGTATCTGGGTGCAAAAGGTTTAGAATATTACAGGAAATGTGAGCCTGTAACTCATGAAAAAAAAAAAAAAAAGATGAGGATGAGAGGCACATATTTGGGAGTTATTAATAAGGAGATTGGTAAGGGAATAATTGAAGGGAAAATGGTCTTGGGGCAGAATCTTAGGAAATCCAGGGAGTAGAAAACAAAAAGAGGAGTATGATATGGAAATTGAGGCCTGGACAGAGATGTAGATAATGTAGGATAATATTGGGTAATGGAATCCAGAGAAGAAAAGCTTTTCTAGGAGGAGTACTCACAAATAACTGAGTTTAAAGGACTGTAGTGTGACCCCAGAAGGGGATGGTTAGTTTTAATTAACTATAAATCTAATCAGGATGTATATGTCTTTAATTTTATTTGTGGTTATTTCTAGTTGCTACTACATTCTTGGAGTTTTACATTTACTTGGATCACAAGTCATTTCTTAGTTTAAGATGAAATGAACTCTCCAATTCTCTAACTTTGAATACATCTCAATGTGGGTTTCCAATGAAGGTTGGGACTGTTCAGAGATAATGAGTGGTGGGTGGTAGCCTGGAGAGGGCTCCTCACTCTCTTTGTTGCTCTTGTTTTTTGGTCAGTCTTTTTTTCATGGTCTTTGCTTTGTGAAGCTAGCTTTCTGTTTTAGAGTGTGAAGTTGTTTTATTTGTGCCAGTATCATGATATCACGGAAGGGTATTATGTACACTTTTTAGCTGCAAAAATGGATGAAATGAAATACCTGAATGAAATGAAATGAAAACAATCACTTGTTAGATTAAATGTCTCCTACCTCTTGTTTTATTGCTTTTTCTCCTCCTTTTTGGTGGTGGTGTTGGTTGCTCCATTTGGATAGAGGAAAGACTATGATGTGGAAATTTTAGTTCTTATGAACAAGGAAGAATTAGGAAATTGAGGTGGGGGAAAAACTTGTAAAATAAAGTTACTGCCTGTTCTATGCCAAATTGTAATTAAGTCAACCAAGATTCTAGTAAGTTCAGTTTTATGTGGTAGGGAGTTTCCTTTTTATCTCATTGAGTATAAGACAACATCCTAATAGAAATGCTTTTGGAGGAGAGTGTTATTTAGAGATTTTGTGTCATGATTAAGGAGCTAGACTAGGAGGGGAAAATGAGCACGATATTTTCACCTCATTGTATTGGGCTGGGGCTCAGCATAAACTGGCTTTGTTTTGGGATTCCATTAAGCCTACTCTGTGACATTGAATTAGTCATTTAACTATTTCAACTTTGTTTTTATATCTAAAATGTTGAGACTAGATTAAATGCTCCTTCTCATCACTAAAAATGTTTTGATTTATGAGTGAGGTAATGAAATGTTTTATTTCTAATCTACTCTCTGTCTATAGTCAAGGAGAATCAATTTCTCTATTGCTAAGAATTGAGGGACAAACATTTTAGGAGGTTAGAAATCTTGCATTATTCAGGGGATTCTTTAATTGACCTTACATTAGAAACTCAGCTGTCATTGCCAGAAGTGTAACCTGAGAAGGTTAAGCCCAAAAAGCATCTAATGTTTGTACTTCTTTTTCTACCAGAAATTCCAGGCCTTTCTTGAATTCGGGATGTATAAGGTTACTAGAAAGGGAAATAGCTCCTAGCCCTATGCCCCCTGGTCTTGATTAAGCACACTTATTCTTTATTCTTGAATATTCTTTATTCCTTAAAAGCCCTTCCTTATTATCGAGTCACTTAAAAAAAAAAAGAACTTCATAGTCGCACTTTCCTCAAGGAAAGGAGAGGAAACAGCTGTGGAATGGGGTGGAAGAAGTGATAGGCGTGTTATAATGTTCTTTTGTTGTGTAAGCTGTTCATATTTGTAGAGGGGGTAGAAGGAATACAAACTGTTCTTCGTTTGAATTTGGTGCTATGTCATACAAATGGAATAAAAGTACGGCCTATTTGTCACAACTGGCGTTTGAATCTGTCTGGCTTTTTGAATTAGTGTTTGAGGGTTGGACCTGCTGCAGCTGGCAAAGATCACATGTAATATTAAATGTGAGCCTTTCAGTCAGTCTTCTTAGCTTGGCTTGATGGGGAGGATAGTGGCTCGGATTCTGTGCATTTTGGCCTTAAGTCATGTAAAGTTGATAGGCTATTGTTCTGCAGAGAGTCTCTAAAGTTTGGTGTATGGTGTTTTTGTTGTTGTTGTTGTTGTTGTTGTTGTTGTGTGTGTGTGTGTGTGTGTGTGTGTGTGTGTGTGTGACTGTTCTCATGTAGACAAATCTCAGACAGCTACTAGAGAGTTATTTTAAACTTAGCAGTTACACTTAGTTTTAACTCATTTTGCCCAGATATATGTAAGTTAAATGTTTCCATCACTCTATTTTTTAGGAATGTGACTGAATGTTGGCCTTTAGGATCTAACTTCAACAACAAAGCAGCAAGTCTGTAGGTGTCTTGAGTCTAACAACAACAAAAAAAACTCCACTTATTTTAAAAAATCATTATGTATTAATTTCTTGATCTGTTTTCATCAGTCTGTGACATAGAAACAATTCATGTGTAATTTAGAGGTTTTATATTTAGTAGATATTTCCCCCAAACTGTTTTCTAAACATTAATATGGGAGTTGGCTTAAAGATTGGGGAGGAGATATCCCCAATACATGGGGTGGCAGGTTAGTGGACTTAATCTGTGACAGATTTTAAATTACAGCTAAGTTAGCCAAGGGATGAACATGTGTGTTTGGTTGTCACATTGACTGTAGTTTAAAATGTTCTGGAGGAGTTTTGTCTTTAACTACCTATCATAGTTATGCAATTGTTCTCATCCATTGTCATGGGTTTTTACACACTATAATCAAAATTTCTACTTACTAGTTGAAACATATGGATTGTTTATGGAACACACACTTATGTGTTTCTTATGGTGTTTTTTTTTTTTTTAGTTCACAAAGACCTTGTTATGAACCACAATTGGGTTCACTTTGGTAGTTTTACTGGAGTCCATAAACTTAGTTGTGTTGTGATTTATGCCTGTAAAAAGAGCACAGTTAGAGACTGGCTATTTTAGGATTAGATGTGTTCTCCCCAAATTTCCTTTTTTTTTCTTTCTTCTTGGATTTTAATATGATGGAAAGTGTGAATAAAAGATTTTTGAAGATCTGTGTTAAATATCTCATTTGTTAACATTTTTAAATATTAAGGAGAGGGGGAAGCTATCTATATTAAATATTGCTTCAGGAGTTAACATAATATACTAATTTCTGCTCTCAAAAGTATCTTAAAATATTTATTATGTTGGCTTTAATTCTGTCTATATAAATGTTTCCTGCTACCCAGATAAGTAAAAGAATTTATGCTATGTGAAATATGATTCTGCTAAATTAACCAACATTTGTAGAACTAATTATTAAAGAAAATGTTTGAACATAAACTTCACAAATACATTTATAAAATAAGATTGAGTTAGGTATTGGGGATAAAGGGGAGGTGAACAATAATCAGCCTGTCCCTTATTTTATAAAAAATAGGATAATCTAGATACTTAAGTGTATAAAACATCTATGTTGGCATTTTTCTCTCGAGATACTTGAGTCTAGGATGTTTTCTTTTTCTGTATTTTTCTATTTTTGTTTTCATCTAAAAGGCATTTCTGTCACCTTTATTTAGCAAGATCCGACTGTCACAGAGATGCTCAGCTATGCCAGAAGTCCTGGTAGTCTTGTCTGACACAGATGAGTACTGAAAAGTCTTTACTGAAATTGAGGATCAGAGTGGGGAAGTAGCCATTGCCCTCCTCTTTTTAAAATTAAAATTTTGATGCCAAAGGAAGTAGAAGCAACTTGGAATTGCCATTATCTATTTCTCAAGGGGTTCTTCTAGAAAGGAATATGAAACTATAGTGGCTCTCCTTCTAAAATAGAAGGGATTCCTTAAATTTTTCATGTGGCCTGAAGGAAGACGGAGTCTTTTGCTTCTGCGAAATTGCTAGACCCCTTCATTATCTTATGATGCAGCAGGAGTTCCGTAAGGGCATGTTCCATAACACATATCCTTATTAACATTATCCCAATTGTTCTGATTTTACTCTAGTTTTAATGGCTAGGAGGGAAACATGAGTAGAGATGGAATTATGTACTCAAATGAAGATTAATCTTTTTACTTCCACCTGCCCCATCTTCCCAAAAGTGTTTAGTATTTCAGATATACTAGTAAAGCATATAGATGTGCAAAATAGTCAAATTTAATCACATCCTATATAATAAAAGCCTAATATACTAAGTGTCTGGTCATCCATTCAACCAAAGAGTAATATGCTAATGATATGCTAAGGCCGCTCAACTGCTTGCTATGACTGGCAGATGCTCTGACCGGTAGGTTAGCTTGCTGCTGTGGTCTGGCCAATCGGGACTGAGCGAGATGGGCCAGACATGCCCTGGAGCCATCCTATGGTCCCTCCCTGGCTGGCCAACCTCCTGTGTCCCTCCCTGGCCCCGATCATGCACTGGTGGGGTCCCTCAGCCTGGCCTGTGCCCTCTCGCAATCCAGGACCCCTTGGGGGATATCGGAGAGCTGGTTTCAGCCCGATCCCACAGGCCCGGCTGAAGGACCCCACTGGTGCACGAATTTGTACACCAGGCCTCTAGTGTGATTATATAGTCCTAACTAGTTGACACTACTGAAATTCTGTGAGAGGATGATGGGACTATAGCATTGAGCCTTTTTCATTAGCTGGAAAACCAGAAATAAATGTTTTAACTTGGCAGCTGTTTAAATGGATTTCTTATTTTTCAGTTGGTTGTTTTATATTTTTGTTTTAAGATCTTAGCAAAGCAATGTCTCAGGATGGCGCTTCTCAGTTCCAAGAGGTCATTCGACAAGAGCTAGAATTATCTGTGAAGAAAGAACTAGAAAAAATACTCATCACAGCACCATCACATGAGTTTGAGGTAAGGACTCTACAATGTTTCTTGTGCTTTCATTCATCTATATGCTGAGTTGCTGTTGCTGATCATCCAATTTAAAATAAGCACAAGATGTAACGAGAACATAAAAAATTAGGATTGCTTAACAATTAAGAACTTTCAACATTTAGCTATTATAAAACCATTGTCTTTTTCTTGTTTAATTCTAGGAAGTTTCTAAAGTCTAAACAGAACAAAATTACACTTTATTTATTCTGTGTTTTGATATTATTGGGTAGAGATATGGATACCAATGTTCATGAACCATATATCCTGAATGCCTTTTTTAAAAAGAGCCAGTTCTAATAGAACTATGCTACTTGTCAGCTATAATAAAGATCCCACAATAGGCAGATTTACTTTTCTACTTACAAATCATTTTCATATTTTAATTTGTACTTAATGTTTTGTAGTTGTGTTTTGTTCCTTTTTGTTCTTTTAGTGAGCATATATTTTCACTGAAAAGAAGCAGAGAAAGATATTGGTGAATAAATACAGGGAACCATTTGGATTTCCCATGGACAAAATGGTGTTCAGAGTACATGACACTGGTGGGATATGGGGAGTATTATTTGCTTGTATTCCTTTAAGTGTGGTTCCTATTAGCTTTTCCTCCTGCTTTAGTTTTAAATTGGGGGATAAAAAAGGAAAAAGGCTCCATGTTTAATAGTTTAAAAATTTCATTGAAAGGCATTTTAAGTGTGTTCAATATATATCTGTTTTTATTAAATATTAAGCATTCTGAGAGCCAATATATTTCTGTTTTTATAGCACACTAAAAAAGACCTTGATGGATTTCGTAAGCTATTTCATAGATTTTTGCAAGAAAAGGGACCTTCTGTGGATTGGGGAAAAATCCAGAGACCTCCAGAAGATTCGGTAAGTTTTAGTAATATGTAGGAATATGTAAGATAATTTAGGACATTGTTTAACTTTGGGGGTAGAGTAGCCTAGGGGATCTGTAAAAACCATCAGGAATATTCAGACACAGGAATATTGCTTTGCATTTACTGTTCCCTCATGCTGAAACTACAAAGATAGCCTTCCATCATTATGCCTTCTGATAGACCCAACTTTCCAGTTCTGCAAAAGACTTATGGAAGTCTAATCTCCCTTTAATACCACCTCAAAACTTAATATCCCTGACTATGAGGCAATTCGTTGGAAAATTACCAAATGCACAGTAAGGCTTCATTTAAGTTCTTTTCCTCCTCCTCTCTCCCACACTATCTGATTTCTTGTCTGTAGGGTCATGTACAGATGCTAAGTATTAGTTGTTTGTATGCCTGTGTTGTTGTTGAATGGATGATTTAAATGAAGTGATTATCTAGAGGGGGGACCAAGATGGTGGCATAAGAGGACACTGACCTCACTCCCTCCCAAGAACACATCTGAGAGACAACTGAGAGCCAATTGAACAGCTTCTGCACAACAAACAAGGAAGAGAGAGAGCAAGCCATTTAGAGTGACATTTCTCACATCAACCTTGCATCAAAGGTGTGCCTGTAAACAGTATCATAACAGAGGATCTATATTTTTGTATAGGAGTTGGCCACCTTGTTTTGTAAATAAAATTTTATTGTAACACAACCACACTCATTTATTTATGTATTGTCTATAGCAGTTATAATGCTACAATGGCAGAGAAGAATATTTGCAATGGAGACCACATGGCCTGCAAAATCTAAACTATTTTCTCTCTCGCCCTTTATGAAAGACTAGAGGCCAGGTGCACGAAATTTGTGCACAGGTAGGGTCCCTAGGCCTGGCCAGTGATCAGGGCTGATCTGTGGGGCAACTGGCAGGGTGATCGGGGCCCCCGCTCGCACCCACCTTGGCTGGCCTGGCACCGCCTGCTCGCCGGCTCCACCCCTCTGCCACCGACGATCGGGGCCTGCGGGCTGGGGGCAGCTCCTGCGTTGAGCGTCTGCACCCTGGTGGTCAGCGTGTGTCATAGCTACCGGTCATCCCACCGGTTGTTCTGCCGTTGGTCTATTTACATATTAGAGTTTTATATAGATAGATGTTTGCTGACCCCATGTTAGGTGTATTTCTTTTCAGAAGATCGTTAGTAGTTTACTTCTTTGGTCCCCCAGAAAACTTACTTTTTTCAATTTGGATGATTACTTTTCAGACAAAAATAAGATCAGTGTTTTAGACTAGAGCATGGACAGCCAAGTCAGCATATACGCCTTCATATGACAACTTCATTGTTTTCTAGAGAGGCTGTGAGAGTGTCTTGTTCCTGGTCATGTGCAGTGTTTGAGCTTACCCATTGGGGATTGGGAAGGATGGGAAATAGATAAAAGAGGTGAGGGGTTGTAGAGGCTGCTCAAGAAAGTACTGAGGCTAACAGGTTCTTTTAAGCCCTAACTTAAAACCTGTTATCACCTGGCTGGCAATGACCTCTGGTGATAATAAAGTACATTCTCATTTATGTGAAAAATGTTCTCTAAAGAAGGCCTTTTCATTTAATTAGGAGCACAAGTTGTTCCTAGTTGACTTATGATTGTCATTGTTCTTGTTTACTTTAAAGGGGTGAAGGAGTTATATTGATCAACTCTTTTTTTTTAAGTGAGGCAGAGAATTGGCATACAGAATATCATACCAATATGGTGTTTAGCTTCAACAGATTTTTTTTGTTTTTATTCATAAAATAACTGAGAGCTTTTTTGTATTCGTAGTCTATCAGTACAAAAACATTGAAATATGTATGTTTAAATGACAAAGCATTCTGAGAAAGTTACAGTGTACATGTGCAGAGTAAAAATACACAGGTTTTCTTTTTTTTACATATAAATTAACCACTTTATTAAATATCAATAAACTGTACATATAACTATACAAAATGCTTCCTTAGTACAAAATGTTGCTTGCAATATAAATACCAGTGTACGTTTTAAAAAAATGTAAACATCTTCCTCCTGGGCCCACCTGTTGGGTCCCTGAAAATAGTTCTGGGAGACACATTGGTTGGGCGGAAGCACCCTATTTGGGCCCCTGACAAGTGACGGCAATTACTCACATTCCTTTTTGAGACGCTGCTAAATTGCCAGTGAAACAGGTGCCACCATGACAAACAGGAGGCTGAAATAGCTGCCCGGGCCTGGGGCATCCTGGGGTCTAGACATGTCCTTGTGTCAGAGACCGCCCCCGCAGGCCCCGTGGACAGCCCGGGGGTGGATCGCTGCAGTTACACCTCCTGGAGAGGTGGCCTGAGGAATTCTAGGGTGGGCAGGAGTGGGGTGGGAGCCTCTATCAGTCTGTTGGCTTTTGTCCTGTAGCTCAAAGCAGCTGTATCCAAACAGTTTTGGATACACAAGCCTACACATCAAGGCCAACTCCAGAACGCTCGCTGGGGAGCAGTGGCTGCCAGAAGGGGTCACCCTCCCATCAGCCATCCACAGAGCCAACCGAGGCCCCCCAAGCAGACACACTGGAAAATGGTCCTCAGTGCCCTGTGAAGCTACAACAGCCAAAAGGGGAGCTCAGAAGGGATTTCCACAGCGGTATGAAGGATGCAGGAGTCCTTCCTTCCAGAGTTGGGGGAGGCCGCTGCAGGGGGAGGGTCTGGAGAGGCAGAAGCAGCCGAAGGGGTCAGCGGGGGCCCCCTGAGCAGCCTGACTCTTGGTGTTTGTGGAGCAGGAACATGCGGGAGAAGGTGCGGGAGCACGTCTTGTACTGGTACTTCTTGACATCTGAGTGGGTCTGGAGGTGGGCCCGCAGGTTGGAGCGGTCAGCAAAAGCACGGTTGCAGTGGGAGCAGAAGAAGGGCTTCTCCCCAGTGTGGGTCCGGACATGGCCCTATAACAGCCAGGGCCTGGAGAGGCCTTCCCGCAGGTGCCACAGACGCAGGGCAGGGTGTGGCTTCGGATGTGCATCTTGAGGGCACCCAGGCTGATGTATTCCTTGTTGAAGTATTTGCAGTTGAAGGCCTTGCAAGACTAGGGGTCCTTGGCCCCTGAGAGCCCAGACAGCTGCTTGGGCAATGGGCCCAAGCCCGGGAAGGCAGCATAACCATCGGCCTCCAGGGAAGAGGCTGAGGTGCAAGAGAAGGAGGAAGGGGCTGGTGAGGGTGAGCTGGGCGGCTGGGAGCCTTTCCTACTGTCCTCGTCTAACAGGGAGGTCAGCTCAACAACCTTGGTGATCTCCCGGGGTAGAAGGGAGGCCCAGCCAATTGGCTGGGCTTGTGGTGCCAGGAGAGAGTCCCAGATGAGCGTGGGCAGTGAGGCCGTGTGGTTGAGGACCTCAAGAGGTGGGATGGCTACCAGCAGGTGGGCCTGGTGTAGGGCTGCTGGAAGATGAACTCTGGAGAAGAGTCTGCAGCTCGCTGTAGTTGGGCCTCCAGCAGGAGCAGGCAGACTTCCTGACAGGAAAGAGCGCGGCATGGTGGCCGAAGCAAGCCGGGGTCGCCGAGCTGTGCTGGTGTTGTAAGGACCCTCCCCTGCGAGGCCGAGCCGGTGCGCTGTCCAGTTTTTCTTTTTTTTGAAGATGAATCATAGTATATTGTTCAGCTAATGTTTGCACATCTTTTTGAAAGACTCACTGGAGGCAATTTGGGCAAGGATCTGACATGATGTGACACAGGATGGTTTGCTCAGAGCATGGTGAAGACTTCCAGCTGCAGTCAGCTAATGCTAAAGCCATTAGAGACTTGTTTTTTTTGTGTTTGAAGATAAAGTGAGGTCCCAAATGTAAACATTTTCTACAAAAAGGAAATAGTGGCATTTAAGGAAATTGCCCTAAGAACATTGCTGGATACAAGAGTCTTATCCTTGACATAAAGTTTTAAAATTATAATATATAGATTTACTAATCTAAGCAAATAAACTAATATTAATTTAGCAAATATTGCCAAATCTAATTTCCTACCTTTTGATTCCACAGTGAATTGAACAGTCTTTAGTTTTCCCCAGGACTACCTTTCTTCACACGTGCCTTTATATATACATAGGACCTTTATTTTAGGAAGAGGACATGCCAAAGGAGACTGACCACAAGTCTGTGATTCTTAATTCCATTCTGGTTAGTTGTTTATTATTTCACTTTATAAATAGTAAATATATGGCTTCTTTAATGTCAGTTTCATGACTGACTTCGAGAGACCTAGGTAATGTTGGACCAAGGTCTCTAACCACTGCCCTTGTGTCCACTGTAGGGGACAGTCCAGTGCCATAGAGTTGAACTCTTGGGAAAATTTTAGTATGGGTATTTGTGGTAGTACCACTCTTTGAACATACTACCATTCCCTCCTCCACAACCCCCATCCTACAGAGTCTTTTTGGACCATGGCTCATGTGTTGTAATACAGGTTATTTTAGTATTATACTCTCCATGTGTATCTTTGATGTAGGTATCTTGTGTCTTATAATTGGATGAGAAAAACATGTTTGTGAGGTTCTCCTGTCCCACATCTTCATTTGTGGTATAACTGTTACGGAATTTCCCTTATCTTTATTTAATATAGGATAGCCGTGAACTTGTAATGTTGACACTGAGAAAATTTTATATAAGATGGATGGCCCATGTCTACCTCTAATTCTAATCCTTTCTGCCCTGTAATTCCTTGGGGATGTTTTACTAAATCCTTTTCCTTATTTTAGATCACATGTGGACAGCTGACTCTCTGTTTCTCCCCTTGTATAGAATGAAACTGGAATGTTAACACCAGGCATCTTAGCTGGGGAAATCTCTGCAGGGATTTTAGGTCCTTCATAGATTTCTTGAAATTATAAGTAAAACTTTGTATAAATGTACATATTTTTCAGAGCAGATTCCCTGACTTTCATCAGATTCTCAAAGGGGCTCATAACCTTTAAAGGTTAACTACTGTCTTAGAGTCTCATTGAAGAAACAGTTATAGGATGCCTTGCGTCTACAAGGCACTAGCTTGGTGCTGGGGCTACAAAAATCAATCTTGGTCCCTCTTCAGCATTTTGGCTTCCAGTTTGTAGAGAAAATGGATTCAGAAACAGCTATCCATAGAACAGCATGATAAGCAGTCCATGGGGTGCTGTGGAAGCATCTAACTGGCATAGGGGTAGAAGTAAGACTTTCTGGTATTAAGGTAGACTCCTGGGGTTAACCTTAAGGCAAGACTTTTCTGAGGATGGGAGGAAAATAAAGAGAAAAAAAAAGCTTCGAGAATAGTAGGAGTCTAGAAATAATAGGCTTACAGCATGTAGCTTGTTTTCTAGTTGTGGAGCATATGGTGGATGTGCCTGCTTCTCCAAGTGTAGCGCCAGATGCTGAGTCACTTGCCTGCCATTGCACCTCCTGTTCACCGAGGCTACACTGGAGAGATGTCAGAAATTACACTTTCCATTTAAGAGAGACACTAATGGTGGAAGACTGGAATAGAATTTAATAAAAAGCATGCTTCATTATATACCACAAACAGTTTGGTTAGATTTTCAGTATTGTAAAACATCAACCCAAATAGTTTAAAAATACTTATTCTTGTTTTTTGTGTTTGTTGTTTTACATTGTGATAAACAAACCTTATAGGTTAATCAGCATTTTAGCTGTTAATAGCTTTTTAAAATGTCAGGTTTATTGAGATATAATTTAATAAGGATAATAAAATTTATCTTTTTCAGTGTATAGTTTTATGAGTTCTAGCAAATGCATACAGTCATTTAACTACCATCACAATCAAGATGTAGACCTTTTCTTTCATCCCAATTCTTCCCTGTGCAGCTTTAAATTATGCTTCTTAAATCCTTACAAGGCTCTGGTTCCCATTTCCGTCTTCCCTTAAACACACAAGCTAAGCAAATATATATCTTTCTGAAATACTGCTTTTCCTTCATTCAGACATCTCAAAAGGAAAAAGCTCAGCCTCCACCCTTAGTTTTATGTCACCTGGCCTTCCTCTTAACTTTTATCTCCTGTCCCCACCCCCCCCTCCACACACACACACACACACACACACACACACACACACACACACACCTGCCCCTTAACCTTCCATAGACCTTTTTTTTATAGCCTCTGGTCTTTTCCTCCCTCCCCCACTTCCATTTTTTCCAAAGCTGCCCCAATAATGTGAATGACATAATTAAGCTAACAATGTACTTTAGTCATTGGCTATTTAGTACCACAGAGTTTAAAGCTAGTTTACAGCATAAACAGGATGATGTTAGAAGCTTCAGTTTTATTTTTAAGGAATTTGGGAGTATCAGTTATTTTGCAGCCTCTTTTGTTCACAATTAGATGAAAGGAGGGTTGGCTTGTAGGAGAAACTCAAGATGTGATTTCAGTAAAGAGCTAGTCCTAGTCACATAAGTAGGTTGGGTTTTGGACCCTCCCATCTCTTCTATTTGAACTCTTTTCCAATTCCCTGGGTCATTTACCTTTGTCCTTTCTAATCCATGCTGAACGGGAATGTTCTTTGAAGACTACTACCTTGGCTGATAAGGATATGGTCCAAATGCCTCACATGGTTGACTAATTTTATTAGTTAAAACTGCTGACTTATATAAAATGGTGATGAATATTTACCTTTTGTAGTGTTTGAATTTTTTGATGTTGCCATCTATTTGTAACCTGTTTTGCCTTTTGCAGTTAAAAAATATCCCAAAGTCTTTGTACTTCTAGAATTTCTATAAAGAATTTTAGAGCACAGTAAGGTTTAAGGAGCAGTTAGCACCTTCTCTTCATAGTTATCTTTTACTCTGTAGGATCATTTACCATCTGTAACCACCCTGCTTTTAGTTTCTTGTTTTTGTCATTTGGGTTTTCTGCCAATTCTTTTATTGTCATCTCTTCTCTAGTTTACCAGGTTTAAAGTACACCATTGTAATTGGAGTATCATAATTTTATATCTCAGCATTTGGGAAGTTGCTACAATTTTTAATGGCAGGGCAGTAAGAATGGAGCTTCAAGAGTAAGAAATAAAATGCTGTAATAATGGAATAAGTGAGAAGCAATTTATTACATGAGTTTTAAAATAAACTTAATTTTAGAATAGTTTTCTTTATAGAAACGTTGCAGATATACCATTTTAAACCAGAAACACTGTATAGCTGTCCAAGATGATTTTGTTACCTATATCCCATTTTTAAACTTCCTGCTGTGTCCATAGAAGCACAAAATAATTAATGAAAATGCTGATAGAATTTTCCTTTTGAACTCAAAACAACGATGTTAAATATATTCACACTGTGCAACCAATTTCCAGAACTTTTTCAAAAAATCTTGCAAAATCCAAACTCTATACCCTTTAAACAATTCCCATTTCCTCCTACCCCCATCCTAGCAGCCAACATTCTGCTTTCTTGTCTCAATGAATTTGACTACTCTAGATACCTCATAAAAGTGGATAAAAGACTTTCCCTCTTAATCTTGGTTTTCTTTCTGTTGTTCTGAAAATTCTCTGAGTTCTGCTACCAATTACACTGCTGTAGTTTTACTTTCCTGGACAAATATAAGAAGGTACAAAAGCCCGGGAGATTGTTATTTGGCAGTGTTCTTGCCAGTGGAAGCATGAAGCCAGCATAGTCTAAGGGAGATCCTGTTCTCTGAGACCATTCTGTGAGGTCCTCAGGCAGTATATAGAGCCATTTTAGAAGCATAGTTTGAAAAGGCAGAAATATTATTAAAACTTGCATTTTTCTCATCTCAGAATACTGTCTTAAACTAGGATTTACAGACCTTTTCTGTAAAGGTCCAGTTAGTAAATATTTTAGGCTTTGAGGCTATGCAGAAGGCAGCCATAGACAACATGTACACTAATGAGAGTGTGTGTTCCAATGACACTATGAAAACAGGTGGCAGGCCTGATTGTTTCACAGACTATAATGTGTTGATATCTGTTTAAATTATTCTCAAGCTACATATGACTAGAGAGAGACTGGGTGAAACCAATACCTGATAGATCATTAAGCTGCTTTGTGACTTGGAGCAGAAAGAAAAATTCAGTACCATATTTTATCAAATTTATGCCGTTGATTATAAGTTGCACCTTTTATGTACCACTAAGGAAGAAAAAAAAGTGCAACCAATTAATTTTAGGATCCCATTGGTTGTGTGATGCATCCTGGTTTCAGAAATGCTAAAATGTGGTGGGCAAGGGTAGGTAAGAGTGTGTGTCTGAATCAGTGATGTAGTGGTAACACCAGCAAACATTTGAAGTCTTACTGTGGGCCACACACATTGTTTAGCACCCTATATGCATTATCTCATTTATCCTCATAAGAAATTCATGAAGTAAATGAAAAAGGCTTGGAGCAGTTAATAATTTGCCGTAATGAGCAGTAGAGCCGAAGATTCAAACCCAGGCAGCCTAGCATTAAAGCCTGTGCTCAGCTACTGTACTGTGCTGCCTCATTCATTTTTGGGGCAGTCTTTTCCATCAAAGGATACCATTCACACTGTAATTGATATAGTTTATTACAGTGATCTGAATCAGGTCATGGAGGAAACAGGAGCTACATCAATCCCCTTGGCATGTCTTTGCAATTTCAAACATTTCTCAGGACAGCCAACTACTGGTTTGCATCCTGCTGGTTTATGTGTCTGCTGATCTCCTCAAAGAATTACTAATGAACCTCTTCTGAAAATGTTTTTAAACTGATAAAGTTTATAAGCCAGGCAACACTTGTGCTGGAGAGAAGTCTTGGTGCTCAGTGCACAGGTAATATCTGTGGTGCCAGCCAGCACTTCGGGTCCTCCTGCTGCAGAGGAGAGTGAGAGAGACCCGCCTACCAGTGTAGTGCATCCCTCCCCATCTGTGAGCCTTGCATTGAAGATGGTGCAGTCCTGCAGACTTCACCAAGGATGCACTGATTTTGAAGACACAGGCAATGTGAGCCTTTGTGCTCTCACAGTCTTGGAGAGTTCTGGTGTTCCTAGCACAAGCCTGCATTCACTGACAGCTTGCCTTGGAGAGAGTTGATGTTTTCAGTACTTGTGATCATTAAAAAGAAAAGTCAAAATGGAATGGTATGCATGTAATCATCTCAAATTAAATCACTGTGTCAACTTACTCAAACCAAATATTTGCCATAGAGAAATTCAGTTTGAAGAGAGTTAAAGTTTACTTTTTGCTTTATTTGCATATTAACTTTCACTGGAAAATGTCATCTCTTATAAAGATTATTTTTATGTTCTGTGAATGAAATTTCTATTGCAGTGAAGTAAATTGTATGCAGAATGTTTTTTGGGGGGTCAGTTTTCTGAAAGAGCGTCTATTAGCTTCTGATTTTTACAAGTGCCTGATAGCTCATAAAGCCTGAGAGTCCCTGGTCTGACCTGAGATGTGGAGGATGAAGAAATGGTCATTGGTGAAGTGAGGTTGCATGAGGGGGAAAAGTGCAGAGGACTACAAATGAGATGTGGCATCTTAGAGAGCTTACCTGTGTTTCTGGAGCACAGTGTGTTGGGGATAGGAAAGGAGTGAAAGGCAAAAGGGCTAAATCATTAAGGACCTTGAAAGCTGTGTCTTCCATTTAGGATTAGATTCCATTATATTTAATAGTGAAACTCAAAATAACAAAATAAATTCAGACAGAGACAACCCAGAGCTAGTATGACAGCTTGGTGGTCATCAGGAGCCTGGGCTTCTCTATCTTGCCACTCTTTTTTCCTTAGTGTATCTCCTCATGATCTCCCAGATGGCCACCTAAGTGAACTTTAGTCATCATGTCTCCATTCCAAACAGCAGGAAGAGGGAAGAAGGGTACGTCCCCTACAGTTTCACAGAAACTTCTTGGAATTCTTTCAACTCCCTTCCAGTTAATCTTACTGATCAGAACTTTGGCACAAATAGCTACAGGGAGGCTGGGTAATGTAGTCTTTTATTTGGAATGGTGATGTGCCCAGCTGAAAATTGGGATTCTAAAATGGAAGGGAAATATGATGTTGGTATAGGCAACTAATAACTGCTATGCCATGTTGATGTCTGTGTGTGTGTGTGTGTGTGTGTGTGTGTGTGTGTGTGTGTGTGTGTGTGAATGGTGTAATAAGCAGAGAAACAAGTTCAAGTTCTCTTTTTAAAAAGATTGCCCACCTGCAAGGTAGAGGGTAAAGAGACTGCTGCATTAACACAGGTAAGAGCTAAACAGGGTGCTGATGGCAAGACTGGCAGGACTTGATCACTGATCAGGTGTGAGTAGGCTCCTGGCTTAGCAGCTGAGTGTGTCTTGGTGCCCAAGAGACAGGAGTGATTGGAGCTATGGGATTGGAGCAGATTGCCAGGAACAAGGAAGTCTACTTAGGATGGGCTTGAAAAGGATCAGGCAGAAGAGGAGGAAAATAGAGTGTGGTGTTTCACAAGTCAAGGGGAAAGAGCATTTTAAAATTTAGGGAGTATTCAATTATGTTAAATGCAGCTGAGAGTGCAAGTAAGAGAAATATTAATGTATGGATAGGATTTAGCAGTTCCAAGGATGTTGACAACCTTGTTAAGAGCAATTTATTGAATGATGGAAAAATTAGATTGTACTGAGTGAACGGAGTGTAAAAGGGAGGTGAAGAAGTAGAGGTGAATGTAGTAATTTTTGTCAAGAAGTTTTGCCTCTAATATGGAGGGGAAAAAGGATGTGGGTGTTGGAAGGAATGAGTGAGTATATGTCGCCATTTTCCTTGATTTTCCTGTGGCAAATATTTGAATATGTTCATGCAGATGGAAAGGAATGGAGAGGGAAAGACTGAAGATGAGACTGGATGATTGAAGATATGAGGTTCTTGAGGTGGGCACTAGTGGAGAGATTGCCCTGGGGTGGGAGACAGCTCTTCTTGTAACCAGAGGACGGGAAGAAGCAAATATGGAGATGCAGGAAGGTCTTGAGGACCTATGTATATGATGGTTTTTATTTGCTTTGTGAAATACGAGTTTAGCTCAGCTTAGTGGTTGAAAGGATGTTGATGAACTTGTTGGTGGACCATGTGACAATGTACATGATTTGTCAGCTTTCCCTTAATGAGGAAAAAAAGATCCCTAGTCTAGGTATGACTTTACTGTCATTAAATTAATCTCTGAAGCTTTCAAACAAACCAGATTGTGGTTGTTACCTTTAGGAATGTGAAATGAAACAATATGCCTAGCACAGAAATTGGCACTCAAGATACTGCAGAAAGGGTTGAGTGAATAAGCCCATGTTCTTGGGACACTTCCTGTACATATGGAGTGTCATTCTAAATCTGTTTTTCTGTTTACACAGATCATTTTTTTCCAGCAAGCATTTTTGTTGAAAAAACACACACACAACCTTTCAGATTGCAATAAACGTACCCTTGTGAATTGTAACAGGGCAGGTACTGTTAGCTTTTTGGGCTGTTTGGCATCACCTCCAGGAATAGCACAAATATGCTACCAAGAACTGGGTTATACTATTGCTAATGGGAACAGTGTGTCCATGACTGTGTGATGAATTCAGCTTTTCTTCTAACTGGAAACTAAGTTGTGAACAGACTTGGCAAGAAACAGATCATGGCAGACAGTTCTTAAAAGAGCTTTTAAAAAATCAGCTTCTGCAGAAAAACTTGATTGACGTCCTAGAGGGCAGAACGTTGTTTAAATTTTGTTCTTAAATAGGTTGCCAACTACTTACTTTTGTTCATTCCCCAGAGGAAGTTGGGTATTTGACCAATTCTTTTATCCCAGTGAGAAGAGAATAAGAGTGGCCTAGCCTTGCACATTTTGCAGGGAGCCTCATGGGGTCTCCCCACCTCACCTGTAAAGGTGCCCTACTGTATATTTAGTTGTACTAGAACTCTCTGAACACTGAATTCTATTCATGTCTGGAAGAAAGAGAAATAGGGTGATTAGGATTGAAACACAAAGATCGAACTAGTAATTCACTAACGGATTCAGGGTAACGTTGAGCACATATCAGGCCGTGCATGGTACTCCCTGTTGTCTCCAAACACCATCCATCTTTGTCTGAATAGATGTCTTTGTCATTCTCCTTAGGGAGCCACGAAGGCGAAAGTGAAGAGCAGGTCAAAAAATGTCTCTGTCACTAGGTGTGTCTAGTGTTAACTTCAGCTGTTGCCAAGCAACTTTCTAACACAGATACCCGTGGCTTATGGAACTAAACCGAGGTCTGAGGGATTGCTTTGTGAGGCTCCTGGTGAGGATGTGAACAGCATGACGAACAGAAAGAACTTCTGTTGGCATATAGGGTAATTTATGTGATAGAAAGTTGTGCTTACCACTAAATTTAATCCATAATAAACTTTAGACAAAAAGTGTCCTGGCTTGCTGTAAGCAAACTATTGGTGCCTTTCTTTGTGTGGGGTGTGTGTGTGTGTGTGTTAATAAGTCCCCAAACATGTGAAAGACCTCCAGGGAAGGCTTCTAACAGCAACACTAACCTGCCAGTCTGGACCTCTCTTCCCTCATTGTACCTTGTTACCATACACCTTGTGACTCTTATTCCCTTTCCCTCCATAGTTCTCTCCTCAGAAATGGTGTTTAAGTGTAGGAGTTGGCATTTGGTCTTCCTGAGGCTTAGGCTAAAGCTGAATACAGATTATTTGGTGAAATTCTGAGACTGAAGTTAACCATCGGTGCATCCTTAATAAAAACTATGCATTATATTACAACTAGAGGCCCAGTGAATGAGATTCGTGCACTGGGGGGGGGGGGGGGGGGAGGGGCGGAGGGTGTCTCTCAGCTCGGCCTGCACCCTCTTGCAGTCCGGGACCCTTGGGGGATGTCTGCCTGCCAGCTTAGGCCCAATCCCCCCTAAGCCAGCAGTTAGGCATCCCTCTCGCAGTCCAGGGCTCTCGCAGTCCCAGCTTGCTGCTCCTTAGCGCTGCCTTGGAGGTGGGAGAGGCTCCCGCCACTGCTGCTGGGCTCGCCAGCCGTGATCCTGGCTTCTGGCTGAGCTGCACTTCCCCTGTGGGAGCGCACTGACCACCAGGGGGCAGCTCCTGTGTTGAGCGTCTGCCCCCTGGTGGTCAGTGCGCGTCATAGTGACCGGTCATTCTGCTGTTCGGTCGATTTGCATATTAGTCTTTTATTATATAGGATAGGATGCACTACTATGCACTGTTGTATATTTGGAATGTTGACTCATGAGAATAAGGAAGAATCAGAAATGCTCATCTTTTTATATGTTTGGTTGACTGTTTTGTGATGGGATATTAGTGTTATTAAAGTGAAAAAGATTATATTGAACAAAAAAAGGTTCTGGCAGAGTTTTATTAAAATGAACGGAAACAAGCCCTGGCCAGGTATGGTTGGCGTATCAACCCAATGTGCCAAGGTTGTGGGTTTCATCCCAGGTCAGGGCACATACAAGAAGCAAGCAATGAATGAATAAATAAGTGGAACAACAAATTGATTTCTCTCTCTCTCTCTCTCTCTCTCTCTCAAAAATCAATAAATAAAATTTTAAAATATTTTAAAATAAATTGAAACATAGTTCTGATACATTTTCTTTTTAGTTAACCATTTAGAACCACAGATGCCACTAGCTACATGTTGATTTACATTAATTTTAAATAAATTTAAAACTTTAGTTCCAGTAGCGACATTTCAAGTGCTCAATAGCCACAGGTGGCCACCACAAATTACAAGATGTTTCCATAATTGTAGAAAGTTCTGTTGGATAGCATTATGCCTAGAGAGTAATAGTGAAAAAAGTGCCATTCTGTTGATCTTTTGACTACATACTTAATTATGAAGAATCTCTTTTTACATTGTTTACATTTTTGTAAAGTTTTCATCTTGAAGTAACAAGTTGCCCATCCCTCATAGAAACTAGTAAATCAGAACCCAGGTGTTGAACAGTGTCTGAAACCAAATCCTGCCATTCTGCATTGTTTTCACATGTATCTGAAGAGCAGCATTTTCTTAGATTTATACTTCTAGAACTGTGTTTATGTTTGTAGTATTCTTTTAACCCTTTTAATCTTTTAATTCTTTTAATGTAAATTAAGGGTGTGTTATGTTTATTAAATTCAAATAAAGGGAATTGGTTTTCTGATTACTAAGCTAAGACTTCAGAACTTATATTCTATTTAATATCTGCAAATGGAATAAAAGTTTTTTAAGGCTCAATTTGCCATAGAATGTCAACCTATATCTGTATTCCAGGCCTTCATACTAGTCCTTTATACACACAAGTAAATGTTATTAAACATGGACCTTCTTCTGGAAAAAACTGCATTATTTGGGGACATCCTCAAATATATAAGCCACTTAAAAAAAAAGAATGCAAAATGAATCTTGAGGACATTAGGCTAAGTGAAATAAGTAAGTCACAAAAAGACAAATGCTGTGTGATTCCACTTGTATGAGGTATGTAGAGTAGTCAAACTCACAGAGGGAGAAAGTACAAGTGTGATTGCCAGGAGATGGGTGGAGGAGGGAGGGAATGTGCCTTGTTTCTAAATGAATATCGTTCCAATTTTGCTAGATGAAAAAAAGAGTTCTGGACATTGCACAATAATGTGAACATACTTAATACTATTGAACTATATACTTAAAATGGTTAAGATGGCAACTTTTATGCTAAGTATATTTATAATTTTAAAAAAAGAATGTTGTAAATCTGGTTCTCCCAACTTTGAGAGTATGTTGACTATTCCTGGCCCTTTGCATAATCATACACACTTTAAATTGGCTTGTCAGTTTTCACACAAAGAAATTCTTGAGATTCTGATTCGAATTGCATTGATCAGTTTGAGGAAAACTGACATCTTTATATTGGTAAGTCTTCTAATTTATAAACATGATAAATACATCTGATTTTGTCTTTTAAGTTTTCTCAAAAGTGTTTTATAGTGTTCCATATAGAACCCTTGCATATCTTTTGTTAGATGTATTCCTAAGTATTTGCTATTTGCTATTTTTGATGGTATTATAAAAGACATATTTTTAATCAATTTTATTTTCTAATCTTTATGTATAGGAACAATCTTTTTAAAATCACCTTTAAAGTTTCTTAAGCATACATTCTTAAGCAAGTGTGAAATAGATTCACATTGTTGCACAACCAATCTCTAGAACTCTTTGATCTTGCAAAATTAAAACTCTGTACCCGTTAAACAAAAACTTCCCATTTCTCCCTACTGGCAATCCTTGGTAATCACCCTTCTACTTTTTGTCTATATGAATCTGACTATAGGTGCCTCATATAAATAGAGTTGTACAAGCATTTGTCTTTTTATGACCACTTATTTCACTTAATAAGGTTTGTCCATGTGCCAGAATTTTCTTCCTTTTTAATGCTGAATAATATTCCATTTTATGTATATATCACATTTTGTTTTATCCATTGATCTGCTGAAGGACAAACTTAGGACTGAATGGAGGAGAATGGCAAGGAATATTTTGGTTTTGGTTTTTGTCTCCTTTGGAAGAAGGAACAATGTGTGATCATATATAAACTTCTCTGGAATTGAAGTAGATCTGTTGTATGCCAGAAATATTTATAGGCTTGATGAGTTTTGTGTCTCCCATTTGTTATGTTGATGCAGATTGGGAATTCTGAGTTTCTGAAGGTAGTCTGAGAGGACTGCATGTTCCCACCAGCCAGCCAAATATTTGTGGACTGTAACTTTCCCCCTTCTGGTACTCCGTTGTAAATGAACCACTGAACTACTTCTGTGTGCCAGGGATGTTGCCAGTACTTGCTTTTGAATCAGAAGGGCCTGTATGGGAAATACAGCTGAAACTTTCCACAAAGAAAGCAAAACACTTTTTTTTTTTAATCATATTTTTATTGATTTCAGAGAGGAAGGAAGAGGGAGAGAGAGAGAGAAACATCAATGATAAGAGAGAATCATTGCACACCCCCTATTGGGGATTAAGCCCACAACCCAGGCCATGTGCCCTTGACCAGAATTGAACCCGGGACCCTTCGGCCCGCAGGCCGATGCTCCATCCACTGAGCCAAATAAGCCAGGGCAAGAAAGCAAAACTCTTGCAGGAAGCCTGGAAATAACCCTGGGATTGGTTTGGTTTAACCCAGCCGTGGGCAAACTACGGCCTGCGGGCCGGATCCGGCCCGTTTGAAATGAATAAAACTAAAAAAAAAAAAAAGACCATACCCTTTTATGTAATGATGTTTACTTTGAATTTATATTCGTTCACACAAACACTCCATCCATGCTTTTGTTCCGGCCCTCCGGTCCAGTTTAAGAACCCATTGTGGCCCTCGAGTCAAAAAGTTTGCCCACCCCTGGTTTAACCTTTCAGAAAGCTGAAGGAATTACTTCTGTAATTTTTTTTTTAAATTTTAGATTCAACCCTATGAAAAGATAAAGGCCAGGGGCTTACCTGATAATGTGTCTTCTGTGCTGAACAAGCTGGTGGTGGTAAAACTCAATGGCGGTTTGGGAACCAGCATGGGCTGCAAAGGTCCGAAAAGTCTGATTGGTGTGAGGAATGAGAATACCTTTTTGGATCTGACGGTTCAGCAAATTGAAGTGAGTAACATTTGGCCGTTCTCACAAGCCACTAAAATTGTTTTTAGTTCTTAAGTATTATAAGCATTACTTTATAAAATAACAGATGTGGATTTGAGCTAGTCAGGGAGCTTGCTATCTTTAGTCTCTATTTTCGTATATAAAAAGGTTTGGTGTTCCTTAGGGCACATCCCTAGGGTGATGTAAAAACTTTTGATCTTTAAATAGCATTTGTGATTGCTGAAATCTCTGGATCTACTGTTTGGATTCCCTTTGATGTCCCCTTCTCCCTCCCCCCTTTCTAGTAGCAGCCTTCATCACAGCTGGGATGATAGAGCTTTATCAACCCCCTTTGGGGAGGCTTGGGAGAATTTCACATATTGGTTAGATGCCATGGGCTAAGAACTATTCTTGGTTTCTCTCTTACTATAAAGTCATTAATCACAGACCATAAGCTATTTAGGGGCAGTGGCCTTTTTTCATCTCTTTATCCCTATTTTCTAATATAGTGCTGGCAACCACAGTAATACTAGCAGTAGCAGTGGCTAACATTTATCCAGCATGTACTGTACACCAAATATTATTCTGAGCTCTTTACATGAATTGACTCATTTGTTCCTCTCAACAACTCTGTAAGATAAGTACTGTCCTCATCCCCATTTTATAGATGAAACCAAGGCACAAAGAAGTTGATTTACTTGCCCAGGGTTCCCCAGCTAGTTAGTAGGTACAGAATGGACAGTCTGAATTCTAAGACCTTGTTATCTTTCCACTCTGTGTTGCCTCTTAGCTCTTTCCAGAGATTGAAAAGATTTCATTTGGGGTATGATTCACAACTCCTGACATAATCCTGAGAACAGGGAGCCATGTCTTTGTACCATTTGTACTTTCACCCCCACAGTGCTCTGGACACACACTAAATGCTTAGTCAGTATTTGCTGAGGTCATAGGGCCCTCTGGCTGGGCACACAGCTCAAGTCAGACTGTGGTGGGGAGGAAGGTGTCCCTGCTCTACTGCTGACCTGCCACATCTCTGGGCCTCAGTTTACCATCTGCAAAATGTAGACAATAGTTTGTCTCAAAGAGTTGCAATTGAATGAGCAAGTAATGGTGAATTGCTTATCAAAATGGCTTATACTAAGAAGTTATTTTTTTCAAAATAATATACTCAGCTACGATGTTTTGTACGTTTTGTGATTAATAAGATTAATTTTATACCTTTATGCAAAAGAAAAGTCTGGATAATCTGATTGTCATTTTCCTCCCTAGCATTTGAATAAAACCTACAATACAGATGTTCCTCTTGTTCTAATGAACTCTTTTAACACAGATGAAGATACAAAAAAAATACTACAGAAGTACAGTCACTGTCGTGTGAAAATCTACACTTTTAATCAAAGCAGGTACAAGGAGTAAAAAATTAACTCTGGGGGGTGTTACTTCTGGAAAAGGACCTCTTTGTCTTGTTTAAACAGAGCAGCTCAAGATGTACATTTGCCAAAGACTAATGTTTGCAAGTGATGGATGCCTTAGACTCGCACAGGTCCTCAAACTTTTTAAACGGGGCCAGTTCCCTGTCCCTCAGACATTCCACACATGCACACTGCGGGCCCAGGACAAGTCGGCTGCTAAGCAGGACAGGCAGCGGTGGCAAAAACACCCGGCGGGCCGCAGTTTGAGGACCCTGCCTTAGAGCAGTGGTTCTCAACCTTGACTGCACATTAGAATCACCTGGGAATCTTTTTAAAATCCTGATTTCTGGGCCCCATGCTCCGGAAATTCTGTTTCTTTGTTATGGGGTGGGGCCACAACATTAGAACAAAGGAACAGAATTTCCGGAGGATGAGGCCCAGAAATCAGGATTTTAAAAAGATTCCCAGGTGATTCTAATGTGCAGTCAAGGATGAGAACCACTGCCTTAGAGGCTGACCGTTTATGATATCGCTACAATCACTGTGCGGGTCTGCAACTTCCAGTTCCTAAAAGACAATCTGCTTGAAATCCTGCTCGTGCCCAGAGCACTTGGGGTAGCTTAGGTCTCTGTTTTCTGGGGGCGTATCGTGCTCCAGGTGGGGCAGTGAGCATTTTTCTATATTCTACAATATCGATAACTTCTTTCCTATGGGAAGGAATTTCTTTAACATCCTAATACAGGTTTGGGAGAAATTTAATAAATTCTAGAGAAATTCACCTACTTTGGGGAAAGGAGAGTAAGTGAAAAAGGAATTCAGATGAATTGTGATAAAGCCCAGGCAACAGTGGCTTCCAAGTAAGGACAGACATGGGTCTATGAATTTGTACGAAGGTATATTCTCTGTACCTTTACTTTTCTGGTGTTTTTTAAATCTATTTTCCCAGGGACTCAGAAAGAGCAGAGGTGTTCTGTCTCCATAGTCCAGTTGGTTTTTAGTCTGTTTCAGGGCCAGCCCCTACATGAGTTCTCACTAGGAGTAGGGAGCAGACTTCCCTGAGCACTAACCTGCTATTGATTTTCTGTGAAAGAAAGACTACCACCTCTGAATATATCTGTTTGTAAGAATGGACAGCTCTTCCCAAATAGGTTTTCAGGGAAAAGAACAATCCCATGACCAAATAAGTTTGAGAAAACTTACTTAATGTATCTCCCCTCTTGGAGAGTCATAAAACATATCAATATCTTAAAAATATGAGTTGCCCTTCCATCTGTATGACCATGGAAAATGTTTTGTTTTGCAGCAAATATTACTATCAAGGAAACTGATTTTTGGACAACAGATAATGAGATTTTCTTAAATGGATTCACATCTGATTAAATTACTAATGATAGTCTGAAAACGAGGGAAGTTTAATTTAAATGCATTGTTTCTCTTGAATGTCTGGAATGCTCCACAGAGTTGATATTGAAAAAGAACTTTTGTTTTTTAAGGTACCCTAGGATTAATAAAGAATCTTTACTGCCTGTAGCAAAGGATGTATCGTACTCAGGGGAAAATACAGAAGCTTGGTACCCGCCAGGTCATGGTGATATTTACGCCAGTTTCTACAACTCTGGTTTGCTCGATATCTTCATTGGAGAAGGCAAAGAGTATATTTTTGTGTCTAACATAGATAATCTGGGTGCAACAGTGGATCTTTATATTCTTAATCATCTAATGAACCCACCCAATGGAAAACCTTGTGAATTTGTCATGGAAGTCACAAATAAAACACGTGCAGATGTAAAGGTAATATTGAGAGGAAGCATTTTGGGGACTCACATCTTCACATTTCATAGGTTATGTAGTTCAAACTTTTTTCTTTATTGGAAAGTCTCTATGTGAAGCAGAACACATTTACCCACTTGATATCACTGTAAGAGAATGAAATAGTGTTCTGTAGAGCACCCTAAGTTCTGATGGACATAACACTGTGTATATCAATCCAGATTTAATACTATTAAAATCATCTTTTGGGGGGAATAATCTATATGGACAATTTTAACTAAAAACATTTCCACATATATTTGTAACAAATCTGAAACTTGTGAAAGCACTTTCAGTAGATTTATTCAAACCTTTGATATTTTTCTAGTTTGATGCTTACATGTCTTTAAGTTTTATTTTTAAAAATTTTTAAATTTTTGAATTTATTGGGGTGACATTGGTTAATAAAATTACATAGGTTTGAGGTGTACAATTCTATAATACATCATCTATATATTGTACTGTGTGTTCACCACCCCAAGTCAAGTCTCCTTCCAGCACCATTTAAAATTTTGATTTTTTAAACTTTTCATGTTTAGTGGTGATGACACTTGGCCTTTGATGAAATGGTATACAAGGTTTTAGTAATTACCCCACAGCGAGTAAAAAAAGTGGACAGTGTGTGAATACTAAAATGGTCAGTCCCTGGGCTGGGTTCTGTGCCTCTTATAAATATCCATCCCACATGAGTGAATACTCCCCTCTCCCCACACTGCTGTGGCCCCGTGACTGTAAAAACATCTCTAGGCTGAGGCCAAGCAGGGGGTCACTTCTCATCGACTTGTGCCTGTCTTCCCTATTCTCCCTTTATCCTAGAGCCAGTCAGGGCAGGGTTTTGGTAGGACTGGTTATTTGGTGATAGATGGTGATTTGGGAATAAGAGGAATGCTGTTCCTGTAGCCAGCCTTCAGAAAGTGAGGAGAACTCTGATGTGCTGTACTCCCAGGGTCTTTATCACGGACAAGAGGGCGGATATACTGTATAAAATGACAGGCAGCCTACATTGTTTTCTTTGGTTCTGTTTTCATAAGTATATTGCTTTGTATCACAGATAGAATCACTGCCAATGCTTTTTATTTGTGGGGGATTTTATTATCAGTATCTTTTCTATAACACTCTTAGGCTGTAAACAGTGTGGTATGGATGTAGTTGGGAGGGATGTGGGGCACTCACTCACACTTCTCTGCCTTTTCTAGGGTGGGACACTCACTCAGTATGAAGGCAAATTGAGACTGGTGGAAATCGCTCAAGTGCCAAAAGCACATGTTGATGAGTTCAAGTCTGTATCAAAATTCAAAATATTTAACACAAACAACCTCTGGATCTCTCTTGCAGCAGTTAAAAGACTGCAGGAGAAGAATGCTATTGACATGGAAATCATTGTTAATCCAAAGGTAAGCCAAGTGCCAGCTCACTGGTTCCTGAGATCACTTTAGGCTACACACAGACCCACACATACACACCCTCTGGCCTGTCCAGTGCAGTGGTCACTCCTCTTTGCCTAGCCAGTCTCTCCAGGTCCTGGCCGTCTTCCAGAGTCTGCACCCAGCTCTTCAGTGTGCTGAGCCGTGGTGCCCTTACTTGTCCCTGGGCTCTGGTGGTGGCAAGAACACGGGGTCCAAAAGCAGAGGGCCTGCCTCAGCTTTCTTATGGCACCGATACTTACTGGCCTTTTGGCCACAGGCACCTTGCATAACTTTTCTAAACCTTCAGTTCTTTATCATAAAATGGAAATATTACTGAATAGATCTATGATGCTGAGAAGAGATCACATATGTTTAAGTATCTGACTTATGGTAGGTGCTTGATAAATATCACTTCTCAAAAATCTGTTTCCTTCAATCGATCGATCTCTGAAACGGTTCCCCAAATATTAACTAACATGGAACTAAGTTGTTAAAACATGTGTTTCTCTCTCTTCCCGCTCCCTTTCTTACAGACTTTGGATGGAGGCCTGAATGTCATTCAATTAGAAACTGCAGTAGGGGCTGCCATTAAAAGTTTTGAGAACTCTCTAGGTATCAATGTTCCTAGAAGCCGTTTTCTCCCTGTGAAAACCACATCAGATCTCTTGCTTGTGATGTCAAACCTCTATAGCCTTAATGCAGGATCTTTGACAATGAGTGAAAAGCGGGAATTTCCTACAGTGCCCTTGGTTAAACTTGGCAGTTCTTTTACAAAGGTACGTAATTATAAAGATAAGATATACATGTGAATTGGAATCTAATCACAGTCTCTGCTGCTGACCTATCATATTTCTACATCTTTTGTGCCATTTAAAGGGAACCAACCTTAGAGCTATAACTCACTTTTGGACTTGATTTCTGTAGAGGAGAAAAGAATGTTTAAATTTTGGAACATTTTGTGTCTCTTCTAAGACTATTACTGCTTTTATCAGGAGGAGAATGTTACTTCTGGCTTAACAGATACAGCCCCTACATGTACTGGGCAGTGTTCAAGGTCCTAGGTATTTAATGGTAAATAAATAAAAGGGGCTTGTAGCCGTGGAGCTGGCTCAAGGCCGGGGAGTCTCCAGGCACGTTGATGGTGCAGCTGTTTAGCAAACATTTCAGAGTGCCAGTCACAGGCCCATACCCAGCACTGAGGACCATGGGAACAGCAACCACTTGCTGAGATGATGTGCATTGTTCCTGAGACTACTTCCATCACAATCACCTAAGGCATTTGTTAAAAAGGCATAGTGTAGCAGAGTAGGAGGATGCTACATGGACATGCTCCCAGGAACAAGCTGGAATTACAACTGAAATATGGAAAGGCTTCCTGAATAATCAAGGGAAATTCACAGGAGAGAACCCTGATACCCAAGGACTGAAGGTGGAGACCACATAGAGACTAGTACAGGGGTGGGCAAACTTTTTGACTCGAGGGCCACAATGGGTTCTTAAACTGGACCGGAGGGCCGGAACAAAAGCATGGATGGAGTGTTTGTGTGAACTAATATAAAGTCAAAGTAAACATCATTACATAAAAGGGTACGGTCTTTTTTTTTTTTTTAGTTTTATTCATTTCAAACGGGCCGGATCCGGCCCGCGGGCTGTAGTTTGCCCACGGCTGGACTAGTAGGAGGGGTGGAGGTGCAAAAGGGCTGGCCAGGCACCCACAGATAGCAACTGAAGTCCAGGAAAGAGATCTCAGCTGTGGGGAGGGGGGTGCCACCGAGAACTCAGGGTTCTAATTCCGAAGCTGGGCTCCCCTGCAGAGAGCACTAAACTGAGGAGGGTAACCACATAACATCTAGCTTTGAAAAGCAGTGGGGTGCTGTCTGCCAGGGAGAGGCAGCTGAAAATTCGGGCACTCTCTTAAAGGGCCAATGCACAAAAATTCCCTGTGGAGCCACCTACCTTTTGCTCTGGCAGAGGGAGGGTGAAGTGGACTAGAGCTGTAAGAGCAGAACCCAGGACTGGGGACTCGGGGGTTAGAGCTCAGAAGACAGACACCCCAAGTTTCCTGGTTGAGTCATTCCCTCACACAGCAGAGGACATCTTTCCCACATAGATAGCTGCCTTGCCTGGGGGGAAGACAGTTGACACACCCTATTGGAAAACACCTTGCTCTGAGGCCACTTAAGAAATTAAAACAGTGGTTCTCAACCTTCCTAATGCCGCGACCCTTTAATACAGTTCCTCATGTTGTGGTGACCCCCAATCTCATTGTTACAAATTGAATATAATTATAGCATAGTGATTAATCACAAAAACAATATGTAATTATATATGTGTTTTCTGATGGTCTTAGGTGACCCCTGTGAAAGGGTCATTCGACCCCCAAAGGGGTCACGACCCACAGGTTGAGAACCGCTGGTCTATAGACAGAGGCAGTCTCTGGAGTCTTTGAGTCTTTGCTTAATCCAATTAGAAACAGCCTTTAACACTGTCCTACATTAGAGGTGTAGAGGATCTACTTAATACATAGTCACAAACCCAAACAGACAACCAAAATGAGGAAACAAACAACCCTCAAATGAAAGAACTAGTGAATTCTCCAGAAGAAGAGATAAATGAAGCAGAGATAAAGTTATATGAAACAGAGTTCAAAGTAATGATGTTAAAAATGCTCAACAATATGAAAAAAGATATAGTAACTATGAAAAAAGAACAGTCTGAGATAAAGAATGACATAACACCAAGAACACATTAGAAGGAATACACAACAGATTAGGGGAAGCTGAGGATCAAATCAGTGAATTAGAAGACAGTTGAAAATATTGAAAACAATCAATTAGAGAACCAAAAAGAAAAAACAATTAAAAAACAGGAGGACCGCTTAAGAGAGCTGTGGGACAATGTGAAACGTAACAATATTAGAATAGTAGGTGTACCAGAAAGGGAGAAAGCAACAGAGATGGTGTTTGAAGACATAATGGTAGAAAACTTCCCTAACCTGGTAAAGGAAAAAGTCACACAAGTTCAGGAGGCACAGAGAACCCCAAACAAGAAGTACCCAAACAGACCCATGCCCAGACACATCATAATTAAAATGCCAAAAATTAAAGACAAAGAATCTTAAAGGCAGTAAGAGAAAAGAAAACTTAACTACAAAGGAATTCCCATAAGGCTGACACCTGATTTCTCATCAGAAACTCTACAGGCCAGAGGGGAATGGCATGAAGTACTCAAATAATGGAAAGCAAGGATCTGAGACCAAGATTACTATATCCAGCAAGGCTATCATTCAAAATACACGGTCAAATAAAGAGCTTCCCTGACAAAAATAGGCTAAAGGAGTTCACCACCACCAAGCCAACATTACAAGGAATGCTAAAGGGATTGCTGTAAGGGATTGCTGAGAAGAAGAAACAGAGAAACCTAGCCATACAGAATAAAATGGCTTTTATAAATAAGTACCTCTCAATAATAACTCTGAATGTAAATGGATTAAATGCTCCAATCAAAAGATGGGGGTAGCTGAATGGATACAAAAACATGACCCAACTATATGCTGTCTACAAGAGACCCACCTCAAAAAAAAGACACATACAGGATGAAAGTGAAGGGATGGAAAAAAATTTTCCATGCAAATGGAAAAGAAAAAAAGCTGGAGTAGCAATACTCATGTCTGACAAAATAGACTTTAAGAGCATTATGCTAAACGAAATAAGCCAGTTGGAGAAAGATAAATATCAATGATCTCATTCATTTGTGGAATATAATGAACAACATGATGAACAAAAATAGAGCCAGAGGGGAAAAAAAATTCCAAAATATAAAAGAAATAATTCTGTTATATGCAGATTTTTAATATTTCCTACAACTTTTGTGATATCATACTATGTTAGTACAGTTTTGGTAATATACTTAAAGCCCTTTTCTTGAAATATTAATGTTTATTGCATATAAGATAAGATCATTTTTCTTGAATTGGTGTTTATTGCATTTAACATATTTAAAATCATTTTCTTGAGATATTGTTTATTGCATGTAACATCATTATAGTTAAGATCGTTTCTCTTGAAATATTAAGGTTTATTGTATGTAACATTATATTTAAAATCGTTTTTCTTGAAATAAAAAACTGGGGGAAAAGGCATAGTGTGGCCCGGCCTGTGTGGCTCAGTGGTTGAGCATTGACCTCTGAACCAGGCCATGGTTCGATTCCAGGTCAGATCACATGCCGGGGTTGTGGGCTTGATCCCCAGTGTGGGGTGTGCAGGAGGCAGCTGATCAATGATTCCCTCTCATCATTGATGCTTCTCCCTCTCCCTTCCTCTCTGAAATCAATAAAAATATATTTTAAATAATAAAGACTAAAATCCTTGCTTTCATGGATCTAGTGCAGGGGTGGGGAATTTTTATTTATTTATTTATTTATTGCCAAGGGCTATTTGGGTATTTATAACTTCATTCGATTAATATAATTCACTTAATGTAAATTTCTTTGGCTATGAAAAAAGCTTCTAGATTTATTGAATTTAGAGTCTGGCCTGTGGTTGCTTTGGCAGGGCCAGACCAAATGATTTCGCGGGCCTTATACAGCCCATGGGTCAGACATCCCCGCCTCTGGTCTAGTAAGATAAGGATGATGATAAGCAAATAAACTGAATGTACATTATGCCAAAGTGGTAGAAAAATAAATAGGAATGTGTGCATGGGTAGTGTTGGTGTCATTTTACATGAGTCGTCAGAGACAGCCTTACGAGAAATTGAGTGTCATGCAAGTGTCTGGATTGAACAGTATTCCAGGCAGGAGGAACAGTAAGTACAGTTACCCCTACCCTATCATAAGTGGAATCCAAAAAAATTAATCACGTAAAATGTTGAGAGGTTAATGCAGTGGCAGGGTGAGCCGTGTGGCTGGACTGTGGAGTCCTGCTGTGCCACCCAAGTCTATGCTAGTGTTGGTTGTGGTTTAGTGCCACCTGGTGTGGATGTGTGTACCGCCTCCTATATTGACGGGGGAGGATTCTAGGTCCTGAGGCTGGGCTGGAATTTCCAGGATAGCGTCTGGCAGCTTAGAAGTCTCCCAATTATTAGGTACCTCTTTTATCAGCCTGGTTGGGCTGGGAAAATCCTAGTGATACGAGGATCCACTATCTTCTCACATCCTGAGATGGGATTGCCATCCGTATTTCACCTAGCCTCATGCACCCTTCAATTCCCTCCCATTCTCCCTAGCCTCTTCCATATCCTGCAGGAGATAAAGAACATTTGCTGCCTCGATTTGCGAACAGGGGCTGAGCGGGCAATAGCTAGTTGCTCTGAGGAAGAACATGTTTTAGGAACGTTTGAGAGTATAATACGACTGGAGCAGAGTAAGCAAGTAAGGAACTGGGGGCGGGTGGATTATGTAGAACTTTGTAATTAAGTAATGGGAGTGTGGCTTTCTTTTTTCTCTTGTGGATGAGAAGCCACAAGAGAAAAAAGTGAGCTGAGGAGTGAATCAGGGAACAAGACTGGGGAACAGGTTGTTGCAGGAATCCTGGCAAAAGGAAACCGTGGCTTGGACTAAGGTGGTAGCAGTGGAAATAATGAAAAATGTTGACATTTTGAGATATTTTGAAAGTTGTACCTCTAGGATTTGCTGTTGGAATAGATGAAAGGGTACAACAGAAGAGGAAGGATGACTCCAAGGGTTTTAGCCTGTGCAACTGGAAACATGGAATTATCGTTTACTGAATAGGGAAGGCATGGGTAGGGTAGGTTTAGGCAGAGCAGGATGAGCAGTAAGTTTTGGAGACACCATACTTATTGGACCTTCAAATGGAGAAACTGAATGTTTAAGTCTAGAGCTCAGAAGAGAGATCTAGAAGAGACAGATAAATTTGAGAGTTGTCAGCTTAGGTACTTAAAGCCATAAGATAAGGATCACCTAGAGAGTGAGTTGGGGGGGTGGGGGAGTCCAAGAACTGAGCTCTGAGGTACTCCAAGGCTTAGAGATGGGGATGGAGGAAGCAGCAAAGGTGACTGAAGAGAGACAGGTTAGGAACTGGGTAGAAAACAATGAATATATACGTCCTGAAAGCCCAATGAAGAAAAGGGGGAGTGTTCATCTTGGTCAAGTGCTACTTCTGAATCAAGTAAGATGAATGAGAATTTACCATTAGATTGATCAGTATAGAGGTTTTGGAGGCTGACTGGAATATATTTAAAAGGAACTAGAAGAGAAATTGGAGATATGAATCCAAGAATTTTGCCTTGAAGAGAAACAAAAATGGTGCCATAGAAAGGGATATGAGAGGTTTTTTGTTTTGATTTTGTAAAGATGGGAGACTTTATAACATGTCTATACGTTGATGTGAATTGTTGCAATCAAGAGGGAAAAAACACTGAAGGAGAAAGGAGAATTGCTGGACAGTATTCTTGAACAGGCCTAAGAAGGGTTGGTCTTAAGTTGGAGTAGGATATTAGAAGGGACAGAGTAATGGGTGGGGGTGGGGGACAAAAAAGGGGTGATGGTGGCGGTGGTAGCAGTGGTGGTGTAAGAGTAAATTTTCTGATTGCTTCTGTTTTTCGCAGCAAAATAGGAAATAAGGCCCTATAGGACAATTTCTAGTGCCTATAAATATAAGGAAATAGGAAGCAAAGACAGTGATGATTTATAACGATAATTCGGCAGTTGCTCTTCCATTTCTTCTGAATCCTATCCATCCCTAAAGCCCAGCTCCAGTCTAGTTTGCTTCAGACCATGATCTCTTTTTCCAACTTCAGATTATCTGAACTACTCATCTGGCTCTTAGCATGTTAGTTGGTTATCTTTTTATTTTTCTAACTAGAGGCCCACTGCACAAATTTTTGCACTGTTGGGGTCCCTCAGGGTGGCCTGTGGAGATCGGGCCTCAGCTTGCACCCCCCAGCTTGCGCTCCCAGCCCCGCCTAGCACCTGGCCTTGGCCTGGTGCTGCCTCCTCACCTGCTCCACCATCCTGCCTGCAGGGCAGTCAGTCAGGGCCCTACGGGCTCCCTCAGCACCTGGAAGCCAGGTGGCAGCCCCAACCCCCACCACCACTGCCGGTCAACGTCTGCGGGGCAGTCGGGTCCCGCTCACATCCGCCTTGGCCTGGTGCCGCCCGCTCACTTGCTCCACCATCCTGCCGCTGTCCTGCTCTCAGTCCTGCTCTGATAGGGGCCAGCAGCACCTCCACAGCTGCCCACTGCCAGCGCCGCCCCCTGGTGGTCAGTGCACGTCATAGCGAGCAGTCGAACCACCACCCAAGGGGACAGTTTGCATATTAGGCTTTTATTATATAGGATGTCTGATCTGCTGAGCTGTATTGTAAACGGATGGTAGGGACAATGTTCTATCCCCTGGTCTCTCCTGCACAGGATCTAGCATATCGCGAGTGCTTAACAAATAGGTTCTTCCAATAGAGGGCCTAAACTTGGCCATAAACAGAATGTTTCATTAAACTATTCTGTTATTTTAACCTTTAACCTATTTTTGAAACAATTTATATATTTCTATTTTTCTTTCAGGTTCAGGATTACCTAAGGAGATTCGAAAGTATACCAGATATGCTTGAATTGGATCACCTCACAGTTTCAGGAGATGTAACATTTGGCAAGCACGTTTCATTAAAGGTGTGTTGTTATGAAATTTATAGATCTTACAGCTTTACAAACAGGTTTCATTTACTAGTCCTAAATTTACCTTTATTTTAAGGAATACTTCCTAGTCTGTACCAGATATTTATAAGATAGAAATACATTTTAAAAATGAAATAGCTTACTACAGTATTTAGTGTTAACAGTGTCTTCCATTGATATACAGCATAATTAAAATACAATCATAATAGTTGTATATAGGAATTTTGTTGAATACAGCATTCAAATGGAAAGCAAACACTAGTAAATAATTGGGCTGGCACTATTTTATTGAAATAGGACAATCTTTAAAAGAGAATCATTATTAAATTAGCATTAGTTCACTAAAGATGACTTTGAATCTAAATGAAAGTAGAAAAGTGAGAACTTCATTTATACTGAGTATAATCTATTCCTGTTAAACTAATCTATTGTCATCAACTATTATAAACAATAGTCATTCACATTACTTAGTACTTGGGTACTTTTATAACCATCATTACAGACTAGCATAAGAAGGACTATGGGTATAAGTATTAAAACTCAGAACCAAAGATACAATAGCTTTTTCTAATCAAGTATATTTTTTTAATCCCATACCTAGATTTCAGTTACTTAAATGAAGATTTTGAAAAAAACAAATATATATGTATGAGATATCTACATATATACAACCACACATCACACATATATAAAGAACTTTATTGTTGATATTGCCTCATCTAAACAGTTTCACTTAAGATATGAAAAATTTATCTGTAAACTGTTATGTAAATATAAACTAAGCACCCTTCAGTTTCCTTGTGAAGGCAAATAATGCTGGTGGCTTTGCAAGTAGTTCTTTGAAAGGGCCAGTCATGTTGTGGCACTGGGTTCACTTCGCACTCCTCGTACCACCTCTGATCATTCGAGGAATCTGGAACTACTGCCAGGATTGATACAGAGGACACATTACAGTTTTCCTTAACATGTTACTTGTTTTTCAAGTTTAATGTTTATACAGTTACTCCATTACCAGTAGAGTTCTACATAAACTTGATAATTGTAAGAAAAATCAATTGCATTTCAACTTCAGTTGCAATTACACTCTTGCTTTTTGTTTTCCCTGTCACTTAGGGAACAGTTATCATCATTGCCAATCATGGTGACCGAATTGACATCCCACCTGGAGCAGTATTAGAGAACAAGATTGTATCTGGGAACCTTCGTATCTTGGACCACTGAAATGAAAAAATACTGTGTACACTTTATACTAATCATGGGCTAGTTTCTTACAACAAAATGTTCTCTAGCATTCTATAATAGGCAGGTACTTTTATTGTGTTTACTGTACCTGCAGTGTTAATTTTTAAAGTAGAGTTTTCTGCAGTATGCTTTTATTTTAGTCTAAGAAAAGCACAGATGGAAGCAATACTTTTCTTCTTGGAAGAGGATCCTGGAAGTTCATCTTAAAGTGCAATATTGTTTAATCTTAAAACTGGGGCAGCTCTGCTGGGAAATCTTTTAACAGAGGCCTCAATGATGGTCACTTTGAATTGCTTGTGATTTCAGAAATAAAGCTGTGAAGCAATACATGTGTACACTTATACTTTTCAATGTTAACTTTATGAAATGGTGAAGAAAAATGGTATACTCTTGCTAAATAGTTACTATATCAGTTGGAAGCTTTATTCTTGGAATATTTATATTCACTGGCCAGTTACCTAAAAAATCAAGTTTTTGCATTTCTAAGAATCTTAACCATATCATTATTTCCATAGGAATTACATTTGAAGGTACTTATTAGTACCTTTCATTTAGTTCTAAAACTGGGGTGCCTGCCATGCTTTTCCACAGGCTCTCCATTTATTGAAACAAAGTGGTGTTTCTTTTCCCAGCTGAAAGAGCTGGGGTGGGCAGAGGTAGGGCATTTCTTTCACATCCTTGTTCTCTAGTATAATGGGTGGGGGTATAACTTTTTCAAAAGTTCCCTTTCCTTGAAGCTTGTTTGTCACTGAAAAATGTTCTTGAATAGCCTTTCAAATCAGGTCTACTAATAGTATAATTTGTTGCTTTTCTTTAAGAATCAATTACATTTTCCAATTCTTCCATACTTATTTTTCAGTCGGCTGCTTGTTTAAAGTTTACAGTATACTATTAAAAAAGTCTTTTAAAGTCTGGTAATTGTTTACAGCTTTATTTTAGACAGACAGTTAAGAACCAATGACATACCTCTGTAATGATAAAGGAAAGAAAACAGGCTTTCCTTTTAGGAGATCAAAGAGCACAAAATAAGGCTATTTCATTGTACATAATCACTACAAAGTTAGGCACTCTGATAGGGTTAGGCAAGATTCCTGGTGTGAGGTGAGACACAGGCACTTTCATTTGTAGCATGCTGCTGATTCTATTTTGAAGGTAACTTATAAGGTTTACCCTGGCCGGTGTGGCTCAGTTGGTTGGAGCATCATCCCATACACCGAAAGGTTGTGGGTCCAATTCCCGGACAGGGCACATATCTAGATTGCAGGTTCAGTACCCGGTTGGGGCGTGAATGAAAAGCAACCAATTTATGTCTCCCTCCCCACTCCACACACACACATACTTTTTCTTTCCCTTTCTCTCTTTAAAATCAATGAACATCCTCAGGTGAGGATTAAAAAAAAAAAGTCTTTAAATAACTTACTCATCACCTTGTATTTCTGGCCCCAACACAGCAGCTTATATTTTCTGTTTCTCCCTGGTCTTTGTTCATATACACATCGAAAGTAACTTAAAAACAAGAACCCAAGGGAGCCACACCGCATATGTTACATGTTAAAATGAAAACTCATAAGTAGGCAGAATATATAAAAATGTATTCTTACCTCTGCTAGAAATAAAAAAGGCAAAAAAACCCTTCATATTTTTTATAAAAATACAACTATTAAACTGCAGGCTTTCATATATCACTTCTGAAAAGTATTTAAATTAGCTCATAAATGAACACTAATACCTTATTCTTTATTACTTGTGATCATCCTTTCAAGTATTTAGACTGTTCTGGAGGCTTCACCCAGTGGTTGTAGAAGGATTCAATATGCAGCACACAAAGCCTAAACCTTGACACTGGTCACTGAAAAAAGACTGAATTCCTAAATCCAAGCAATCAAAAGATGTTTATTTTTTTATAGAAAGATCTGTAAAAAAATAATTTTCAAACAGTTTTACTTTCATAGAGAAAACTTTCTACAGAGATTGACTAAGATTTTAATATTTTAAATTGTACCATCATTAAATAAAGGTGGGACACCATATGAATTTCATTGCACTGGAAGAAATGCAAAGCATTTTTTAATATAAAGTATACAGAGCATTCTAGTCAACTACAGCTGTGTTACAGCTATGTGTTCTTTTGGATTTGGTCCAAAGAAACCTGAGTCTGTTTCCAGAGAGAATGAAAAATATAGACACCTGATCAGTTATTCCTCACTGAAGGAAGCATAAAACTGGCATTCCTTGTAGATCCCACTGAATCCCAGCTTCCCATCACTGACACTTTCCTTTTCCCCTTTTCCTACCCCAGTTCACTTGGGTTCCAGGTTCAGTTCTTGAATCACAGGCATCCATATTTTCTTAAACACATACATCCTATGGTCAGGCTACCCAGTTTTCCAGTATGTCATCACCTCTTCTGTTCCCAGATCTCAGCCATATTTAGGTCCAAATCTTTAAGGCCTTTTAAGGCTTGAAGATTTCCAGTGTAAAAAGCTACATCTGCTGTGACCAACCTAAACATTGGAGAGAAAATTATTTTTAATCTCACACTTTCTATTCAAATAAAGTAGCAATGCTCACAGAGTCAAAAGTCCTAGCCTAGCTGCTCGACTGTTACTTAAAATTCAGATTTCCTAGGGACCAAATGTCAATCAATATATCTTAGCAGGATTCCTGCTATCATATGTTCTATTTCTTTTTTTTTTTTTTCATATGTTCTATTTCAACAATAAATGTCTATAAAAAGAATAAACCAATGCAGGTTGGACTCCATTTCATAATTAATTCTGCCCAATAGATTTGTTTTATAAAATAGAGAAAATAACAGGTTAAACTGTTTTTTGATCAGTTGCCACTAAAGTATACATGTTTATGACTAATAAAATCACAGTATTGATAATCAATACAACACTTGATGAAAAGAGAATTACACTGATCTGTCACAATGCCTATCTCTGGAAAAAAAAAAATATTCCTGGCAAGAACATTTAAACACAAATATCAAAGCTCCATGCATAAAAAACAGGGTGGGTCTGATTATATTTTGAAAGATGTGGCCCATGGAAAAACAAATAGGAAACTTTGATTTAGTGGTTTGTAAAAGGAGGGAATCTGGCTTTAATATTTTAATGAACACGTAAGTTCGGGATTGCTAAACTACTACCTTGGGGCAAAGGTATTCAAGTACCCTTAATATTTGCACTACAGTCTAATTTATAAACACCTTTGGACTTATGCACTTAAGTTTTACCTTTTATCATATGGCAGAATTTACTAAGGACCATATTTTTTGTTTGAAATAAATTTAGGGTGCTTTAAAATCTATTTAAAAATTCACATTATACTTCTTGTGATAATATGGTAAGTACATTGGAACTGAAAGCAATAGTTAAAAAAAAAAGAACAGATTTTCTAAGGCAATAACCCTACATTAAAATTAAATACAAATCTACATTTTAAAATATCGTTATGTTTAATAAACACTATTTTTAGTCTATATGAGAAAGTGTATTGAAAATGTTTACATATAAACTGAAAAACTGATAAACATAAAACCAGACATTTGCAACATATATAACCAACAAAGGATTAAGTTGAGGGTATATGGAAAAAGCTAAAATCAAGAAAAATGGGCAAAGAATGTGAACAGGAAAAATCACAAGATGAGGACTCTGAATGACTAATAAATATATGAAAATATAACAAGCATTAGAAAATGCATATCAAAATAAAATACCATTGTCTTCCATCATATTGGCAACAAAAAATCCTAACAGCAAATGTTGGCAGGATACAGAGAGAGAAATGGTGGGAGTGTAAGCTTGGTACAGCCATTTGGCAGAACTTCTGACAATACCTAGTAGAGTGGAAATGTACATTTGCTCTAATCCACTTGTAAATATGTACCCTAAAGAAAAGTATGTACATATTCACACTTTTAGTAACTCTATGAAGGAATTAGGCAGACTTTATCCTCATTTTATAAATAAGGCACAAGGGTTATTTATAAAATAATGGTGACACAGCTACAAAGTAAGGCTTTGAGTTCTGTCTGGATAGGGGAAGACTATTGGGTAATCTAAGGAGTTGCTACTAACCCACCACACTGCTTCAAAACAGACATATAAGGTCAGGTAAGTAATTGACCATTTATAAAAACACTTTAACGTAGATAGATATATATATTATCTCCACAGAGAGGAAAAAAGCAAAAGGTTGCTGATTTTATAATTTTTGGGCTCCAGCATGATTATAGAAAAGGACAACATAATGAATAAAACCAATATAACAATTTGATATGGGCATAGTAAAAATATTTTGAAAACATACCCATTTTGAGGTCCTCCATCATTTATCACATTTAAATGAGACAACTGCTTTTTCAAGTGGAGTTTGTAACTTGCATTAATTCTTAAAAATAGCATCTGGAAAATAAATAAAACTTAAGTTTCTTAAAGCTCTACTGAAATAGAAGACAAAAGTATCAGGAGTTATCAATATCAAATCAGAAAAAAATTTTAAATAAGCTTTGTTTTGGCATATATCTTTAAAATGCTCCCTTGAAAATATTTTATTGCTAGTTCAGTGTAAGTTTTTGCCTTTAGCTGAATAAAAGCTCTTTTTCCCTTTTTTAGTACTATTTCTTTTCGTGATATGACATATTAATGCCTTTCTGCCCCTTAGAAGAAGTCCTCTGAGATATGTAAATGGCATATATCACAACAGGTAAAAAGAAATAGAGAATTCTGTAAAATATTAACTATGAATGTGACAGAGAAAACAAAAAAGCCTTAACAGTAGAGGCAAAGACACCTTTATCCTTCCAACCTGGTAAAATTACCTGAAAGTATTTTATTGCTCCTGCAGGCACACTTTTTAATGCAATGGCCCAATAATTCTTTGGGAAATATCTGACCTGAAATTATATACAATTAATCTATGGAAAATGTTTTGTCATTTTTGCCCAGCTTTGACAAGAGTTCCCTTTAAATTATGATGTAGATAAAAACACATGAGATACCTGTATGCCCAGCTCCCTGACCTGGTTAAGCCTTGCTCTAAAATTAGAACTCAGATGGCAAATCATGTTAGTCAGAGGTAGGGTATCTTATATGTGGAGTGGAAAGGGTGGCTTGGCTAAAGAGAAATGAGAAAGAAAGAGAGACCATAGTGGTTGTTCCATATCTTATGGATCCTCCTCAATCCTCAGCCCCAAATCATGAGGTCAGTATGATTAATGAAAAGTTACGGAAGCATGAATGTGCTAGTATGTAAGATGGAAGCCTGAAGTGGCATGGGAAAGGAGACTAGCAGGAGCAAGAGTAACTAAGAAAGCTACCTTTGCTCCCAAATAACATTTCCATGAATTGAACAAATTAGACAAATTGAAATAACAAACTTGTCTGAATAGCAAAAATCCCAGTGAAAGTTATGTTTATACGTCATACAAAAACTAGGATTATAACACTATCATTCTACAACTAGCCTATCTAATAAAGAGGGAATATGCTAATTGACCCTCATGCCATCACATACGGCGGCACCCACAGCCAATAAGAGGGAATATGCTAACTGAATGTCACACCCTCAAATATGGTGGTGCCCACAGCCAATAAGAAGGGAATATACTAATTGCTGCCACACCCTCAAAGATGGTGGCGCCCACAGCCACAAGATGGTGGCACCAAATCCCCTCAGCCCCACCGGGGCACCTGCCTCCGGAGTCCCCCAGTACCCTCAGCCCCCCAGCTGCCCAGGGCCGCCCGAGGCTCAGGTAACCAGAGCCGGCCAAGGCTTGCACTGCTGGCAGTGGCATCAGCAGAAGTGTGATGGAGCATCGCCTTCCCCTGATCACCGGGTCGCCCCCCGCCCCTGAGGGCTCCTGGAATGTGAGAGGGGGCAGGCTGAGGTGAGGGACCACCCCCCCCCCCTTGTCCGCTGCATGAATTTTCATGCTCCTGGCCTCTAGTCTGGTATAAGTGAATAAGCTAAACTAATGTGGGTAAAGAAGACTGGAAAAAAAATAATACTGGAACCTTTGAAGTACTGAGAGGGAACCAAGGGAAATGGGAAGTAGGAATGTCACTGAAGAGTGAAGAGACTGGCTCTCTCTGTCTCTCTCAAGCCAGTGCCTTCCCCTGTCCCCGTCCCCCAGGCATTACTCTTGCCTCTCTTTCTTCTAAGCTCCAAGAGCCCTTCTTTTGCCTCTGTAACTTGTTTCCTGAGCCCATTTCTTCTACACCTCACTTTTTCTACCTCTGTGACTTTCTAAATAAACTTTCTCTTATTTAAAAAAAAAAGGGGAGGAGAAACCAGATGGCGGCATAGGTAAACACCAGAGTCTGCTGCCTCGAACAACCACTTCAAAAATACAACTAAAAGACGGAACGGACATCATCCAGAACCACAGGAAGGCTGGCTGAGTGGAAATTCTACAACTAGAAGGAAAGAGAAAAGCATACCGAGACTCAGAGGAGGCGCAGTGCAGAAGTAAAATACTAAGGTGTGGAGGTGCATGCGGAGTGGGCTGGAGGCTGAGGGCACGGTTGTCGTTTTCAATCGGAAGAGAGTCTTAGGCTCTGAGCTCCAGTTCCAGGCGAGTCTCTGGGGACCCAGACTCATACGGGAGAAGTGGGACTGTCTGGCAATGGTCGGAACTCGAGGGCAGCTTTCTCTCGAAGGGGCTTGCAGCGATTACCAGGACATTGAGAAGCGGAGCCTCTGAGAGCAGCCATAACTGCTAGCCCCGCCCTGTTGATCCCGTGGGACCCGCCCTGCCCAAGCCCTGCAGGGAGGCTTTTGCTGGATAGCCTACGGCAGAGGCTAGATTAGCATCTCCCTAGAGATCCAGGAGCCACCCAGAGGTCAGAGTGGCACCATCCAGATTGCAGCTCCATGGAACCATAAAGGACACACTCAGGGGGCAGACTCAGTGAGCACCAAAGCCCCATTGAAGCAAGTCTTGCCCCGGAGGGGTGTCTCCAGCACAGAAGTTCTCCCACTGCAGACACAGCTGATTCTCACAGCCAATTGGTCTGGAGGTCAATTCCTCCCAGTGATACCTACAACAATCAAGGCTTAACTACAACAAGACTGTGCACAAAGACCACACAGGGGTGCACCAAGAGTGTCCTCCTCAGGTAATTGGGGAGGCTGACCACTGGTCCCTTTGTGGACACTTAGCACAGAAAACCACTTTATCAACATAGGGAAGCATAAAAAATGCGGAGACAAAGAAAAAAGACACAAATGACAGAAATGGAGGAAAGCAAACTACTGGATATAGAGTTCAAAACCACACTTTTAAGGTTTTTCAAGAATTTTCTAGAAACTGCTGATAAACTTAATGAGACTTACAAGAAATCTAATGAGACCCTCGAGGTTGTGATAAAGGACCAACTAGAAATTAAGCATACACTGACTGAAATAAAAAATATTATACAGAGACCCAACAGCAGACTAGAGGATCGCAAGAATCAAGTCAAAGATTTGAAGTATGAAGAAGCAAAAAACACCCAACCGGAAAAGCAAAATGAAAAAATAATCCAAAAGTATGAAGATAGTGTAAGGAGCCTCTGGGACAGCTTCAAGCGTACCAACATCTGAATTATAGGGGTGCCAGAAGAAGAGAGAGAGCAAGATATTGAAAACCTATTTGAAGAAATAATGACAGAAAACTTCCCCTACCTGGTGAAAGAAATAGACTTACAAGTCCAGGAAGCGCAGAGAACCCCAAACAAAAGGAACCCAAAGAGGACCACACCAAGACACATCATAATTAAAATGCCAAGAGCAAAAGACAAAGAGAGAATCTTAAAAGCAGCAAGAGAAAGAAAGTCAGTTACCTACAAGGGAGTACCCATACGACTGTCAGCTAATTTCTCAACAGAAACAATGCAGGCCAGAAGGGAGTGGCGAGAAATATTCAAAGTGATGAATGCCAAGAACCTACAACCAAGATTACTTTATCCAGCAACGCTATCATTCAGAATAGAAGGTCAGATAAAGAGCTTCACAGATAAGAAAAAGCTAAAGGAGTTCATCACCACCAAACCAGTATTATATGAAATGCTGAAAGGTATCCTTTAAGAAGAGGAAGAAGAAGAAAAAGGTAAACATACAAATTATGAACAACAAATACACATCTATCAACAAGTGAATCTGAAAATCAAGTGAATAATCTGATGAACAGAATGAACTGGTGATTATAAAAGAATCAGGGGCATAGAAAGGGAGTGGACTGACTATTCTTGAGGGGGGGAAAGGGGTGAGGGGAATGCGGGAAGAGACTGGACAAAACTCATGCACCTATGGATGAGTACAGTGGGTGGGTAGTGAGGGAGGAGGGTGGGGTGGGAACTGGGTGGAGGGGAGTTATGGGGGGGGGAAAAGAGGAACAAATGTAATAATCTGAACAATAAAGATTTAACTAATCAAAAAAAAAGTGAAGAGAACTCTGTGATATTTCTGTAGACGAAGACAGTAGGGACAGTAGGTGGATACTTCATAGGTGGAAGGTGCTAAAGACTACACATTTTGCTTTTTCCTGGTTTGTGCCTATTATAGATCACTTATGCTGATATAAACATTAATAAGACATTAATTTACTTTATGTGCCATCTGATTATTAACTATCACTAATTCCTCCCCTATCCAATTTGGGTTAATAATATACTTCATATTCATTGATAAATGACAATTCTGATTTTTAAGCTAATAACATAATAATTGGTGTAAACACAATCTGGGATCTCTAATACCCAATGGACAAATGGAAAATGTGCTTTTTACAATTGCTAACCATATAGCAAAGCTATTATTGCTTTGACTTAGAGTGAGGGGCACTGTGAAATCAGAAATTTTTATCTATATTCCATAAGTCAATATAACAACCTAAAATATAATCATATTAGAATATGAACTAAGCTTAATTGTGCCAAAAGTATGTAAAACATTCTAATTCTACATGCATATTATATATTATATATAAAAAGTAGTTTTAGGAATTACTACTTACTTGTGTTTGCTCTTCTGGAAGGAGGTCAATTATAGCTTCATGCATTTTTGTCATTTGCTTACAAATATTCCTGAAACAGGGAGAAGGAACAGGAGCTTTCACCTCATACTGGCAGGGAAAAATAAAGAAAATTATGTTAATGTCCCCACAGACAAAGATTTTCTGCCCCTATACATCTAATATAGTGCTTAAGCTCACACTTCAACTGTGATCTGATCTACCCCTGCAAATCTCAAGAACTTTTCATTAAATATCCTAATCTACTTTGAGAAAGACACATAACCTTGTGGCTAAGAACACAGGCTGCTTTCCTTAAGATGGCCTGCTTGGGTTCAAATCCCCGTTCTTCCAGCTGTTAGTTATGTGACATTGGGCAAGTTCCCTCATTTCTCTACATCTCAAAGGACTTGCTATGAGGATTTTAGAAGATGGTCTATAAGAAGACAAAACAGTGCTTGATACAAAATAATACTCAAATGTTAGCTACTAATCTGTCTCAATATACAATGATGAAGCATTAAAGTGGGCCCTTCAAATGAACAGATTTTTAAAACATGATTTTAAGAATGTGCCCTAACCGGTTTGGCTCAGTGGATAGAGCATCAGCCTGTGGACTCCAGGGTCCCAGGTTCGATTCTGGTCAAAGGCATGTACCTTGGTTGCAGGCACATCCCCAGTAGGGGGCATGCAGGAGGCAGCTGATCGATGTTTCTCTCTCATTGATGTTTCTAACTCTCTATCCCTCTCCCTTCCTCTCTGTAAAAAATCAATAAAATATATTTTTGAAAAAAAAAATGTTCTATTTCTTTTGTAGGTAGGCCAATATAATAATCACTAGAGGCCCAGGGCATGAATTCGTGCACTAGTGGGGTCCCTTGGCCTGGCCTGCAGGATCTGGCTGAAACCAGCTCTCCAACATCCCCCAAGGGGTCCTGGATTGCGAGAGGGTGCAGTCCAGGACGAGGGACCCCACTGGTGCACAATCAGGGCCAGGGAGGGATGCAGGAGGTTGGCCACCCGGGGAGAGACCGCAGGAGGGCTCCAGGGCGTGTCCGTCTCGCTCAGTCTTGATTGGCTGGACCCCAGCAGCAAGCTAACCTACCGGTTGGAGAGTCTGCCCCCTGGTGGTCAGTGCACATCATAGTGAGCAGTTGAGCGGCCTTAGCATATCATTAGCATATTACGCTTTGATTGGTTGAACGGACGAACAGACACTTAGCATATTAGGCTTTTATTATGTAGGATATTTACCCTAAGGTTAAGGAAAGACATGTTCCACAATGGTCTATACTAAAAAATTTAAACTTAGGTAAATTCATTTTCTTATTCTTACATCTAGAACAATACCTGGTATGATTTATATAATCATCTTCTGGTTCACCTTTTAGAATTCACAGCTTAAATTATATACTATTTTTATTTATGAGGCATATTTGTGCTAAATCTATTTTAGATATACTAAACTTATATAGTTTATTAAAATCATGAGCTCCAATATACTGCTGTAGCAGGTAGAAGTCACCATGTGACTGGACCAAGATAAGCAATGTTGTGACCATCCAAGGGTTTGTCTCTCTTCAGCCTAGAAATACATCAAACATCCCCTTGCTTTTCTTATTAATAACAGCTCTAAGACATAATTCACATACCATAAAATTTACCTTTTTTAAAGTATACAACCAATTGGTTTTTAGTAAACTCAGTTTCATAATCATCACCACTAATTTCCAAACATTTTCATCACTCCAAGAAATCCCATATTCATTAGCAGTCACTCCCTATTCCTCCCTCTCCTTAGCCCCTGGCAACCACTAATCTCAATAAATGGAATCAAACAATATGTGGCTTTTTATGACTGGCTTTTTTCACTTAGCATAGAGCTTTCAAGGTTCCTCCATGTTGCAGAAAGTGTCAGTACTTCATACTTTTTATGACTGCATGATATTTTATTGTACAACTGCCACAGTTTACCCAATCATCAACTGATTGACATTTAGGGTTATTTCCACTTTTTCGCTATTATGAATAATAATGCTATGAACATACATGGTCAGATTTTATTTTGTGTGGGTAAATTTTTTTCAATTCTCTTGGGCATATACCTAGAAGTAGAACTACTGGGTCATATGGTAACTATATGTTTAACTTTTTGAGGAGATGCCAGAATGTTTCCAAAGTGGCTGACCACTTTACAATCCCACCTAGCAGTGTATGAGGGTTCCAATTTCTCCATATCCTCACCAACACTTGTTATTGTCTGTCTTTTTTATTTCAGCCACCCTAGTAGTTATGAAGTGGCATCTCATATGGTAACATCCCCTTATCTTAACTACCCATCTATATTGGACTGAATTGTATTTCTCCAAAATTCACATTTACTTGGAACCTCATGAGGTCATACTGGATTAGAGTGGGCCCTAAATCCACTGATGTGTCTTTATAAAAGAAATGAGAGGGAAATTTAGACACAGAGACACACAGAGGGAAGACACCCATGTGAGGACAGAAGCAGAGATTGGAGTGATGCATCCATGAGCCCAGAAATGCCAACAACTGAGAGCAAGCTCAAGCTAGAAGAGGTAGGGAAGGATTCGTCACTAAAGCCTTCAGAGGAAGCATGGCCTGGCAATGCTTTGATTTAGAGCTTCTAGCCTCCAGAACTATGAAAGAATGCATTTATGTTGTTTTAAGCTACTCATTCTGTGGTAATTTGTTATGTCAGCCCTGGGAAAGGAGAAAACCCTCCAAGACCTTTCTTCACCCCTGCTTTCCCTAAAGATACTATTCTTTCCATCTTACCTTCCCCAATCTCATTTCTTTAGTCACCTCAACTTGATACTGTACCACTTTATTCTCAACCCTTAAAAAAATATGGTTATTGCCAACACCTAAACCACACTTCCCCACTATTAACAATCTTCTGAAATTTCTCTGGAAAAATCACTAAAGATGTCCTAACTTCTAAATTTAGTAACTCTTCTAGTTCCCCTTCCTCATTGCTCTGCAGTATTTCACACACTTGTACACTTGAAATACTATCCTCATGTAGCAGAATGCTTTCCTGGTTGCCCTTCTCCTTGCCTTCCTTTTTGTCTCCTGCCTCTTAAGTGCAGTTTCTTTACTTATTTCCCTTACTTATTTCCCTCCCTTTTCTCTCTCATCAACTGCATGACTTCTAACAAAGCTCTAGTCATGAACCACCTTATTGAGTTAAGTCATACATTTCCTAGATGTTCTATTCCGTAACCAAGTTTACCATGATCTTACCCAAACCTGATTTCCTTCCCTGTTTCAATGACTACTGCTGGTATTACAATCCTCCTGGTCACACAAACTTGAAATCTCCAACTTAGTTTCTATTCCTACTTTTCCTTGTTTCCTTGTATTAAATCAGAGATTAAGTCTCATCAAATGCACTTTCAAGTTATTCTGCATATGGGCACTCTAGATCAGAGGTTCTCAACCTCTACACTACTGACATTTGGGTCTAGATAATTCTTTGTTGTAAAGGCAGCCTGCGTATTGTAGGATATTCAGCAACATCCTTGGCCTCTCCTCACTAGTTACCATACCATATCCCACTTCCCAAATGTGACAACCTAAAATGTTCCCAATATTTCTGGATATCCTTTCGAGGACAAAATTGTCTCAGTTGAGGCTTTCAATTCTTCTCACCTGAAAAAAATGCAGTAGCATTTTCAGGGGTCCAGATATTATTTCAACAAATATTTACTAAAACCACCTGGAACATAGTAAACTCTGAATAAATATTTCCTTGGGTGTATGTATGCAGACATATGTTTATATGTAAGTACATGGCTATTTATGTGTCTTGTATGTGTATGCATACGTGTGTGTATGTGTATGCTTGAATGAAGGGGTCAGATACTCTGCTAGTTGGAGTATACAAAGATGAATTAGAGAAAAGTCCCTTTGGGGAGCTAAGTGTCTAAAAGTTAGTTGGTGGTCCAGAAAGCAGACATTGCATGATACAAGAACAAGGGCGAAGGACATTTTGATGGTAGCAGAGATGGCTTCCTGAGCAGCACACCAGGACTGCTGAGTCTTCAAAGGAAAAAAAAATTAAGTTAAAGTGAAACAGAGAGCGGGCTAATGGTTGCCAGATGGGAGGGAGGCTGGGAGACAGGGTGAAAGAGGTGAAGGGATTAAGAAGTAAATTGGTAGTTACAACATAGTCATGGGGATATAAAGTACAGCATAAGGAATATAGTCAATAATATTGTAATAACTATGAATGATGCCAGGTGGGTACTGGAAATATTGGGGGAAGAACTTTGTAAAGTATATGATTGTCTAATCACTACACTGTACACCTGAAACTAATCTAATCTAATAAAGCAAGAATATGCAAATTGACCATCACACTGTCACAAAGATGGTGGTGCTCATAGCCACAAGATGGCAGCGCCCAGTCCCCTCAGCCCTGCCAGAGTCCTGCAGTCCCAGGGTGGGAGGCAGCAGGCAGGCGGCACAGCCGGACCTGCCCCCAGGTGGGTCCAGCCATGCTGCTTGCCTGCTGCTGGAGTCCCCCAGTCCTTTCAGCCCCACTGGCAGCAAGCAGGCAAGCAGGTCCCGCAGAGAGCAAGCGGACAGTAGGGCCTGCTTGCTTGCCCGTCACTGCGGTGACTGGTGGGCAGGCCCCACAGAGAGCAGAGAACCACGGGGAGCGGGCCTAAGCCATCAGTAGGACATCCACTAAGGGTTCCTGGACTGGAGAGGGTGCAGGTCGGGCTGAGGGGCCCACCCCCCGCTCCCCTGCATGAATTTTGTGCACGAATTTCATGCACTGGGCCTCTAGTACAAAATAATGTTGAATGTAAACTGTAATTGAAAAATAAAATTAAAAGTTCTTAAAAAAATTAAGTGAAAGTATTTCAAATAGAGTACATACTTCAAAGCCATTGTACATACTATATGATTAACACTTCTAAAATGCAACTGTGTGATTCATTAGTTTATAAACTTTTGAGTTGTGCTTCTGTTTAAAATTTAGAAAGCTGCAAGAGTGTGCTGCTACTACCCTAACCACAAGAAAAAAACTGGAATAATTTATAAATAACTTCTTAAACTCATCAGAGAACAGAGGTCAAGGAAACCAAGGAACTAATTCCAAAGAGTGACAAAGCCCTCTAAGGAGATGGGACATAGCAACTGTCTCATAGGAATAAGAAGTGATCAACATAGAAGCAGATAAGAAAACAACAAACATTTTAACAAATTCTCAAAGGCCAAATGTGGACTAGCATAGAGTACATGAGGACCCTACCATAGGAGAGTCTGCACTCATGCACAAGGGTCTTCGGTAGGTGCTTATCAGCAACACTGGAGTCAGGACAGGAGACCAGAGAGAGATACATGCAAGCAGGAAGAGGTACCACCAGGGAAAAGTAACAAATGCCATCTACTTCCCTGAACCCTCTCCTTATACAAAGCAAAAAAAACTCAAGTCTCTGATAAAAGACACCAAACTCTTTCATCCCTGGAGTCTCTGTGTGAGGATTAGAAACAAAACATGCCTGTTCCAGAGGGAAGGAAGGAAAACACCTTAAGCCCAGGATCCTACACCAATCAACGCAGAGGCTGGCTACTCTTCGAGGAGGGATGGGAGCAAAGGCTTCACCTCTAAGGACTCACATGACCTGATTTTAGAATAATGTTACAGTACAGACATATAGATCAATGTTCAGACAGACATATAGATCAATGGAATAGAAGAGAGTCCAAAATGTTGTAAATTAACAAAAAGATAGTCTACCGATTTTTAACAAAGGTTCCAATAAAAAAGATAATCTTTTCAAGAAAAGGTGCTAGTTAGATTTGAAAAAAAACAAAAACAAAACTTTGACTTATACTTTGCACAACAGTTGTCCCTTAAACCAGCGGTTGCGGACCACCAGTGCTCTGTGAGGTCCGAAAGGTTGGCGACCACTGCCTTAAATAACACAGGCGTTAACTGAGAAGGTGTACTTATTCACATATTTTTAAAATCCTGGTTTGTTCAAGGGTCAGCCTTATTGATACAGGGTTGGTAATCTGCAGATGCAAAGAGCCAACTCTAGTTAAGATTTTGCAGGGTCTAAAGTTACATGCAAATTTCTAACTGCAGCAGGTGGGTGTCCCTAATCTCTACATTATTCAAGGGCCAACCATTTATACAAAAATCAACTAGAAATGGATGACAGACATATGTAAAACCTAAAAAAATAAAACTTCTAGAAGAAAACACTGGAAAATATCTTAGTTACTTAGGTTATTCAAAATTTCTTAGGACACAAGAAACATGAACAATAAAAGAAAAAAAATGACAAACTTAAGTTCATCAAAATTAAAAACTGCTTTGTAAAGTAGTTAAAAAAATGAAAAGCTAAGCCACGGACTGGGAGAAAATACTTGCAAACACATATTTAATAAAGGATTTGTATCCAGGGCATATAACTCAACACATTTAAAGACCTAATTTATTATTTGTTTGTTTGTTTATTCATTTATTTATAAAGTACATTTATTAAACCTGGGGACAGTGAAACAAGAAAGGGCTTAGGATAAAAGAAGCAACATGAGAGAACCTCAGTGGGGCTGCCATGGCTCACTGAAAAATAGAAGTCACAGTGACAGAAGTGAGTCAAGGTGTGGCTGCTACTGGCTTACTGCCAAGTCAGAGGAAAGGAGACAGGATCTGGGAGACAGGTTCAGCTCAGGATGAGCTGCTGCTGCCCATTGCTCCCCAGGTTGCAAGTCTTGTGAGGGCCCTTAGAACCTTAGAAGAAAAGCATGTCTGAGAAAGAAAGGTATGGGCGTGCTCCAGAGGGAGCCTGCCCCAATTTTTTAAAATAAGCAAACAATTTGAACACTTTACCAAAAGAAAAGATATGGATGTTCATCTTTGAAATCACCCCTCCCTCCCCTTGGACTCCTTAGAAGATGAATATCAACTATTTGGGCAATCTGAAGATTTTATTGAGTTTTTTTCTAAACCCTGAAGAATTTGATTTGTCTAGACAACTATGAAAAAGTCACAATGCCTTTAAGCAAAGCCAAATAATTTATATAAATCATTACCTTAGATAACAGCTTGTCAAATAAGCTATCCATTATCGCTACAAGCTTAGCTGATATTTCAGCTATGTGGTCATGGTAATCCTGTAATGAGAAATAACATTGCATTTCAAAGCCCTTGGGATACATCTAAAAAGATACTTAACAATTCAGGAATTAAATGTATGCAATTCCCATAGAAAATACATGAAAAAGTACCTTAGTGATATGATCAAAATGCCTAAGCATGCTATATTGCTTAGGCTGCAGCCGGGCTTCAAAATGAGCCCGGATCACAGGAATGTAGTGCACAATTAACTGCAAACAGCGTGAAGAGAGGGCTAAAGATCCAAGTGGTAGACATATCATGGAAAAACAAAAAAGGATATTAGTTAACTTTAAGTACATATCAAGTTAAGTAAAAAACATCAATAAATTTTATACAAACCCCAATTTATTTCATAAATGAAGAATATTGTAGCAGAAAGCAACATATTTGGTACTGAATAGTGTCATGAACATGCTGATTTTCCAAATGGACTCAAGTTGTATTACTGGCTTGAGGAAGCTGATGGCACAACTGATTTTCTCCTGACACTCATATATCTTTCACCCCAAAGTACTTTATACATAAAGCATCTTAACACTTTCTACAGTTGTGCAACTTCCAAATAACATACTTGCTAAAGTGGAAATTCCTCATAACATTTTCCCAGAAATTAATTTTTCAATTATGGTAATACATAAAAAGGGGAAGTAGCACTTGCTACTTTTAAAGCCTTTGGTCAGAGCCACAAGAACATCTACTAAAAACACAATGAGTACAGTAGCGTAATTATAACACCTCAGTTGTGAATTAAATTCAAGAATACATACCCAAATTTTTTGTAGTTATTGTTTTTAGTCCAACAACTTGCAGTGCACCAGCTCCCAGAACTAACTGACAACTTCTTGAATTGAAGTACTAACAAAGGAAGGAGAGAAAAAAATCCAACAATTTATTAAAAATTATTCTTCATATGTTGGCAATGTGCTAACAGTTCTAAAAATATGCATTCCTTTTTCCTCTCATTCATTGACCAAATGAATTTTCTAGTAGGAGCAAGTAGGATCTATTTATGTAATGACAAAAAAAAAGGGGGGTAAGGGTGTTCCTAAATGATAATATTTACTGTCTGGTAGAAAAAAGTTAAGAAATTCTAAAAATCAATTCTTCAGAAATTATCCTTTAATTTGCATTCACAGAACTAGTTCAGTCATTTTCCTCAGTCATTCTTACTGGATAGTCCTATTTTCAAAAGGATAACAAAATCTTTCTGGACTATAATATGACAACTCTATTTTGGGACCAAATTAATTGATAGATTAGACATTTGAAAAAAATGAAACCTTTTCTTCATGTTAGCAGTTAAAAATATCTGTTAATATGAAACAGCTGAATAAAATTATCACTACATTTTTATTTTACATCAATGGTTCTGAAAGAATGATTTAAGAAAAATCGCTAACCTTAGTGAGATGAATTTTGTAAAGTTCAGTGAATTCCTTCCATGCACATTTGAAACCAGTCCAGGTTTTTTTGACCTAAGTGGCCTCAGTCATGTTCAGCACCTAACGAACAAATCATCTCCTGTCTCCAATGTCATTAACAACTCTATGGGTGTAATGAGGAATCACTAAGTGTAGAGTGAGAAAGAAGCAGGTGGCCTTCTTCCAGTTACATGTGATTTAATCACAATTAAATGTCACAAAATTAATGTGTTAAAGATAACTTAAACTTGAAATGTCTTACAGTTGGAAGATAGGTCACACCCTAAAGAATTACTTCTACCAACTATGTTTCCATAACAGAGTAAAATCATACCCACCTTCAATAAATCTGACAGACGAGTAAGCATGTCAGTAGTAACAGATGGGATATTATCCACACACTGGCAATATTCAAGGATAATTCTTATCAACAACAATACAGTTCTATAAGAAAAGAAAGATGATTCAATAGGTAGTCAAAGTAAAAATAAATAAAACTGATTGAGCACACAAAAATCAACAATGATCTTGGTAACTGCTAAATTACATGTTTTACCTACAAGCTCAGCATAGTAAGTACTCATTAGGCTGGGGAGAGATTCCTAGGGTGCAAAATTAAGGAGGCACTCAATTTCAGGATCATGCAATTGCAGGGTTAGTACTTGCATGACATTGAGAATGAATACCTCCTTAAATTTTGTGCTGTGGGCACAAGACTCTCTGTATTTGCATTCACAGAACTAGTTCAGTCATTTTCCTCAGTCATTCTTACTGGATAGTCCTATTTTCAAAAGGATAACAAAATCTTTCTGGACTATAATATGACAACTCTATTTTGGGACCAAATTAATTGACAGATTAGACATTTGAAAAAAATGAAACCTTGCATCCTAATTCTCTTCAATAAAGCAGGTATCCCATTTTTTGGCCAATTCAGAAACACTGACAAAATAGGCCACCCAGTGTTTCTGATTATGTAGTAGATCCTCCATCATAACTGTTGAATTAATGACGGGAACCTAGTCCAGATTTTCTTAATGAGATCAAAGAGAAACTGTGGTTTCTAAGAGCAACTTAAATCTTAAGATGTTTATTGGTAAGTCATGTGGATAAAAAACAAAAGGGGCCTAGCTGGTTTGGCTCAGTGCATAAAGCATCGGCCTACAGACTGAAGGGTACTGGGTTCGATTCCAATCAAGGGCACATACCCAGGTTGTAGGCTTAATCCCCAGGAGGTGGTGTGCAGGAGGCAGCCAATCAATGATTCTCTCTAATCATTGATGTTTTTATCTCTCTGTATCCCTCTCCCTTATTCTCTGAAATCAATAAAAATATATTTAAAAAAAACAAAAACAAAAGGGGGTTCTTTGGAACAGTGGTCGCCAACCTTTCGGACCTCATGGACCACCAGTGGTCCGGACCACTGGTTGGTGACCGCTGCTTTGGAAAGTAATCTGAGGTGACCTAATAATAAATTCCCAACTAGACAGGTTATGGTGGGTGGTCTTGCTCCAGGCCTATAACTTTTTAATAAAGATTTATCTTTGCCTTGAGCAAGCCCCATCCATTGTTTCTGTGCATCTAGTCAGTGGTTGGCAAACTCATTAGTCAACAGAGCCAATTATCAACAGTACAACGATTGAAATTTCTTTTGAGAGCCAAATTTTTTTTTAAAATATATTTTATTGATTTTTTTACAGAGTGGAAGGAAGAGGGATAGAGAATTAGAAACATCAAAGAGAGAGAAACCTCAATCAGCTGCCTCCTGCACACCCCCTACTGGGGATGTGCCCACAACCAAGGTATATGCCCTTGACCGGAATCGAACCTGGGACCCTTCAGTCCACAGGCTGATGCTCTATCCACTGAGCCAAACCGGTCAGGGCAAGAGAGCCAAATTTTTTAAACTTAAACTATATAGGTAGGTATATATTAACTTAATTAGGGTACTCCTCAGGCTTAGGAAGAGCCACACTCAAGGGGCCAAAGAGCCGCAGTTTGCTGACCACTGCCTAGGGCAGTGCTGATGAACCTATAACACGCCTGTCAGAGGTGACACGCGAACTCATTTTTTTGGTTGATTTTTCCTTGTTAAATGGCATTTAAATATATAAAATAAATATCAAAAATATAAGTCTTTGTTTTACTATGGTTGCAAATATCAAAAAATTTCTATATGTGACACGGCACCAGAGTTAAGTTAGGGTTTTTCAAAATGCTGACACGCCGAGCTCAAAAGGTTCGCCATCACTGGCCTAGGGAATAACAGTGTTGCATCTTCTTTTATGTAGGAAATTAAGGAGGGAGGGGAAGAAAGATTACATGGAGGTGGGAGAAAGTAAGGTGAGGATGGAATTACAGGACAATTAACAAGATTATGTGCTCTCTTTAGTGTGGTTAGACTTACTTCAAAGGTGTATTAACCTATGCCCTAACCAGTTTGGCTCAGTGGATAGAGTATCACCCTATGGACTGAAGGGTCCCAGGTTCGATTCCGGCCAAGGGCATGTACCTTGGTTGCGGGCACATACCCAGTAGGGAGTGTGCAGGAGGCAGCTGATCGATGTTTCTCTCTCTCATCGATGTTTCTAACTCTCTATCCCTCTCCCTTCATCTCTGTAAAAAAATCAATAAAATATATTTTAAAAAAAAAGGTATATTAACCTAGATCAGTGGTCAGCAAACCTCAGCTCGCAAGCCACATGCGGCTCTTTGGCCCCTTGAGTGTGGCTCTTCCACAAAATACCACGTGCGGGCGCGCACGTATAGTGCGACTGAAACTTCGTGGCCCATGCACAAAAGTTGGTTTTCGGCCTGGGCAAGTCTATTTTGAAGAAGTGGCGTTAGAAGTGGGGGGGTGTTGGTCGGTCGGGTGACGGGATACGCAGTGCCGGGGAGGCGCGCAATTCACGCATGAGTTGGGTGAGCCAGTCAGTCAGCAGTCTCATTGTGCTATGGTTAGTGCTAGTTGCATCCACAAATCGCGCGCGGGTGACAAAAGTACCTACTCGAAGCATCAAGTTACCTGTATTTTTCCAACCAGCTGCAAATCCTACAGGTATTTTTGTCATCAATTTAAGAATTCTAATTATTTTGTGTTGGTGGCTTTATTATTATAAAATGAGGATGTTTTTAGCAAAGGCCAGCTTAGGAGTAACCTAATTAAGTTAATAACAATGTACCTAACTATATAGTTTAAGTTTAAAAAATTTGGCTCTCAAAAGAAATGTCAATCGTTGTACTATTGATATTTGGCTCTGTTGACTAATGAGTTTGCCTATCACTGCCCTAGAGCACTTGAGATCTTGCTTCCTGGCATATGTCTTCAGTTTGGTTCAAATAAACTCTTATAAAAATTCTCTACAGGACTGGACATTTCTTACATTGACAGTCACAAAAGATTCTTCAAAGATGAGAAAGGATATATCATTAGCAGGATATATCAGAAGTTGAAAAGAGAACTTTAAATTATTTGGAAGTTTTTTCTTTTATTGATTTTAGGGAAAGAGAGAGGAGGAAGAGAGGGAGGGAGGGAGAGAGAGAGAAACGACGATTTGTTGTTTCACTTATTTATGCATTCATTGGTTGCTTCTTGTATATACTATGACTGTGGATCGAACCTGAAACCTTGGTGTACTGGGAGGGTGCTCTAACCAACTGAGCTACCTGGCCAGGGCTCTTTGGAGGGTTTTAAATTGTTAACCCAAAATTTCCAACTTACATCAAGTGGGAACTAAAAGACCTATGTTTTAAATAATTTACTTAACTAATAAGGAAAAATGTGTCACTCACCCAACAACAGCATACTGTTGTCCCTCAACAATGAGAACTTCAGCTGGTTTCCTTTCTTCTTTAGCTAGAGAGCAAAGCAAATAAACAAGAAAGACATAAGTACAAGATAAAACAAAATATTATAGAAAAATTTAAACTAGGAAAAAAATGGAATAAGATAGTTGCTCTATAGGGCCGGAAACTGTCTCATATCTGAAAATAAATACTCCTCAGGAAACAATTTGGCACAGAATCAATAATATACTAAGTTTGAAATCAGAGAGATTTAGATTTGAGATCCAGTACCGCCAATTACTAGACTCATGACCTTGGGCCAATTAACATATTTGAGTTTCAATATCTATATCAATTATACATGGATAACAATATTATCTTTCAGGGCTGTTGTTAATGATAGAGATAATGATTACAAACTGTTTATACTCTAGGTCTGGCACATGATACATGATCAGTAAGTAGTAAAGCAAAAACAAAAATGTTAGTTTGAAAAAGCAGAACATTTCAACTGGATGTCTTTATTACAAAATGCAAGTTAATTCCTATATTCCATGGATACAATATATATTTAATTTCAAGATTTTAATCCAGAAGCTATTTTCAGCATACAGTATTTCTTTTTTTAAAAAAAAATATATTTTATTGATTTTTTACAGAGAGGAAGGGAGAGGGATAGAGAGTCAGAAACATCGATGGGAGAGAAACATCGATCAGCTGCCTCCTATACACCTCCCACTGGGGATGTGCCCGCAACCAAGGTACATGCCCTTGACCGGAATCGAACCCGGGACCCCTCGGTCCGCAGGCTGACGCCCCATTCACTGAGCCAAACTGGTTAGGGCCAGTATTTCTTATTATAAAACAAAATTCATCATGTTGAGGTGAAAAAAAGGTGCACTGGATTATTACCTGAATCAGCCAAATTATCATGCTTCCCTAAGCTTCAAGTCCCCTTTAAGCTCTAAGACATTTGTGAATAATAAAGGGGCTATGTACAAGTTCAATGACAGAACGTAACTCCATAGAGCAGCGGTTCTCAACCTGTGGGTCGCAACCCCTTTGGCGGTTGAACGACTCTTTCACAGGGGTCGCCTAAGACCATCCTGCATATCAGATATTTATATTACAATTCATAACAGTAGCAACATTACAGTTATGAAGTAGCAACGAAAATAATTTTATGGTTGGGTCACAACATGAGGAACTGTATTTAAAGGGCCAGAAGGTTGAGAACCACTGCCACAGAGTGATCTGATCACAAAATCCAAACTGGGCAGTTCATGAAGGGTAGTCACACCTCAGGCCTATAACTTTCCTAGTAAAAGGTTATCTCGGCCTTAAGCAAAATCTGTCCATTGTTCTTGTGGTTCTAGGATCTAGGTTAACACACCTTTGAAATGCCTCTTTTTTCAGACTCCTTGGAAGTGTAACCATCCTCCAAAGAGAACACAATCTTAACTATCCTATACTTTGCTTTCTCCCACCTTCATGTAATCTTCCTTACATTCCCTCCTTCATTCCAAATGTATAAAAAGAAGTGCAAAACTGTCATTTGCTGAAGCATTTGAGATCTTGCTTTTCAAATGCCATCAGTTTGACGCAAATAAGCTCTTATAAAAATTCTCTACAGGTTTGGACATTATTATGTTGACACATTAAATGTCTACTTCCTCATTTCTTCAAAGTAAAGAAATTCAGTGTGATATAATGTGTAATCACAATTCACTCTGTATGTCATATTAAAGTTTTTGAGGACAGGAACTATGTCTTAACCAGTTCTCTACATTGCAGAGAAGAGGCATAGCATAGCAGTTAAGAGAAAGGGCCCTAGAGTCAGTCTGCCTGAATCTGGATCTCAGCTCTACCACTTCCTAGCTATGTAAGCTTAGGCAAGTTGCTCAACCTCTTTGTGCCTCACTTCACATATTTGTTAATTGAGAATACTAACAGTGACTACCTTGTGGACCTGTAAATGAGATAACAATATAAAGTGCTAGCATCAATATGAACTACTATCCATTAACCTTCATTTCCCCAATGCCTAGCCAAGTAACCAGTAATTCAATAAATGAATGGTGGATACATACATAATAACCAAGGATCCCTAACTTGGTAAGACCTAGTAAAATGTTAATAAACTTCTAATAGCTTATACTTTCTTCTCTGAGGAAAGAAAAAAAAGACTGGAACAGAAGCAGGGTATATAGAGAAACTTCTACTTTTAGTATTCTTCAACAGGAAATGAAAATAAATAGTCCACTTTGCAGAAAAAATACACAGTTAATTCAATCACATTATATAATTTTAATTAAAAAATCATGTTTACATGACAATGGATTGCAAGACTGAGCTGCTCATGTCTGAGTGACCTAGTACAGTACCCTTCCTTAATAGAAAGTTGATCAAATGTAGCTTAAAAGAGCAGCAGATGAGCAATAAATCTTTATAATTTTAAACTTGAGATTTAGAATGATCAGAGTGTTTTATTTTTCTTTCAGTTTTTGCTACTTGAGTGTTTTTGCTTTGCTAATATCATAAAATCAATTTAAAAATTCTGACCACCACCCAGCACTGTTGTTATCTACTAGCAATGGCCACAGGACAACAGAAATTTACTTAATTCTTTCCAGTCCTCCCTCTCTATGAATTAATCTATTTTACACCTGTCGTTAACCCTCCTCTCTTGCCACAGTGGTAGAAGAGACAGCCTTTCTCCTGAACTCTAGAGTCAATTCCAGGGTAATTGCTCCATAATCACTATGTCATTCTTATCCTAAATTAATCTTCTTCCTCTGTTAAGCATAAAAATATAACTATGCTCCTCCTATGTTAAAATTCTTCTCTCAACTCCCTGAGTGGATTAAGGTAAAAATCTCTAATTTATCTTATATCTCTAGCTGTTGCTTCATCACTTACTTAAACAGCGAAACTTGTTGAAAAGTAGGCTACACTTGTCTACCCTTCCTCACCTTTTGACTTTCTTAGCACTGAATGACAATCTGACTCTATCATTCTATTGAATTAATGTAAGACTGCAAATGATCTACATGTCAAACTAGTGGTCACTAGATTTTACTCCATCTTTCTATTATGTGCAATTGTATTTTGTACAAATGTAAAGTCTACAATTTAAAAAATATTTCTATGGAAAAATATTAAATTTTCATTAAGTGCATAAACTGAAAATGCAACTACCCCCTCCATGAAAACTATTCAAGGACTTCATAGTTTTGAATCTGGTATTACAGGATAAATTGTAAATAACTTTACATTATTATCATATGACAATTCCACTTCATATAAAACCCATCCGGTATTTGATACCAATGACAATTCTCTTCTTGAAACTCTTAATTTTTTAATTCTATGTTCTTCTGAGTTTCTTCCTACCTCTCTGGCTTTTCCTTCTTAGTCTCCTTCATAATTTTCTTTTTCTATGATACTTTACATTTTTATTTTCTTTACTGCATCATACTACATTACTTGCTAATATACTGTGTCTAATGTGACTGCTAATCTGTATTTTTTCATTAGACTTAATCCTTTTAAAGTACAACTATAACTGCTATCCCTGTCTCAATATCTGACACACAGAAGCTTACTTGTGCTGTACAAATAATTGTACTGAATAATATGGTACAGTGGTTAAGAACATAACTATGAAATGATAGGACACTGGTTTCAAATCCCAGCTCATCACATTTATACAAAATTTCTTAACCCTTCAAAGCTTCATGCTTCCTCACTTCCTCATTGTTAAACAACCTAACAATAGTATCTTCATAACAGATTGAGTTTTAAAACTGGAGTTTGAAAAAGCACCTGGTACAGTGTCTGGCATATGATTACCCATCAATAAATATCTAAATTATAAATTACCACAGATACCTTTCCAGTCAACTACTAACTAAGCTGGGAGTATTAGTTCTAGGCTTTTAAAGAGGTACTGTCAATTAATGAAATATTAAGCATTCCCACAAAATGAACAAACAATATAAAATTGGAAGAGTGTGTGAAAAAATACACATACCCCCTGACTTTTTTTCAGGTAAAGCAATCTTTCCATCTGATAGAGAATCAACAAGATCCTGAAATTCTGCAGGAACATCAGCTTGTTTCCAGCGCTCATTGTCTAAAAGGAGGCTATTTAAAAGTAAAAAGAAAGATAAACATTAATAACATTTTAATGCCATTTTTCTTGGTTGAAAAGAGCTGAGAAAATACATAAGACTTTTGTTATATCTTTTAATAATAAAAACTACAAATAAGTTTAATTCAAGTAGAGTTCATGCAATACAAGACACTGAGTTTTTAAACAGCAATGGTTATTAGCTATATTGTTAGTACATAAGACTTAAAAGTGCTGAACACCTTAGTAAATTGAAAGCATTCATAAACAGTATGAATACTTTCAGAAAATATTTCTCTTTTTATATCTCTTAGCCTAACCAAGAAGAGTGATGAAACATAATTATTTTCACTTTCAGTGGGGGGAAAAGGCAATCTATTAAGGATCTTCCTGATAAATATTTTAATGGGAATAAACATTCTAACTTCATTTTGAAAAGGCAAAAACTGTGATTTTTGATTCCAAATCTGCCTTTAATTAAAAAGAAAAAACTTTGTCAGGAGTTTTGGTTGGCCAAACAGTTAAGTTTCTTCTTTTAAATATAAATGTGTTTTTGTAAAGAAAAGGGGGAAAAAATGAAGGACAAAATAGACATGGTAATGATACCTGAGCTTGGTTTTTCTCTCTTCATGAAACCTATTTACAAATTTATTAGCTTGGCTCTGAAGTGTTCCAAGTAATGACATGCTTTTTCTTCCACAGATCTGTTCAGTGTCTAAAATGAATGTTTCCATTAACCTAGAAAGTGTTATGAATTCCGTGGAATTCAGCTTCTCAAGAAAACCATCCTAAATTTTAAAGATAACACAAAATTCGTGACAGTTAGTATATCACCAAATATGGATATGCTACAAAACCACTCAGTTTGACAAATGTTAATATTAATTATTTTATATTTAATATATTAATTCATAAAAATTATTTTGAAATCATTTTTAATTATGCCAATACTTTAGTCTCAAAAATTGAATGTAAAAAGCTTATCTGAATTTTATCCCAACCCACTTAAAATACAGCAGCTCAAATAAATTCACAACATCATGTAAAAATTTCACAATATTGGAGTTCAACTAATTTTAATAATAAATTGTTTGACTAGTTATATTCACATGTACAAAATAGCATTATTAATTTCATATTAATTATTAAGGTATATTTCAAAATAAGTCTTTTATTAAATCATTTATTTGAAAAGAATACTTGAATACGTTTTCCTATTTCTCGTATTTGGATTATTTTAACATCTGCCTAATAATCTTATTAAGTGTTAAAAATATAATATGCATTATGGGGAACATAGGGACATAAGCAGGGATATGATTCCAGATTTTCAAATAATTACACTATATATAAAATATTAAAAGCTTTATCAAAACAACTAACCTTTGCTCTTGACATGAGAAATTTGACAGCTCGATCATGGCATATGTCTGAGGCACTATACAGTAACTCCTGGATATTATTAGCCAGCTTTCCTAGTTCTAAGTCAGTTAATTTCATGTCTTCATTCACCCTGAAAATGATCAAAAATAGATTAAGTCAGGGAAAGTTGTAAACACATTGTTCTACATAGGTGACATATCAATAAAAAACAAAACGCTATAAAATTCTCATTTGAGGAAAAATTCTGTGATGTACCAAATACTTTTTTTTGGTGTGGTGAAGGATCTATCACTTAAACAAGTCAAGACAATACAAATATATTTACCCTAATCTGATATAAGAATAATTTTCTCTTTCTACTAATATTTTTAATAGTTAAGTTCAGGCTCTGGTTGGAAATTTTGCGAAAATAATAGCAAAAAAAATTCTACTTAGGTATAAAGTGGTTGCTGTAATAAGTTGTGCACGGGTGTTTAAGATGATACAATGGAAGGAGGAAAAAAGGAAGGAATGTTATTTAATGACAAACAAGCTCTCTTTTTACTTACAATTATGAATGTTTGTTAACATTCAGTTTAACTGAACTAACATCTCCTGAGCATTTACTATGTTTAAATGCTCGGCACTGGAGAGGATATAATCACTGCCCTCAGAGACCTTAAAATTGAACATAAGTATTTATAAGATACTAGAGGCCCGATGCACAAAAATTTGTGCACTCGGGGGGGAGAGGGGGTCCCTCAGCCCGGCCTGTGCCCTCTCGCAGTCTGGGACCCCTCGGGAGATAACGACCTGCTGGCTTAGGCCTGCTGCCGGGTGGCAGAGGGCAGGCCCAATCCCTAGGTGCAGCCCCTGGTCGGGCTCAGAGCAGGGCTGATTGGGGAGTTGGGGTGCTGCCCCATCATGCACAGAGCAGGGCAGATTGGGAGGTTGTGATGCCACCCTCAGTCACGCTCAGGGTAGGCTGATTGGGGGGTTGGGGCACCGCCCCCTGTCACACTCAAGGCAGGGTCGATGGGGAGGTTGCGGCGCCACCCCGTCACGCACAGAGCAGGGCCAATCAGGGGGTTGGGGCGCTGCCCCCATCACACACAGAGCAGGGCCCATCAGGGGGTTGGGGCACCGCCCTCTATCACCCACAGAGCAGGGCCGATCAGGGGGTTAGGGTGCCGCCACTCTCACACTAAGGGCAGGGCCGATGGGGAGGTTATGGCTCTACCCCATCACACACAGAGCAGGGCCCGTGGGGGGGGGGTTGGGGAGCTCCCCCCTATCAGGCACAGAGCAGGGCTAGTCAGGGGGTTGGGGCCCCGCCCCCTGTCACACACAGAGCCGCAGGGCGATCAGGGGGTTTGGGCGCTGCCCTCTGTCACGCTGATCCCGGTGCTGGGAGGCATATTACCCTTTTACTATATAGGGTAGAGGCCTGGTGCATGGGTGGGGCCGGCTGGTTTGCCCTGAAGGGTGTCCTGGATCAGGGTGGGGGTCCCCACTGGGGTGCCTGGCCAGTCTGGGTGAGGGGCTGAGGGCTGTTTTCAGGCTGGGAGTGACTGAAGTTCCCAACTGCTCCTTTTTTTCTTTTTTTTTTTTTTTATTCTGGGCCAGCTTTACCTTGAGGCTTGGCTCCAGCTCTTAGGCCTCAGCGGCTCAGTAGGTTTCTGGCCTTTGCTTACAATGTTGCGAATCTGCTGGCTGAAGTCTGGCAGTATTTGTTACAATGTTTCTTAAACTGCCTGCTCAGAGGCCTGCAGCCGCAGGCGGGGAACGTTGGTTTCCTCCAATGATCCTCCGTCACTGAGGCAAGCAAGCCTCATGTTAGTTTCAAGCTGCCTGGCTGCCGGCCGCCATCTTGGCTGACAGTTAATTCGCATATCTCGCTGATTAGCCAATGAAAAGGGTAGCGGTCGTACGCCAATTACCATGTTTCTCTTTTATTAGTGTATATTATGCATTTTTTCCAGTTTTGAGAAAGAAATGTATCACTTTCAATTTTTATATATTTTCCCCTGGTATATGTAAAGATCACAGATTCCATGGCAACAATTCAGTTTATGTAAACCAGGTTAGTGCCTTAGCATCATTTTCTCCCTTTCAGTTGAATTAAAATAATTTTCAAAGATATTATAAAGAGGCTCTGATGTATATTAATTTTTAGGCAAACCACTACTTTAACAGGATTAAGTAAGGTATTAATGAAAGTTATTTCCTGCTATCCTTCAAAATTATAATATCACTAAATTTATTTACTAATGTTCTAAAATAATAGAGGGGTTAATATTCTTAAAGTACTCTCACAAATAGTAATTTGTTTGGTTCTCACATTCTGAGGCAAGTATGTAAATATCTTCTTTATAGATGAGGACACTGAATCTCTAAAGGTTTAAAGTGACCTACCCAAAGTTACAAAGATGAAGAGGATGAGACCAGAATACAGAATTAGTGTAATTTTATTTCCAACTAAAGGCCCGGTGCACAAAAATTTGTGCACTCGGCGGGGGGGTGGGGGGGGTGTCCCTCAGCCCGGCCTGTGCCCTCTCACAGTCTGGGAACCCTCGGGGGATGTCCACCTGCTGGCTTAGGCCCGTTCCCCGGGAAACCAGGCCTAAGCTGGCAGTCAGACATCCCTCTGGCAGCCCGGGAGCCCTTGGGGGATGTTCACTTGCCAGTGAGGAGCAGGCCTAAGCTGCAGTAGGACATCCTTAGCGCTGCTAAGGAGGCGAGAGAGGCTACCACCACCACCGCCATACTGGTAGCCATCAGCCTGGCTTGTGGCTGAGCAGAGCTTCCCCTATGGGAGGTCACTGACCACCTGGGGGCAGCTCCTGCACTGAGCGTCTGCCCCCTAGTGGTCAGTGTGTGTCATAGTGACCAATCATTCCCAGTCGTTCTGCTGTTAGGGTCAATTTGCATATTACCCTTTTATTATATAGGATCTGCTAAATTGCCTCTACTCCAACACTTACTTCTACATAGATCAGGGGTGGGCAAACTTTTTTACTCAAGTGCCACAATGGGTTCTTAAACTGGACCGGAGGGCCGGAACAAAAGCATGGATGGAGTGTTTGTGTGAACTAATATATATTCAAAGTAAACATCATTACATAAAAGGGTACGGTCTTTTTATCTTTTAGTTTTATTCATTTGAAACGGGCTGGGTCTGGCCCGCGGGCCGTAGTTTGCCCACGGCTGACATAGATGGTCCAATACTATTTCAATACCAGCTCCTACAAACTGCTTAAATTTCAAAGTTCAAATTTATTATTAAAATAAAATTTTATTTTCTGAAGGATTTCTAAAATAACCACAGAATGATTAATAATTTGGAACTCTTGGCAATATGCTACCAATTCACAAAGATATAAGAAAATAGCAAATGAAAAACAACTCAAGTCTTTAAAAAGTAGGATGACAATTTACAAAGCCGAAAGTGCATGTGTGTTTTTTAAAGTCATTTATTTAAATTACTAGAGGCCCGGTGCACAAAAATGTGTGCACTCAGGGGGATCCCTCAGCCCAGCCTGTGCCCTCTCACAGTCTGGGAACCCTCGGGGGATGTCGACCTGCTGGCTTAGGCCCGTTCCCTGGGGGACCAGGCCTAAGCTGGCAGTCAGACATCACTCTGGCAGCCCTGGAGCCCTCGGGGGATGTCCACTTGCCAGCGGGGAGCAGGCCTAAGTTACAGCGAGACATCCTTAGCACTGCTGAGGAGGCGAGAGAGGCTTCCACCACCACCGCTGTGCTGGCAGCTGTCAGCCTGGCTTGTGGCTGAGCAGAGCTTCCCCTATGGGAGGTCACTGACCACCTGGGGGCAGCTCCTGCATTGAGCGTCTGCCCCCTGGTGGTCAGTGTGTGTCATAGTGATCAGTCATTCCCAGTCATTCTGCTATTAGGGTCAATTTGCATATTAACCTTTTATTATATAGGATAGAGGCCAGGTGCACGGGTGGGGGCCGGCTGGTTTTCCCTGAAGGGTGTCCTGGGTAGGGTGGGGGTCCCGCTGGCCAGCCTGGGTGAGGGGCTGATGGCTGTTTGCAGGCTGGCGAAGCCCCTCAGTGGGGACCCCATGGGGGTGTGGCCAGCCTGGGTGAGGGGCTGAGGGCTGTTTTCAGGCTGCCCACAGCCCTTTCAGGCTGGGGTGGTCCCGCTGGGGTGCCTGGCCAGCCTGGGTGAGGGGCTGAGGGCTGTTTTTGGCTGGCCACACCGCCTTCAGGGTGGGGGTCCCCACTGAGGTGCCTGGCCAGCCTGGGTGAGGAGCTGAGGGCCGTTTTCAGGCTGCCCACAGCCCTTTTGGGGTTCTGCTGGGGTGCCTGGCCAGCCTGAATGAGGGGCTGATGGCCGTTTTCAGGCTGGCCATGCGCCTGGGCGACCAAAGCTCCAAGCCTCTCCTTTTTTTCTTTTTTTCTGGGATTTATTTATCTTCTATAATTGAAACTTTGTAGCCTTGAAACTTTGTAGCCTTGAGCAGAGCTGAGGGCCGGCCAGGGCAGGCGGGAAGCTTGGCTTCCTCCATCGCCCGGGACAACCCAAGCCTCCTGCTCGCTCCAGCTCTGTGGCCACACCATATTAGTTGGGTTAGTTTGCATACTCGCTCCTGATTGGCTTGTGGGCGTGGCTTGAGCATAGCAGAGGGATGGTTAATTTGCATGTTTCTCTTTTATTATATAGGATTGGTAATTTTGCTTTATAAATTGATTTTTAATTTTAAGACTAACTGGATCCTTTTTTTATGTTAATAGGGGAAAAACTGCACAAGTGTTTCTGGGTGTACATACGAAAGAAGTGAAAGCAGTATCTCAAAGAGTTTTTGTACACTCATGTTCAAGTAATAGGACCAACAATAGCCAAGAGATGGGAGCAACCCAGGAATCCACTGATAGATGAATGGATAATATTTCATTGCCCATGCATACAATAGAACAGTATTCAGCCTTGAAAAAGGGAAATTCTGACACATACTACAACATGGTTGAACCTTGAAGACATTATGCTAAGTGAAATAAGCCAGATACAAAAGGACAAATACTGCATGATTCCACTTATATGAAGTACCTGGAGTCCAACTCATGGAGACAGAAAGTAGAAGGGTGGTTACCAGAGGGTGGTTAGAGGAAGAAATGGGGAGTTGTTAGGTACAGAGTTCCACTTTTGCAACATGAAAAAGTTCTAGAGACAGGTTGCACAATGTGAATATACTTACAACTACTGGATTGTACACTTAAAAAATGGTTAAGATGACAAATTTCATATATTTGGTGTGTGTATTTTTACCACAATTTAAAATAACTTGTTTTTTTAAAACCCACAAAATTTTCTAATCCTTTACATTATGTTTTCTTTCCTATTTACCAATTGGGAAATTACTTACTCTTTTGTGCCAATATCTGCATTGCAATAAATTTACAAAATTGTAGATTTTGAAAATGTAAGAAAATAAGGAAAATCTACCACTAACAAAGATGAAATGTTAGATATCATTTTTGCATGTGCTACATCCACAGCACAATTATATACTGGGGGGGAAAAACATTCCATACAGGTCTAGCCAAAGCCCTTGTAAGAAACATATTCAATCCATCACCTCTGTGGGCTGGATAGTTCTCAGACATTTATGTGTCTATGGAACACAGGAGGAACCATCTGGAGAACCTGTGTTACCATGTTGTGGGAACATGTAATTGGGGAAAGCCTGAGAAGCTTCAAAGTATAAAGTGAGCCACAATGGAGGTGGCAGGGGAGGGATATAAACTATGAGACTGCACCTGATTTAAAGGAATCTCAAAAAGTATAGCAGACTACTTTGCTATTTTTCGATATCTAATCTCTCTTCTGACATAATAATAGTTTTAGCTGATAAATAGACAACAAACTAAAGACTTTATTTATTTCTCAAGCCTCCTTTACAACTAGATAGTCATGTGATAATATGCTGGCCACTAGGGTATGGGTGGAAATAATAGTGCAAATTCTGGATTGTACTCTTAAAAAGAAAAAAAAGGATAAAATATTAACAAATCTATGTGCAGGCATAGAGACTAAGAAATCTAAAATCTAAATGAATTTGCAGTAGACTAAAAATAATCAAGGCAATCTTGGAAGAACAATAAAAGAGGAGAAATTATTCTACCAGATATTGAGACTAATTAAAAAGCTATAGGGAGAACCAAGATGGCGGCATAGGTTAACGCCGGACTTTGCTGCTTTGAACAACTACTTCAAAAGTGAAACCAAAAAACGGAAGGGACATCACCCAGAACCACAGGAACGCTGGCTGAGTGGAAGTCCTACAACTAGGAGGAAAGAGAAACACATACGGACACTCAGAGGAGGCGCAGTGCTGAAGTCAAATTCTGAGGTGCGGAGTGCGTGGAGCGGGCTGGCGGCGGAGGGCGTGGTTGGCGTTTTCAATTGGGAGGGAGTCGCAGACTCTGAGCTCCAGATCCGGGCGAGTCTTTAGGGACCCAGACTCAAACGGGAGAAGCGGGACTGTCTGGCTTCAGTCAGAGCGAGTGCAGCTTTCTCTCCGAGCTTTGCAGCGGGTGCTGGGACTCAGAGAGGCAGAGCCCCTGGGGACAGGACTGAGAGCCGCCATAACTGCTCTCTCCGGCCCACCCTGTTGATCCTGTGCGACCGGCCCCGCCCAAGCCCTGCACACAGGCATTTGCCGGATAGCCTCAGGCAAACGCCAGATTAGCACCTCCCTAGAGGACAGAAGTTCTCTCACTGCTGACACAGCTGATTCTCATAGCCACTTGGCCTGGAGGTCAAACCCTCCCTGGAATTAGCTACAACAATCAAGATTTAACTATAAGACTGCGAACAAAGACCACTAGGGGGTGCACCAAGGAAGCATAACAAAAAGCTATAGTAACTAAGACAATTTTATAGTAACTAAGACAATTTTACTAAATGGTACTGGTGCAAAGACAGACAAATGAACAAAATAGAATCTAGAAACAGATTCACACAAATATGAGTATTTGATTTAAGGCAAGAGTGGCACTATAGAGCAGTGAGCAAGACTATCTTCTCAATAAATGGTGTGAGGTTAGAAATATATCCACACTATAACACAAAAATCAATCCCAGATGGACTGCCAATCTACATGTGAAAGGGAAAGCAACAAAACTTCTAGAAGGTAACATAAGGAAATAGCAAGGCCTTAGGGGAGGAAAAGATTTCTTAAATAGGACATAAAAATTAGCACAAATCACAAAGAAAAAGAACCATAGAATTACATTGAAATTAAAAACTTGTTTTTTTACCAAAGACCCCAGTAAGAGAGTGAAAAGTCAACCTACAGAGTGGTAGAAGATACATGCAATATGCACAACTGCCAAAGGGTTTGTGTTGAGACTACATAAAGAACTCCCAAAAATCAATAAGAAAAGACAAACCAATAGAGGAGTAAAGAAGTGAGTAAAAAAATAGGCATTTTATAAAAGAAGCTATCCAAACAGCTAATGAATATAAGAAAAGCTCTTGAACCAATCATCAGGGAAATAAACATCAAAACGACAATACCTGCAATTATGCCCACCAGAATGGCTAACATGTAAAAGACTGACAAACCAAGAGTTAATGAAGATGTAGTGACAGGAACTCTTCCACACTACTGAGGGGATTGTAACTGATTAAAATAATTTTGGGAAACTGGCATTTGCTAAATTGACCATTCACATATTTTATTCATTCCCAGGTATATAGTCAACAGAAACACATGTACACCAAAAACATCTACAAGCCCGGTTGGTGTGGCTCAGTGGTTGAGTGTTGACCCATTAACCAAGAGGTCACCAGTTCTATTCCTGGTCAGGGCACATTGTGAGCTCGAGCCCGGATTGTGAGCTCGATTTCCTGTGAGGCACCGATTGATGTTTCTCTATCATCAATATTTCTACCTCTTTTTCCCTCTCCCTTCTCTCTCTAAAAAAATAAAATAAAATAAAAACATATTAAAGAAACAAAGTATCTGCAAGAATGTTCACAGTAATCAAAATGGAAATATCCAAAATTTCATCACCAGTAGAAAGAATAAATACCTTATAGTCAGAAAATGAAATCTTGGTACACAAATAAAAATAAATTACCGTTACATGCAAGAACTTAGAAAAATAGAGGGCTCTTTCCCCCTCCCCACACAGGAGTCCATTCTGTGGGACTCTTTCTCCCTCCCCACATGGGAGTCTGTACTTGTTCTTCAATAAAATGTCCACCTTTGCTATAAAAACAAAAAGAACTTAGAGTTGATAATGTTCTATTTCTTAACCTGGGTGGTGATTACACCAGTGTATTCACTTTGTGATAATTGAGCTGAACACTTACAATGGTGCACTGTCCTATATGTGCATTATACTCCAATTAAAAAGCTAAAACAAAAAAAGGAGGGCACTAACCCTTTGCCCTCTCCTTCCTGCTGCTAGGGATGCAGATGAAATGATGAAAGCTGGAGCAGGCAAGATGGCGGCTGGCAGGACAGCAGTGAGGGAGAGGGTGTGAGTGAGGGAGTGAAAAGGGTGTGTGTGGACATGTGTGGTGTGTGTGTGTGTGTGCGCGCGAGGGGCAGTTAGATCTTGCAGGAGTATCAGGGGCTGGCAGAACAGGCTTTCATGGACAGGGAGCCCCTGCTACGGTTGTGGGCACTCCCCGGGCTGTGGGACTCGGGTATGGAGCCCACACCATCTTGAAGGGGAGAGTGGCCTCCACTAGGAATCCAGCCTCACCACCATCCAGACTGGCCTTGGACACTGCCTGGGACCCTGCAGCCACTCCAGCCAAAATCATGTTGCCTCGCCCAAAGATCTGCAGACCCCAGGACATCCACCAACAAGGACGCACAGCTCCCTCAGCAGAAACCGCCAACTTGATCCTTCTCAGCTGCTGGCTTCTGTTCACCACAGTCGCACCACTCCAGCACATGGGCCCCGTGAGCCCACTGACCTGTCAGAGGGCTCCTGGGACCCTCTGTGAGCGGCCGCTGGCTGCGCGCCTCTCCAACCAAAGATGCACGGCTCCCCCAACAGAAACCGTGCCTTCCCCCTCCCCAGCTGCTGGTTTCTGGTCACCGTGGTTGCACTGCTCCAGCATGGGGCCCTGCAAGCCCACTGCCCTGGAAGAGGGCTCCTGGGACTGCTCGGCTGCGCCTCTCCAATTAAGGGCACATGGCTCCCTCAGTAGATTCCTTGACTTCCCCCTCCCGGCTTCTGGACACCTCAGTGAGCTACTAAGGGCTCGTCTACCCGGACAAGGTTGTGCTGTTTCAGCAACAGACTCCAAGATTCCCGCATCCCCAGCTGTTGTTTCCTGGACCCCCTGATGATTCAGAGTGAAATCACCCTGGCCAGAGTCCCACTGCCTCATTTGCAGACTATGGGATAGCTGCCTCCCACTGTCACGGGCTCCGGGAACCTTGCAGCAATTTGCAAAGTGATGCTACCCCAGCAAAAGTCACACAACACCAGCCAGAGCCTCAGGCCCCCAACCCCTTCCTCCCAGGCTGTGGACACCAGGATCTCACAGTGAGCACACGCCAGTTGCCGGAAGCCGGTCCATCCTTGCTGCTTGACACAGTTGCTGCAGGGAAGAAACATCTGCACAACATATGTTTCAAGGGATCTGGCGTATATGGCATATTGTTCTTAATATATTTGCTCCCCTTCTTAGCGCTATGTGTTTTAACCAAGGTCACCTCTCCGAAAAAGGTTGTTTCCCCAGGTGGGGATTTTTCCCTGGAGTTAGGGATTAACAGGACTAAGAAAGGGAATAAAACCCCTTAACTAAGTGCTAGGCTGGTAATTAATCACTTTAACTACAAACAATCACCCTTAAGCTACATAATCTTTACTTAGGATAATCTCCTTCAGTTACTTCCTTGTAGCTTAACAGAACAATACAGTAGTGACCTTGGAATGGAGATAACAAACGCCCTAACCTTTGGAATAGAATGGGTAGGATTAAAATCAACTGGTATAAATACAGATGTAACAGGAGAATAAAGACAGAACCTGGCTGGAGAACCTGGCTACGCTGATGATCTGAACGCTGCCTCTGTGTCCTTCCTTCTTCGCCGACTCCATCCACATCTTTGGGAACCCCTGGACCTGCTGGAGCTGGACCCCAACAGCCAGTGAGACCACAGCCAACCTTTTCCACAAGAGCAGGAACCACGAGTACATCCACAACAGCTTGCATGATGAGGCCAGGGGTGAGTCACATTGTCAGACAACCCATGACGAGACTTCATCCACAAATGAGAAACAAACATTCAAGACCCAACTACATCAGGAGAAGCCAAACAGTTCAAGTAGGGGGCTCCATTAGAACATCAAGCTCAGGAGATCTGAGAGACTGTACCACTGGGTCCCAAAATTACTAACTACATAGGCCAGTGATGGCAAACCTACGACAAGTGTGTCAGAGGTGACATGCGAGCTCATTTTTTTGGTTGATTTTTCTTTGTTAAATGGCATTAAAATATATAAAATAAATATCAAAAATATAAATCTTTGTTTTACTATAGTTGCAAATATCAAAAAATTTCTATATGTGACATGGCACCAGAGTTAAGTTAGGGTTTTTCAAAATGCTGACATGCCGAGCTCAAAAGGTTCGCCATCACTGACATAGGCCCACCCCCAAAAGAACCTGGGTAGCAAAGGAGTTGGATCTAAGACACAGAAACAATTAAAATGTTACAGTAAAAATGGGAAGACAAAGACACAATTTCCAAAGAAAAGAAATACAGAAATCACCAGAAAAGGATTTCAAAGAAATGGAGGCAAGTAATTTGTCAGAGAAAGAATTCAGAGTAATAGTTATAAGGATGCTCTAATGTCTGGATAACAAATATACACAACTCATTGAGAATTATAAAGAGCTAAAAAAGAATTTCACCAACATGAAAAGGAATCAAGAGAAAATGAAGAATGATATAGCTGCAATAAAGAATACAAGGAAGGCTTCAATAGTGCCACAATCTTTTGCAGCAAGGATTCAGAATCTGGAGAAGGGGCTACACACAAATGGATATACTAGATAAGAAATATAAATTTGCAAGGCATTGGAGGAACCAGGCGGAGGCCCTTCTCTAGTGGAATGGCTTTCTGAATCTCCGGACCCATGGCTTTTTATTTACTAGAATACACATTTGCCCTTTAGCAAACCAAACAGACATATCAAAGCTAAGGTTTGGTAAACAGTAAAAGATTATCAGATTAGGAGATTGCCTTCAGCCACCATTGTCTTGACAGAATAATTGATGCATAGCTTTTAGCCCTTGCTGAAGCCCCAAGGTCCACCAGCCTTCTGGTGGACTTCTCACATTAATTATGCTAACTACTTGTTGGTCTTTGCCTCTAGCACAACAGTAAACTAGAAGAAGCTGAGGACCGCATCAGTGAGAAAGAAGACAAGGTAGGAAAAAATATCCTAGCAGAATAGCAACTGGAAAAAAATCTTAAAAAGCAGGAGGAGAGCCTAAGGGAGCTTAGGGACAACATGAAACAAAACAACATCCATATAACAGGGGTGCCAGAAGAAGAGAAAGCTGAGCAAGGAATAGAAAACCTGTTTGAAGAAATAATGACAGAAAACTTCCCTGATTTTGGGAAGAAATAAGTCAAACAAGTCCAAGAGGCACACACAGTCCCAAACAAGATGAACCCAAAAAGACCAACATCAAGACACATCATAATTAAATTGGCAAACATGAATGACAAAGTAAGTATCGTAAGGCTACCAGAAAGAGACAGAAAGTTACCGACAGTGGACCTCCCATTAGAATATCAATTGATTTCTCAACAGAAACACATCAGGCCAGAAGAGAATGGAATGAAATATACAAAGTGATGAAAAGCAAGAAAATGAATCCAAGAATACTATACCCAGCAAGGCTATCATTTAAAATTGAAGGTGAAATCAGGAGCTTTACAGACAAAAAAAGGCTAAGGGAGTTCATTACCACCAAGCCAGCAATGCAAGAAATGCTAAAGGAACTGCTGTAAAAAGAAACAATAGAAAGGGAAGAAGGAACACAGGTATAAAGTTTAAAAATGGCTACAAACAAGTACCTATCAATAATAAACTGAAATGTAAATGAATTAAATGCTCCAATCAAAAGACATAGGGTAGCTGAATGGATAAGAAAACATGACCCATATATTTGCTGTCTACAAGAGACCCACTTCAGAACAAAGGACTCTCACTGACTGATAGTGAAGGGATGGAAAAAAAATTTTCAGGCAAATGGAAATGAAAAAAAAAAAAGCTGGGATAGCAATATTTATATCTACCAAATAGACCTTAAAGTGAAAGCCACAACAAGAGATAAGGAAGGCCATTTCATAATACTTAAAGGGAGCAATTCAACAACAGGATATAACTCTGGTAAATATATATGCACCCAATACAGGAGCACCCAAATACATAAAAAAAACTTCTGGAAGATATCAAGGGAGAGATCGGCAGCAATTCAATCAATCATTGTAGGGGACCTTAATACCCCATTGTCACCACTGGATAAATCCTCTAAACAAGAAATCAGCAAAGAAACAGCAATGCTAAATGACTCACTGGATCAGATGGAATTAATTGACATCTTCAGAACATTTCATACCAAAGCAACGGATTATACATTCTTCTCAAGTGCACACAGGACATTTTCAAAGATAGACCACATATTGGGACACAGGCAAAGCCTCTTTAATTTTAAGAAGATAGAAATGCTATCAAGCATCTTCTCAGATCACAATGGCATAAAATTAGAAATCCACTACAATAAAACCAATGGAAAAAAATCAAGCACTTGGAGGCTAAATAGCATGCTATTAAAAAATGATTGGGCCCTAACCAGTTTGGCTCAGTGGATGGAGTGTCTGCCTGCAGACTCAAAGGTCCCAGGTTCGATTCCGGTCAAGGGCATGTACCTTGGTTGCAGGCACATCCCCACTAGGGAGTGTGCAGGAGACAGCTGATCAAAGTTTCTCTCTCATCAATGTTTCTAACTCTCTATCCCTTTCCCTTCCTCTCTGTAAAAAATCAATAAAATGTATTTTTTTTAAAAAACAAAAAAACCCAAAAACAATGATTGGGTTACCAAAGAGATCAAAGAAATAAGAAGCATCTTGGAAACAAATGACAATAAAAACACAACAAAGGAAGAATAAAAAAAACCTGAATAGGCCAATAACTACCAATGAAATTGAAGCAGTAATCAAAAATCTATGGGACACAGTGAAAGTAATCCTGAGAGGGAAGTTCATAGCTCTACAGGCCTACCTCAAAAAAAAAAACACACAAAAAAATGGTAATAAATTATCTAACCCTGCAACGTAAAGAGTTAGAAAGAGAGCAACAAGAAAAGGCCAGCCCAAACCGGTTTGGCTCAGTCAATAGAGCATCAGCCTGCGGACTGAAGGGTCCCAGGTTCGATTCCGGTCAAGGGCATGTACCTTGGTTGCAGGCACATCCCCAGGAGCGGGTGTGCAGGAGGCAGCTGGTTGATGTTTCTCTCTCATTGATGTTTCTAACTCTCTATCCCTCTCCCTTCCTCTCTGTAAAAAAATCAATAAAATAATTTAAAAAAAAAAAAAAAAAAAAAAAAAAAAAAAAAAAAAAAAAAAAAAAGAAAAGGCCAGAGTACGCAGAAGAAAGGAAATAAAAAAGATCAGAGCAACAATATAAACAATATAGAGACCAAAAAGCAATACAAAAGATCAATAAAACCCAGAGCTGGTTCTTTGAAAGGATAAACAAGACTGATGAACCTCTAGCTAGGCTCACCAAGAAACAAAGAGAGAGGACTCAAACAAAATCAGAAATGAAAGAGGTAACAACTGATCCCACAGACATACAAAGGATTATTAAAAAAAATACTAGAGCCGAAACCAGTTTGGCTCAGTGGATAGAGCGTCGGCTTGCGGACTGAAAGGTCCCAGGTTCGATTCCAGTCAAGGGCATGTACCTGGGTTGCGGGCACATCCCCAGTAGGAGATGTGCAGGAGGCAGATGATCGATGTTTCTCTCTCATCAATGTTTCTAACTCTCTATCTCCCTCCCTTCCTCTCTGTAAAAAATCAATAAAATATATTTTTTTAAAAAATACTATAAACAGCTCTACTCCAACAAACTGGACAACCTAGATGAAAAGGACATATTCCTAGAAAAATACAAGCTTCCATAACTCAATCAGGAAGAATAAAAAAACCTGAATAGGCCAATAACTACCAATGAAATTGAAGCAGTAATCAAAAATTATCCAGCAAACAAAAGCCCGGGGGAAGACAGCTTCACAGGGGAGTTTTACCAAACATTCAAAGAACTAAAACCTATCCTCCTCAGACTATTGCAAAAAATTCAAGAGGAAGGAACACTTCCAAGCTCATTCTATGAAGCCAGCATTACCCTAACCCCAAAACCAGATAAAGACACCACAAAGAAAGAGAATTACAGGCCAATATCCCTCATGAACATAGATGCTAAAATCCTCAACAAAATTCTAGCAAACAGGATGCAGACATTACATTGGAAAGATCATACACCATGACCAAGTGGGATTTATTCCAGGATGCAAGGCTGGTACAATATCTGCAAATCAATAAATGTGATACCTCACATGAACAAATTGAGAGACAAAAATCACATAATCATATCAATTGATGCAGAAAAAACATTTGACAAAATCCAACACCCTTTCTTGATAAAAACCCTCAGCAAAGTGGGAATAGAGGAATCATACCTCAACATAATAAAAGCCTTATATGACAAACCTACAGCCAACATCATACTCAATGGGCAAAAACTAAAACCATTTTACCTAAGAACAGGAACAAGACAGGGATGCCCACTTTCTTTCTGTTTGTTTTTTTTTTTAATATATTTTTTATTGATTTTTTACAGAGAGGAAGGGAGAGAGGTAGAGAGTTAGAAACATCGATGAGAGAGAAACATCGATCAGCTGCCTCCTGCCAATCTCCTACTGGGGATATGCCCGCAACCCAGGTACATGCCCTTGACCGGAATCGAACCTGGGACCTTTCAGTCCGCAGGCCGACGCGCTATCCACTGAGCCAAACCGGTTTCGGCAGGGATGCCCACTTTCACCACTTCTGTTTGACATAGTACTAGAAGTGCTAGCCATAGCGATCAGATAAGAAAAAATAAAAGGTATCCAAAATGGAAAAGAAGAAGTAAAACTGTCATTATTCGCAGATGACATGATATTATACATAGAAAACCCTAAAGACTCCATAAAAAAACTACCAGATTTAACAAATGAATTTGGTAATGTAGCAGGATATAAAATTAACGCCCAGAAATCTATGGCTTTTTATACACCAATAATGAACTCACAGAAAGAGAAACTCGAAAAAAAAATCCCATTTACCATTATACCAAAAAAAATTAAGATACCTAAGAATAAACTTAAGTAAGGAGGTAAAAGAACTATACGTAGAAAACTATAGGACACTGAAAAAAGAGATAGAGAAGACATAAACAAATGGAAAAATATACAGTGCCCATGGATTGGTAGAATCAACAGCATTAAAATGTCCATACTACGCAAAACAATCTATAGATTCAATGCAAATCCCATTAAAATACCAATGGCATATTTCAAGACCTAGAACAAACTCTCCAAAAATTCATCTGGAATAAAAAAAAAAAAAAGACCCCGAATAGCCACAGCAATTCTGAGAAAGAAGAACAAAGTTGGCGGGATCACAATACCAGGTATCAAGCTATATTACAAAGTCACTGTTCTCAAACTGCCTGGTACTAGACAAAAACAGACATATAGACCAATGGAACCAAACAGAGAACCCAGAAATTGACCCAAGCCATATGCTCAATTAATATTTGACAAAGGAGGCAAGAGCATACAATGGAGTCAAGACAGCCTCTTCAATAAAAGGTATTGGGAGAATTGGACAGATACATGCAAAAAAATGAAACTAGACCACCAACTTATATCATTCACAAAAATAAACTCAAAATAGATAAAGGACTTAAACATAAGATGGGAAACCATAAAAATATTAGAAGAATCCATAAGCAGCAAAATATCAGACATATGTCATAGCAATAGCTTTACTGACATAGCTCCTAGGACAATGGAAACTAAGGAGAAAATAAACAAGTGGGACTACATCAAAATAAAAGGCTTTTGCACAGCAAAAGAAATCATCAACAAAACAACAGAGAGCCCACTGCATGGCAGAACATATTTGCCAATGTTATCTCTAATAAGGGTTTAATCTCCAACATTTATAGGGAACTCATACAACTTAACAAAAAGAAGATAAACAATCCAACCAAAAAATGGGCAAAGGACCTAAATAGATACTTTTCGAAAGAGGACATATGAAAACATGCTCAAAGTCACTAATCATCCAAGATACGCAAATCAACACGACAATGCGGTACCATCTCACACCTGTCAGAATGGCTATCATCAACAAATCAACAAACGACAAGTGCTGGAGAGGATGTGGAGAAAAAGGAACCCTGGTGCACTGCTGGTGGGAATGCAGTCTGGTGCAGCGACTGTGGAGAACAGTATGGTGTTTCCTCAAAAAATTAAAAATGGAACTCCCATTTGACCCAGTGATCACACTTCTAGGAATATATTCCAAGAAACCAGAAACACCAATCAGAAAGGATATATCACCCCTATGTTCAAAGCAGCACAATTTACAATAGCTAAGATTTGGAAACAGCCTAAGTGCCCATCAGCAAATGAGTAAATTAAAAAACTGTGGGACATTTACACAATGGGATACTACGCTGCTGTAAAAAAGAAGGAACTCTTGCCATTTGCAACAGCACGGATGGACCTGGAGAGCATTATGCTAAGTGAAATATGCCAGTCGGAGAATGATAAATATCACATGATCTCACTCATTTGTGGAATATAATGAACAACATAAACTAATGAACTAAAACAGATTCAGAGACATAGAAGCATTGAACAGACCATCAAACCTCAGAGGGAAGGCAGGGGTGTGGGGGAGTTTGGGTGGTGAGAGATCAACCAAAGACTTGTATGCATGCATGTAAACATAACCCATGAACACAGACAGTAGGGGGATGAGAGTGTGTGCTGGGGTGGGGTGGGGAGGGTGGGAACGTCCACGGAAAGGTCAATGGGGGAAAAAGGAGACATATGTAATACTTTAAACAATAAAAAATTAAATTTAAAAACAACAACAACAACAAAAAACCTGGAGCAGCCTCCTTATACAAAGATAGATGCTATGCAATTAAGATAGGAGAGCTGCCTTTTCAGCTCTGGACCACTTACCTCTGAATTGTTACATGAGAGGACCATAATGCTATATTGCTTAAGCTATAGAGGTTTTTACATCTCTTTTAATAGCAGTTTTAGACTGTAACCTAACCAGTAAATGTGAAACTATTAGACTGAACACAGAAAGAAAATGTTTTTATTAATATGTAGTTCAGAGGTTTTTTTGGGTTTTCTTTTTGGTGGGGAATGGAGGTGATATAGTTGACTTTATGCTGTAAATGCAAGCTCCTGAGCCATAAGCTGACTTATGTGAAAATGAACAGAAGTTCTGAGTTCTTATGATTCTTAACAATAATTAAATCTAAACTATATTCTTGGACCAGAAAGACTTTATTGGCTTTGTTTATTTTCATTCTTTCTATATTCTAGATTATTGGGACAATTGGTGAATTCTTAATACAGTTTACTGATTAGATGGTAATAATGTATCACTGTTTCCTTGATTTTAATTGGTATACTGTGGTTATTTAAAGGGAGTGGTATTGTATTTAGGGAATATACACTGAAGTATTTGGGGATAGTGGGACATCAAGTCTGCAACCTATTGTCAAATGATTCAGAAAAAATATTACCATGAGACAAAGAAGGAAAGGGGAAGAGAGAAGGAGAGAGAAAAAGGAAGGGTGGGAGAAACGGCAATATGGTAACCTGTTAACAACTGGGAAATCAAAGTGAAGGATATATGAAAGTCTTTAGTACTACTTTGGCAACTTTTCTGTAAATATGAAATTATTTCAAAATAATTTTTAAAAAGTAATGTTTAAAAAGACTTGGAAATTCACGTGTTTGAAAAATCAAAAACTAAATCAAACAGATTTTTACTACATACAAAATACAGGGGTGACATAGAAGAAAAGAAAAATAGGTAATACTGATCTGAGTTTCAGGACAAGTTCTGTCACTACTGACTTTAAGTCATCTAAGCTCTTTGAAATGAAGGCATTTACTTAAATGGTTCCTTTCTAGCCTTAAACTTCTCCAATTCTCGATTGCTTCCAAAGCTCTCCTCCTAACTACCTTCCATACATTTCCCATAAAATACCTGTTTCATAAAATTGATTTTTGTTAAAATAAATTCCAAGACCAAAGTTTATATGGTTTTTCAGTAAACTGAATAATCAACCTATTGAAACCATTAATAAGATGACTCAAAATCTTGTTTAGTTGGCAGCAGTTACCATACTCACATAATGTCCACACCTCCTGGAATAGCTGATGATGATGTCTGCTCTTTGCTGGATGAAGAATCAGTAGTACATTCTGGTTCAGATACTGAATCACTGCTGCAGGGCTCACTATTTGGAGATGCATTTCTTTGAGAGGTAGTGTCACTTGTTATAGGTGTTAATTCACTCTCACTGAATGCATCACTTATAAATATGTCTTCGTGGATTAAATATGCCACCTCTGTGTCCAGTGAATTATCCTTTGCAGCATTCTTCTGTTGCAAAATATCCTCCATTTCTCTAGTTCTTTGGTTTTTGTCAAGAACTGAGAGAACAACATTGTGAATGATATTTAACGTTGCCTATAAGAAAACAGGATACATTTTTAAAGGCTTTAAAATATCTTGCACCTAAAGTTCCTAAAAGTATATTCTGTGTATGAACATTTTATAAATGAGTCAAGGTCATGTATGTAAGAATTTCTACTAATCTTTTATTTTATTACACTGTAAAGGTGACTTGTGAAAAAGAACTGCTCAAGAGAAATGGGTTACCTAAAGCTTAAATAAAACTTCAGTATTTTAGTTGAGTTTGTAAATTAAAATCTCCCCAAAATACTGCAGATTTCTCTAACCTCTTAGATAGGTTACACTAAATATAACTTGCTTGTAAGAAATCATATTCAGGGGAGAACCAAGATGGCGGCATAGGTTAACGCCGGAGTTTGCTGCCTTGAACAACTACTTCAAAAGTGAAACTAAAAGATGGAACGGACATCACCCAGAACCACAGGAACGCTGGCTGAGTGGAAGTCCTACAACTAGGAGGAAAGAGAAACCCATACGGACACTCAGAGGAGGCGCAGTGCTGAAGTCAAATTCTGAGGTGCGGAGTGCGCGGAGCGGGCTGGCGGCGGAGGGCGCAGTTGGCGTTTTCAATCGGGAGGGAGTCTCAGACTCTGAGCTCCAGATACGGGCGAGTCTTTAGGGACCCAGACTCAAACGGGAGAAGCGGGACTGTCTGGCTTCCGTCAGAGGGAGTGCAGCTTTCTCTCTGAGGTTTGCAGCGGTTGCTGGGACTCAGAGAGGCAGAGCCCCTGGGGACAGGACTGAGAGCAGCCATAACTGCTCTCTCCGGCCCACCCTGTTGATCCTGTGCGACCCGCCCCGCCCAAGCCCTGCACAGAGGCATTTGCCGGATAGCCTCAGGCAAAGGCTAGATTAGCACCTCCCTAGAGGACAGAAGTTCTCTCACTGCAGACACAGCTGATTCTCACAGCCACTTGGCCTGGAGGTCAAACCCTCCCTGGTATTAGCTACAACAATCAAGGCTTAACTACAAGACTGCGCACAAAGACCACTAGGGGGTGCACCAAGAAAGCATAACAAAATGCGGAGACAAAGAAACAGGACAAAATTGTCAATGGAAGATATAGAGTTCAGAACCACACTTTTAAGGTCTCTCAAGAACTGTTTAGAAGCCGCCGATAAAACTTAATGAGATCTACAAGAAAACTAATGAGACCCTCGATGTTATGATGGGGAACCAACTAGAAATTAAGCATACACGGACTGAAATAACGAATATTATACAGACTCCCGACAGCAGACCAGAGGAGCTCAAGAATCACGTCAATGATTTGAAATGCGAGGAAGCAAAAAACACCCAACCGGAGGGGCGGAATGAAAAAAGAATCCAAAAATGCGAGGATAGTGTAAGGAGCCTCTGGGACAGCTTCAAGCGTACCAACATCAGAATTATAGGGGTGCCAGAAGATGAGAGAGAGCAAGATATCGAAAACCTATTTGAAGAAATAATGACAGAAAACTTCCCCCACCTGGTGAAAGAAATGGACTTACAGGTCCAAGAAGCGCGGAGAACCCCAAACAAAAGGAATCCAAAGAGGACCACACCAAGACACATCATAATTAAAATGCTAAGAGCAAAAGACAAAGAGAGAATCTTAAAAGCAGCAAGAGAAAGAAACTCAGTTACCTACAAGGGAATACCCATACGACTGTCAGCTGATTTCTCAACAGAAACTTTGCAGGCCAGAAGGGAGTGGCAAGAAATATTCAAAGTGATGAATACCAAGAACCTACAACCAAGATTACTTTATCCAGCAAAGCTATCATTCAGAACGGAAGGTCAGATAAAGAGCTTCACAGATAAGGAAAAGCTAAAGGAGTTCATCACCACCAAACCAGGATTATACGAAATGCTGAAAGGTATCCTTTAAGAAGAGGAAGAGGAAGAAAAAGGTAAAGATACAAATTATGAACAACAAATATGCATCTATCAACAAGTGAATCTAAGAATCAAGTGAATAAATAATCTGGTGATCATAATAGAATCAGGGACATAGAAAGGGAATGGACTGACTATTCTTGGGGGGGAAAAGGGTGTGGGAGACGCGGAAAGAGACTGGACAAAAATCGTGCACCTATGGAAGAGGACAGTGGGTGGGGAGTGAGGGCGGAGGGTGGGGCAGGAACTGGGAGGAGGGGAGTTATGGGGGGGAAAAAGAGGAACAAATGTAATAATCTGAACAATAAAGATTTCATTAAAAAAAATCAATAAAATATATTTAAAAAAAAAACAAAAAACAAAAAACATCTGATTAAAAAATGGTCAGACTTCCACACCTGATGAACAGCTTCAAACTACATCAAATCACCAGAAACTCTGCAGGTCAGAGGGAGTGGCAAGAAATATTTAAAGTGATGAAAAATAAGGACCTACAACAGAGATTACTTAGCAAAGCTATCATTTAGAATTAAAGGTCAGATAAAGAGCTTCCCAGACAAGAAAAAGCTAAAGGAATTCATCACCACCTAACCAATATTACATGAAATATTAAAAGGTGAAGAAGAAGGAAGAAGAAGGAGAAAGAAGGAGGAAGAAGGAGGAGGAGGAAGAGAAGGAGGAGGAGGAGAAGAAGGAGGAGGAGGAGCAGCAGCAAAGAAAATATTTCTCCAAAGATATTAAAAATAGTAATAAGCACATAAAAAGGTCAACATCACTTAATCATTAGAAAAATGAAAATCAAACCAAAATGAAGTACAACCTTACACCCGTTATGATGTCTACTATCAAAAAAAGAAAAAGCAACAAGTGTTGGCAAGAATGTGGAGAAATTAAAATCATTATGCACTACTGGTGGGAATATAAAACTGCAGCTGTTATGAAAAACAACATGGAAGTTCCTCGAAAAATCAGAAAAAGAATTGTCATATAATCCAACAATTCCACTTCTGAACATATACCAAAAGAACTGAAAGCAGCTATGAGATATTTGTTCATATTGTGAAGCATTATTCACAATAGCAAAATGTGGAAGCAACTCAAGTGTCCACTGACAGAAGAAGGAATGAACAAAATGTGGTACATACTATATATATATCCCACGTTCAAAGGATGTTAAATCGCGTTGTTTACCCATATCTTCAGAAAAAAATCACTTCTACTGTCATGTTCAGCAACCTGCTTCCCTATTTATAATGGTCTGGCCCTCTAGCAACTTCACGAAATTATAGCTAATCTGCCTACAAACATCAGGTGGTCATAATAATCTGGCCACTCAGTGTATATATTTAAATGGGATGTTATTTAACCTTAGAAATGAATGAAATTTTGACACATGCCACAATGAATGAACCTTGAGAACATTAAGCTAAATGAAACAAACCAATCTCAAAAGAAAAATACTGTATATTTAGCCCTGGCCGGTGTGGCTCAATGGCTGGAGCATCGACTCCCGCACCAAAGAGTTGCAGGTTCAATTCTCAGTCAAGGGCACATACCTAGGTTGTGGGTTCACTCCCCACCCCCGGTTGGGGCACATATGAGAGGCAACAAGTTGATGTGTCTCTCTCACATCAATGTCTCTCTCTCTCCCTCCCTTCTGCTCTCTCTGAAAAGCAATGGAAAATACCCTAATGTGAGGATTAACAACAAAAAAATACTATATAATTACACTTATATGAAGTACCTACAGCAGTCAAACTCAGAGAGGCAGAAAGTAAATGGTGGTTGCCAGGAGATGGAAGGAGGAAAAGGTAAGTAATTGTTTATTTTATTTTATTTTTTAGCTAGAGGCCCGGTGCACAAATTCATGCACGGGTGGGGTCCCTAGGCCTGGCCAGCAATCGGGGCTAATTGGGGCCATCTTGCCTAGTCAGGATCAGGGCCAATGGGGACCAGCCAGCCGGGGAGGGATCACGGGAGGTTGGCCAGCCAGCGGGGGAGGGACCATGGGAGTGCTCCAGGGTGTGTCCGGCCCTCTCGCCCAGTCCCAATCAGCGGGACCCCAGCAGCAAGCTAACCTACTGGTTGGAGCGTCTGCCCCCTGGTGGTCAGTGCATGTCATAGCAACTGGTCGAGCTGTCGACCAATCAGTCAGACACTTAGCAAATTATGCTTTTATTATATAGGATATGTTTTTATTGATTTCAGAGAGAAAAAGGGAGAGAAAGAAATAGAAACATCAATGATGAGAGAAAATCATTGATTGGATAACTCCTGCATGCCCCCTATGCGAATGGAGCCCACATCCTGGGCATGTGCCCTGATCTGGAATAGAACCACAACCTCCTGGTTCATAGGTCGACACTCAACCACTGACCCACAAAGGCTGGGCAAGTTATTGTTTTAATACTACAGAGTTTCAGTTTTTTTAGATGAAAAGTTCTGTAGATGGATGGTGATGATAATAGCAAAACAATGTGAATGCCACTAAACTGTACAATTAAAAATGGTTAAGGGAGAACCAAGATGGCGGTGTAGGTAAACACCTTACTCGCTGACTCCGACAACCACATCAAAATTACAACTAAAATGCAGAGAACCATCATCCAGAACCACTTGAAAACTAGCTGAATAGAAGTCCTACAACTAGAGAAGTGAAGAAGGAAGCACGCTGAGACTGGTAGGACAGGCAGAGGCACTGACCAGGCTGGACCGGCACCCATGTGTGCAGTTTTTTTAATCAGGAGGGAAATGCCCTCTGTGGAGGCCCCCCGTGAGGAGCAAGGGGTCCCATGCCCACACTAGACCCCCAACCCAGGCTCCCAAAGCTAGAAAATGAAGTCCCCAAAACTAAGGGCTGTCAAAACCAGCGGGGATTGTGGTTGAGTGACATGGAGGCTGCTGGAGACCCAGATGTTCCTCTTAAAGGGCCGGCACATAAACTAAACTTACAAGGTCCTACTTCCTCTGAGCTCTAGTGCCAATGTGAAGCCCCGGGGCACCAGACACTTATGAATAGGAATTGGATTATCTGGCATCAAGGCAGGAACTCGAGAGTGGCTTTCTCCCAGATGGAGGTGCTCACAGGGGTCATTATTCCTATGCTGGGACCTCCCCTTTTGCAGGGCTAATTGGCAGCCATTTCTGTTTGCTCCACCCTGGTGATTCCCTGAGACCCCACCCCATCCAATTTGCAGCCCCACCCATGCTCTTTGCAGCAGCTTTTGCATATGAATGGCCTGTCCTTGCTCAGGCTTCAGACTTTGCTAAAATCTCTCAAACAAGCTGTAGCTGGGTCAAGGAGCCCCAAATCTATCAATAAAAGGCCTAAGACCTGGCACTAGTACCAGCCTGCCTTGCTTTACAACTAAGCCTTGCCTGGGCACTTCCAAGCCCGATACAAATAGGAGGAATCTGCAGATCTCTCTGTAGCTCCTGCTGGGTGGCCCCAGGCAGTGGCTGACTTTGCACCTCCTTGGAGACTCAAGAGCTAGTGCACCCAGTGGTCATCATCAGACCATATCAGATTACAGCTCTACATATCTATAAGTGACCACTCAAGGGGCAGACTCAGTGAACACCAAAGTCCCACTGAAGCCAGTCCTGCTCTATAGGGGTGTCTCCTGCACAGCAGTTCTTGCACTGTAGTCGTAGCTGGTCTTCACAGTCAATTGGCCTAGAGGTCAATTGCTCCCAGTGACACCAACAGCAATCAAGTCTCAACTACAACAAGACTGTGCACACAGCCCACAAAGGGGGGCACCTAGAGTGCCCAGCTCAGGTGACTGGGGAGGCTAAGCCACTAGGCCCTATAGGACACCTACTACACAAGGCCACTCTACCTACTCAAGGAGACATAGCAGCTCTACCAATACATACAAACAAATACAGGGAAGCAGGCAAAATGTGGACACAAAGAAACATGTCACAAATGAAAGAAATGAAAGAAAGCAAACTACTGGATATAGAATTCAAAACCATGGTTATAAGGTTACTCAAGAATCTTCATGAGACCGTCAGGGATTTGGTGAGATTTTCAAGGATCTTAGTGAGAATGCCAATTCTATGCAATGTGAAAATCCTCCATATCCAGACATGCAATAACAGAAGTGATGTCATGGTGGGAATATAAGGAAAAGTGAAAACATGACCTAGTTATTGATCAATCCACAGATACAGGTTTCCTATCTCTGTCAACAGGTGGGATCAACATTTTGGTAGGAGTCTAAATTAGGTATAGTGAATAACATTTTATTCAACTTTTACCACTCTGGAGAGCTTATGCATGTGACTTAGCAATACTCAAATGTCAGCAATGTAAAGTCATGTCATAGATAAGTCCCTAAGTCCCTAAGACCATTTTAACATGATACTCAGGAGATGCCAGAATGTTAACCAGTACATATAACATAATACTGATCCTATCTAATAAAAGAGAAACATGGTAATTAGCATACGACCGCTACCCTTCCCATTGGCTAATCAGTGAGACATGCAAATTAACTGCCAGCCAAGATGGCGGCCGGCAGCCAGGCAGCTTGAAACTAACATGAGGCTTGCTTGCTTCAGTGATGGAGGACTCCAACGTTCCCCACCTGCCTTGCCGGCCTCTGAGCTTGCAGTTTAAGAAACATTATAACAAATATAGAAGCTAAACAAAACCCCAGAAACCTGCTTTCAGCGAGCCCAGGATCTCAGAGCTGGAGTTATACAGTGTTTCGATTATAGAACCAAAACAAACCAGATACCTTCTTTCAGCAGCAGAGGCCTCAGAGCTGGAGCCAGAGCTAAAGCTGGCCCAGAATAAAAAAGAAAAAAAGGAGGAGTTGGGAGCTTCAGTCGGCCTGAAAACAGCCCTCAGCCCCTCATCCAGACTGGCCAGGCACCCCAGTGGGGACCCCCACCCTGAAGGGTGTGTGACCAGCTGCAAACAGCCATCATCCCCTCACCCAGGCTGGCCAGGCACCCCAGTGGGGACCCCCACCCTGATCCAGGACACCCTTCAGGGCAAACCAGCCAGGCCCACCCATTCACCAGGCCTCTATCCTATATAGTAAAAGGGTAATATGCCTCTCAGCACCGGGATCAGTGGAGCCACGAGGCCTCCCGGCACCGGGATCAGCGTGACAGGGGGCAGCGCCCAAACCCCCTGATGGCCCTGCGGCTCTGTGTGACAGGGGGCGGGGCCACAACCTCCCTATCTGCCCTGCTCTGTTCGGGACAGGGGAAGGCGCCCCAACCCCCTGATCAGCCCTGCTCTGTGCCTGATAGGGGGGAGCTCCCCAACCCCCTGATCTCCCTGCGGCTCTGTGTGTGACAGGGTGCGGCGCCTCAATCCCCTGATCGGCCCTGCTCTGTGTGTGACAGGGTGCGGCGTCCCAACCCCCACCCCCCACAGGCCCTGCTCTGTGTGTGATGGGGTAGAGCCATAACCTCCCCATCGGCCCTGCCCTGAGTGTGAGAGTGGCGGCGCCCCAACCCCCTGATCCGCCCTGCCCTGAGTGTGACAGGGGCCGGTGCCCCAACTCCCCTATCAGCCCTACTCTGTGAGTGACAGGGGGGAGCTCCTCAACCCCCTGATTGGCCCTGTGCATGACAGGGGGTTGCTCCCCAACCCCAATTGACCCTGCTCTGTGTGTGACAGGATACGGAGCCCCAACCCCCCTGATGGGCCCTGCTCTGTGCGTGACAGGGGGCAGCGCCCCAACCCCCTGATTGGCCCTGCTCTGTGCGTGATAGGGGGTGGCGCCGCAACCTCCCCATCAACCCTGCCTTGAGTGTGACAGGGAACGGTGCCCCAACCCCCCAATCGGCCCTACCCTGAGTGTGACTGAGGGTGGCATCGCAACCTCCCAATCTGCCCTGCTCTGTGCATGACAGGGGAAGGCACCCTAACTCCCCAATCAGCCCTGCTCTGAGCCTGACCAGGGGCTGCACCTAGGGATTGGGCCTGCCCTCTGCCACCCAGCAGCAGGCCTAAGCCAGCAGGTCGTTATCTCCCGAGGGGTCCCAGATTGCGAGAGGGCACAGGCCGGGCTGAGGGACCCCCCCTCCCCCCGAGTACACAAATTTTTGTGCACCGGGCCTCTAGTATATGATAATTAAAAGAGTATCTCATTTCATAAATAGCCTACTATACTCAGTAATTCCTAATGACTTTCTCTTATTAAAATACAATCCCAAACAAAATGTATTAGAGTCTGTGACATCTTTTCTTCCCCAAAACGCTGTGTGGTATGTGTTCTTTTCCTTATATTTAATGGCCTAAAAGTAAGTGGTTTGACTAAAGAGACAAAATAATTAAATGTAATACATGATCCTTAATTGGATCCCAGATTGAAAAATGAAATAAAAACCTGCAACAAAGGACATTAATAAAGCAATTTAAATATGAAATATGTTTAAAAATGCCATCATCAACACTAAATTTCTAGAAAAATTAAGTGATTTAGGAGAGATTTTTGAATTTTATACAACATTGGACCTCTAGATAATCTAGAGATTCAGGCCTCATAAAATCAGAAAATATTACTGTATAACATTTAATGCCAAGCAAGCTTATTTCTTTTTAATATCAAATAAATCATCCAAATTATAAAAGGTACCAAAATACTCTGCAACACTTCAAATCTTATTTAAAAACAGGACTTAGAAAAATTACTAAAACAAAGAAATTGTGTTTTGTTCTAGTTTGATTCTATATATATTTATAAATCTAGAAAGTTGACTTAATTTTAGGGATATTTTGGATAAACTGATACTCATATAAGCTTACCTTAACTCTCTGTAGGAAAACTGTAAACTTAAAGAAAATATCCTTTAGCAGATCAAACCACTGAGGAAAATTCAACATTCTCATCTGATCTGCGAGCCTACAAAAAAAAAAAAAAGAAATCAAACAAAAATAATGATTGTCTTTGGGCCAAATGATATATGAAATAAACGTACAAATTAAAGGAAACTATACTAAATACTAGTATAGTTTTTATACTAGTATACTAAATACTATCTAGTAACATAAGAATTATGTAATTTCATCTAGATACCTTATATCAAAAAATTGAGTTTGGGTCAATTACCAACCAACTCCTGCTTGGTTAAATATTTTTAAGACTAACCTAGTCAAGTATACTGACTTATGAATCTTACAAAATAATTCCATGTGAGCATGATTCGTGACCATTGGGTGAAAAGCCAGAGAGAGATAAACCAATTTTTGTTTAAGGTAGAGAAGAAATATTCTGAAGTAAGTAAAAATAGGAATATAACATCTCCCTTAATAACTTAATAACCTATTTTTCTAATTACAAGCTAAAAAGTACTTTTCCATATATGGCATGGTGGCTAAGAGCATGAGCTCTGGGGCCCACAATGCCTTGGATCAAGCTCCAGCCCTGCCATTTACTAGCTGTATGACTTTGGACAAGTGACTTAATCCCTGCATGCTCTCATTTTCTCACCTTAACATGGGTGAAAGTAACAGAACTTACCTTGTATGATTGCTATGAATATTAACTGAGTTAATAAGAAGTACATAGAATAATTCATGGTGCATAAAAAGTTCTATGTATTAACCAGTATGGTATCAGTATACATATATATGAATCATTATATATCATATTAGTATAATATATAATAGTATAGCCAATATTTTATAGCTGACAACAATCAATAACTTCAAGATAAAAAGTTAATGCAAAATAGTGCCATAAAAATATTTTATAGTATTACAATGACATTACTCTAAATTTTTAATGAATGCTGCTGCAGCTAAGAGTTTATTTTCCAAAGATACTCCTATACTTGAGATACAGGAAGTTCTCTATTTGAGGAAATATCCGAGGGAAGAAAAAAATTAAAAATAACTGACTCTCCATTTCTATAGGGCTTTTAAAAGAGTCCCAATAACTTAACTTTTCTAACTACTGCACTAGTGATTCCTGCAGTATTAGGGATGCTTCAACTAACTCTGAAACTGAGTTTTCACTAGGTAATGGTATGTAAATTAAAACTCCACATCTTCATTCTATGAGTCTGACCTAGAGGAGTTTCACATTTGTCCATATTGTTAGTCATATTTTAGGCCAGTCAATAAAGTTTATATATCTATTTGAATGAGAAATTCAGTCATAAAATATTTATCACTATTCTCAAAATAAAAGAATTAGGATTACAATGGTGAAAATAAAGTTATAGATATGGGCAATTCAAAATCATGTACTCAACTTTTCAAAGCCAATTAGAAGCTGGGTTTTAATTATTTGGGCTACTAATTTAAATTTCACACTGATATCCTCTGAAATGGATTATCTTCAATTTCCCCCCTCCGTATCTACATTGTATTCTCTCTAACCTCTTTCTGCCATGGGAGGCTGATCTGCTGGGCTTGGTCAATGAGGAACCTTTACAAAAGATTGGAAGGAAGAGCCCTGGCCAATGTAAGTCAGTTGACTGGGCGTAGTGCTGGGCACTGAAAGATTGCAGGTTTGATTCCTGGTCAGGGCACAGGCCCAGGTTGTGGGCTCAATCCCCTTTAGTGAGTGTGCAGGAGACAGCTGATCAATGTTTTGCTCTCACATGGATGTTTCTCTCCCTCTCTCTCTCCCTTACTTTCTCTCTCTTAAAAAAAAACAAACCCAAAACAATCAATAAAAATTGTTTAAAAAGACAGGAAGGAGAAAAGGTGCTCATAACTCCATCTCCTCTCCTTGAGGTGTTTACCTCCAGATGACTGCCTCCCTCCAGTGAAGACAATTTCAACTACTGAATGTCTTTTTTCCCCCTACCACTACATATCTTTCTCCTTCTGAATTCTATTAACTGCTCTCTTCCCTTAATAGAATTCAGAAGGAATTCTGTGACTGATATTTATACTTACTTCGTAACAGCATCTGTGTCTAGTTCTTCTATTTGTGAAACTTTATTAATCACACACTGCAAAATTTAAGAAAAAAATGTGATTAATGTGAATTCTAAGTACTGTATATTTAAAAGGGCTTCAATGGGTAGAAATGAAAAAAATTTAAAAAGTGTTACTTTGAAAATACATCTTAAAATTAAATGAAAGTAAAAAGGCCTCAATGATTCTGATAATTATCTTACCAGACTCCTCTTGTGTCTCTTATACATACCTCAAGGTGTTTAAAAAACTTCAGCATTACCATTACCCTATTAAATAATTATTCCAGGGTAGCTTAAACTGTATTAATTAAAATCTCCTACTATTTAAAACTATTCAAAACATAAAAGAACACGGAATTATAATACTTAGGAACAAGATATAAACCCCATACTAAAACCCCAAATAAAATATGACAAATTTCTGTATGCTGATTTCGTATCCCACTATTTTAGTGAATTTCTTTATTAATTCTATTATCTTTTAGTTGGATTCTTTAGGGTTTTCTATATATAGTATCATGTCATCTGCAAATAGTGACAGTTTTACTTCTTCTTTTCCAATTTGGAGCCTTTTATTTATTTTTCTTGTCTGATTGCTGTGGCAAGGGCTTCCAGTATTATGTTGTAATAGTGGTGAGAGTGGGCATCCTCGTCTTATTCCTGATCTTAGAGGAAAAGCTTTTAGCTTTTCACCATTAGGTATGATGTTAGCTGTATGCTTGTCATTTAGAGCCTTTACCAAGTTGAGGTAAGATCTTTCTATACCCACTTTGTTGAGAGTTATCATAAATGGATGTGGAATTTTGTCAAATGCTTTTTCTGCATCTATTGAGATAATCATAGGATTTTTATCCTTGGTTTTGTTGATGTGATGAATCACGTTGTTTTTTGGATGTTGAACCACACTTGTATCCCTGGTATAAATCCTATTTGACCATGTAGTATAATCCTTTAACGTACTGTTGAATTCAGTTTGCTAGTATTCTGCTGACAATTTTGTTCATCAGTAATGTCAATAGATGAATGGCTAAAGATGTGTGACACACACACATGTAGTATTGTATATTGTGTATATATACACTCACACACTGGAATATTATGCGGCAATAAAAAAGAATGAAATCTTGCCATTTGCAAGAACATGGATGGATCTAGAGGGTATTGTGCTAAGTGAAATAACACAAATATGGTATACTTTCACTTATGTGTGGAATCTAAAAACAACAACAAATGAACAAACGAAACAACAATAGATTTATAGAAACAGAGACTAAAGGGATGATTACCAGAAGTGAGTAGATGGGCGAAAAGGGGAAAGGAATACAGTCTGTAATATTGTGATAAGTTTGCACAGGGAAGATGATTACTATAATTAGTGGGGTGATCACATTTAAGATATAAAAATGTTGAAACTAATATAACCAATATAATATTGTTTACCAACTAGAATTAAGTTTTAAAAAATGTAATTCCAAAAGAAATTTATTTTGGAAGCTACATTTTCTTTTTCTTTTTTAAAATATATTTTTATTGATTTCCGAGAGGAAGGGGGAGAAAGAATCATTGATCAACTGCCTCTTGCACACTCGCCACTGGGGATCTAGCTCGCAACCCAGGCATGTGCCCTTGACCGGAATTGAACCTGGGACCCTTAGGTCCCCAGGCCGATACTCTATCCACTGAGCCAAACCAGCTAGGGCGGAAGTTACATATTCTTGCAATACATGCAACAGTTTAAAGTTGAAAAAAAAATGCTTAGACTTCAAGAGAAGTTTGGGAATTAAAACAGCAGTTTAAAAAACTTATTTAAAAGCATAGTATTCTTACAGAAAATTGTACAAATTATGTTTATTGCTCAATATTTTTTCACAATGGAATACACCTGTGTAACCAGAACTCAGATCATGAAACTGAACACTGTCAGTAAGCCATTCTCCTGCTCCCCTCCAAGTAACTGTTTCCTCCCAAAAGTCACTCCTATCCTGATTCCTAAAACAATAGATGTTTGAATCAAGTGAGTGGAATCATATAGTGTATATTCCTTGGTGTCTAGTTTATTTGGCTACACATTATGTATGTGATATTCATGCACATTGTTGTATGTAATTTATTCATTCTCATTGGTGTATAGTATTCAATTATATAAATATACCACAATTCTATTTATCTTTTCTACTGATGACAGAATTTTTTTCCATTTTTTTAATATAAATAGTGCTACAATGAAATTCTTATTGTGTCTTCGGTGAGCTTATGTATGCATTTTTGTCAGGTAAATACTTTGAAGTAGAACTGCTGAGTTGTAAGTGTATATTTAGCACTAGCAGATAGTGCCAACAATTTTTTAAAGTGGTTTTAACTATTTTAAAATAGTGTTTCAGCCAGTGTTTGAAAGAGGTAAAAGATGGAGTGACTATAACTTTTTACTTGATTTAAACATTAAAAACTTGGTATTGTACATTCAACTTCATGATGGTCAATTAAGCCTAGTAAACACATTTTAAATTGTTTTTTTTCTTTATACAGAAAAACTGAAGTTCAATAAATAAGATTTCTCTGAGTAAAAAAAGCCAAAACAGAGATCAGGAAAGACTAAAAAAACACACATGGATTTCAGTTTACAATTATGATTTCTTAGAGATCAAATGTAAGATGAAATGAACATTTATCTACTGCTGGTGACAGTATATATTGTTAATTTTAAAAAATTTAAAAATTGGTCACTTTCTGACCAATAATTCCACTTTTAGAAATCAGTTGTAAGGAAACAGTCTTATATAAAACCAAACAAACAAAAAATTGTATACCACAGACACTTGTCACAATGTTCTTAACAGCACCAACCTGAAAACAACTTAAATATGTAGCATAAAGAAAATGTTAAGTTTAACATAATATTGATGAAATTTTATACAATCACTAAAAATCTAACTGAAATGTATGAACAAATAAAAATATATATAGGATGATAATAATGAAAACCATCAGTAACAATTTATACTTGTAAATATTATTAAATTATAATATTTTAGCTGATAGGGCTATGTTTTACTTTTCTACATTTTCAGCTTTTAAATAAATGAAAAAATATTACTATTATACTATATATACTATTTCTAGGATCATGTAAAAACAAACTTCACAAAAGATTCTAGAATAAAATATATCAAATAAAAATGTATAGTTACCTGTTTAATGATATTCTTTGCCGTAATAATCATTTCTTCACTATAGATTTCTAAAAAATTAAGTTTTCTTTGTTTTAAAAGTCCAAATACAAGAGATACTAGTCTTTCCTATCAAAATAAAAGAAGAGTGTGTAACTTCACACTTTAAATACCAAATAATCTTAGAGATAGAAATATTAAACACCAAGGGTTTTATTTTTAGATGCTCAGAAACCTATACTACACATGGTATTTTTTAGAAGCCTGGAAAGAAACAAACAAAAAAACCCTTCTACTGCAATCTGGTCATCAGATTTTTGGAGTCAGTGTTCTAAAACAGACAAATCCTATTCCATAAGAGTGGATCAAATGAAGCTGGTTTAAGGACAAGACAATACAAAAATGTATTTTAGCCTAGTTTCAAGTAGCTAGAAAATACCTTTCTTAAACCCTGATGACTAACAATACTCCGTGATCCATGTGCTTTTTAAATTAGTGGTCTAGAAGACTGGAATGATGACCTGGACTATCTGTGGAGAATTAACTGCTAACAGGTACAAATAGCTCTTAATTACTTAGACTGCTGTCAGGGCTTTTTGGAACTTTACTAGTTCTTAGCATTAATCAGCATTGAGAAGTTACCACATAAGTAAAGCCTGGATATGATGTATTAGTGTATGCATGTGCATAAAACATGTTCATAATAGGTGCTCAGTGAATGTGAATGACTGATGAGTTATATAAGAATAATCACTTTTTAAAGAGATATACTCCAGTACATGCATATACATGGATATACGTTAATTTGTCCATATCTACATTTTGAATTTGGTTTGTAATCTATATAGAGACCTCATTTTAACTCCAATTTCTAATTAAGCTATAAAATTATTTTATTCTCTAATTTCACAGGATAATAAACAATTATGATACTTGCTAAAATCACATATGAAGTACTTTATAGGTCTAATAAAACTTGAAATTTAATGTAATTTTGTTCCCTATAATCTGAGAAGAATGTGTTCTAAACTAAGGGTTTTAGGAATTAGCACCAAGCAATGACATAAATTTCATTCCAGTGCTTAAAAACCATACCTCTTCTAAAATTTGACAGTCATCTTCCAGTGGTCTATTTAAGTCACTGTGACAATAAGTAGAAAATTCTGCAATCATCATTTTATCTATCAGTTTTTCTAATTCACAAAGCTGTGATCCCAAATGCCTACAAAGGAAGAAGAAAATGTTACATATAAAAAATCCAAATTCACTCCATGATTAAGGGAACTATAGGCAAAACTTTTCTGACAGTACTTGTGCAATAATGTGATGCTTTAGTAAAATGGAGTCCTTTAACTTAACAAAAAAAACTGCAACAGTTTCACATCACCTCCCAAATTGTATTTTTCTCTTTAACTTCCAGTTAAATGTTATAGGAAACCTGGTTCTAGAAATTTTTTCTGCCAAGGGCCATTTGGATATTTATAATACCGTTCTTGGGCCATACAAAAGTATCAACTTAAAAATTAGCCTGCTATATTTGGTCAAACATTTAATTAACTCACTTCTAATGCTTTGCAGGGCCATTCCAAATGATTTTGCGGGTTTTATATGGCCCATGGGCTGGACATTCTCCACCCCTGATTAAACATCAATGCCAGTAGCTCCCAAGCCATTCATTTATTCAACAAATACAAGCACCTACTATGTGCCAGGTCCTGCTCTGGGTACATATAAATATCTGAAGGACTATCAGGACAGATTGACTCAATTCAATCTCTGTCATCATCAGTTTGAGTTACTGTGCAATATCCCTCAGGTCCAAAGAGAATTATTTCAACTGACTTTAAAACAGTAATTTATCCATTCATCCACAAAGAATATATCTTAAGGAAAAGAAATCCTACATTACAAAAGTAATCATATTGTTAGTTCTGAGAGCATTCTATTTATATTGTAGGATAAAACAAATGAGTAATTATGTTGACATCATTAGGAACTACAGTTTTCAGCCTGTTCAAAAGGATATGAGTAAGACTGAAGTAAAAACTCTACAGTCCTGAAACTAATTGAAACTATCATTAGAAACTCATATTTTTTTATAAAGGGAAAATTATTCTCTAGCGCTTTCCACTACAAATTATCTCTGGTACCTAGGCTGTAATTTTAAAATACCATTTCCTACTAAGAGAAACTAGAGCTCTTTAGAAAAATGGCAGATTACAAGTCTGGGGCAGAAAATATGTAGGAGTATCTTGTCATAACACAAAGTAAGAAAACAATCAATGACTACTCATGGAATCATGTCTCAATAATGAATTGGAGGAGGTTCCTACAAAAGATAGGACAATTTGAACATTGATAAAAACAAAAACAGCAACAAACTTAAACACTTCAAATATATATAAATTCCATGTGTTTATAAAAATATTTTTAAAAACTCATCAGTCACCTTTGGAAGATGCTGGATTTTCAAATCACTATTTTTTAAAAGTTCTAAATAAGGGAAAAGAATCTAGAATTTATTCTGCCTACACTTATAAGAAATGTCCTTCAGAGTTATCAAATAGTTGTTACGTAGAAACACTGATTTAAGGAAATATTCCAGTTAGTAAATTAATAAAGAAGTATAGAATTAGAATATCATAATTTGGAACCCATAATAGATTAGTCTACCAGGGGTGGGCAAACTTTTTGACTCGAGGGCCACAATGGGTTCTTAAACTGGACCGGAGGGCCGGAACAAAAGCATGGATCGAGTGTTTGTGTGAACTAATATAAATTCAAAGTAAACATCATTACATAAAAGGGTTACGGTCTTTTTTTTTTAGTTTTATTCATTTCAAACGGGCCGTAGTTTGCCCACGGCTGGCTAGGCAATGAACATCAATGGCTGCTAGTATCACAAAAAGAGAGACAACCAGATATATGCATCTTGACTGAAATATACACCACTACCTATTAGATACTCTTGACAAAAAGTAAAACTTAAATCTGGTCAAGACTTTAAATCTAACTACCAGTTTATAAAAATTATAGGCAAAAGAAAAACACGCTAAACATGAGGGTGTAGTTGGCAAAACCCAGACTCTCAGAAGGCTCTAAAAGACAACTCAATTTCTTCAATAAATATTTTGAAAGGAAGAATACAAGAAGAATAGGGAACTATAAATCAAGACACTTGAAATATATTAACCAACTGCAATGCATAGATGATATCTGGATATTTTTTTCAAGAAAAACTATAAAAATGAATTTTGAGATAAACAGGAAAATCTGAACATTCACTAGATATTTGAAAGTATAAATGATATTAGAGTTATGTTTTTTAAAATCTTTTTCTTTCAAAGATATATCATGAAATATTTATGGAAGAAAGGAAATGATGTTTTGAATTTGTTTCCAATACAGGAGTAGGTGGAGGGACATAGAGGAAAAAAAATTGGCTATGAGTTTGTAACTCACGTGCAATACACAATTTACCTAGCTTCATACAACTCTCTCATATAATTTCTTCTACTTTTTAATATGTCTGAGTTTTCAGTAAGTTTTAAAATGTACTAACAGAGCAGGATATAAATCTACCCATAACTTTACTATTTCTTGGTTCTTAAATTTTATGAAAATCAGATTTCTTTTTAAGGCACACTAGAGGTTACACTCAGGTATGTGTTACATTCAGGTATGAATGGTCTTCAACAAATTCCAACAAAGAATTATGGTGATAAGTCAATATGATTATATCTACTGATATTTGGGCATCAAAATAAAACTCTAATTTCAGCATAATAACTTATAAGTGAGGGTCTATTTGACCTCACATATTGTCTTAATTAAGTAGCTTCATTTTTATGCATTCTTTAAGTACTTTCAAAGTCTGATAACTATAATTTTAAAAAGGCAGATATGAATTTTAATGTTAACATCAATAGTACATAATCACAGGTACATGATATATACACAAAGATTTGTCTAAACAAATCCTTAAAACTTTCAGGATTAAGATGTTCTACAAGATTCACCTATTCATCCTTGCTCTAATTGTTTTTTATATTCTTGACTGCTTTGAGAATAGATATCATAATAATGGTTTGCATATTGTTAACCTTATAAAAATATTTAAGATAAATCTATTAACAATTCATTTTAAAAGTATGTATACTTTCTGTATATAAGCTTGGCCTCTACAGATTCTGCCCCTACCTTCTTTTCTGGGTGTTTGTTGTTTGCATTTATTGGTTTATCTGTTTGTTTTGTGGTGTTTTCTCAACATATATATTTTTTTTTCTTTTTTCTTCCTTTTTCTTTTCCCTCCTCAATATAATTTGTGCTCTCTTTACTCTCCCCTAATTCTCTTTTCTCTGATGGTCACTTATATTGGTGTTATCGATGTCATGAGCACATTCGTGTTTTGTTTGCTTTGTGTCATGTCTTGTTGAGTTGCATTTTGTCCTCTTTGGTCAATGTGGTAGAGAGCGAGCCACATAACCAGACACCTGGAGAGGAGACACCATCCACAAACGGGTCAATAACACTCTACCAGGGGTGGGCAAACTTTTTGACTCGAGGGCCACAATGGGTTCTTAAACTGGACCAGAGGGCCGGAACAAAAGCATGGATGGAGTGTTTGTGTGAACTAATATAAATTCAAAGTAAACATCATTACATAAAAGGGTACGGTCTTTTTTTTTTTTTTAGTTTTATTTATTTCAAACGGGCTGGGTCCGGCCCGCGGGCCGTAGTTTGCCCACGGCTGCTCTAGAGGCAGGAAGATGGCAGCCGGGAGGACGGCAGTAAGGGAGAAAGCGTGAGTGAGGGAGCGAAAGGGGACTGTGTGGAAGTATGGTGTGTGTGTGTGTGTGTGTGTGTGTCTACATGAGTGAGGGACAGTTAGATCCTGCAGGACCTTCAAGGGCTGGTGGACCGGGCCCACCTAGCCAGGCAGCCTCTGCTACCATTGCAAAGAGTCCCAGGGCAGCCAGCTCTACCACAGAGGCCATGCCATCTTGAAAGGGAGAGCTGCTGTGACTGGGAACCCACCACTGCTGCAAGCAGCCACATGAGCAGTGCGCATCCGAATAGCCGCCGCCAACTGAGGAGCAGCCATTGCCCGAGTAGCCACTGCTGCCTGAGGAGCAGCCACCATCTGAGTAGCCACTGCTGCCCGAGGAGCAGCCCTCGCATTACTCAACACCTAGATCCTTCAGTGAGAGCAAAAATGGGGAGACAAAAAAAAAACCCTAAAGGAAAGAAAAGGGAAAATCACCAGAAAAGCTAAGTGAAACGAAGGCATGCGATGTGTTAGGAAAAGAATTCAGAATAAGGGTCATATAGTTCATAAACTGGGATGGATGAAAAAAATCAACAACTTATGTAAGAATCAAGAGGAAATAGAGTGATATAGTTACAATAAAAAACACTATGGAAAGTTTCAACAGTAGACTAAGAAAAGCAGAGGACCGAATTAGCGAATTAGAAGACAGGGCAGCAAAAGACACCCAAACTGAACTGCAATTGGAGAAAAAAAATTGAAAGACAGAAGGACAGCCTAAGGAAGCTTTGGGACAACATGAAACAAAACAACATCCATATAACAGGGTGCCAGAACGACAAGAAGAGGAACAAGGGTTAGAAAACCAATTTGAAGAAATAATGTCAGAAAACTTCCCTAATTTGGGGAAGAAAAAAGTCACACAAGCACAGAGTCCCAAACAATATGAACCCAAAAAGACCCAAACCAAGACATGTTGTAATTATGATAGCAAATGTTCAGGACAAAGAGAGAATCTTAAAGGCTGCAAGAGAGAGACAGAAAGTTACGTAAAAGGGATCTCCAGTTAGATTATCAAATGATTTCTCAACAGAAACACATCAGGGTAGAAAGAAATCGAAAGAAATTTACAAAGTGATGCAAAGCAAGGGACTGAATCCAAGAATACTCTATCCAGCAAGGCTATCAATCAAGATTGAAAGGGAAATCAGGAGCTTCACAGACAAAAAAAGGCTAAGGGAGTTTATCACTACCAAGCCAGCAATGCAAGAAATGCTAAAGGGACTGGTGTACAAAGAAGAAATAAAAAAGGAAGAAGAAACACAGGCACAAAAAATAAAAATGGCTACAAACAAGTACCTATCAATAATAACTTTAAACGTAAATGGACTAAATGCTCCAATCAAAAGACATCGAGTGGCTGAATGGATAAAAAAACGTGACCCATATATATGCTGTCTACAAGAGACCCACCTCAGTGCAAGGGACTCACACATACTGAAAGTGAAGGGATGGAAAAATATCTTTTAGACAAATAGAAATGAAAAAAAAGCTGGGGTAGCAATACTTATATCTAACAAAACAGAGCTCAAAGTGAAGGCCAGAACAAGAAATAAGGAAGGCCACTTCATAATACTAAAGGGATCGATACAACAAGACGATATAACCCTGGTAAACATATATGCACCCAATGCAGGAGCACCCAAATACATTTAAAAAACTCCTGGAAGATATCAAGGGAGAGATTGACAACAATACAATCATAGTAGGGGACTTTAATACCCCACTGACATCACTGGATAAATCCTTTAGACCAGTGGTTCTCAACCTTCCTAATGCCGCAACCCTTTAATACAGTTCCTCATGTTGGGGTGACCCCAATTTCATTGTTACAAATTGAACATAATTAAAGCATAGTGATTAATTACAAAAACAATATGTAATTATATATGTGTTTTCCAATGGTCTTAGGCGACCCCTGTGAAAGGGTCATTCGACCCCCAAAGGGGTCGCGACCCACAGGTTGAGAACCGCTGCTCTAGACAAAAGTCAGCAAAGAAACAGCAATCCTAAATGATTCACTAAATCAGATGGACTTAAATGACATCTTTAGAACATTTCACCCCAAAGCCACGGAATATACGTTTTTCTCAAGTGCACATGGGACATTTTCAAAGGTAGACCTCCTATTGGGTCACAGGCAAAGTCTCTCTAAATTCAGGAAGACTGAAATCATATCAAGCATCTTCTCAGACCACAATGGCATAATATTAGAAATAAACTACAATTAAAACAATAAAAAAATTCAAACACTTGGAAGCTGAATAACATGTTATTAAACAATGACTGGATTACCAAAGAGATCAAAGAAGAAATTAAAAACATCCTGGAAACAAATGACAATGAAAACACAACAATCCAAAAATCTATGGGACACAGCGAAAACAGTCCAAAGAGGGAAGTTTATAGCTCTCCAGGCCTACCTCAAAAAAAAAAAAAAAAAAAAAATAGTAATAAATTATCTAACTCTACAACTTAAAGAATTAGAAGGAGAGCAATAAGAAAAGCACAGAGTAAGCAGAAAGAAGGAGACAATAAAGATCAGAGCACAAATACTAAATGACATAGAGACAAAAAAAACAACACAAAAGATCAATAAAATCTAGAGCTGGTTCTTTGAAAGGATAAACAAGATTAATGAACCTCTGGCCAGGCTCACCAAGAAGCATAGAGAGAGGACCCAAATAAACAAAATCAGAAATGAAAGCGGCGAAATAACAACAGACCCCATAGAAATACAAAGGATTATAAAAAAAATACTATGAACAACTCTATTCCAACAAACTAGACAACCTAAAATAAATGGACATATTCCTAGAAAAATACTAGGTTCCAAAACTCAATCAGGAAGAATAAAAAAAATCTGAATAGGCCGATAGCTACCAATGAAATTGAAGCAGTAATCAAAAATCTTCCAGCAAACAAAAGCCCGGGGCAAGATAGCTTCACAGGGGAGTTTTACCAAACATTCAAAGAACTAAAACCTATCCACCTCAGACTATTGCAAAAAATTCAAGAGGAAGGAACACTTCCAAGCTCATTCTATGAAGCCAGCATTACCCTAATCCCAAAACCAGATAAAGACAGCACAAAGAAAGAGAATTACAGGCCAATATCCCTCATGAACATAGATGCCAAAATCCTCAACAAAATTCTAGCAAATCAGATCCAGCATTACATAAGAAAGATCATACACCATGACCAAGTGGGATTTATCCCAGGGATGCAAGGATGGTACAATATCTGCAAATCAATAAATGTGATACCTCACATGAACAAATTAAAAGATAAAAATGACACAGTCGTATCAATTGATGCAGAAAAAGCATTTGACAAATTCCAACACCCTTTCTTGATAAAAACCCTCAGCAAAGTGGGAATAGAGGGATCATACCTCAACATAATAAAAGCCTTATATGACAAACCTACAGCCAACATCATACTCAATGGGCAAAAACTAAAACCATTTTACCTAAGAACAGGAACAAGACAGGGATGCCCACTTTCACCACTCCTGTTCGACATAGTACTGGAAGGTCTAGCCATACTGATTAGACAAGAAGAAGAAATAAAAGGTATCCAAATTGAAAAAGAAGAAGTAAAACTGTCATTATTCGCAGATGATATAATACTGTACATGAAAACCCTAAAGACTCCATCAAAAAACTATTAGACTTAATAAACGAATTCAGCAATGTAGCAGGACACAAAATTAACGCCAAGAAATCTATGGCATTTTTATACACCAATAGAGAAGTTACAGAAAGAAAGATTTTTAAAAATCCCATTTACCATTGTACCAAAAAAAAATTAAGATACCTAGGAATAAACTTAACTAAGGACGTAAAAGACCTGTACTCGGAAAACTACAGGACACTGATAAAAGAGATAGAAGAAGATATAAACTGATGGAAGAACATACCGTGTTCATGGATTGGTAGAAGCAACATCATTAAAATGTCCATACTACCCAAGGCAATCTATAGATTGCTTTCCACTACCCGTTAAAATACCAACAGCGTATTTCACAGACCTAGAACGAACTCTCCAAAAATTCATCTCGAATAAAAAAAAGACCCCGAATAGCCCCAGCAATCCTGAGAAAGAAGACAAAAGTAGAAGGGATCTCAATACTAGACATCAAGCTATATTACAAAGCCACTGTTCTCAAAACTGCCTATATCTTTGCACAAGAACAAACATATAGACCAATGGAATAGGATGGAGAACCCAGAAATCGACTCAAACCACTATGCTCAATTAATATTTGACAAAGGAGGCAAGAGCATACAATGGAGTCACGACAGTTTCTTCAATAAACGGTGTTGGGAAAATTGGACAGATACATGCAAAAAAATAAAACTATACCACCAACTTATACCATTCACAAAAATAAACTCAAAATGGATAAAGAACTTAAATGCAAGATGGGAAACCATAAAAATCTTAAGAGGAATCCACAGGCAGCAAAATCTCAGACATATGCCAAAGCAATATCTTCACCGATACAGCTCCTAGGGCAATGGAAACTAAGGAGAAAATAAACAAATGGGACTACATCAAAATAAAAAGTTTCTACACAGCAAAAGAAACCATCAACAAAACACTAAAAAAGCCCACTGCATGGGAGAACATATTTGCCAATGTTATCACTGATAAGGGTTTAATCTCCAACATTTATAGGGAACTCATACAACTTAACAAAAGGAAGATAAATAATCCAATCCAAAAAAATGGGCAACAGACCTAAATAGATACTTGTCAAAAGAGGACATACAGAAAGCCAAGAGATATATGAAAACATGCTCACAGTCACTAATCATCCAAGAGATGCAAATCAAAACGACAATAAGGTACCATCTCACACCTGTCAGAATGGCTATCATCAACAAATCAACAAATGACAAGTGCTGGTGAGGAAGTGGAGAAAAAGGAACCCTCGTGGGAATGCAGACTGGTGCAGCCACTATGGAGAACAGTATGGAGTTTTCTCAAAAAACTAAAAATGGAACTCCCATTTGACCCAGTGATCACACTTTTAGTAATATATCCCAAGAAACTAGAAACATCAATCAGAAAGGATATATGCACCCCTTATGTTCATAGCAGCACATTTTACCATAGCTAAGATTTGGAAACAGCCTAAGTGCCCATCAGCAGATGTGCGGATTAGAAAACTGTGGTACATTTACACAATGGAATACTATGCTGCTGTAAAAAAGAAGGAATTCTTACCATTTGCAACAGCATGGATGGACATGGAGAGCATTATGCTGCATGAAATAAGTCAGGGAAAGATAACTATCCCATGATCTCACTCACTTGTGGAATATAATGAATAACATAAACTGATGAACAGAAACAGGTCCAAAGACAGAAAAGCATCGATCAGACCGTCAAACCTCAGAGAGAAGGAGGGGAGGGTGAGGCGGGGGAGAGGGGGAGAGATCAACCAAAGTAGTTGTGTGCATGCATAGAAGCATAACCAATGGACACAGACACTAGGGGGGTGAGGGCACGAGTGGGGGAGGGCACGCAATGGGGAGATAAGGACAGATATGTAATACCTTAATTAAGAAAAGAAAAATGGGTGGAAAATGAATTTATAATTCAGTAATAAACTTACTTTGAAGCTACATTTTCCAGAATATATTAAGTATCTTTTAAGTTATAGAGCACATATCTTCCATAAAAATTCTCTGTAGTTACGCAGAGTGTAAGGTTTGGATGGGTTTCCCAGCAAATAGATACTTCCACAAGAACACTTAACCGAATTAAATTTTGTGGCTTGTAATGGGTCTATCAATAAATTAAACATTTTGCCATGATCTCACATAAAATAACTAAAATCCTAATCTTAAAGGTATTTTCAAAATAAAAACAGAAAAAACTGGGTCTTTTCCAACACCATGTGGAGTTTTTTGTAATGTGATAAACAATGAAAATCAGAAATAAAATTTAATAATTATTAAGTTAAAAATCTAGTCTAAAGCTTTTAAAAGGAACTTTAGATATATTGGTATTTCTTCTGTTACCTTGATAATATCTTGACAAAAAATATTTCAATATTTCTAAAACATTAGTTTCAAAGTTGTGATTGGCCTTTCATTTATTTCATCTACTAGAAAACGTAATTTTGCTTCTTCATCCAAATGTCCCTGTAAATATTGATCCTTATGAGTTCTGTTTGTTTAGCTAAGAATAAAATATCAGAATGATAACATTACTAAACAGATCAATCGGGAAGAAAAAATAACCATGTAACTTTAATCATACTCACATTTCTTCAGCTAACCTTACACACTAAAATTTATACTTTAAAATTTTTTAAGATTATTTCTAATGGTTTATTTAATTGACATACCGGAAGCTGTGAATGCCCTGAAGTTCCTGCTGTAAAACCTCTTGTGTTGTTGCTATTAAGTCCAATGCTCCAACAAATTCAGAAGCAGATAACAACACCTGTACTGTAGGTTGAGTCTGGTGTACAGTGGCCATTAACTTCAGTTTATTGTACACTTTAACACAATTATTTCTGCTAAGTGCCAGTCTTAAAATGTGTAGTGATCCTTCACACATTACTTTATCAATCTGTGCAATTTTATCTCGAAGCATTTTTACAGCCTGGGAAGTTTTCTTGAGGTAGTCCTGCAATTCGTGTTGAGAGGTCATTGCATGAAAAAATGCTTCTGAACGTAGAGAGATCTGGTGAGCAATGTTTACTTCCACAATATCCAGGTAATGGCTCAGCTTGAGAGGGAAGGAGAAAAAAATCATGGAGTATTATAAGTATACCTCCTTGACTGTCCAAATACTTCCTGAAAATGATACAAGATTTCTACATGTATTTTAATCCCCTTGGTGAACTGTTTGCTTATGGGATCCTTGGTATTAGACATAACAAAATGGAAGAGAGGTAAAGATATAGCCCAAAGATTAATAAAATGTAAGACAACAGTGTAGAAGGTGATTTACTGCCCTCCAAACACTAACCTCTTTCTAAAAAGTAAAAGTACATCACAGTCATCTCAGATTATAATCTAGCTTCAGAAGTTCTAAAATCTGAGAGAGCATGAGCTCCTTAAACCCCAGACATCGTCATCATTAACATACAAATCACTTACCTGACTAAAAGATGATTATAGTTAATATTTATTGACCTTCTCCTTTTATGTACCAGGCACTGGTATATTATACACATCATTTTCTAATTTTAACAATCTTGGAATAAAGGTATTATTATTCTTATTTTACAGATGAAAAAACTGAGGCTCAGAGGCATTACAATACTTGAAGTCACATGGTTAGTGTCAAAACTAAAATTTGAAACCAGGTCTGTCTGACTCAAAAGCTGAAGTTATTTATACAATATACCATGCTGCCTTGAAATGCTAAAGAATTCATAAAAGACCAATTGGTGGTCCAGTCACAAATTGTAAAAAGTACTAAAACTTATTTGGATTTTTTTTTCAAGGCTGCTTATTTCACATCTCAAAAATTATTAGCAACTTGTAATACTCAGTTCATTTCCAATGTATTTTCTTCTTAAAAGGTTGACAAATGCCTTAAATAATTAATTCATATATATTTTTATAACACTACCAAGATGAATTCCTAGATTAGCATAGAAATTGTTACTCTAAAAAATTTAGAAAAATTAAAAATGCTTTCTAATTTCAAATATGGACTTCTAAAACTTGCGTTGTCTTTTCTTCCTAAGTGCATATGCCTTTCCATTTGTCTCCCACTTGCTCACTTGATGGTTCTTAAACCTATAGCAAAAATTTAGGCATTATTTCTGAACATCTCAGGAGAATTCATAGCGTTAACGGGTTAATGAACTTTTAACACTTAGGACTCTTAAGACTGGAAGAGATTATTTGGTCACCTAGCCTGTATCCTTAATACCATGCAGGATCACAATATCTTCAGTAAGGCTTCTTCAATAATTTATTATAATACTAGAGGCCATGAATCTTTTCATGCAATAGGCCTTCCCTTCCCTTGGCTGCTGGCACCGGTTTTCCTCCCGCACCTGGGACCCAGGCTTTCGCTCTGGCTGGGCTCCGGCCGGAACCACCCCAGAGCCGTCAGGCTTCACTGCTCGGCAGGCCCCGGGGCCGTGAGGCCTCTATGCTCCGCCTGGCACCGGGGCCCTGTGGCCTCGCTGCTCCGCCTGGCACCGGGGCTGTGTCACCTCGCTGCTCCACCGATCCAGGGGCCGTGTGGCCTCGCTGCTCCACCGATCCAGGGGCCGTGTGGCCTCGCTGCTCCGACTGGCGCCGGGGCTGTGAGGCCTCGCAGCTCCGACTGGCGCCGGGGCCGTGTGGCCTCCACCGATCCCGGGGCCGTGAGGCCTCACTGCTCTGCGAATCCCGAGGCCATGAGTCTCCCTGTTCCGACTGGTGCTAGGGCCGTGTGGCCTTGCTGCTCCACCGATCCAGGGGCCATGAGGCCTCACCGCTCTGCCTGGCGCCGGGCCGTGTGGCCTCGCTGCTCCGACTGGTGCCAGGCCGTGTGGTCTCGCTGCTCCACCGATCCCGGGGCCGTGAGGCCTCGCTGTTCCGACTGGCACCGGGCCGTGAGGCCTCGCTGCTCCGACTGGCGCCGGGGCCGTGTGGCCTCGCTGCTCCACCGATCCCGGGCCGTGAGGCCTCACTGCTCCACCGATCCAGGGGCCATGAGGCTCGCTGCTCCACCGATCCAGGGGCCATGAGGCTCGCTGCTCTGCCTGGCACTGGGGCCACGTGGCCTCGCTGCTCCACCGATCCAGGGGCCATGAGGCCTCACTGCTCCACCGATCCAGGGGCCATGAGGCCTCGCTGCTCTGCCTGGCGCTGGGGCCACGTGGCCTCGCTGCTCCACCGATCCAGGGGCCATGAGGCCTCACTACTCCACGGATCCAGGGGCCATGAGGCTCGCTGCTCTGCCTGGCGCTGGGGCCACGTGGCCTCGCTGCTCCACCGATCCAGGGGCCATGAGGCCTCACTGCTCCACGGATCCAGGGGCCATGAGGCCTCGCTGCTCTGACTGGCGCTGGGGCCATGTGGCCTTGCTGCTCCACTGATCCAGGGGCCATGAGGCCTCACTGCTCTGCCTGGCGCGGGGCCATGAGGCTCACTGCTCTGACTGGCGCTGGGGCCATGTGGCCTCGCTGCTCCACCGATCCAGGGGCCATGAGGCCTCACTGCTCTGCCTGGCGCCGGCCGTGTGGCCTCGCTGCTCGGTGCCAGGCGGTATGGTCTTGCTGCTCCGCCAACCCCAGGGCCATGAGGCCTCGCTGCTCCGACTGGCACTGGGGCCCTGTGGCCTCCCTGCTCTGCCTGGCACCACGGACCGTGAGGCCTCACTGCTCCACCGATCCCAAGGCTGTGAGGACTCGCTGCTCCACCGATCCCAGGCTGTGAGGCCTCACTGCTCTGCCTGGTGCCAGGGACCGTGAGGACTCGCTGCTCCACCGATCCCAGGCTGTGAGGCCTCACTGCTCTGCCTGGTGCCAGGGACCGTGAGGCCTCGCTGCTCCACCGTTCCCAAGGCCGTGAGGACTCGCTGCTCCACCGATCCCGGGCTGTGAGGCCTCACTGCTCTGCCTGGCGCCAGGGCCGTGAGGCCTCGCTGCTCTGCCAATCCCGGGCCGTGAGGCCTTGCTGCTCTGCCGATCCAGGGGCTGTGAGGCCTCACTGCTCCGCCTGGCACCGGGCCGTGTGGCCTCGCTGCTCTGCTGATCCAGGGGCCCTGAGGCCTTGCTGCTCCGCCAATCCCAGGGCCATGATGCCTTGCCGCTCCACCAATCCAGGGACCGTGAGGCCTCGCTGCTCCGCCTGGCGCCAGGATGTGAGGCCTCACTGCTCACCTTGGGCCATCAGACTTCGCTCCACCGCTTGGAACCTAGTATGCAAATTAACCGCCATCTTTGTCGGCAGTTAATTTGCATATTGTGCTGATTAGCCAATGGGAGGCATAGCGAAGGTACGGTCAATTACCATGTATGTTTGTCTATTATTAGGTAAGACTAGAGGCCCGATGGTACGAAATTCATGCAAGAGTAGGCCTTCCTGTCCTAGCCAGTTTGGCTCAGCGGATAGAGCGTAGGCCTGCGGACTCAAGGGTCCCAGGCTCGATTTCGGTCAAGGGCATGTACCTGGGTTGTGGGCACATCCCCAGTAGGGGGCGTGCAAGAGGCAACTGAATCGATGTTTCTCTCTCATCGATGTTTCTAACTCGCTATCCCTCTCCCTTCCTCTCTGTAAAAAAATCAATAAAATATATTTTTTAAAAAAAGAGTAGGCCTTCCTTCCCCCCGGCTGCCAGCATCGGCTTCCCTCTGGCACCTGGGACCCGGGCTTCCCTCGTAGTCCTGGCTTCATCTAGAAGGGCATCCGGAAAGACGTCTGGTCTAATTAGCATATTACACTTTTATTATTATAGATAAAATAGGTTACAAACAAGAAATTTTCCCACAGTTGAAGTTTCTTGCATTTATACCCTTCTGCTATTGTTCTTTTCATCTTCAATACAGCTGTTCATTTATTTACCTAAAAAGCAATATTGAGGACAAACGTATTAAGGTACATTGCAAGCTAAAATGGATTCAATTTTCAGAACAGTAAATGGAGTATGGGCAACTCCTTTAGGACAGTGCTATTCAGAAGGCAGTTTGTATGCTGCTGCCAGTCTGTGAACTGTTTAGCAAGTCCATGATAAAATAAGGAACTTCACTAGAATGTAAATCAACTACATCACTAAGCCCATTGCATTATTTTTTTTTAAAGAAAACTTGCTGAAAAAACAACCCTGTAGGTTGCTTAGTGTAAAAAAAAAAACAAAAAAACAAAGAAAACTTGCTTAATGAATGAAGCAGTGCAATAATTTACATTCTACTACAAATGCATTATCTCATTGCAGGCCAGCAAATTTCTCTGACCCTGATTGTATCATACCCTCTCTTTAAAGCTAGCAAGATAAAACAGCTGATGTCAATCATAAAGTGAGTTTGAAACTGCTCTTAGAATTCTGTCTTCCATTAATTTTCTAAGAACAGAGCAGAATGAAAAAAAGTCAGAATATAAATGTAACAAATCTGATTTTGCAGCTTAGCAAAAAAAATTCCATTACTTTAGCCACTTTAAGCATTTAGCATGAGAAAATTATTTCATTTGAATTTCAAAGATTTCAACAACTTATCAATATTCCATTGACCTACTCTTTTCAAAGGCATAATATTTTCATATGTTTCTTATTAAAAGTCTTTAAAGAGAACAATTTTTAAAGTATTCCTAAAAATATTTATATAATCAATGAGATTTTTATTAGCTTTTGTTGTTTTTTTCTTTTAATGTTTTATTTTATCAGGATACATACTTGGAATGTGAAAAAGTGGTCTGGAGTGAGCCTATGCCCATAAACCCATCAGATTTATGAATCTGTTCCTACTCAAGGAAAATCTTTGTAAGTGAAAATGTTGCCAAAGCAAAAGTTAAATATTTTTTCATTTTTAAATCATTTTTATTTTTCAATTACAGTTAGCATACATTTTATTAGTTGCAGGTGTATACCCAAGTGATTATTCATTATGTAATTTACTAAGTGATCATCCCAATAAAACTGTAAGAAAAGGAATAGTCATGATTCTTTTCCTACATTTCTTCTCTTATCCTCCCTGAGTTAGTCCTTTCTTCAGTTACTGAGGACTGGACCTAATTTATTGAATCATCTTCCTGGGAGAAGCTTTCATACTGCCAAGAGATGTCACTAGACTATAACAAAATGCTTTCTTTTCAGTTTAAGAACCACAGTCAGTTTTAGGAAAGCTCTAAACTGAGTGGGGAAAAACAACAACAACAAAAACAAACCACAGATATCAAAGGTCTTTACATTCTTGATATGTGAGTTAAGATATTTTTAAAGTTCTACATATAAAATGATGTTCAAGATGTTAACTTCTGAAATATAGAACATTGTAAAAAAATTAAAAACTGACTAATAATATGCAAAAGACTAGGCTTTGTAAAGCTAAAAACATTTAGGAATATTGATATGATGGTTTTGCTTTAAAATAATAATCCTTACTGCCCGGCAGGGTGGCTCAGCGGATGAGTGTAGAACATGAACTAAGAGGTCACCAGTTTGATATCTGGTCTAGGCACATGCCTAGGTTGTGGGCTCCATCCCCAGTAGGGGGTGTAAAGTTGGCAGCCAATTGATGTTTCTCTCTCATCAATGTTTCTATCTCTCTATCTCTCCCTTCCCCTCACTCTAAAATCAATAAAAACATATTTAAAATAATAATAATAACCCTTACTATGTAAATGAGGAAAAACAGTGCCTCATGAAAAGCCGATTTTTTATGTCTTAAATCATAAAGAATATAAAATTGGCAATATATTGTTCGGGATAAATGTAAAGCAATTATAATTACGTATGTTATCTAATATATCCTTTCGACTGAAATTCTATCAACTGCTGTTTCAAATAATAAGCATTCAAACAATAAGCTTTTCTTTTTATATATATATATATATATATGTATATTTTATTGGTTTTTTACAGAGAGGACGGGAGAGGAATAGAGAGTTAGAAACATCAATGAGAGAGAAACACCGATCAGCTGCCTCCTGCACACCCCCCACTGGGGTTGTGCCCGCAACCAACCAAGGTACATGCCCTTAACCGGAATTGAACCTGGGACCCTTCAGTCCGCAGTCCGACGCTCCATCCACTGAGCCAAACCGGTCAGGGCAAGCTTTTCTTTTTTCACCAGCACAACTTATATTCCATTGAATCAAATGCTATTACTTTTTCAGTAAATATTCGAAGGCTTATAATTATCAATAACAACAAAATAAAATTAAAAGAAGTAATGCTTACTAAGTAACTAAATCTGAACCCATGCCAAGTAGTATCACTTAACTAGAATAAAATTTTCTACATGGAAAAAGTAAAAAAGAAAATACCTTTTCTTGTAGCAACTTTGAGGAAGCTGCATCACGATTTCCTTTTCCACCAGCAGTATTAAAATGAGACCATGGTAAAACTGAATTAAAAGTTAAAGAATCGTCCAAGGCAAAATCTGGTTTCATAAAAATCTATCAAAAAAATTCATTTCTCTCGATTAGAAAAACATTTTCTTTACATTCATTATTTCTTCTAAAATCATAGAGCATTAAACAATAATTATTTTGGACCTCAAGCATAAACAGCAAAAGCAAGTGATAACATGTTATTTACATAAAATCTGTAGAAAAATGTACAAATCTCATCTAAGTAAACATACTCATGAAAGATAGAAAAATGTCTTTTTGCCTTAACCAATAGATGTGTGGAAGGCTGCCTGCCCTGTTTATCGGAATTCCAACTTAGGGGAGACTTGGGGGAGTACCGAAGATGGAGCCTCTAATTATTCCTTGACCTTTCCAAACAAGCCTGTGCATATGCAGACCCCCGGGTGTTTATTGGAATCCTTATGCTTAATCCCTAGATGCCCTTACCTAGAATACAATGTAAACATGTTTCCTTCCAAGATTACTCACCCTACTGATTGCATCTAAAGATAAAAATTCCAATAAAGGCCTAACGAGGCAGGCAATAGAGGCTGCCCTGGCCACTAGAGCCAGGGGCCCCTTAGCCCTCTCTTTCACAGTCAAGCTGTGTCTGAGTAATTTGTTCATCCTTCCTTCAGGGGGCTGCTGGTCAGCCCCAGCAAATGGAGATGATCATTCCATTACAACGTGATCAAATGCACTACTGTATTCCCACTGGGCACACACCAAAGAGAGATAGTGTGTGTGTGTGTTTTAAACGCCAGATATCAATTTCTCTATACTTATATTTCTAATGTCTCCTGCTAAAATTTCTTTCAAAATTGTTTTTTAGACATACACTAAATTTTAAAATCATAACAAATTCAATTTTATGAAAAGCCAGCTCCTTTTCTCTTATGTATTACATCCATCTGAGTACTAAGTAGTATTCATTATATTTCCTAAATATTGCTTGAATCCCTTCATTCCTCTATCTCCACAACATTTCATCGATGCAGCCCTTCATTATCTCTGGATTGCAGTAAATGGACACTTAATGATATTCTTCCCTGATCTATCCACTATATTTCTGTTAGATATCCCTTTAAATGCAAGAGTATAACTGAATTAACTTCTCTGTTTGAATCTCTCAAGAGTCCCATGACCCACAGACCAAGCTTTTTAGAATGGCATTGAGAGTCCTTCAACTTTTGGACCCACTTACCTCTTTTTATCTTGCCACTATTTACAAGTTAAATTTGAGCAGTATTCAAATATCTTCCATATCCTCTTATGCTTACGTATCTTTATACATGTATTTTTGGCCTAGAATGCTCTTGCCTATCTTCCTAGAGAATTCAATCCAATCAAAGGGGCAAACATGTCCCTGTGTATGACACAGAGATTAATCACCCCATCTCTGAACACAAATATACTATGTACACTTATTTATCGCCACTTCACAAAAATTATTTACTTAATATGTATATATCCTCCTGGAATATGTTCCTCTAAGATTGGAATTACAATTATTATTCTTTGTATTCCCATAAGGCCTAAAACATGCTTTAATAAGTTAATTACTTCATTAATTTCTATATTTTATTCTATTTACTGATTCCTTTTATCTTTTGCAAAAAATTGTTATGAATGTGATAGGGAAAATCTAGGGACATGAGTATATTTTCTAGTCACTGCTTTAGTACTACTGAAAGCATTGATTCATTCAATAAGTATTTACTGGTTGTCTAACTCTTATGCTAGGCACTAAGAGAAAACAAAAATAAACTATTACAGAGGTACTAATCTCAATGATCTTTAGTCTAAGGGATATGATAAAATATATACATAAGTATCATATAAGAGGAAGAATGACAAATGCCTTGAAAGGGAAGGCTGGGATCTAGATAAAATATCATGGAAATTTAGCAAAGGGGCAAATTATCTTCAGTTGGGAGAAATGTATTCATGTAAAGTTGCCAGTTAAGCAAAAGAATGTAAAGGATTAGATATAGGGAGATTGTGGAAAGTCTCTGTCTGGGTTCAGGAGCAGTTTAAGAATGGAGTCAACGAAAGAGTCTGACTGAAGTAAAAGATGTGTAAAGATTAGGAGGCAAAAGTTAAGAGTGTAGCTCCGAATGGAAATGAATAATTAAGAACCTTAAATTACAGAGTTTGAATTTTATTTTATAGGAATCAAAGAATTTTAAAAATGACTGCCCTCTCCTTTTTGTTTCTACCCTTCATCTGCCTGTCTCTTCTCACCTTAAAGAGCAATTACCACAGACTCTTTTGAGAATCTGATGAATGCAATGGATTCTTTTCCCAGAAAAAAAAAACAAAAACAAAAACTCATCTATTACACATCTCTACAAATGTTTTCTTCTAAAGGAAATGTCTTTTAATAATTTGAAGGGAGAGTAAGATCAACAAAATTCTTCTTTTAGAATGGAGAGACTTAAACATATTTGTAGGTTTTGATGATGAAGAGATTGATGATGAAAAAGAGAAGAAAGAGATATAACAAAGTTACAGAAGAGGCAAAGTGTCAGAAAACAGCTAAATGAAAGCTTCTTAAAGACAAAATTAAAGATCAAATATTAAAAAGTAGTATTCTCATTTTTTAAGCTTTACCTTAGGTACTTGCTCCAGATCTGTCCTGGATTTATCTATTAAAAAAAGGGGGAGGGAGAAGGGAGAACATGATTTTTTAAACCTGTTTTCATTTTACTTCCGTAAAATATACTTTGACAAGATTCAATACTATACTAGGTCACAGCCAAATAACCACATAAGTTTCTTTGTTCAACAAGTATCTATTAAGCACCTCCTGTATCCCTAGTAGTATACGAAGCACTGAATATGGCATATATGCAAATAATTTTAATCAATTGTATACTAGCAATAAAACAACTTAATAAATTTTAAGAAAGAATCATTAGTCTACAATGAATTAGTCTATAATGATTAGCTACTCTTATCAAGTTTTGGTGAGATTAAGTTTGGCATGCTATGTAGTTTTAAGAATGAATTAAATTCTAAAATAGGAATACTGTTTTTTAATTGTTCAAAATATCCCCCATCCCTTCCAGAATTTCTTCTGATCAAAGATATTTTTAAATATATTAATTTTCTTCTAATACATTTTAGTTTGTATCATCAACAAATTTATCTGTGCCCGCCTGGTGTGGCTCAGTAGTTGAGTGTTGACCCATGAACCAAGAGGTCCCTGGTTGGATTCCCAGTCAGAGCACATTCCCCGGGTTGCGGGTGGCAGGCTTGATCCCCAGTGGGGGGCATGTAGGAGGCAGCCGATTGATGTGTCTTTCTCATCGATGTTTCTATCTATCTCTCTCCTTTCTGCTCTCTTTAAAATTAATAAAATGAAATAAAAATTATCTGTAATTGAATCTACTTTACCTTCATCTCATCAATAAGACCTCAGGCAAGGTACCCTCCTTTCCAAAAGTAACCCATTCCCTCCTGCCTCTTCTGTGAGCTTACTTCAATTACCCTGCCTCTCTCTGTATCTTCAACCTTTTTCTCCTTCTAAGAGCATCTTCCTCTCTGCATATAAACATGTTTCATTAAAAAAAAGAGAGAGAGAGAGGGGAGGAGAAGGGAGAGGAAAGAAGGGAGAAGAGAGAAAGAAAAAGATAAAACATAGGGCCCAGACTAGATTGAGGCAAGGGAATCTTGGGTGAAAAATTTTAAAAAGCACTCACTTTCAGGGTTATGCAAATACCTCTCTTGCCTCATCTAGTCCTGGCCATGCAAAAACATTCTTCCACTCTATTCCCTCTGTAGTCAATATCCTATATCTCAAATCTTCAAGTTACATCCACACTGGTAGTCTCCATTGCTTTCTCTTGTACTCACACTTTAATATATATAGTGAGGTTTCTGTAACCACAGTTCCAGTTTAAATGCTCTCCCTAAGATCTCCTAAATTGCTTAATCCATGAAGACTTCTCAGTATGTAAACTGAAGTACTGTGACACTGTAGACTAATTATTCTCACTTCTTTGAAATTATCAAAGGTGGAACTCTCTCTTGGTTGACTCTGTTATCTCTCTACTTCTTTATAGTCTCCTTCACAAGTGCCTAATTTTCTATCTGCCCCTTAAATGTGACAGCTTCCTAGTGTTCTATTATAAGTTATTTTCTCCCCGCTATTCACATCCTTCCAGGGTGATCCCATCCATGCCCTTGGATTCAACTACCATGATACTGTCTAGCATATTGTCTATGATAATGTCTACTAAACCTACATCTCCAGCCCAGATCTCTTTCCTGACCTCCCAGCTACATACCAAACATGTTTGCAAAACTGCAATTAAACCAGCCTCTATCTCCTCCAGAATTTCTCCTCTTATATTGGCTATCTCACTGAATTGCACCTCACCTAGCCAGCTGCCCAAGCAAGAAACTAGGGAGTCATCCTTGAATAAACTTGTTCCATTACCAACAACTAACTGACCACCAAAACCTATGTCTCAATCACTCAGAGGCCTAATATCCTCTCCATCTTCATTATAACTGTGAATTGGGGCCACATTTTTTCTCACTTGTATTATTGCAATAGCTTCCAACTGTCTCCTTGACTCCAGTTATATCATCCAAAAATTTATTACCCACAACTGTTTACACAGTGAAATGTCTAACCATAAATCTGACTTGTCTGGTTAAAAGGTTTTGTAGCTCTATACTGCTTTAAGAAATATTCCTTAGCATGGCATACAAGGCTCTTAATCTGACTCCAATCTATTTCTTCCGCTTCTTTTCTTGCTCCCAGTAGAGCCAACGTACTGAACTCTTGCAGTCCCTTGGACATGCTAATTTATCTCTTGACTCTATGGCGTTATACAAACTATTCCTTCTTCCTGGAATGCCTTTCACACATAAATATTTCTCAATAGCTAGTTTAAAACACAGACAATCATCATCAACTCTAGGAAATCTTCTAAGCCAAGTTCAGAGCTGTATACAATCTTGCCATGCTGAACTTATTACTTGATATACAGTGCTGCAATTTTTTGGTTTATTTATTTAACCTTACTCAGGAGACCATCAGCTTCTTGAGGACAGGGACCATTTCTAATTCATCTATTTTTTAAGCAACAAGCAAAGTGCCAAGAACACAGATATTACTTAAGTATTTGTTGAATTGAAGACAACACTATCATCAGACCCAAGATTTTTCTCTTAAAGCTTTTAGTAAAGATTATAACAGTAAGCTATAAAAATTTTACTAGAAAGAAAAATTGTAAGTATGACAGCCTACAAGGTCCCCAAGTTAAGATTTTGTTCATTAATACTATTCTCTTCTACAAATTTCACATATTCATCTACATATTATCTACAAGTAGATATTCATACCATGAGTATGTAAGAGAGTCCTGTCAAAGGTATCTTTAGGAGGACAAATATTCTTGCATCTTGCATGAATCTTCTCTCTCTAATAAAAGGACAATTAAATAAATAATGTAATCGATGCTGTGTGGCAATACAAATATTCAAAGTATCAAAATGTTTCACAACAGAATATATAAAATTAGTTCTATGATTTTTAAATCACTAGCATCTGAACTTAAATACAAATAATAAGTATGCTTAATAAACTAAATATCACTGAGACGTATGAATACCTATTTACTTATACTGATCCCATTTCACATAATTAGTAAAATCTCCATAAATTTGGAATGAAGTGGGAAAGCAAATGAAAAATCCTTACTTATATGACAGAAATCAATTAAGAAAATAATTTTTAAAAGCAAGGAAGAAAATTTGAAAACTGATACACCTAAGATAGATAATTATTAATTGACACTTTCTCTCTGAGTAAAGAAAAATAATTCCATTCTAATTTCAGATTAGATAACCACTAACAACACTGTTATCTTTTCAGAGATACCATAAATAGAACATATGGGAAGGGGAGTGTGGTAAGAAAAAACACTGGGCTAATAGTGTCCAGAATTCTGATCGTAGTTCTGACAGTATGGAACTGTCTTCCAAAGAGGCTGTGCATTTTGCATCCCTACCCACAATGAATGAGAATCCCGATTAGTCCATTTCTTAAACTTCACAAATTGTCTGAGCTTTACAGGTCTAATAAAACCATTTTTTCCTTGGTAGGTAGGGCAGGTTTTCAGGTTGAATCTTAGCATTAATAGGATTATGTCATCCTGAAAAATCATTAGAGTAAGAAAAATATATTTACATAAATCTAAGTAAAGAACTAAATACAACCCAGTACAGACTGTATATGAACAAAAAAAAATAACATGGATTCCTCAAAGACTACTGGTAAAAATCCATTATAAATTACTTTTGACCTGACTATAACTAACTTCAAGATTAGATGTTACCTGGGAGATTTCCTGTTGATATACTGTAAAATGTTCCTTGCTGATCTGTGGGAGGTAGAATGAAGGTATGACTTCAGTGTCCACAAAGTCCAATCCCCATGTTTTTGTGAAGAAGTCAGATTCTCTTTTTGCTAATCTAGGATCATTTAATGCTGCTGGGAGATTTACTTTGGAATGATATATAGTCCATTTGTGTTGATCTGTAACTAGAGATGGGGCAACACATAAACTGTGTGAATCACCTGCAAAAAGTAAACAAGAGAACTCTGTAAAATAAGTTCTATGTTTGAAAGTATACCCTAGAAAAACAAAAATGCTTAGATTATACATTATACAAAGCAACTACTCTCTTCTATGGCAAATGTTTTAATAAAAATCAATCTGATGAAATAAACATGAGCTATCAGCATCAATTGCTGAAGGAAGAAAAAAACCTGTATAAGCTCAAATATGCAAAATTTGAGAGCTGTAGTCACAGGGTGGGGTAAATGGTAAAGAAAGTCTTTCATTAATTCCTTTCCTTGCTGTACAATTTATCTTTTTTCAACACAAAAACTCTTCTACCTTCAACTGAATATCTTCTATTCTTTAATATTCCAGTTTTTCCCCATAGGTAGAGCTTTTTTTCTATTGTACTATGGCAGATAGTACTAGTTCCTTTTTTTTTTTTTTGCTTGTAATTAGATAACATAAATACTGCTGTGGCATTAACCATAGAGGAAAGAAAAATATACAGTTGATTTTTATTATTCACAGTAGTTCTGTTCTAGAAAGCCACTGGACACTTGATTAGCAAATACTGAAATACTGACCCTAGTGGAAATACACATTAGATTCCTGCAAGTCTCTGTGTTCACAACATTTTCATCAACTGATTAATACAGAATCATATGCATGTGTCTATTTAAAAACACATTATTTACTATATATTTAATATATAGTTTTATATACTTACTATATACTTAATATATAACATATATTGTTCATTCATTAACATTGAACTACAACTCATACCTGAATGAAGTTTATATGACATGCACATTACAGCTTTCTTATACTTAGGAATACTAGAAAACACTTCAGCACTACGTTTGAGAATATTTCAAAAAGCAAAATCACCAATAAGATACACAAAAATGCAATAAAAAGTAGCTCTAAATAGACCACAAAAAGACTTGTTTACACCATGATAGCTGAAACAAAAAGGCAGAGTGTTGCCTTGTTCAACCTCAGGTGGGAACGTATACATTGGGTAATTTAAATTTTTCACTCTTCTGTGCATGTTTGCAAATGACCACAAAAGTGCCACGAATATTGATTTGGGGGTTACAAATAAGTTTTAAGGTGTAGGCAAATTTGCAAATATGGAAACCACAAATAATGAGGATTGACTATATTATGTTTAAAGAGCTTTTCGAACTATACATTTCAAAATATTTTTAATAGTTTATGTAAGTACTTCTTTTATGGAAATGCATGAAAAGAACTATATTCTAATCTCCTAATCTACTTATTTCCAAATTATTTATCTCTCTTTAGTTTTAACATCATAAAATTTACTCTTTTAAGATAAGCATACGAAATCTGTCTACTCCTTTACAGTTAATATAAATCCTCAAAGGAAAAAAAAAGGCATTACCTGTGGGTTCCTTGGGACACACATCTGGCAGTGACTGCACAGGTCGAATGTGTTTTGTTGGATCTACCTCTTTTTTAACGAAAACATCACTGCTGCTTCCTTGAGGCACTGGTGAACTGTGGCTTGAAGCCATTGCATAAAATCACCACTCAACTGAAAAAGAATAAGAAACAAATAATAATCAAGACACTTAACACAAATCAAAATTCATCTACAGGGTGGGGCAAAAGTAGGTTTATAGTTCCGAGTACACAAAATACAGTTAATAAAGTGACTGTAATAATCATAACCTGCATGTCTTTTTCCATACAAAAAACTGTAAATCTACTTTTGCTTCACCCTGTATAAGTATTATGCATGTCAAAAACTTTCTTTCAAAAACAGATACAATATTCAAAATCCCCAAGTACACAATTTGAATATTCTCTATTGTGAGTCACTCGATATATACTTAGTTTGCAAAGCAAGTTATCTGTCCTTGTTTAAAAAGTATTCTTCCCCAAAATTACCTATCCTTAGACTTTAATCCAAAGTGCAAATAGACATCAAAGCTGCAACCAGTATAAAAGAAAAACATTCCCTTTATTCAACAAGTATATAATAATTATGCATTATAGCAAAATATATAAGTGCATGGGTTGCTGAAATGGTGACTGCTTCATGTACCAGTAGTATAACCTTGAGAAAATTTACTTAACCTTTGAAAGCTTTACCTTATCTGTAAAAATGGGGATGAAAAGAGGTCCCATCTCATAAACACTTTGTAACAAAGAAATGGATACATGTAAAATAAACCATTTATAATCATGTCTGCCTCAAAGTTTGTGTTCATAAATGTTATTATCATTATATTTATTATTACTATGTGACTGTCACTATATTAAATGACTATAAAAGTATCATTCTTCAAAGTGATTACAATTAAGTAAGCAAAACACTAAGCAAAACACCAGTTAACCTATGTCCACATTTTTTAGTTAAATGCTGAATTTGTGGGCAACATAATATAGGCTACAGTGTCAGGTAAGACATTACAAATGAAGTAGTACATAACCTGGATAAACATGTGATATTCTATTATTAGAGAACTAGAGGCCCGGTGCACAAAAATTTGTGCACTCGGGGGGGGGGGGGGATTCCTCAGCCTGGCCTGTGCCCTGTCGCAGTCTGGGGCCCCTCGGGGGATGACCACCTGCTGGCTTAGGCCTGCTTCTGGGGTATCGGGCCTAAGCTGGCAGTCAGACATCCCTCTGGCAGCCTGGGAGCCCTCAGGGGATGTCCACTTGCCAGCGGGGAGCAGGCCTAAGCTGCAGTCGGACATCCTTAGCACTGCTGAGGAAGCCGGATGCTGGAGACCAAGATCAACAGTAATTGATATAAATGTGAGGAGTCTGGCAGAAGGGTGACCAGGACTCCTTTTGATATTAACAGGGTGAATATCTACATTTTATTACCTGCTGCTGACTCAATGGCCTAAAGCAAACTCCCCCAAAACCTGACAATCTTACTGTTTACTAAACATTACCATTGATATGTCTGTTTGCATTCCTAAAGGCAATGTGTATTCTAGCAAATAAAAGCAGCTGGAAACGGAGCAACAGAGAGAACTTGACTGCTATGGTTGAGTTTTCCTCTGGTTCCCCCAGTATTAAAAATAATATTTCTGCCCTAACCGGTTTGGCTCAGTGGATAGAGCGTCGGCCTGCGGTCTCAAGGGTCCAAGGTTCGGTTCCAGTCAAGGGCATGTACCTTGGTTGCAGGCACATCCTCAGTAGGGAGTGTGCAGGAGGCAGCTGATTGATGTTTCTCTCTCATTGATGTTTCTAACTCTCTATCCCTCTCCCTTCCTCTCTGTAAAAAATCAATAAAATATATTTAAAAAATAAATAAAATAAAAAAATAATATTTCTTCTTATATATCACTTGTGTGTCAGCTCTTCCTCCAAGCCTTTGAACCCACGAAAGCCACACTGGTCATGGACTCTGACAGCGGGAGAGGCTCCCACCACCACCGCTGTACTGGCAGCTGTCAGCCTGGCACGTGGCTGAGCAGAGCTCCCCCTGTGGGAACACACTGACCACCAGGGGGCAGCTCCTGCATTGAGCATCTGCCCCTGGTGGTCAGTGTGTGTCATAGTGACCAGTCATTCCCAGTCGTTCTGCTGTTAGGGTCAATTTGCATATTACCCTTTTATTATATAGGAGTGCCTGGCCAGCCTGGGTGAGGGGCTGATGGCTGTTTGCAGGCTGGCCACAGCCCCTTCAGGGTGGGAGGTCCTGCTGGGTGCCTGGCCAGTCTGGGTGAGTGGCTAATGGCAGTTTGCAGGCTGGCCAAGCCCCCCAGCAGGGACCCTCACCCCTGAGGGTGTGGCCAGCCTAGGTGAGGGGCTGATGGCTGTTTGCAGGCTGGCCACAGCCCCTTAAGGGTGGGGGTCCCCGCTGGGGTGCTTGGCCAGCCTTGGTGAGGGGCTGAGAGCCATTTGCAGGCTGGCCACAGCCCCTTCAGGGTGGGGGTCCCTTCTGGGGTGCCTGGCCAGCTGGGTGAGGGGCTGATGTCTGTTTGCAGGCTGGCCACGGCCCCCAGCCACCCAAGCTCCCAGTGGAGGCTGGCTGGAAGCAGGTATCTGGGATTTGTTTATCTTCTATAATTGAAACTTCGTTGCCTTTAGCAGAGGCCACAGCTGGCTCAGGCCTGGCGGGAAGCTTGGCTTCCTCCATCACCGGGGCAACCAAGCCTCCTGCTTGCTCCAGCTCCATGGCTGCCAGCCATCATCTTGGTTGGGTTAATTTCATATAGTCGCTCTGATTGGCTGATGGGCGTGGCTTAGGGTGTAGTGAAGGTACGGTCAATTAGCATGTTTGTCTTTTATTAGTGTAGATGGATAATTTTATATTGTTGAACATACCTATCAAATAGCAGATATTCAATAAATATTTTAATGAAGGAATAAATAAGTGGATATAAGCAGAAGCTTATAGTTGAAAGGAAACTTAAAGATCACCTAGTCTAAATTCCCTTACATTGGAGATAAGTAAACTAAGTGTTTACAAAGATATGCGTGGTTTAACAAGTTTTTAAAAAAATCCAATTTAGGAAATCTGGTAAGTAGAAAAATAATAGTAAGAAAAAAAGAGCAGAGACATAGGCTAGGATCAGTGACAAAAAGTTCATCCATTCTAATTCCCCTCGTTTTGTGGAACTCTAACAATTACATTTCCCAGACTTCCTTGCATATCTATCTCAGTCCTCCTAATGCAAAGGAGACATTTCCAATTACACCATTCACTGAGACCATCAGAAACAAGCTACTAAGAAAATACAGAAAGATAAATAACTTCCTCATGGTCCCTGAACAGAAAGCAAATAACAGCATGAATAAAGGTTAAGGGACATGGTATAATCATAAGATTGTGTGGAAACTGACGTGGCTAGAGTGAAATGTTTACATTGGGAAGTAACGGCAAATAAAGCATATTTACACACACACCCCCACCCACAGCCTATATAGTTGGTTCTCTAAGCAATAAGGAGCCACAAGCTTTTTTGTGGACTTCTTTGGCAGTCTGGTGAGTTCCATGGGACAAAAGAATACTATCATGAAAGTATCTGGGAAAATTAATTAGGGCCTTGGTTTCAAAGGCATCATTGGCTTGCTGCAGTTATATCCATACATATTAAGTGTATGGTTATTTCTGTATAAAAGCACTTGCATATTAAGGAGAGAAGAAATATCTAAAAAATAGGAAACATTGTATGAAATAAAATACTGTACATTAAGCATTTGGTAAAGACAACTTTTTATTAATTTCATCAAATAAAATGGCTAAAATAAACACATTTTTACACTTTAAGTGGTAAGTTGCAAATACACAGAAAATGTGTTTATACTGAACACCCATTGCTTGATGCCAGATAAATTAAATATTGATTCCAACAATAGTACATGACAATTTCAATTTATTTTCCTTACCTTCATGTCCATAAGTGCCATATTAGGAAGCCAGAAATACTTGGGGAGATAGGAATTTGTAGAAAAACATTTAAGTTATTTCTGTATCTGGGAGGGGGAGGGGAATCACTTTATTTACTCATTCAAGATTCTGAGTTAGGAAACATTTGCAGATTTTCCATTTTTTTCTTACACCTCTCCTAATTCTTATGAAAAGAGGGACAATCTCTAGCTTTAAAGGGATTATGTAAAATTAGGGGGCTGCCTACATAAGTGAGTCTTATAAAGAAAGGAAGTTAGGGCCAATTGAATATAACATATTGAATAAATAAAGATTAATGAATGCAGAGTGATACCTGAGTGGAGGGAAGAGATAAGGGGGTAGAAGGGGATGGGTTGGGGTGGGAAAAGAAAAACTCTTTTTCACAGAATGCCAGTAATAAATGCCAGTAATGTAAAAGAATGACTGAATTAGAAAGTCATTGTTTTGTAACACCCCAAAATCATCAATGTACGCTAAAGCCATTAGGTGAAAGGTTTTTCAGAAATAAAATTCTACTGATGTCAAAGTATCACCCTACAGATTACTTAGCAATGCAAAGGGGAAAATGTGTCTTTAAAATGGAAAGATCTCCACCTTAACTAGGTCATCAAATAGCAGGTATTCAATAAACTTGGTATTACTAAAAATAGAAAGATAATTCGATATTATATGACTTATGAAAAGACAATATAAAGTAAACATCATCTATGAGACATTTGCACCAAAATCTTTAACCTAATCTAATTAAGTCTCTAGACCAGTGTTGAGGGCTACTAGCAAACACTGGGGCACCTTTAAATATGTCACTGAAACTCAGGGCGCAGGCAGAGCCCCGCCCTGGGGGCGGTCCTAGGCAAAAGACAAGGATGCCACTCAGTTTGACCTTCCCACCCAGTGTTAAGGGGGTGGATCTCATGATGTCACCAGGAACTCAAGGCCCACCCAAATGTGATGCAACTTCCTGTTATTCGAGTATTTATTAAGCTACTTCCGGTGCTGGCTCTGTGTCTGTCCCTCCATCAGAGGGCAGACGCCACACCTGGTCCCAGTCTCTTCTATTTTTGTGTCCTGTCTATCTTTATTTCATTACTTAATCCCCAGCGCCTCTACTTGCCGGGAGCCGGTCCATCCTTGCTGTTTCAAAGGACCTGGCATATATGGCATACTGTTCTTAATATGTTTGCTCACCTTCTTGGCACTATGTGTTTTAACCAAGGTCTCTGAGAAAGGTTGTTTCCCCAGGTAGGGATTTTCCCCTGAAGTTAGGGAGGGAATAAAACCTCTTAACTAAGTGCCAGGTGGGTAATTAATCACTTTAACTACGAACAATCATGCTTAAGCTACATAATCTTTACTCCCTGGAATGGAGATAAGAAACGCCCTAACCTTTGAAATAGAGATTGATAGGATTGGAATCAACTGGTATAAATACAGATGTAAGAAGACAGAACCGAGAGAGACAGAACCTAGGCACAGAACCTACACAGAACATTCTCTAGAGACAGAAGAACTTCACTGGAGAGAACATGGCAAAAGTTCCTGGACAGAAACTGGCCTCAGAACCTAGAGACAGAACCTAGCGAGAGAACATGGCAAAAGATCCTGGACTGACCCTGACTACAGAAATTGGCAAGAGAACCTGACTAGAACCTGGTGACTGAACCTGGCTGGAGAACCTAGCGAGGGGGAACTTGGCTACAGAACCTGGCTGGAGAACCTGGAGAACCTGGCTGGAGAACCTAGCGAGACAACATGGACACAGAACCTGGCTGGAGATCCTAAGCAGAACCTCTCTGGAGATCCAGACCAGAACTTGGCTGGAGATCCTGGCTAGGCTGCTGATCAACTGAACACTGTCTCCGTGTCCTTCCTTCTTCGCTGACTCCGTCCACACCTTTGGGGACCCCTGGACCCGCTGGGGTTGGACCCCGGCATCTACTCAAGAACCGGTTCACATCTCTCTCTCGGCATGCTGGAAGCGGAGAAGGGAACCCGCCCAACATAGACCAGGTGTTATGCTTTTTGGTCCTGGGGATTCCTTTGGCAATCTGGTGAAGTCTACAGATCCCTTCCCAGAATAATATTTATAATTAATAAAATATATAAAATTACAATGGACAATTATACTGAAATATAGCTATCACACTGTCTTTTTACATTGTAATGTAGTAATATTTTTGCTTCTCAATTAATGCAAATCTCTCTAAGCAATAAATGAGCATAAATATTGAGATACTTGCAACAATTTAATATGATATGAAAATATCTGAAATTTCTGTTGGTGGCAAAATTGTAGGAAATGATAACAGCTCTGCGAAGGATTTCCTACATTCATAATAAAAGGAAATACTAAAATCCAGTTAAGCAGAATTTCTCAACCATGGCACTATGGACATTTTGAGCTGGATAACCTGTTTGGTACTCTCCCTCTGTACACTACAGGATCTTTAGATACATCTCTGGCCTCTACCAACTTGATGCCAATAGCACCCTCCCACCGAGTTGTGACAACCAAAAATGCCTCTAGACAAAGCCAAATAATCCTGGCAAGTAGGGGTAAAGAGGGGAGAGAACAAAATCACCCCAATTGAAAACCACTGAATTAAAGCAAAGATGTAATTTTTTTTTGCCTACCTAAAGTTTGCAGACTCCCTGAATTCTATTCAGGGAGTCTATGAACCCAAGTTTAAATACCCCCTACTGTAGACCTACCTCCCAGCTGACAGGAAATAAAGAGAAATAGGATTGTTAGGTTAAAATACAACATTGAGAAACAATTAAACAAATTGAGAATATGAGACATTATATAAGAAAACTTGGTCTGGATGCTTAGGTCTGTGTCATTTTTTAAAGATGGGGACCTATTCTATATTGAAATAAATACAGAGACAATAACTAAAAGCAATATGTGAGCCTTGACTGGTTAAAAAAAAAAAAAATGGCTCTAATACATTCTTGAGAAAACTGGGAAATTTTGAAAATGGATTGGATGTTACATGAGATTTTAGAATTTTAATTAATTTTCTTAGGAGTATTAATGGTATTGAGATTATGGGAAAATGCCCTTTTACTTAGAACATGAATACTAATATATTTAAGAGTGATTTGGCAAAAAATACACAGATAAAACAAATATGAAAAATTTAAAAATAGTTTACTTAAGTGAAGTATATATAAGTGCAACATGTTCTACTCTTTCATTTTTTTCTTAGAATTTTCACAAAATAATGTTGGGGGGAAGAAACTTTACATATTTGTCAAATGTTAAATAGGTAAATAATGCAAAATATGGATATCAGAGAGAAAAAAGTTTTAAATTTGTAACCATAACTCTATCAGAAGATGGTATTGTACAACTTCAAATATAGAGGGGGGAATCAATAGATTTCAATGAAATTTTAATGTTGTGGAAGAATAATACCATATATTGAAACTGGGATTCCCTAAAGGCTGAAAGAGAAGGCAGCTAAAACAGAGAAACATTTACCACAGGCATTACCCAATACCAGAGGTCCTCAAACTTTTTGAACAGGGGCCAGACATTCCACACATGCGCACTGTGGGCCCGGGACGAGTAGGCTGCTAAGCAGGACAGGCAGTGGCGGCAAAAACACCTGGCGGGCCGGATAAATGTTTTCGGCGGGCCGCATGTGGCCCGCGGGCCGTAGTTTGAGGACCTCTGTGCAAAAATTTCTTTCCTTTGTTCTACACTGATATAGTAACTGCTTACAGAGAATACTGGAATTACATATCATTTACTGAACTATGCATGAAATTGCCTATTATAGGTAAGGGAATAGTAAGTCTTTTTATTTTCCTCTACTATTTCAATGTATACAAAACATTTTAGCAGAGTATTAACACAGAGATTGAAGCATGGTAGTGGATCATCTCTGGTAAAAACTGCTGTTTAATTTTTAACCCTGCTGTTCTGGCTTCTGTAATTATTTGCTTGCTAAAATAATAAAGAAGTTATTTTTGATCTCCTGAACTTATAAATGTGGCTCCTTAATTCGACTTCTTGAGGGGTCCTTGTGTGTTTCGCGGGGTACAATACAACATTATATGTTAACTAATCGTCCCTTCTCCCGCTTTTCAAAAGTGATACCCTACTTTATAATATACCTTACTTTATAAAATCTAAACTTGCCTGACCTCTATCATGCTTCTATCACACTGTAGTCTTCTATCACACTGGTCCCCTAACTGGTCTCTCTGCCTCCAGTCTAAACCATTCTGCATATTGCTTTAGGATTTAATCTAGAAAGCTTTTCATTCTGTTGTACTTCAGCTCAAAAATTTTTAATATTATTCATTATCTTCCAGACAAATGCCAAGCTTCACAGACTGGTACTCAAGGCTTTCCACAATCTGATGCTTGTCTTCCTTTCTAGCTTTATTTCTTATTACCCACAGGTTAACTATGCCAATTCTAGACAGAGTGGTCTAATTGTCCCTCTGATCCATCATGCTATAGAGGCCTCCTTGTCTGTTTTTAAGGCTGTGACCTTCCGGGAATACTTATACCATCTTTCTACCTCTCTAATCCCTTCAAAAGTCACTTTAAATTTCATTTTTAGATTACATCTTCTAAGAAAACGAATATATACACACTCTAAAACATTAACAAAATAATCCCAGCCCAGCCAGTGTCGCTCAGTGGTTGGTTGGAGCACATGCCTGGACTGCTTGATCTCTAGTAGGGGGGCTTGTAGGAGGCAGCTAATCAATGATTTTCATCATTGATGTTTCTACCTCTCTCTCCCTCCCTCTCTGAAATCAATAAAAATATTTTTTTAAAAATGAATAATAATTCCAGCATTATTTTTAAGAGTAAAGAAGTTAAAAGAACCACAGCCTTAAATAAGGAATTAGTTAAATAAGCTATAGTACAACCAAACAATAGATTATGCTGCCATTAAAAATAGAACTGCAGACCTCACACCAATCAGTATGGCTTCTATTAAAAAAAAAAATCAGAAAATAACAAGGCTTGGTAAGGATGGAGAGAAACTAGAACCCTATGCACTATTAGTGGGAATGTAAAATGGTACAACCATTATGGATAACAATATGGTGGTTCCTCAAAAAGTAAAAACAGAACTGCCATATGATATAGCAATTCCACTTCTGGGTATATACAAAAAAGAACTGAAAGCAAGGTCTTGAGGAGATATTTTTACCCCATGTCATAACAATATTATTCATAACATCCAAGAGGTGGAAACAACTTTAAGTATCCATTAACAGTTGGATATATAAACAAATGTGATATATACATACCCAATGGAATATTATTATTCATCCTTAGGAAGGAAGGAAATTCTAACATATGCTACAATATGGAAGAATGTTGAGGACATTATCATAATTGAAAAAGTAAATCACAAAAAGGTAAATACAGTATGACTGTACTTACATGAGGTATTTTCTTAAATACAGGCATACCTCTGAGATATTATGGGTTGAGTTCCAGACCACTGCAGTAAAACGAATATCACAATAAAGTAAGTCAAAACCCTTTTGCTGGTGGAAGGTCTTGCCTTCGATTTATAAAAAAATACAACATCTGTGAAGCACAATAAAGTTAAAGGGTAATAAAACGAGGTATGCTTGTAGTCAAATTCATAGACACAGAAAGTAGAAAGGTAGTTGTCAGGGACTAGGGGGAGGGAAAAATAAGTTATTTAATGGGTATAGTGTTTCAGTTTTGCAAGATGAAAAACTTCTGGATACTGGCTGCACAACAATGTAAATAAAATTAATACTACTGAACTGAACACTTAAAACTGATTAAGACACTAAATTTTGTGTTATAAGCATTTTAGCACAATTTTAAAAACTTTTAATAGGACTGAAGAATATTTAATGACATAATGTTTCACAAATATTCGTAACATTATGTACAATATATTTACTTTCTAATTTAAAATAAGCATACATATTTGCCAAAAGAAAAAAATACTGCAGGGACATAATCAAACAATTGTAACAATGGTTACCTCCAGATGACCCCCCCCAAAGAATTATTTTTGTTTGTCCTTTTTTAAATTTTCCAAATGTTCTCCTATGAAAACGAATTAGCCCTAACTGGTTTGGCTCAATGGATAGAGTGTCAGCCTTCGGACTGAAGGGTCCCAGGTTCGATTCTGGTCAAGGGCACATGCCTGGGTTGCGGGCTCCATCCCTAATAGGGGGTATGCAGGAGGCAGCCCATCAATGATTCTCTCTTATCATTGATGTTTCTATCTCTCTCTCCCTCTCCCTTCCTCTCTGAAATCAATAAAATATTATTTTTTTAAAAAGAAAATGAATTATTTTGTATTAGTCAGGTTCTCCAGAAAAACAGAACCAATAGGATATATATAAGAGGGGATTTATCAAAGAAATTCTTTAATGCAGTTATAGAGGCCAAGAAGTCCCACTATCTATCTGCCTTCTGCAAGCTGGAGAACCAGGAAAGTCAATGATATAACTCAGTCCAAGGCCAAAGGCCTGAGAACCAGGAAGCCACTGGTGTTAAGTCCAGGATTCCAAAGGATCTGATATAGAAGGGCTGGAGAAAATGGATGTCCCAGCTCAAGATGAGAGAGTGAATTCTCCCTTCTTTTGCCTTTTTGTTTTATTCAGGCCTTCAAAGGATTGGATGATGATGATGATGCCTGCCCACATTGGTGAGGGCAGATCTCTTTACTCAGTACACTGAATCATTGCTAATTTCTTCTAGAAACATCCTCAAAGAACCTAGAAATAATGTTTTACCACTCTATGGGCATTCCTTAGCCTGGTCAAGATGACATAAAATTAACCATGACACGTTGTTAATTAGAAATAATGCTATTATTCAACTGCAAAAGTTCAGCTTTGTGCCAAAGCCGGTTTGGCTCAGTGGATAGAGCATCGGCCTGCAGACTGAAGGGTCCCAGGTTCGATGCTGGTCAAGGGCATGTACCTGGGTTGCGGGCGCATCCCCAGTAGGAGATGTGCAGGAGGCAGCTGATCGATGTTTCTCTCTCATCGATGTTTCTGGCTCTCTCCCTTCCTCTCTATAAAAAATCAATAAAATATATTAAAAAAAAAAAAAGTTCAGCTTTGCTTTAAACCTACCTTCACTATGAATCTTTACTAATGACTATAATCTACAGAAAACTAGCCTTCCTTTGATGCTTACTGTCTATATCAGCAGTCTACACATTTTTAAAAAATATTCTTTTATTGATTTCAGAGGAAGGGAGAGGGACAGAGAGATAGAAACATCAATGATGAGAGAGAATCACTGATTGGTTGCCTCCTGCATGCCAATGTAAATAAAATTAATACTACTGAACTGAACACTTAAAAATGATTAAGACAGTCAATTTTGTGTTATAAGCATTTTATCACAATTTAAAATTTTTTTTAATAGGGCTGCAGAATATGTAATGACATAAAAATGTTTAACACATATTCTTAAGCCATGTGGGCCAGACTACAAACTTTTTTGATCCTGTATGCCATCAGTTAAAAAATTTTAAGAAAGTATTACTTACAAATTATATAGGGTACCACTGTATTAATAAGTGTAATATAAAACTATGCTAAATAAAATTTTTATAAGATGAGAGAAAGAGAAAAAACTTTTAAAAATAATTAATGGCAAAATTATTTTTTTACTGTTTTTAATTAATAGCTATGTGACTATGCCTCATTATTTTTAAAAATCTTGATTTAACATCTTATGAAATGGTGTTCCAAAGGCTTGTCTCTAAATTTATTTTTATACCTGACTTTAGTGCCTAATATGGAAGAAAAAACAACACAATACCTCACAAATGTATGTAGTACCAAATAGAAGCAATAACATTACTGAATCACTGATTATGATAACATTATAATAAACTGGTTATTATTTAACAAAAAAGGAATGAAAGGGAAAACTAAATTTAGACATGCCATTTATAGCTTTGCCACAGAACTACATTTAACACTGTCCAAATCTGTTTCCCGCTCATTGACAGAGGAAAAGATTGGAGAAAGGTAGTTCAGATACATGCCCAATAAGGTGTGCATGACATGGAAAAATACTTGCTCATCAATCACATCTAGAAACAGGTGATTGGCCAGGATGGGCATGGCCATGGCAAGCATGAGAAATCTAAACATATAAACTTCCAGACAACAAAGCCCCTCTCTCGCCTGACTAGCGTGGCTCAGTGGTTGAGCGTCGACCTATAAACCAGGTCATGGTTGGATTCCTGGTCAGGGCACATGCCTGGGTTTTGGGCTCGGTCCCCAGTGTGGGGCGTGCAGGAGGCAGCCAATTAATGATTCTCTCTCATCATTGATGTTTCTCTCTCTCTCCCTATCCCCTTCCTCTCTCTGAAATCAATAAAAATATATTTTTTTAAAAAGCCCCTCTCTCTTAGCTCTCACCTGCCAACCCTAGGGACTCCTGCTGCAGGGCACTCCTCTTCCCTCTACCCAAATGGCATATGGCCATATTGGGCTCCACACATGGACTAATGGACTTTAATCTGGCTGAATGCCAAACCACACCCAACTACAACATGGAACGGAAGCTCTGGATACTGGCCTTCTTTCTGACTCTACTAAACTCCCAGGTGCCCCTCTTCCAGGACTGGCTTTAAGGGACAGGGAACTTCGGAATCCCAGAAATGTAACTCCATGCAAGTAAAGCCCTCTTCCACATTTCATCCTCCCGTGGGGGATTCTGAAAATGCACCCCAAGAATCTCGCTCCCCCAAATGGCAAAAGAGTTTCACCCACCAGCAATAATTATACTTTCTGAACTCTCTATTTTGAGGTTTTTAAAACAAGTTAGAAAAGTCCATTTCTGGTTTTTAAAGAGTTCACCATTTAACAAAATCACATAATGATGAAAGATTTCAAACATATATTTTCAAAATACATTTATCATAGCTTGAGTGTTTCCAGAAAATAACCTATTTTCTCATTCATTATTTAAAAAGAAAGACACCTTTCAGGAACCGATTAAGAGTGTGAGTGTGTATGTGCAACTAACTGTTCAGTTAAATATTACTGTCAGTCATATGTCATCTCTGAAAAGATTAGTAAATTTGAAATGCTTTTTTTTTGGGGGGGGGGTGTTAAAAAACCCACAAGATGTTTTATTGTCGTTTCCCCTGCTTAAAGCAATTGATGCATAACTATCTCTGTCTAGCACAATTCCATAGCTAGGCAGAGACGGTTGGCCTCAAACATGGTAAAAAAAAAAAAAAAAAAAACCACAAGAATTCTTAAATTTGAAAACTCTTTTGAACGCTTTTATGTATGGCTATGGGAGAGCTTGCACTAGTAAGAGGAGAACCCAGCTCTGTACTTTATTGTTCACTTGTGGATCCATTATTAGTATTACCTTTCATCCAAAATGTGATTTCCCTACAAGAGTCATTTTAAGTTAATTGGACATTTTGTGAAAGTTGGTTTAGTTAAAACTAGATAACATAATCTGTAAACCCAATTAACCACTCATGAAAACTATATTACATCACAAGGATGACCTAACTGAAAGATACCACTATTATTCCCTTATAATTGATCACCTATTTGAAATGGAGGCCTGGTGCACGGGTTTGTGCACCAGTGGGGTCCCTCAACCTGGCCTGCAGGGATCGGGCCAAAACCGGTTCTCCAACATCCCCTGAGGGGTCCCGGATTGCGAGAAGGTGGTTCTCGGGTGACACACTCCGAAATCAGGCTCCCTCCTCTCTAGTTCCAGGTGCGTCACCCGAGAATCGCAGCTGGCAAGTCACTGCAGCTCAGCAATTCCTGCATTGAGCATCTGCCCCCTGGTGGTCAGTGCACATCATAGCTACTGGTCGGAGCGTCTGCCCCCTGGTGGTCATTGTGCATTATAGCTACCGGTCAGATGGCTGGACAGTTGCTTAGGCTTTTATCTACTTATATAAAAATCCTGGGTGGTGTTCATCACGATCAGAACCCCCGCGACCAAGCGGAAGAAGTCAGTCCTGCAGGGGTTGTCTTGGCAACGGCTGCACTCTCCCCAGAGCTGTTTCCTGGAACTGTTTCCTGTAAGGGCGGGGTTTGAGGCAGGAACCCGCCCTGAGAGCATGGAGGCATATCTTTATAAAGTGTGCCGTGCCAGCACGGCCAAGGGTGAACTTGAGTGGGGGCAGCTCAAAGGCTTAGAAAAGACAGACAAGAGAATGAAAGCCGGGTCTCGGTGGGACGCTGCTGAGCGACAGCAACCACTCCCACAGCCATGCCTTTATTTTATAGCAGATGCTACAAGGCAAAGTAAGGGCATGACCAAGATGTTTACAACATTCTCCTGGGTTTCAATCCTACTCAACTACATGCACCTGAACTCTATCAAGCCTACATCACTCAGGCATGTGGGGCCACGTGTTCAGACCATAGGTTCAAGCTTACAACTATAGCTGTTGGCTATAATTGTCTGGGAGGGCCCTGCTCTCCAAGCTGGAACTTGCACGTGGCAATGAGAGGACTGTGCCCTCTCATCAGTCCAAGGCTTGAACCTGTCCAAAATACTGTAGCAGCTCCCCACAATAAAGTTTTAATTCTGTTTCTTTGTTACTAATGTTGTGGTCCCACCCCATAACAAAGAAACAATTTCTGGAGGTTGAGGCCCAAAAATCAGGATTTTAAAAAGATTCCCAGGTGATTCTAATATGCAGCCAAGGTTGAGAACCACTGCTATAGATAATATTAAAAATATATCTAAACATGCAATTCTTTGTCCAAAAAATGAGTATGTTCAAAAATTAAATGAAGAAAATTTGGATATACTCAATGGAGATTTTCACACATATTTGAGTGATGATTCCATTGATTCCACAGATGATGCTGAAAAGGAAAATTTTCCCATCAAATTTCTTAATAGTATTACTCCTTTGGGAATGCCGTGTCATAAATTAAAATTGAAAGTGGGTGCAAACACAATTCACCATAGCTAAGATTTGGAAACAGCCTAAGTGCCCATCAGCAGATGAATGGATTAGAAAACTGTGGTACATATACACAATGGAATACTATGCTGCGGTAAAAAAAAAAAGGAACTCTTGCCTTTTGCAACAGCATGGATGGAACTGGAGAGCATTATGCTAAGTGAAAAAGCCAGTCAGAGAAAGATAAATACCACATGATCTCACTCATTTGTGGATTATAGAGAACAACATAGACTGATGAAAAGGGACAGACCCAAAGACTGAGAAACAGCAATCAGGCTATCAATCCCCAGAAGGAAAGTAGGGGAGGGCGGGGGTAAGGGGAAGAGATCAACCAAAGGACTTGTATACATGTATATAAGCCAAACCAATGGACATGGACAACAGGGGGATGGGAGCATGAGTGTGCGGGGCGGGGGGGGGGGGGAGGTTGGGGGTTAATGGGGGGGATGAGGACACATTTGTAATACCCTAACTAATAATAATAATAATAAAAAGAAAGTGGGTGCAATCATCATGCTATTGAGAAATCTCAACAGTAAATGGGATCTTTGTAATGGTACCAGATTTATTATCAAAAGATTACAACCTAACATTATCGAAGCTGAAGTATTAACAGGATCTGCAGAGGGAGAGGCTGTTCTGATTCCAAGAATTAATTTGTCCCCATCTGACACTGGCCTCCCATTTAAATTGATTGACAATGGTTTCCCATGATGCCAGCCAGCATTTGTGATGACTATTAATAAATCACAAGGACAAACTCTACACAGAGTAGGCATATTCCTACCTGAACCCATTTTTGCACATGGTCAGTTATATGTTGCTTTCTCTCGAGTTTGAAGAGCATGTGATGTTACAGTTAAAGTTCTAAGTACTTCATCACAAGGGAAATTAGTCAAGCACTCTGAAAATGTTTTCACTCTTAATGTGGTGTACAGGGAGATATTTGAATAAGTTTAATCACTTTATCAGTCATTGTTTGCATCACTGTTGTTTTTATATCATGTTTTTGTTGTTTTCATATCATGTTTTTGTCATTTTTATATCTTGTCTCTGTTGTTGTTATATCCTTTTGCTACTGTTTATTTATTAATAAATTTATATATTATTTTCATATACATTTTACTAATTTCCTTTCATCTCTCACATTTCTATTATAGAGAAAGGGCAAATAGCAATATTAAAATATCTCTGCTAATTAATTCCCTTTCTAAAAAAATATATTTTATTGATTTTTTACAGAGAGGAAGAAAGAGGGATAGAGAGTTAGAAACATCGATGAGAGAGAAACATTGATCAGCTGCCTCCTGCACACCCCCTCCCGCCCTGGGGATGTGCCCGCAACCAAGGTACATGCCCTTGACTAGAATCGAACCTGGGACCCTTGAGTCTGAAGGCTGATGCTCTATCCACTGAACCAAACCGGTTAGGGCAATTAATTCCCTTTTAATGTGCACGAATTTCGTGCACCGGGCTACTGGTATATGTATAGATGTGATCATCTGATAAATGAACATACGTACTGACTGAAGGTGCTGGTATCAATCCTTATAATAAATATCAGTAAACATTCATTTCTTTTTTCTGTAGATAAAAAAAATGAGTATTTCTTAGGCTGAGTGGAACCTTCCAAAGGAGTTTGGACTCAATCCACTAGACTGTGGTGAGTCATTATAGAACTTTACCCTAACTGGTTTGGCTCAGTGGATAGAGTGTTGGCCTGAGGACTGAAGGGTCCCAGGTTCAATTCCAGTCAAGGGAATGTACCTTGGTTGTGGGTACATCCCCAGTAGGGAGTGTGCAGGAGGCAGCTGATTGATGTTTCTCTCTCATCAATGTTTCTAACTGTCTATCTCCCTCCCTCTCCCTTCCTCTCTATAAAAAAAAATCAATAAAATATATTAAAAAATAAAACACTGGTGTTAAATGCATCACTCTAAAAGCATATTAGTAAGGAGGCCAAGTACAGAACCTAACACAATTCCATTTCTGAAGACAGAAAAGAAAGATATAATGAATGACTGTGATAAACACAAGAAGGAATATCCTAGAAAGTGGGAGAAAAATCAGGAGAGAAATATCAGCTCAGAGTTTGCAAATAAAATAATAAGAAAAAAAAAACTCCTTTAGACTTGGCAATTAAAAAGTGACCAGTTACATCATAAAGTAATGTCACATTCAATAGTGGAAGTGAAAGCCAAACTGCAGAAGTTGGAGTGAAACAAAAGATGATTAAATTTAAAAACAAAAATACCTACTGCCCTGGCCAGCATGGCTGCAGGTTCGATTCCCAGTCAAGGGCAAGTATCCAGGTTGCAGGTTCAATCCCCTGCCCCAGTCAGGGTGCATGCGGGAATAAACCAATCGATGTTACTTTCTCTCTCTTTCTCTCTCTCTCTCTCTCTCCTCGCCCCTCCCTTCCACTCTCTCCTAAAACAAATGGAAAAAATATCCTCAGATGAGGATTAAAAAGAAACCAAAAACCTACTATTTCAAGAGATTCAATTGAGATATAAAACAGAATATATAGTACAATCTCATTTTAATATAAAAACTTTATATAGTTATATATAATGTATGAAAAGGTACCCAACAAAATTTTAACAGTGTTTATATTTGCTTACTGGCCTTTCCTGGCCACCATATTTAAGCACATGTCCTCTTTTTCTTTCCCCCATGCAATACACAAACCCTGTTATTCTTTACCCTTAGCATTATAGTTTGTGATCTTTACAGTACTTTCTCAAATTAGAACTATCTACTTATTTCCTGTCTCACCATCATAAAGTAAACTTATATTTGTTTCATTTACCTTCTTATATACCACACCCAGCACAGAATTCACAATCAATAAATTGCATGAATGTTCAATAAATGAATGAACAAATGAATAACTGATGTGGAAACAGAGGTAAAAACACACAAGCCACAAACAATGTCTCATATAGGTTCATGTACATTCAAAACAGTCTAAAAACTCAAGTCAAAAATACATTATCTTGCCAGGCGAGTGTGGCTTGGTGGTAGTTAGGCGTCAACCTATGCACTGGAAGGTCACTGGTTTGATTCAGATTGAGGTACATGCTCAGGTTGCAGGGTAGGTTCCCAGTGGGGACTGTGCAAGGGATAGCCAATCAGTGTTTCTCTCTCATTGATGTTTCTATCTCTCTCATCCTCTCCCTTCCTTTCTCTAAAATCAATAAAAAAAAACTTTTTAAAAAATCAGAGAAGGATAAATAAAGATGACCTTAACCTTCTAAAGACAGTGGCTTAACCTTCTCAATTGTGGCTGCAGACAGTCACCTAGGAAGATTTAAAAACAACAACATTATCTTGTTTGAATAATATAACCTGCCTTTCTAAAATTTGATTTTAGATCATTACCTTTCACATAACCCAGTATAATATACCACTTAAGTAAACTGGCCATAAAATGAATTAGATCTCTGTGACCTAGTTGTGTGACCTTTGACAACTTTGTTACCCTCCTAAATCTCAGTTTCCTCATTTGTAAAATGAGACAGCAATAGTATCTTCCTCATAAGAATGTTGTAAGATTTAAATCAAATATAACTCACATAACCTATGTAAGTTCATGACACAATACTTGGCACACAGTACACATTCAATAATCATTGCAATTACTACAATTTCTTATTATTAAATATCGTATTATACATTAGGACTATGCCATACAAAGTTTTAAAACAGGAGTGGTATAGGTAAACACCGGTACTGGCCGCATCCCACAACCACATAAAAATTACAACTAAAATACAGAACAACCATCATTCAGAACCACCTGAAAGCTGGCTGAATGGAAGTCTTACAACTAAAGAAGAAGAAAGCACACTGAAACTGATAGGAGGGGAGGTGGCTCAGAGTGGGCTGGTCCGACAACCACATGTGGCATTTTTTTAATCAGGAGGGATATCTCCAAGGCTTCCTATGGGGGTCCAGCCCCACACCAGACCCCCAGTTATGGGGAAGAGAAGTCCCCATAACTTTAGGCTGTAAAAACCAGCAGGAATTGTGGCTGAGTGACATACAGGCTGCTGTACACCCAGGTGTTCCCCTTAATAGACAGCACATGAAATTACTCGGCCTTGATCCCTCTGAGTTCCAGTGCTAGGCAGCTTTGGGGGACCCAGACACATACAGGGAGAAACTGGATTTTCTGGCATCAGGGCACGAACTCAGGGGCAGCTTTGTCCCAGACAGGGATACTCACAGGGGTCATAGTTCCGGTGCTGGGACCTCCCCTGTCGCAGGGCTAACTGGCAGCCATATCTGAGTCTCCATCAGCAGGGCTCACACTGTTTGCTCCACCCTGGTGATTCCCGGTGACCCCATCCCATCCAATTTGCAGTCCCACCCAAGTTCTTTACAGCAGCTTTTCCACATCAATGGTCTGTCCTTGCTCAGGCTTCAGACTTTGCTAAAATCTCTCACACAACCTGAAGCTGGTATTAGTGTGCCCCAAACCTATCAATAAAAGGTTCAAGACCTGGCACTAGTACCAGCCTGCCTTGCTTCACAGCCCTTGCCTGGGCACTTCCACACCCAATACAAATAGCAGCCATCTGCAGATCTTTCTGTAGCTCCTACTGGGTGGCTCCAGGCAATGGCAGGCTTTGCACCTCCCTGGAGGCCCTAGAGCCAGTGCACCCAGTAGACAGCTTCAGACCATACCAGACTACAATTCTTCACATACACAAGCAACACACTCAAGGGGCAGACTCAGTGAGCACCAAAGCCTCACTGAAGCAAGTCCTGCTCCATAGGGGTGTCTCCTGCACAGCAGCTCTCCCACTGTAGTTGCAGCTGGTCCTCAGAGCCAATTGGCCTAGAGGTCAATTCATCCCAGTGAGCCATCAGCAATCAAGGCTCAACTACAAGACTGTGCACATAGCCCACAAAGAGTGCCCAGCTCAGATGACTAGGGAGGCTGAGCCACTGGGCCCTGCAGGACACCTATTACACAAAGCCACTCTACTAATTCCAGGAGACATAGCAGCTCTACCTAATACATAGAAACAAACACAGGGAAGCAGCCAAAATGTGGAGAAAAAGAAACATGTCACAAATGAAAGAAATGGAGGCAAGCAAACTATTGGATACAAAGTTCAAAACCACAGTTATAAGGTTACTAAAGGATCTTCATAAGAGCTTCAAGGGACTTAATGAGACTTTCAAAGATCTTAGTGAGAATGTCAGACATGAAAAAAAAAAAACCAGTCAGAAATTAAGCATACACTAACTGAAATGAAGAATATACAAGGATTCAACAGTAGAGTAGAGGATTCCAAGAATCAAATCAATGATTTGGAATATTAGGAAACAAAAAACACCCAATCAGAAGATAGCAAAAAGAAAAAAGAATCCAAAAATATGAAGATAATGTAAAGAGCCTCTGGCACAACTTCAAGTGTACCAACATTCACATTATGAGGGTGCCAGAAGGAGAACAGAGAGCAAGATACTAAAAACCTATTTGAAGAAATAATGGCAGAAAACTTCCCCTACCTGGTGAAAGAAATAGACTTACAAGTCCAGGAAGTGCAGAGAGTCCCAAACAAAAGGAACCCAAAGAGGTCTACACCAAGACACATCATAATTAAAATGCCAAAGGTTGGGGGGGGGGGGGGGTGGAGGGTCAATCAGGGAAAAAGGAGACATATATAAAACTTTAAACAATAAAAAAAGAAAAGCCAGAGGTTAAAGACAAAGAGAGAATCTTAAAAGCAGCAAGAGAAAAGCAGTTCGTTACCTAAAAGGGAGCACCCAAATGACTGTGTGCTGATTTGTCAACAGAAACTTTGTGGGCCAGAAGGGAGTGGCAAGAAATATTCAAAGTGATGAATAGCAAGGAGCTACACCAAGATTACCCAGCAAAGCCATCATTTAGAATGATAGTCAGACATCCCTCTCGCAATCCGCTGGCTCCTAACCGCTGCCTGCCTGATCTCCCCTAACCACTCTGCCTGCCAGCCTGCTCACCCCCAAATGCCCCCCCCCCCCTTGCTGGCCTGCTCACCCCCAACTGCCCTCCATTGCCGGCCCAATCACCCCTAACCGCCTCTGCCTCAGCCCCGCCACCATGGCTTTGTCCTGAAGGTCTCCCAGTCTAATTAGCATATTACCCTTTTATTAGTATAGATATGCATCACCTATGGACACAAACAATAGGGTGGTGAAGCCCTGGCGCAGGGGCAGGAACCAGGTGGAGGGGGACAATGGGAGGAGGGGGGAAAAGGGACATCTGTAATACTCTCAACAATAAAGACTTTTTTTAAAAGTTTTAAAACAATTTCAACTTTAGGATCCTGAGCCTTCCCTTTGATGTCCTTTGCTTGAGTGACCCTAGTTTGGGGGTAGAGAGAGAAAAGAGAGAGCAAACCAATATGGGAAGATATAATCTAATATTAGAAAAGTAACCAAGCATAGAATAGTGGTCCTCAAATCCATGCTTAAAGGAAAGAAAAAATTAGATTCAATTGTTGCTAGATATGTGTTTATTGCCATTTTATTGTTCATATTTTTTCTTTCCTTTAACTAGCATTGTCCTGGACAATGATGACAAAACTAGAAAGCATGGTGGCCTAGAACAGAAGCTATTTTGATAACACAAACTGTGCTTGTGGGAGAAAAGAGGGATGAGGAGGCAGAGATGCTGGAAATAATGCTATAGAAGACATTTAAATAAAGGCCAAAGTTGAATCCTTGGGAGTGGAGTGGATGAAATAAAAATTACAATCTCTGAGTTGGATGGCTCAACTTTCTACTTAATACATGAATCCTTTTTACAAGAGGTCTCTCTGCCTGAAAGCCTTCAATAATGGAGAATTGACTATTTCAAAAGCAGATTATTGCTATAAAACAACTATATTGCTTTAGGAAAAAAATTATTTCTTGTAGTGAACAGAATCCTGCTTCTATTCAATGACATAGAGTAAATAATGCTAGTCACAGGCAAGTAATATTACAAAGGGACAAAGTTTGGGGAAAGAGGGCTAATGAGAGCTCAGAGCAGGGGGTGGGCAAAAATACACTTAAGAGGAAAGGAAGAAAGCTATCAGAAATACAATCCTTACAAGAGCCAAAGAAAAAGTGTCCAGGAGAAAAGGGTGAACAGTAGTGTCAACATGCTGCAGAGAGAGCAAGATCAAGGAAATTACTAACTTCAAAAAAGGCTACTGGATTAGAACAAATTTAGGACAGTGGTTGGGACAGAAGCCATTCCACAATAGGTTAAGTAAGAGATGAAGTAATAAAGGCAACAAGATCAACATCTCTTTGATGGTGAAAGAAAAGAGACTAACAGTTGAGCAAGAATATTTTAGGCCATGGGAAACCTGAGCATATTTGTAGGCAAACAGCAAGAAACCAACCAAAGTATGAGATTAAAAAGGAACAAAGAGGTGGAGAAAGGAGATGAGGAAGAGGAAAAGTTAGATACACATGGGAAGGGGTGGGATTGGGGGGAGGGATGGAGGCAGAGAGAAAGAGACTAATCACACACCCAGCAACTATGAGGCACTTTAGGCTATGCCCCACCCTCAAGAAAGACAGGACTCTGTCAAGGCAACAGAGAGAAAATGAACAAGCTAATCCAGAAAAGTTGCCTTCCACCCTTACTCCCCCATCTAATTGCCCTTAAGGGAGTGGGGGGAATCAGCTGGAATTTGAACAAACCTGGATTGCCTCACTCCCACTACTAGTTCTAAAGTTTCTGTGCTGTCCTAAGATCAAAGAGTGCAATGAAAATATGTTATCAATTAAAGAAGTAAAGGCAGCAGGAGAAAGGGAACCAATGTTAAGACAGTAAGAAAAATTACTACTACATCATCACTAATTGGACTAAATACTATACAGTTCATAATTGCTTGTTTTTATTCAAATTATTTTGTTGGTCTTCTAAAAACATAGCAAGAAACATATTTCTAAATGAATAGTGAATGAATGAATCTATGATCCTTATTGTGTGGATAAATATACAGGTTCAAGAGTAATAGGTTTCAAGACCATTTAAGCCCAGCTGGTGTGGCTCAGTGGTTGGGCATTGACCTATGAATCCGGAGGTCACAATTCAATTCCCTGTCAGGGCACATACCTGGGTTTTAGGCTCGATCCCCAGTAGGTGGTATGTAGGAGACAGCCGATCAATGATTTCCTCTCATTATTGATTTTTCTATCTCTCCCTCTCCCTTCCTCTCTGAAATCAATAAAAAAATATTTTTAAAAAGATCATTTAACTAGTTAACTGTGAAGATGGTAGTTGCATTCAGATCTGATTTTTTTTTTTTTTTTTGGTTAATCCCCACCTGAGGATATTTTTCACCGATTTTTAGAGAGTGGAGAGGGGGAGACAGAGAGAAACATCAATGTGAGAGAGACACATGGATTGGTTGCCTCCTACACACACCCCCACCAGGGCCAGGGAACCTACCTGCAACCGAAGTACATGCCCTTGACCAGAATCGAACCTAGGACCCTTCAGTCACTCCATCCACTAAGCCAGTGGTTCTCAACCTTCCTAATGCCGCGACCCTTTAATACAGTTCCTCATGTTGTGGTGACCCCCAACCATAAAATTATTTTCGTTGCTACTTCATAACTGTAATTGTGCTACTGTTATGAATCGTAATGCAAATATCTGATATGCAGGATGTATTTAGGCGACCCCTGTGAAAGGGTCGTTCGATCCTCAAAGGGGTAGCCACCCACAGGTTGAGAACCGCTGCACTAAGCCAAACCGGCAAGGACCAGATCTTCTGATTTTAATTTCATGCCTCTGTCTCTACATTACACTGCCTTTCAAAAAAAACCCCAAACAGTTATTTCACTACTGCCTCCCATACATTTCAGTGCTTTCTTCTTTTTTTCCTTATCAGATCAATTACTGATCCAATAATTTTTACAGTAATAAATATCATTTATGTCCATCTTATGTTAAAAATAAAGGTAGCGATAATTAGCATCTGATTGTGATACCAATTTTTTAATACTTTATTTTTTCAGTTACAAAGAATTTTATAAAACTGGGACTGCTAGAAAAACATTCTTCAAGTAAAGAGACACTATACATTTTCATTAGTATCATTTAATATATTTTCTTAGCAAAGGGATAAATCTTGAGCTGCAATGTGGAATAAATATGCTGCCAGGGGCCATCATTTTAACACTTTCAACAGTAAATGTGTTCCAAATTATAAACAAATAACTTACTAATGAACTTTTATAACATCTATTTGTAATTTGAGAAAATATGCATGAAGTGGGAAATATTTTTACACTGGAGCTGGATGGAGGTAGCAATTTTTTATACAATGAATTTAAATTTAGTAAAAAAGAAAAATTCAATACTCAATGCTATTTTTCTTAAAAGCAAACAAAAAAATGGCAAACTTGATTTCCCAAAATATAGAAGTACTGATATAGTCAAGAAAAAAAAAGAACCATACTGTAATGTCCTACCAAAGACTGACTTAACAGAAATCAGTAGAGGTTGTTATTTTTAATCACAGAAATTTAAAATATCTCAAATGTCTTATATTTTAAAAAGTCCTTCCCACAATACTTTTGGAATTTCAAGAGTCAATTTCCAAAAAATGGTATAATTGAGCTTCTTTTACAGCATACACACAACAAATAAACTCATATACTATTAGTTATAAGATTTGTCACCTGACAAAATCTAGTTTAATCACTATTTTTAAAAGTACTTACATTTTTTTAAAAATATATTTTATTGATTTTTTACAGAGAGGAAGGGAGAGAGATAGAGAGCTAGAAACATCGACGAGAGAGAAACATTGATCAGCTGCATCCTGCACATCCCCTACTGGGAATGTGCCCGCAACCAAGGCACATGGGACCCCTCAGTCCGCAGGTCGACGCTCTATCTACTGAGCCAAACCGGTTTCGGCAAAAGTACTTACATTTTTAAAAATTATGTATCATATACATTTTTGCTGACAATCTCAAATAATGAAGCTAAAATTTAAGCATAAATATCTGGGCTTTCAAAAATACTAACAAATTAAGGCTGTCATAAATAAGTACCTGTCTACTCATCTTAGACATTAAAGAGTATGGAAGAAACTAAAGAAACCCAGAAAATAAGAACAAAGTTGTACTAATCTACTTGGTTTTTCTTTATACTCTCACTTGATATTTATGATACCCTGTGCTTTGCAGTTAATTCTGACTACATATTTCCTGAAGTTCTATATTTATGTTTAATTTAGTGACAAGATTAAATAATAAGAGATAATCTTGGCTAGAAGGATAAAAAATATAACTTTGTAATATTAAATTTAAACATTTTAAATGGCTATAAATAAGTGGCATTTTACCCTGACTGGTTTGGCTCAGTGGATAGAGCGTCGGCCTGTGGACTGAAGGGTCCCAGGTTCGATTCCAGTCAAGGGCATGTACCTTGGTTGCAGGCACATCGCCAGTAGGGGGCGTGCAGGAGGCAGCTGATCAATGTTTCCAACTTTCTATCCCTCTCCCTTCCTCTCCGTAAAAAAACAATAAAATATATTTTTAAATAAAAATAAATAAATAAATAAATAAGTGGTATTTCATGTGTGATATCTTTATCAGGAATAAATTTTCAAAAATATCCTCAAAAACAATAAATATGTATATATTTGGAATCTAGATACTATTCAAAATAAAAGCAATGTTTTTTTTTTCCAAGGCACTTATCAGACTTAATATACTAAAGCAGTGGTTCTCAACCTTGGCTGTACATTAGAATCACCTGGGAAGATTCTAATGTGCAGCCAAGGTTGAGAACCACTGTACTGAAGTAACATGATAGAGCAGCCACTGAAATTAAGAGTCCACAGGCCTAGGGCTGACAAAACTGTACTACAATAAAAATCAGTCACTAGCATGAAAAAAATTCAATGAAAACCAAATATAAACTTGGATGCTTTATTTTATTTCTTTGTGTCATTGATGACTATATTACTTATGACATCACCTCTACACTCCTCCGCATTATTTGGGTCTCTTAGCCCAGGTCAGCCTTACTAGCTTCCCTACTTAGCTTAGATCCCATGGTCAATTATATCCCAACAGTCTCCCTTATATCTTCAATTATCTTCTCCCCTCATCCATCTTCAATACAACCTCTTTGCTTTGTTCCTGGCTGCAGAACACTGCCAGAGAAAAACTATGTAAAACATGCAAACTATAAATCTGTAAGTTCCAATCTCAGATGAAGCCCTTCTCAGCATCCTTTCACTTACTGTGAAACCCTTCTTGTTCCCAGTTCCCAGAGTATTTATAATAAACTTTCAGCACTCTCATGTCCCCTAGCTTTCCTTCATCAATTCCATGCTTAAAAAGTAATCTTTTTACTTCATACCCTCCCCCAAAAAAGTCCTTACATCTGACTTCTCCCCTTCATATCCAAACATATCTAATTCTCACTTTTACACAACTCATAACTTTCTGAGGTATAGCACAGATGTCTACTCTTTTCCAGTGTTAATCCCCCAACCAACTGTTCTTAATCTCACTTCTTCCCAATTCATACAATTTATTCTATTACATATTCCCTCACACAAATTTAATCTCATCAGCCCATCAAAAAAAGTTCAAGCACTAAATTTAAGTTCTTTCTCTCAACTCTATCTCCCCAAGCTACTTCTTACCTCCTCTTCATTGGTAAACTTGTAGTCTCTTTAGTCTACCTCCTTAGCAATGTCTTCCATTTCCAGCACTCACTTGGCTCTGGAAAACGTAAAGAATGGCCTGATTTTTAAATTCAATTTCTTATATTCAGTCTTCACTTAACCTGATCTCACTGCCTTCAAAAGTCAATGAAAATAATAAATGTAGATGGAATGAAAGAATTAGAAAGTTACCATGTTTAATCATCCAATACAATGAGTGATTCAAACAAGGTTCATTAATGGATGCTAAATCCACTGGTTTAAAGGGTTGTTAGGAACAGGATATTTACATGTCTACAAAGTATCATCCTATGAGTTATTTAAACAAACAGTCAAGAGATCTATCAGTTCCCACCTTTACCAAGTGATCAAGCTTGAATCACCAACAGGGGGACAGGCTTATGTTATGTGCTTCTTGAAGTGATAAAATGGTACGTATACATATGATCTTTGTGGTATTCTTTTTTTTCCAATTTTTTTTCTTTTTTTTTATTTCAGAGAGGAAGGGAGAGGGAGAGAGAGATGGAAACATCAATGATGAGAGAGAATCATTGATCGGCTGCCTCCTGCATGCCGCACACTGGGGATGGAGCTTGCAACCCAGGCATGTGCCCTGACTGGGAATCAAACCTGTGACCTCATGGTTAATAGGTTGACACTCAACCACTGAGCCATGCCGGCCAGGCCTTTGTGGTATTCTTGCCAGAAATATCTAATCATGAAGAAAAAGATTAATTCAGAATATGGAATATACTTGAGGACAAATGCCTTTACTTTTCAAAAGAGAACACAAGGAAAAGAGGGAGGCAGTGGGACTAGTCCAGATTGAGGGAGACTAAAGAGACATAACAACCAAATGTGTGAACCTTGACTGAATCTTGTATTGAGGGTGGGGGGAGCTATAAAGAATTTTGAGAGAAATAAGAAAATTCTAAGTATGGACTCAATGTTAAATAATGTTGTTGAGCAACTGTTGTTATTTTTAGATGTCATATGGTATTGTGGTTGTGTAAGACAATGTCTCAGTAATAGGAAGATGCATACTTACATATGTAGGGGTGAAGCATCATGATATCTACATTCTATTTTCAGATTTGACAAAAGGAAAATGTGTGTGTGGAGGTCTTCACTCTACTATCCTTTTGACCTTTCTGTGGGTTTAAAATTTTTGAATAATAATAAACCAATGAAAGTTTACCAAGAACTGAAGATAAGTAGAAATGTGACAGACAAATGGAAGGGAGGAAGAACGTGACAAGGAAAACATTCCAGGAACAGGAACTATGTGCAAAGGCTTGGAGGGAAGAGAGAGCCTATTGCCAGAAACTACAAGTCAGTCAGTATTTCTGAGAAAGTTATATACAGTGGGGTCTTGACTTAAGAGTGTCCCGACTAACGAGTTTTTTGAGATACCAGCTGTCTCTCAGCCGATTTTTTGCATTGAGTTGACAGAGTAATTTGAGTTAACGAGCTCCTTAACGAGCTCAGCCTAGGAAAGAATTAAACTCGTAAGTCAAGGCCCCACTGTATTGGGGGGAAGGAGGTAGTTATGGAGAGTCATTAAACTGGAGAGATAAGTTGAGAAAATAAATGAATTTATAAATTTGTTAGAAATAATAAGAAATATGGATTTCATCTTGAGAATGAAAGTCACAGAAATAATTTAGTTGCCCGTTAGAAAGATCCCTGATTATAGCACAGAGAATGTATGTACTAGTATTAGAGAAATCTAAGACTAGAAGAGACCAGATAGTAAACATGCAATAATCTAGTTGAGAGATGAGTGCAGCCTAACCTCAGATAATGGTAGAAAAGATGGAGAAAACTAGATAGATTCCAGATCATTCTGCAGTTCTAGCCTCTTTTCAGTATCTCACACCCAAATTTATAACTGCCTACTGGGCATCTTCCCTTACAAGTCTCACAGATACCTAAAATTCAATACATCCAAAACTTAAACTCATCTACCATCTTTACTCCTCTCTTCCACCTGCCAATAATTTAATCCTTCTCTAGCTAGTTAATGGCAACACCAATTATGCAGTTTACCAAGCTGGAAACTGTAGAGCAGAGGTTCTCAACCTGTGGGTCGCGACCCCTTTGGAGGTCGAATGACCTTTTCACGGGGGTCACCTAAGACCATAAAAACACATATATAATTACATATTGTTTTTGTGATTAATCACTATGCTTTAATTATGTTCAATTTGTAACAATGAAATTGGGGGTCATCACAACATGAGGAACTGTATTAAAGGGTAGCGGCATTAGGAAGGTTGAGAACCACTACTGTACCGCCTCTTGACTCTCTCTAACCTCTTTACATTCTTCAATTTCTATACCAACTTGGACTGTCCGTTGGATTCTACTTCCAAAATTCATTACAAATTCATGACTTGCTCTCCATTCCAACTGCCACTACTCTAGTTCACAGTTTTAATTGCGGATTAGACTACTGTGAGAGTCTCCTACCAAAAGTCTTTCTCTGTTCCTAATCTCAACTTCAGAACCATCTTTCTAAAATTCAGATCTGATTAGATCACTCTCTTTAAGTATTCTTTGACAGTGGTATATATCAAGTCTATCAAGTCTAAAATCTTCACAAACTGAGCCCAATCTACCCTTCAGGTTAGCCAACTTGAAAGAAAAAACACACAAACAAACCAGGGCATCAACTTTCTTGACATAATTATTTTGATTTCTAAATTTTACTTTACATACTCCACAGGAAAAAACTCATAAAATATGATGCATCATTACAATATTCATATTCAAACACCCACTCTCTGAACTTCCTTTCAGTCAAAAAGCCAACCATTTGCACATAAAATTCTCCAAATTGGTGGCATTTTTTTCCCCCTGAAAAATTCCCACTTTCTATAATCCAATTTTTTAAGTCTGCCATATTTTTTTTAATTTATTTTTATTTATTTTAGAGAGGGAGAAAGAGAAGGAGAGAGAGGGGGAGAGGGAAAGGGAGGGGAGAAGAAGAGAAAGAGATAGAGATAGAGGTAGACATAGAGATAGAGATAGAGAAAAAAAAACATGGTTTGCTTGTCTGCGGCAGGTGCCCCAACGGGGATCAAACAGGCAATCTAGGTATGTGAGCTGACCAGGAATCAAACCCAAGACCTTCCAGTACACAAGATAGAAGACACTCCAACCAACTGAGCCACACTGGCCAAGGCAAGTACACCATATATTAAGTTCACCACTTGACTTATTCTGAATACTGTCTCAAACTATTCTACCCTCATGCTACCCCAGAAAAATATCACTGAAAAGCTCCAGCTCTGCTTACCTGCAGTCTTACTTTTGTATGACTGTGAAGGAGAGTTACCCGGTTAACAAAATTGTAAGAGATTAGATTTCCCCCCATTCATTTCATGTATTTTAGTTAATTCAATTTTAAATGCTACAGAACAAACTATGGACCACTGGACATGTTGAAAAATAACAGAAAAGGAAACAAGTCTAAAAAGATAGATTTTACAAATAGTGGGTAGGTTTAAAACCTTTCTTCAGGCAAATCTTCACATTTGAAGAGCACTTATCAGTGGTAGAAAAAAACCCTTCAGACCTAAAGGAAGGCATGAATAGCAAATGAAGACAGACAGAATTATTCCCAACAAGGGAATTAATCCAGATAACTGTAGCTTACTCTCAAAAAAAGGCTAAAATATTTTTGTACAAATAAGTAACTTCTACAAAATTTAATTCTGAAATTATATGTTTTCAAATAGCGTATTTTGAAAACAAGGTAACCTTTTCTTGATAACTTAATTTCACCATTATAATAATCAGTTTTATACTCTTTTATAACAGTGATACTCTCAGGTGCTACTAAAGGAAATCAGTTTGTCCTTATATTAAAGAGCTTCTAATTATGGTAATAATACTAGTTCTTTTGCTAGTTTGTTATCAATATATTTTTAGAATTTCTCTCTTCTCTCTAGAGAGGCTGCTAGCAGTCACTGTTCTCTGCCTTGCTATCTATATTATTCCTGCCTTTGGCACCTTCTCTATCCCCTTCTATTTTGATTCTTCTGAAACAAGTAACTAACTTTTTTAAATTGAGGTATCTATATATATATATAAAAGCCTAAGCAACCATCGCAACCGAACGGATGACCAAACAGGCTGTGTGGGGCAACCAGGCTGGCAGGGGGGTTAGTGAGGGACTGCCAAACGACTGAGCAGCAGGCTGCATGGGGCAACAAGGCTGGCAGGGGGGTTAGTGAGGAACAGCCAAACGACTGAGCAGCAGGCTGCATGGGGCAACAAGGCTGGCAGGGGGGTTAGTGAGGAACAGCCAAACAACTGAGCAGCAGGCTGCATGGGGCAACAAGGCTGGCAGGGGCGTTAGTGAGGGACTGCCAAACGACTGAGCAGCAGGCTGCATGGGGCAACAAGGCTGGCAGGGGGGTTAGTGAGGAACAGCCAAACAACTGAGCAGCGGGCTGCGTGGGGTGACCAGGCCAGCAGTGGGGTTAGTGAGGGACGACCAAACAACTGAGCAGCAGGCTGCAAAGATGGCGGCACCCTAAGCCAATAAGGAGGGAATATGCTAATTGAATGCCACACCCTCAAAGATGGCGGTGCCCACAGCCAATAAGAAGGGAATATGCTAATTGACTGCCAAACCCTTAAAGATGGCAGTACTCACAGCCAATAAGGAGGGCATATGCTAATTGACTGTCACGCCCTCAAAGATGGCAGTGCCCACATCCATAAGATGGCACCACCCAGGCTCCTCAGCCCTGCTGGGATGGCAGGCCTGCAGCAAGGCCAGGCCCACCCCCAGACAGGCCCGGCCGCTCTGCAAGCCTGCCTCCGGAGTCCCCCAGTCCCTTCAGCCCCCCAGTTGCCCAGGGCCGCCTGAGGCGCAGGTAACTAGGGCCGGCCGAGGCTTGTGCTGCCGGCAGTGGCAGCAGCAGAGGTGTGATGGGGCGTTGCCTTTCCCTGATCGCCTGGTCACCTCCCGCCCCTGAGGGCTCCCAGACTGTGAGAGGGGGCAGGCCGGACTGAGGGACCCCCCCCCCCCCCTCAGTGCATGAATTTTCATACACCAGGCCTCTAGTAATTGATATAACAATGGTTTCAGGTATAGTAACTAACTATTACACACAGGTGTTTTATAGTTGACATAGCACCTTAACACTCATTACCTCATTCAATTCTCACAATAACCTTATAATGCAGTAATTATCATTATTCCTATTTTATAGATGAGAAAATTGAGGCTCAGAAAGATTGAATAATTCACCTAAGGTCATAAAGCAGGTACATAGCAAAAGTGATCCCACTGTCAATCTTTTCTTCTTTCACCACCAAATTGAGCTGTTAAAAACAAATTAAAGAGCCAAAACTGGGGCCTATAAGAAAAAAAGATGACATTCATGTATAAGTTTTAAAACATTTTGGACATTAATTTTAAAACAGCCTACTTCTCTTTTCTTTGGCAGTTGATGCTACCATGAAAAAAAAATAACTTCTAGATAAACTACTACTATACTGTGTTTATTTCCAATTTCAAAAAAACCTATGCTCCAGTAACCAACAATTCAAAACATAATAGTTCAAATTTACAGTAAAATAAAGCTGCCATTTCCAGGGAAACATTTTTTTTTCTTCACAGAGGAGGTAGAAGAGGGTATAGCGGGGATAAATGGTGATGGAAGGAGACTTGACTTGGGGTGGTGAATACACAGTATAATATATAGGTGATGTATTATAGAATTGTACACCTGAAACCTATATAATTTTATTAACCAATGTCACCCCAATAAATTCAATAAATAAACAAATTTTTCTTCAGGTTTGAAGACAAAACAAACTAAAGAATACCTTCATTGAGAGAAAGACAAATATCACATGATCTCACTTATATGTGGAATCTAATGAGCAAAATAGATCCAGAGACATACTAGTAGAAGCATGAGATAGACTGTAGAATCTCAGAGGGAAGGCGGAGGTGGGTGGGTGAGATCAGGTGGGTGGGGGAGGTGGATGGGAAGAGGTCAACCAAAGAACTTGTATGCATATATGCATAACAGACAATATGGGGCAGGGGATGGGGTGTGCTAGAAGGGGTCAATGGAGGAAAATGGGGGACATATGTAATACGTTCAACAATAAAGATTTAATTTTTTTAAAAAAGAATATCTGGCCCTGACCAGTTTGGCTCAGTGGATAGAGCATTGGCCTGCGGACTCAAGGGTCCAGGGCTCGATTCCAGTCAAGGGCATGTACCTTGGTTGCGGGCACATCCCCAGTGGGGGGTGTGCTGGAGGCAGCTGATCGATGTTTCTCTCTCATCGATGTTTCTAACTCTCTATCTCTCTCCCTTCCTCTCTGTAAAAAAGAAAGAAAGAAAGAAAGAAAGAAAGAAAGAAAGAAAGAAAGAAAGAAAGAAAGAAAGAAAGAAAGAAAGAATGAATATGTGTTGAGTCATAGATTTCCTTTTACTTTTCTCTCAACTGCCTCCCCCTACAAAGAAAGTTGCTAGAGAACCTAAAGGGTTAACCTGATCCACCAATCAGTGTCCACAGAGTATTTTACCACCAGCTCAGGCCCTTGCCAAAATCATGCAAACCATGGTTTAGAACAATACTACTGCCATTTTGGGTCAGATAATTCTTTCTTGCGTGGGTAAGGTAAGATATGTTCTGTTCAATGTAGGATGCTTATCAATATTTCTTGGCTGGATGCCAACAGCACCCCACCTTCAACTGTGATAATAAAAAATGTTTCCAGACACTGCCAGATGTCCCTTGGAGGCAAAATCACTCCTGCTTGAGAACCACTGGTTTAGATGTTAGGGCCCTGGGTCTTTAAAAATGGTCTCCAACCAGCCCTGTTAATTACAATTTCATTTTTAAAATTTGGATTTTTAAAAATAAGATGGTAATAGTTCAAGAAGATACTTAAATAATATATATGCCAGCCTCTTTAGATTAAAGCATTTTCAGAGGATTTTGTAACATGGATTTCACATATGTGTATACATTAGTCCTCCCTCTGCTAGTAAAATGTCCAGTTCTCTCCCTCCTCTGCTAGTAAAATGTCAAATACAGTACATACACGCATGCATGAATGCATACATATACAAGAGAACCTAAACAATTCTAATTTACAAATCCCTATTTCTTGCCCTTCATGACCACATTGTGGTTCTTGAGCCATGCATCCCAGAGATTCAAGCTTCCACTCTTCAGATTTCCTGCCATCTATTTGTGAAGCAAACAGGAAATAAGCTGATGACCTTTAAGGTATTTTCCTACCTTAATATCCTAATACTCTCAGGTTTTACTTATTGACAAAAATATTCTTTCAGCTTTTACTTATTGACTCCCAGCTGACAGACCGCCTCTTACGATCACTGAAGCCATTCATGCTTTTTTCTTTCTCCACCGGTATATTAATCTATGCTGAATATAACCAAAAAATATGTCAGTTGTTTAAAGCATCGCTTAATACCAGTGACCAGTTGCTTATTCTGACTCAAATATTTTTAACATGTGAATTTTAAAATAAAAACTTCTCAAGCTATGAGCTGATACCATTTATATGAATGAACCACAGAGGCAAATATTGAGATGAAAACTAGATCAGTAGTTGCTTAGGTCTGGGGTGGAGTGGGGGAGAATGGGGAGTAACTGCTAATGATGAGCAATTTTCTTTTTGGAGTGATGAAATGTTCTAGGATTGATTATGGTGATAGTTGTACACCTTTTAAGCTTTTAAGCTAAAAGCAGGAAAAATTAGTTTATCAATTTTTATTGATAGAAAAAATGTGATTAAGGCAAATTCTGCACATTTGGCCATTTCATGAGTTATAAGATTTTATTTTAATTCTGAAATTATTAAAAACATAATACCTATTCAGAAATAAATTTTAACTTTTCTAGAAAGTCAATATATGCAAATTAATCATCTTTTCCTAGTAAACTTTGGATGATTTGAAAGCAATAAAAAACACTTCAGAAAGCTAAAGGCTAAAGTAACAAAACAAAATATATTAACATGGTCAACAACAAGAGAACATGGACAGTCTTTATAGTTCTGTTGTGATACATTCTTTGTAAAGAAAACCATTCAAATACATTTCATTTCTTTTAAAAGTGATCCTCAGACTACAATGTCTGTCCTGGTGATGTAATAATTCTGAAGTTTCCAGAGCATAATTTAAAAATAGCCAAATCACATTAAATTGCAAACATCTAATCTCCAAAACCACAACTATCAACTACCTCAAATTTGCACATATTGATATTTTTTTGCCCGAACCTATTATGAACAATGATGATCACAATGAACCACCAAGTAATACCTCCTGGTAGGAAAGCGGGACTCTGACTACAATATGAATACAATCAAACACACAAATCCCATTATCCTTCCTGCTCTATCATAAATGCTTAGAAATGACCAAGGCTCTCGAGTACTCTTCCAATTAGAACTCCCCATAAAGTCAACCTGAATGTCCATCAAAAGCTTCACTTTTCACAGTCACACACTTCCCAGTCTGCCATCCCATCATCACTGGCCTTGTAAACATGTACTATGAAGACTGCCCTGGGGTTTGACCAATCAGAAATAGAGCCAATTAAAAAACAACAACACTCCAAACATTTTAACTCTTCGAAAGTAAGGAAAGCCTCAATTAAAAAATAATAATAAATAAAGCTGGTTAAAGGGGAATCTTTTTAAAAAATGCAACCCGGCTGGGCCAAAACTCTAAATATACCATCCTGAACTCGGTCAATTACAGACCAAATGGTCAATTACAATGGGCACGAGCTCCCTCGTCGGCGGCGGGGAGGGCCTGCCCTTGCATCAAATCAGCAGAACTGAAGGACATTAATTATTGAACAAAATACTGCGAGCTAAATTGTCAAACTGCACAACACTGAGTTATCCCGTGGGTGAGCCTTCTCCAGGAAGAAGAATGATTTTTTTTTTATTTAAATTATTCCAGTAGCATCAAAAGGGGGCTATGGGCCCGGTTGTACAAAGAAAGTTTGGGGGCCGCGTCGAAGGAGGGGGTGGGAGCGCCAGAGCCCGGACCCCGGGGCGGCGAGAACGGCGTTGGAGGCCGCCGCGGGGGCTGGAGGGGAGCCGGCTGCCGGCCCGATCCCGGGCGAGCAGGGAGCTTCGGCGCCGGTCCGCCAGGACCGAAACTCCGCCGGCTGGGAGCCGGGGAGGAGGCAGAGGGGGTGGGGTCTGGGTCCCTCTCGCCAGAGGAGGTCGGGCGGGGGGTGGGCCGCGACGCCGGGGCCGAACGGGGCCGGCCGACACCTACCTGCGGTCCCGGGCAGCCGCCCCGAGCGCGGCCTAGTGCATCGCCGCCGCCGCCGGCCCTCGTCGCGCCGAGACTGCTGCTCCGCGGCCGCCGCCGCTCGGAGCCCCGCCGGGCCCGAGCCCGGCTTCCCGCCGCCGCCCCGCGCCGGCTGGCCCGTCCGCCAGGGGAGCCCAGGGCCGCCCTCCGCAGCCCAACTCCGCTCGGGGGTGAGAGGCGGCCGCGGCGGCTCCCTCACGTCTCTCCCGGGTGTCCTGTCAGCCAGCAGTTTCCCCCGGGTCCGCAGCGCCGCCTCCGCCGCTGCTGCCACCGCCTCTCCCACATCCCCGGCCTCCAGGGGAGCCGCCGCCGCGCCGCGACCACCACCCTCAGCGCGGCTGCTCCCGGCTCTCGGCTGCCCCGCTCCCCGCCGACCCGCTCGGCCCGGCTCGGTCGGGGGAGACCGCGCCAGAGGCCGCCGCAGCCCCCAGCCCACAATCCACCGCGCGGCGCCGCCGGGGCGGGAGGGCCGCGGCCCGGCCGTGGGGAGCGCTCGCCGCCTCCCGAGCGGCTACGGCGCTGACGCGGCCCGGGGCCCCCGGAGAGGGAAGTCCCCGCGCGGCGCCCCTGCACCTCCTCGCACGGCCCTGCACGCGGAGGCAGAAACCACGCTGAGCTCTCCGTGCCCCCGCCCGCCCCGCCCGGAGCTGTTCCAGGGGCTCCCAGGGGCCGCCCCCTCCCCACACCCCCACACCCACCGGCTCCCCAAGTCCCGAAATCGCCCGGGACCAGGAAAGCAGAACATTCCACAGCATCCCACCTCTCACCCCCTCAACGTGAACGCTGCTCAGAGTTTCCCTAATAAATATCCTTGGAAAGGTTAAAGGTCACGCCCTCCCCAACCACCCCCTGGACCCTGAAAACCGCCTGGTCTGAGGGGTCGGAGGGGTCGGAGGGGTCGGAGGGGGGGGGGGCGGGGGGGGGACCTCCCCCACCGAGTCCTCCTTTTCCTCCAGGGCAGGCCTCCTGCCCAGGCGCCTGTCACACTCTGGCGCTGAAATCACTTGTTCCCGCTGTTTGACGGAGACGCTCGAAGTGTGTGTGCATTAGTCATACCTCCTCATGGTGATTTTTAACAGTAATCCAATTCAGCCTGGTTTCAGAGGGCTTTCCATCTTTTTATATAGATATATATTTTTTTATTGATTTCAGAGAGGAAGGCAGAGGGTTAGAGAGACAGAAACATCAATGATGAGAGGGAATCATTGCTCGGCTGCCTCCCGCATGCCCCACACTGGGGATCAGCCCACAACCTGGGCATGTGCCCTTGACCGGCATCGAACCCGGACCCTTCCTGAGGTCCACAGGCCAAACCAGCCAGGGCTCAATCTTTTTTTTTTTTTTTTAATATATTTTTATTGATTTCAGAAAGGAAGGGAGAGGGAGAGAAACATCAAGGATGAGAGAAAATCACTGATTGGCGGCCTCCTGCACCGTCCCCCCCCCCCCAACACACACACACACACACACACACACACACACACAAACACACACACACGGGATGGAGCCTGCAACCCGGGTGTGTGCCCTGGAATTGAACCGTGATCTCCTGGTTCAAAGGTCCACACTCAACCACTGAGCCACACCGGCTAGACACAATCTTCATCTAATAAAAGCCAATCTGCAAGAAAGGGAATGTCTTCGAATATTTTTAAAAAGAGGAAAAAGGGCCCGCATTCATTTGAGTACTTAATTTGAGGAAGATTTCTCTCGATTTTGAAACTATTTCTTTGTCTAAAAATATTAAAGTTTCATGCCTTTATAAGACAGTATGTTTTAACAAATCAAAAGTGAAAATGTAACTCTTATAGTTGGTAATTGAAAAAAAAAGTTCATGCAGTTTCATTTCTAGGAAGTCACTTTGAAAACTGCAAACATAACTGAAATATTTTACCCACTAAAGAGCTAAAGTTGGGGGGAAGGGAAGAACATAAGAGAGGGAAAAAAACAAAATTCATTGAAAGGTAATCCTTACATTATTTTTTTCTAAATTCAATTTTTATGTATTGATTTTAGAGAGAGAGGAAGGGAGGGAGGGAGAGGAAGAAGGAGAGAGAGAAAGAAACATCCATTGGTTATTCCACTTACCTATGCACTCATTGGTTGGTTCTTATATGTGCCCTAACCAGTATCAAACCCGAAACACTGGCTCTAGGGAGACTGCTCGAACCAACCAAGCTACCTGGCCAGGGCCTCTCCACAATTTTGTAATAAGGAGAGTGAGACTATCAATTCCCAATATGAAATAAATTTAACTATAAAATAATAAAGAAATCTAAGTCCCTCGTCTCATTTAAAAAAAAAACAGATGAGTTTATATTATGAAAAAATTAAGGAAAGATTCATCAAATTACATCTAAGGCCAGAGAGGAAAATAATTTCACTTTAAGTCTAGAATTAGTTCATAGATTATACTAAGAAATGGATTTAGCAAGTTCCTATATTTTGAACCTGCATCACAAAATCAACAACTGTTCAAATGCTGCCTTAAAACCTGGTAGTTTGACACTGGCCAGGTGGCTCAGTTGGTTGGAGCATTATCCAATCCATCAAAAGGTCATGGGTTCCATTTCTGGTCAGGGCACATACCTACATTTCTGGTTTAATCCCTAGCTGGGTTCTCTTTCCTCTCTCTCTCTTTCCCTTCCTCTCTCTCTAAAATAAATAAAAACATCCACATATCCTCGATTGAAAATTTCAAAAAAAAACACACACCTGGTGGCTTGGCCTTTCAAAAACTGTTTTTTGTTTGTTTGTTTGTTTTCCTTTTTATTGAATTTATTGGGGTGACATTGGTTAATAAAATTATATAGATTTCTGCCCAACTGGTGTGGCTTGGTGGTTGAGCGTTGACCCATGAACCAGGAGGTCATGGTTTGATTCCCAGTCAGGGCACATGATGCCCAGTAGAGAGAGTGCAGGAGGCAGCTGATCAATGATTCTCTCTCATCATTGATGTTTCTGTTTTTCTGTCTCTGTCTCTCCCTCTCCCTCTCCCTTCCTCTCTGAAATCAATAAAAAAGAATATGTATTTTAAAAATTATATAGGGTTCAGGTGTACAATTCTATAATACATCATTTGTGTATTATATTGTGTATTCACCACCCAAGTCACGTCTCCTTCAAAAACTATTTGCATTTATACCCCACCTTATTCCAAAAAAGAATCCAAGTTGCTCTAGTGGGCACTTGCTTTAAACAATAGCCTTGAGGTATCTCATAAACACTAGAACAAGACAGACTGGTTTGCTTTACTTATTATCCAACTGTAGATAACATACCATAGGAAGAAAATGCACATTCGGTATTGTGGTTAGTTCTCTCAGGAATTTAGCATGATATTTACTTTACTTTTCCAAAGAACAAATCATAATCATGAATCTAAACAGAGAAGTAAATGCTGATGATTAGGTGTATCAAAAACAAAATAAAAAACTGTTAATGGACAAGTAATTTAATTTAAACAGATCAATTTCAAATTAATTAATATGTTCATTTGTTATCCCTTGTATTATTTCAGTATTAGAAAGAAAAGTCAAATCACAAATTTGTGTAGATATATTATTAGTATTCATTTCCAGAAAGCACAGATAACAGAAGATTAAGAAAAACTTATAGAAATCATCATTACCCTAAAAAGAAGAAAATAATTAGTTACCACATTATTAACACATATTTAGCATAATATTTCATGCGATAATAATATACTCAGTAGTTGTTGGGAATAGGTAATATACAAGGTTTCCATATATCATCATCTCTTTGTGTCTTCTAAATTAGTTGCTTGATTACTTTGGAAACAATTATTTAACTCTTAAATTTCTCCATTCCATTTCTCTTTGACTGTTATTCTAAATTTCCATTTTGATTTATCATAATAATAACAACCATTTGCTAAGAATTTACTGTGCCCTAAACATAGGGAAAACCAGGTAGTATAGTGCATTAGTTTTCTATTGCTATGTACAAATCACCACAAACTTAGCAGTTTAAAATAACACATTTGTACTGTGTTAGTTTCTGTGAGTCAGGAATCCAGGCATACCTTAGCTTGGTCTTCGGCTCAGGGTCTTATAAGGCTGCAAGCAAAGCATCCATCAGACTCTGTTCTCTCTAGAGACTAAGGAAGAATCTGTCTCCAGGACGACTCAGGTTGTTAGCAGAAATCCTTTCCTTCTGGTTGTAGGACGGACAGCCCTGGCTTCCTGTTGGCCGGAGGCTGCTCCCAGCTCCTAGGGGACACCTGCAGTTGCTTACTAAGTAGGTTTTCTCAAAATGGCTGCTCACTTCATCAAACTCATAAGGAGTGTTCCTAAACTCTCTACAGAGAGTCAGCTAGCAAATTAGAGTGATATTCTATCATTTTTTGCCATGTTCTCTGGTTTAGAAGCAAGTCACAAGGTTTGCTCACGCTCAAGGAGAGGGGGATTGCACAAAGTTGTGAACATCAGAAGATGAGAATCTTGGGGGCTACTCTAGAGTCTCTCTACCACCTACAGTAATTAATTCCACAGGCTTTGGAATTTAACCCTAGGTTGTTGGTTTTTAAATATATTTTTAATTGATTTGAGAGAGAGAGAGAGAGAGAGAGAGAGAGAGAGAGAGAGAGAGAGAGAAACATTGAAGAGGGAATCAAACCAGGGACCCTTCAGTAAATGCTCAACCAACTGAACCACATTGGTCAGGGCAACCCTGGTTTTATTTTAATTCAGCTATGACACTTTAGCAATGTGATTTTGATCTCATTTTCTAATCCTTTGTTTCTTCATCTGCCAAATAAGAGTAATAATCTCTTCACACTTTATTTTTCTCACATGTAAAATGAGGATAATAATAGAGTTGTTGGGATTAAATGAACATTTACTAGTAAATATAGTAACTGATAACAAGAAAAGCTTAAGAAACACTTGTTAGTTTTTTTCCTTCTCTCTCTCCTCTCTTTTTAATTTTGACCTTGGTCTGCAAAAAATCCCCATTGGCATTTCTACCTTCAACTAGTACTTCTCTAGTTTGGAGAGAGAGAGAGAGAGAGAGAGAGAGGAGAGAATTGTTTGTGTGTACCTGTGTCTACTCTAGGGCCATGCAAAACCAACTCTAGTATCAATACCTTGAAAAATAGGACTGTATTGCAAATGTTAATTCCAATTGAAACTAGGCAAAATTAATGAATAACAAATCCATAGCATTAGAAACATAATTATTACACATAGAGGCTTTCAGAGTTTAGAGAACTTTGTTGGATTGAGGTCCTCCCCGCAACCCCCGAATCATGCTTATGCATGTGATACAAAAGGACATACTATTTATGGGTTCTGGGTTTGCATTCTAGCTCTGCCACTTTTTAGCTGGGTAATCTCAGGCATGTTGAGATCTCTACAGTTCAGTTCTCTATGGGGATAAAGATAGTACCCACTTCATAGAGGTATTGTGAAGATAACATTTAAAGTATACTTAAATAGCATAGCTTAGTGCCTAGCTCATAGTTAGTACTCAAAAAAGTGTTAGATATCAAACTCATTATTATAATCTTCACCATTAGGAAGGTGGTGTTAATGAAAACCACAGAACAGGAAGTGGCAAGGCTTGACTATGAATGAGGTGGGTGAAATGAGGCACGAGAAGCCACAAGATCTCAAAAGTCTTCATAAGCCAAAGGGCCGCAGTATTATAAGTGGTGAGAAGGTATGAAAAGTCACAAGTCAGAAACTGGACAAACGGGAACTAGGGTACAAGGTAATATTGTGTATTTTCAACCAAACTGTGAGGAATGCACCTAAGACATCAGCAAGAAAGAGCACATGGAACAGGTAATTTCTACCTCAGACATGAAGCCTTTATATACTTCCACCAGGAGCAGAAGTCAACCATATAGCATATCTAGTCCAGGATTTTAAATAGGAAATATATGAGGCATGTTAGTATTAGAAAATAGTGAATAAGTTGTTGAATAGATTAGAGGAGTCCAACAATCAGATATATGGGCATATCCTGACTAATGTGAAATTAATTTCATTGGTCCATTTTCCTAAAGGAATATATATATATGCTATTTTATTAGTCCCATTATCATATTTTTTCTTATATTGCTTTACACAGCATTTGGTTCTTTTACTGTTTCATTTAGTTCTTTATCTATGGAGGCTTTGTCTAACAAACTAAGTTATAAGTATTTCCAGGAAAGGGTTCTCTGTTGTTGCTGCTATTGTACTTTTTAAAATATCCCTACAGAGTATGGAACAATATACTACATAGTAGGTTTTGAATAAATGCTTGTTGGATTAAAAAATAAATGTGAATTATTCCCCTTAGTAAATGGTATCTGGGACAATGAATATTAATAATTCATAAACTTAATAGATGACCTTGAAATCATAACGACTCTTTCATATCCCAAAACTATTGTGTCAGCAAATCCTAGTAGTTCTACCTTCAGATATGTCTAAACACTTCTCACCATTCACATTGTATCTACCCTGGTCCAACCCTTCTTGCAGGAAGGGCCCTAACTACACCTATTGGGCTAGCCACTGCTCATTACAGAAAGCACCATTCACAGAAACTACAGGGTGAACGATGACTCTTGGAGTTGTGTAGTACTTGCCGGAATTATCGCAAAAGTCTCCTAGCCTTTGTTCCCCACCAGTCTACTCTCAACACAATACTCAGCTTGATCCTGCTAAAATTTAAGTCAGATCATGTAATTTCTCTACTTAAAACTCTCCAGTGGCTTTGTCTCATTCATTGTAAAAGATAAAATCCTTGCGAGGCCCTATATCAGCGGTTCTCAACCTGTTGGTCGCGACCCCTTTGGGGGTCGAACGACCCTTTCACAGGGGTTGCCTAAGACCATCGGAAAACACATATATAATTACGTATTGTTTTTGTGATTAATCACTATGCTATAATTATGTTCAATTTGTAACAATAAAATTGGGGGTCACCACAACATAAGGAACTGTATTAAAGGGTGGCGGCATTAGAAAGGTTGAGAACCACTGCCCTATACGATTTCATTCCAGTCTTACCTCTCTAACTTTATCTTCTTCTAGTCCCCCTATTTCTCACTCAGCTCTAATTATATTGGACTCCTCACTGTTCCTGGGACATACCAGTCACGCCCCTGCATCAGAGCATTTGTACTTACTCTTGCTTCTGCCTGGAGTGCCTTCCCCCCAGATATCCAAATGACTAACTCCCTCACCTCCTTCAGGTGGTATTCAGATTTTACCTTCTCATTGAGACATTTCACGACATCCATGTTTCTCATTGTAACATGTCCTATCTGCTTTTCCACTTTTCTTTTCTCCTTAGCCTTTATTATCATCTAACCCCCATATGTTTTACTCAGTTATTGTCTGTCTTTCGCCCACAGGAATGTAAGTCCATGAGAGCAGAAAATTGTATCTTTTGTTTATCACTTTATCCCCTCACCAACCCCTGGAACAATGCCTGGTGCATGTTGAGAGCTCAATAAATACTTGTTAAAATATTGACTGAAAGATAAAGACAAACTGCTGCTTATAAACACAAACCACTTTCTTCTACACACTAAGCACCATGAGTATCCAGGTCATCTAATATCTTGAAAAGAACTTGTCATTGATATGTTATAGGGCTCAAGATTTTTGTAAGCTACTACTAATTTATTAGATTTATGATAAAGATAATATAGTTGGCTTATTTTACAATTGAAGTATTTTAATAACTATATGAAATTATTTTTTAAATATGCAATTCTATAATGAAATAGAACTATATGGACAAAATGTTACACATTTATTAAGGAAATTTTTCATTTAAAGTTTTCCTAGGGAAAGGAGAAATCTTATTTAAAATTATGGGCAATTTAGAAACCATACATTTCCAGAGAAACAGAAATCATAGCTGGCCTCTCAAGGGATTTCCTCAGAACCACTCCTACACCAACTGGGTACATGACTCAAAATCAGCCATCGCTCAGAAAGAACCCCCTAAGCAGCAGGAAAACAAATTCTTCTACTACTATGTAATATTTTTAGATATAAAAAAAAATCAAACAGTGAGGAAATATTTTATAAGCAAAATAAACAGAGGCCAACAACAAAACACTAAGTATCATGAAACCAGGACAATTTTAAAACATAATCCAAAGTAAAAGATTAATATAACAATGGATTGCAATGATAGAATGGACTTTCCTTGAATAACAAAATGCATTAAAACGACCATTTACTAGTAATTCTCATGCCACTGTCTGGTCATTTTGGTTCCCATTTCACCAGGATGTAAAACTTATGTGTTTTCTCCCCTTATTTTCTTTACATCTATGAATTCCTGAGCATCAATGAAAATAAGTTTTTAATCAGAATCTGATTTCAATCTAGTAGTCCTATTTCCAAAAATCTAACTTAAATTTAGGACAGCATTTTCCCTTCCATCATTTTATTTACTAGCTTTTAAGTATCTACATCAAATAAAAATTAACTCAAAAGAACAAAAACACTGTAGAAATCAAAGACTGTTAAAACGGAACAGGCCTCAAGGAAATGGAGATCAAAAGGCTGAGACAGACAATCTTTTAGTGGTGACAACCTATTTCCAAACAGACACCATGTTTAAGTTCTTCCAGTCTCATGCTCTTTGTCCCCACACTAGCCTGTGGGAATGCTACAGCAACAAAAAAGTAAAGAATTATGTTAAGTGGAATTACTTGTTATTTGAATTTAAAAAATATATCAGATTCCCCCTCTCCTCCAAAGAAAAGATAAGGCTTTCTCTAAAGTATGGAATATGAAGGTTCTCATTACTTATAAGGAAAAAATATTGTAGGGAAGATTTTGCTTGGTAATAAGTATTTAATCATTTTGGAAATAATCTATGTAGATTAATGTATTATTTTAAGTACTCTTTAGTCGTTTACAAACCCAAGAAACAATTCCCATTTTTGGTTGCAAGGCAGTCTTTTAAAGAAAATGTATGGTTTAGCCTTAGCCAGTTTGGTTCAGTGGTTGGAGTGTCCGCCTGTGGATTAAAGGGTCCCAGATCAAGGGCATGTACCTCAGTTGCAGGCTCCTCCAGGGGGGGCGGGCTGGGCCAAGCCCTGGTTGGGGGGCGTGCAGGAGGTAACCAATATGTTTCTCTCACATCGATATTTCTCTCTGTCTTTCCCTCTCTCTTCCACTCTCTGTAAAAATCAATTGAAAAATATTCTTGGGTGAGGAGGAAGGAAGGGAGGGAGGGAGGGAGGGAGGGAGGGAGGGAGGGAGGGAGGAGTTATTAAAGGAATTTGTAAAAAATATAAAACAATGCTACTCTTCACAAAAAATGTATGGTTTAGTTTAATGTATTCCTCCTTTATAAATATGCAAAAGCCTATTTCCATTCTTCTAAGTTTATCTTTACTTTGCAGTTCAGTATGCACAGCAAAAGAAATGAAAAAGTGAGCATACAGGGCACATTTACAAAATATAAATATTTTTTTGTCTATTACAAATTGAAAGTCAGACTCCTGGCAGTCCCCTCCCCTCCCACACACACACAGATGGCTACAACAAGTATATATCAAATAAGTGTGCAAACAAAAAGCTTGTATAAATGGCTTTGATGATTGAACTGGCTCACTGATGCATGCCCATGAGTGCTGCTCCGATTGCAGGTGGTCAGCATATCTCTCTGGTTAATGGTAGCTAGAGGGAAATTGCTCTCCTCTCTGATTCTTTACTGCCTGGCCTAGCTGCTTGCATTTTGCTCTAGTATTTTAGAGGCTCCCTCAGTTATTTGCTATTTGCCCCCAAAATGAGGTTAATTTTTGTCAAAATCATGATTCCTCACAATGGTGGAATATATATTCTGATTCTAAATCTCTTATTACAATGAAGAGGTAGGAGAATGTTCCTACACCAATAGTCCCTAACCCCCTGCACTTATTTTCTCAAGTAGACATCCAAACATCAATGAATATTTATCCAAGTTGTTTCTGGGTCCAGTTGTTTCTGGGTCCAAGACTGATTTAGTTCATGCTCTCATAGCACTCACAGTCTGGGGTGGGGTGGAGGAATACAGAAGAGAGATATTAAACAAATTATAGGAATTGTTCAACAACATATTGGATACATGTCATGGAAAGGTTAAAAAAAAGGCTATGAGAACTTAAGATGAGGGTAATTTAATTTAATTTTTTCCCTTTTTATTGAATTTATTGGGCTGACACTGGTTAACAAAATTATACAGGTTTAGAGGCAGACCCATAGAGAGCAGGCTGACAGCTGTTGTGGGGGACAGGGGCCGTTTGGAGGAATTGAGAAAAAAAAGAAGAAAAAGGTGAGTGTAATTTAATGAAGGTGAACAAAGAATTCTTCCCCAGGAAAGCAGCATTTACACCAAAAAATGAATAGGAGCTAGCCACAGAAGGGAAACAGAGGTAGTGAAGAGTTCCAGGTAGTGGAAACAGCCAGCAGAAAGAAGTAATGAGGCATGAAGTTTGTAGCTGAGCAGAGGAAGGAGAGAAAAGGCCACTGTGACTGGCATGAAAGGAGACAGAAAAGGCCAAAGTCAGACCATACAGGGAGTTATAGGTCACGTTGGAGTTTGAACTTTAGTACAAGCTATGATAGGGCTTTGGGCAAGCAGATAACACAAGATGTTTTTAAAAGATCAGTTTGACTATTCCGTGGAGAATGAGTTAATGGACTGAAATCAACCAGTACGATTGCTGGATACAAGGTGTGGTGGGTAGAATTCTGAATTTTAAGTTGCCTCCCAAAATTCCAGTCCCCTGGTGCACATGCCCTATGTAGTCCTCTCTCCCCCTTAAGAGGACTTGTGAATATGAGATTTCACTCACATGATTAGGTTATGGTATATGGCAAAGGTGAAGGAAATTTGCAGATGTAAATAAGACCAGTTGAACCTGAGTTAATCAAAAGGAAGATCATCCTAGTGACCCTACCTAATCAAGTAAGGCCTTTTATTTTATTATTTTACTTTTTAAATATTTTTATTGATTTCAGAAAGGAAGGATGAGGGAGAGAGAGAGAGAAACATCAATGATGTGAGAGAGTCACTGATCAGCTGCCTCCTGCCCGCCCCACACTGGGGATCAAGCCTGTGACCCAGTCATGTGCTCTGACTGGGAATTGAACTGTGACCTCCTGGTTCGTAGGTCTACGTGCAACCACTGAGCCACTCCCGCCGGGCCTAGGTTTTTAGTTTAAAAGCAAGCCCTTTTAAAAGAGAGTTTAGAGGTCAGAGATATTAGATCTCAGAATATTTGAAGCAAAAGGAAGGTTTCCTGCTGGTCTTAAAGAAACAAAATGCCATGTTTCAGAAAAGGCTCCATGACAGGAAATTGTAGTGGCCTTTAGTAGCTGAGAGTGGCTGTTGGTTGACAGCCAGAATGAAAAGGAAACCTCAGCCCTGTAATTGCAAGGAACTGAATTGCACCAATAATCAGTGAGCTTGGAAAAAGACCCACTGCCTGAGATGAGATCATAGGCCTGACTGACACCTTGATTTCAGCCTCCTGAGACTCTGAGCAGATGACCCAGCTAACTTGTATCCAGACTACTGACCCATGGGACTCTGAGATAATAATTTTGTTTTTTAAGTTTATGAAAATGTGTTATACAGCAATAACAAACTAATATATAAGGTCAATATATAAAAATTAAGTTGCTTTTCTACATATCAGCAACAAAATTGTTTTAATTGTTACTATTTACAATTGCACAAAAATATCAAATGCAGAGAAATAAATCTAATAAAAAATGCAATACTGCTCTATACAGAAAACTATAGTATTTTCTTGAAAGAAATTAAAGATAACCTAAAGGAAATATGTGCATTATTCCACTAGGATTATGCATTATTTCATATGGATTAGAAGTTTCAATGTCAATCTCTTCAATTTAATTATAGGTTCAGTGCAATCCCAATGAAAATCCCAACAGACTTATATGTGGAAAATAGCAACTGGACTCTAAAATGTATGGTTGACCCTTGGACACCACAGGTTTGAACTGTGTGTGGGTCCACTTATATGCAAATTTTTTTCACTAAATATCTGTTTTTGATCCATGATTGGGAGTCTGTGGATGCAGAGAACTGACTATATGCATCAACCTACACAATTTTCTATAGGGGGCTTGAGCATCCTCAGATTTGGTTATCTCTGGGGGTCCTGGAACCAACCCCATACAGATACTGAGGGACAACTGGGGATAGTTAAGTTTTGGGGGAGTCCAAGATTATAGATGGATTTTTTACTGCACAGGGGCCAACTCCTCTAACCCCCACATTGTTCGAGGGTCAACTGTATATGGAAATGCAAAGGGCCAAGAATAGCCAAAACACTCAGAAAGAAGGAAAGATAGGAGGATATAGTCTATCAGTTACCAAAGTTCATTATAAGACTACTAATGTAATATAGTATGGTATTAGTGTAGTAGCTAGAGATAAAAAAATTTAAATCAAAACAGAAAACAACAGGTGATTCAATAGAAAAATGGGCCAGACACTTGAATAGGCACTTGATAGAAAAGGATCTCCAAATAGCCATATGAAAAGGTATTCAGCCTCATGTATAACATGACATACTACATATCCACACTTAAAAGACAGAAAATACTAAATGTTGCTTAGAATGTGGAGCAACAGATACATCCAGGGTGGAAGAGTAATTGGTATGATCACTTTGGAACATAATTTGAGTGTAAACAAATGTTTACACTCTATGAACTAGCAGTTCTACTCTTAGGAATATATCCATTAGAAATGCATGTGTATGTTCATCTAACATCTTTACAATAAATTTGAGGGACAGAAGCCAGGCACACAAAAATGTATACTATATACTTCCAGTTTTATAACATTCAAAAACTCAAAATTATGGTCGTTAAGTACATGCATTAACTTTGTAAAATTTTTTTACTCAAACATTTGCGAATTTTTTATGTATGTGAGTGATATATCAATAAAAAAGGATTTTAAAAAATTAAAGCCAAGCTTCTTGCCCTCATAGACTTCATATTCTACTGTGAGGATCCCTGCTCTCCTCCATGCTGGCTGCCTTGAATCTTAGGCTTCTAGTCCCAGCAGCTCTTCGTCTACAACTTCCCACGTTCAAATCAGTAACCAAAGCATACTTACAGGCTCAGCAGAAGTCCCAGGTTGTCTCTCTCTGGTTCTGAATGGGTGATGTACCAGTCACTGAGGCCAGTGTGAGGGTCTAATTAACCAGGACTAAATCACAACCAACCCTGAAACCAGAATGCAATGGAGTCAACGTCACCAGACACATAAATAAGAGCCAAGAAAGATGTGATTCTCAGAAAAGAAAAAAAAAAAAGTGGGGCTCCATTTCAGAAGAGGAAATAAATGCAGGCTGAAATGTCCACAACGGGTCTCCTGCAAATGAAAAACCCAGATTTGCTACTTCATATTAGGTCAACTTCCCTTTAATGGCTTTCATTTTACCACATGTGTTTTAGTGATTTGACTTGCTTGCTTCTTCCACTGCTACTGTGATTGCAAATGGAATCAGCTGGGAAACAAGGCACTCTCCCTGACACCATCTCTGTTTCTCTGGATTTGAAAACTACAATGTAACAAGAAGATTAATAAAAATAATCAAACCTTGGAAAATAAGTGCTATTTCTACCCACTTTTAGAGGCTCCTCTTAGGTGGCTCAGGGGCTGCCTCCTCTGGCAAGCTCTCCTTACCACTCCTTTCCTGATCTGAGTTACTCAGCGCCTCTTTCTCTGGGCTCACACTGTATTGTAATGTTCTGTTTACTTATCTGTCTTTCCCATTGCTCCTGCCTTCCTTCAGCCTTTATCTCTGCATCACCAGTACAAAGCTCATTGTCTGGGACATACAGGGTGGAGGATCAACGAATGTTTTCTGAATGACTGAGTGCTTCATATCTCAATTGCATGTAATCCTGATAACAGCCCTGTGAGATAAAGATGATTAATCTGCCGCTTAGAAGTAAGTGACCTGCTCGAGATCACACACAGTAAGTGGAATCAGGATTTGACTTTGAATCTGTCTGATGCTAAAGTCTGAGCTCTTGGCCACTGCGTTAGTCAAAAATGTTTATTTATCTGGAATATGTTTCAAACTCTAGCTTGCAAAAGTTTCCCCTAAATGGATCCTACCTGCCTTTCTGTCATTATTCACGTTCAGGCACCTTTCCTCACAGTCCCTGAACAGACTTGGGTTTTCATGCCTCTGGGTTATGCTAGGTTCTGCCAACTCTGCCTTCTAAAATCTTATCACTTCTTCAAGGATAAGCTCCATTGTCATCTTTTTTACAAAATTTCCCCTTATCGTTTAGCCAGAAGTGACAGTTTCCACAGCCTCTAAATTTTCCTATCATTTATTTCCTGAAACATGGACATGACATTTTTGACATACTAGCTCCTCTTCAAGATATTAGTGTACTTTCTGTTTCTATATTAGACTACTTCATCATGGCTTGGCCTCTCCATAGCTCCTAGGACAGTGACTTGCACATGGTAGACTTAAAAAAATTGCTGGATGAATTAATGATGGTAGTGGTGCCTTTTGGGTATGCCACCCATTTCCCTCACTGTCTAAGGCTTAGGGCTGTGCAAATCATTATTAAATCTACCTCATATCCCATACCCTCCTCAGATTCCATAGTCTATGTTCTCTCTTGATACTCAAAAGGAGTATTCAGAGCCACCAGCTATCAAGTTGGCAAATTGAAGGATAGAAGGGGGCTTTTGATAGCTTTTAACAAGGTGGTTTCACAAATAGTTTAAGAATATGGTTTTGTGAATAATATGTTTTAGTTTAAAAGGACAAGAAAAAAGTAAGGAAATTTATTCTGGGTGTTTCTAGAGCTAAGGTAATTCGGTCTGCTAACAGTAAAACCTCAAATTAACCAGAACCCAGTTAACTGATTTTAATTGGCACCCCCCTGACCACCCCCCCCCCCGACCCCAATTACACACTCTTGTAAAGGAGAGTGAAAGGATTTGCTTTTAGTAGAAAGAGACAAGTGACAACAACAACAAAATATTATCAGGGATGTGTCCAAAACAGCAACTAACACATGTGTTCTCCTCTCAATAACAGCATCATTTCCAGAAATGAAGCAACTCAAAATTTGAATCATGCAAAGAGATTGAAAGATAAAATGGCTTAACCAGAAATTTCATGTAATCAGCACATGTCATTTCCCACAAGCTGCGCTATGGTGAGCTCCCTAGGAGTTGGCGGTAACTATAATAGTCCTTAAAAACCAACTTTGCACACTTGTTCAAGGAAAGAATTAGACCACTAAACTAACTGGAACTGTAAGGCATTAAACAAATAATAATAAAAAGGCCAGAATCCTCAGTGTGCAGCTGGAGCAGATCCGGGTGTGTGCCCTGCAGTCTGTTAAATTGCAGGGTTCTCCAATGGTCAGGTCTCAAGTTTCACTGCAGCCACTGACTCAAAGTGATTATTGAGCCTGCAAAAGAGAAAAGACTAAAAAGGGACATGATTGAGGTACTGAACACTGCAATTACAGAGGGCACATGAAAACTGATCTGTTTCTCCTTGTAATCTGGTTAAACAACACCCCAACAAGAGAATTTAAAATAAAGTTTAATATTAATGGTAATACCAGAGAAGTAAGTATGATATCACACAGCATTTTTAAAGGGGTACTGTTCACAATGGCAAAGGAGGGCATGGAGAAAAAGGCTAAAATAAGATATATTTAAATTGAGTAATCACATATATTAGCATTTAATGACAAACTCAACAAAATCAAATTTCAGGTGATTAAAACTCAAGAACTCATGAGCGCATACTGAAGATTCTGCTGGAAGAACATAATAATCTTTATATAACAATTCAATATTCTATCTTGAAAAACTGGAAAATGTCACTACACAAGTCATCATTCTTGTAGCTATTATAATAAGTAAGGGTGGAAGCAAATTCGCATGGTGAGCAAAGTGGTCAATATGTCAAATCTGTTCTGATGATGATGATAGCCGCTTTGTTCACAGCTACCTCCCCATTATGTGTAAACACACACACACACACACACACACACACACACACACACAAAACACTCACTTCCTATTTCTATTAATGTCCTAATAATTTTGACCTTTTTCCTCCATATTTATTCAGTCATATAATTACAGTCACATGCTACATAACAACATTTCAGTTCTCTAATAATTTTGGCTCCTTTTCTCAACATTTAGTCAGCCATGTAATTACAGTCATGCACTACATAACATTTCAATCAACAAGGAACTGCATGTGTTACAGTGGTCCCATCCTATCTAATAAAAGAGAAACATGGTAATTAGCGTACGACCGCTACCCTTCCCATTGGCTAATCAGGGCGATATGCAAATTAACTGCCAGCCAAGATGGCGGCCGACAGCCAGGCAGCTTAAACTGAACATGAGGCTTGCTTGCTTCAGTGACGGAGGACTGCAACGTTCCCCGCCTGCCTTGCCGGCCTCTGAACCTGCAGTTTGAAACATTGTAACAAATATAGAAGCTAAACAAAACCCCAGAAACCAGCTTTCAGCGAGCTGGGATCTCAGAGCTGGAGTTGATACAGAGTTTTGATTATAGAACCTAAACAAACCAGATACCTGCTTTCAGCAGCTGAGGCCTCAGAGCTGGAGCCAGGCTAAAGCTGGTCCAGAATAAAAAAAAAAAAAGAAAAAAAGGAGCAGTTGGGAGCTTCAGTCCCAGCCTGAAAACAGCCCTCAGCGCCTCACCCAGACTGGCCAGGCACCCCAGTGGGGACCCCCACCCTGAAGGGTGTGTGACCAGCTGCAAACAGCCATCATCCCCTCATCCAGGCTGGCCAGGCACCGCAGTGGGGACCCCCACCCTGATCCAGGACACCCTTCAGGGAAAACCAGCCAGCCCCCACCCATGCACCAGGCCTCTATTCTATATAGTAAAAGGGTAATATGCCTCTCAGCACCAGAATCAGCGGAGCCGGGAGGCCTCCCGGCACCGGGATCAGCATGACAGGGGGCAGCGCCCAAACCCCCTGATCGTCCTGCGGCTCTGTGTGTGACAGGGGGTGGGGCCACAACCTCCCTATCGGCCCTGCTCTGTTCCTGACAGGGGAAGGCGCCCCAACCCCCTGATGGGCCCTGCTCTGTGCCTGATAGGGGGGAGCTCCCCAACCCCCTGATCGTCCTGTGGCTCTGTGTGTGACAGGGTGCAGTGCCCCAACCACGGGCCCTGCTCTGTGTGTGACGGGGTAGAGCCATAACCTCCCCATCGGCCCTGCTCTGTGGGTGATAGAGGGCGGTGCCCCAACCCCCTGATTGGCCCTGCTCTGTGGGTGATAGAGGGCGGCGCCCCAACCCCGCCCCCCCACGGGCCCTGCTCTGTGTGTGATGGGGTAGAGCCATAACCTCCCCATCGGCCCTGCCCTGAGTGTGACAGTGGCGGTGCCCCAACCCCCTGATCCGCCCTGCTCTGTGCGTGACAGGGGGGAGCTCCCCAAACTCCTGATGGGCCCTGCTCTGTGCGTGACAGGGGGGAGCTCCCCAACCCCCTGATCGGCCCTGCTCTGTGCGTGACAGGGGGAAATGCCCCAACCCCCTGATTGGCCCTGCTCTGTGCGTGACAGGGGGTGGCGCTGCAACCTCCCCATCGACCCTGCCTTGAGTGTGACAGGGGGCGGTGCCCCAACCCCCCAATTGGCCCTACCCTGAGCATGACTGAGGGTGGCATCGCAACCTCCCGATCCGCCCTGCTCTGTGCATGACAGGGGGCGGCGTCCCAACTCCCCAATCAGCCCTGCTCTGAGCCTGACCAGGGGCTGCACCTAGGGATTAGGCCTGCCCTCTGCCACCCGGGAGCAGGCCTAAGCCAGCAGGTCATTATCTCCCGAGGGGTCCCAGACTGAGAGAGGGCACAGGCCGGGCTGAGGGACCCCCCCTCCACCCCGAGTGCACAAATTTTTGTGCACTGGGCCTTTAGTCTATAATAATAAAAGCATAATATGCTAATTAGACCGGACAGCAGAACGACCTTCCAGATGAAGCCTGGGCTGTGAGGGCTGAGGCAAGCTGGGGCTTCGAGGGCAAGCCCCTTGCACAGATTTTGTGCATCGGGCCTCTAGTAGGATTATAATAGAGCTGAAAAATTCCTGTCACCCAGTGACATTGTAGCTGTCCTAATGTCATGGCACAACACATTGCTCATGTGTTTTGTGGTGACGCCGGTATAAACAAACCTACTGCAGTGCCAGTCATATAAAAGTATAGCACATACTATTATGGACAGTACATAACATTTGATAATGATAATAAACAACCGTTACTGGGTTATGTATTTACTATACTATATTTTTTATTGTTTTTTAGAATGTGCTCTTTCTACTTATCAAAAATAAAGTTGACTGTAAAGCAGTATGCCTTGTTACACCATCAGCAGCCTCATATAGCTTTTGTTTACTGTCTCTTTTTTTTTCTTAATTTATTTATTTATTTATTTTTTATTTATTTTAATTGCTTAAAGTATTACAAAGGGTATTACATATGTGTCTTTTTTTTCCCCCGCCCTTGACTATCCCCTGGCCTCCCCCACCCCCCAGCGTCCCATGTCCATTGGTTATGCATATATGCATGCATACAAGTCCTTCGGTTGATCTCTTATACCCCTCCCTCCTGCCCCCCAACTTTCCCCGGCCTTCCCGCTGCAGTTTGACAATCTGTTTGAGGCAGCTCTGCCTCTGTATCTATTACTATTCAAAAGTTTATAATGGTCTCTATTATCCATGAATGAGTGAGATCATGTGGTATTTTTCCTTCATTGACTGGCTTATTTCACTTAGCATAATGTTCTCCAGATCCATCCATGCCGTTGCAAATGGTAGGAGTTCCTTCTTTTTTACAGCAGCATAGTATTCCATCGTGTAGATGTACCACAGTTTTCTAATCTATTCATCTACTGATGGGCACTTAGGCTGTTTCCAGATCTTAGCTATGGTGAATTGTGCTGCTAAGAACATAGGGGTGCATATATCCTTTCTGATTGGTGTTTCTGGTTTCCTGGGATATATTCCTAGAAGTGGGATCACAGGGTCAAATGGTAGTTCCATTTGTAGTTTTTTGAGGAATCTCCATACTGTCTTCCATAGTGGCTGCACCAGTCTGCATTCCCACCAGCAGTGCACAAGTGTTCCTTTTTCTCCACATCCTCTCCAGCACTTGTCGTTTGTTGATTTGTTGATGATAGCCAGTCTGACAGGTGTGAGATGATACCTCATTGTTGTTTTGATTTGCATCTCTCGGATGATTAGTGACTTTGAGCATGTTTTCATATGTCTCTTGGCTTTCTGAATGTCCTCTTTTGAAAGGTGTCTATTTAGGTCCTTTGCCCATTTTTTGATTGGATTGTTTATCTTCCTTTTGTTAAGTTGTATGAGTTCCCTATAAATTTTGGAGATTAGGCCCTTATCAGATATGACATTGGCAAATATGTTTTCCCACACAGTGGGTTTTCTTGTTGTTTTGTTGATGGTTTCTTTTGCTGTGCAGAAGCTTTTTATTTTGAAGTAGTCCCATTTGTTCATTTTCTCTTTAGTTTCAAGTGCCCTAGGAGCTGTATCAGTGAAGAAATTGCTTCGGCATATGTCTGAGATTTTGTTGCCTTTGGATTCCTCTAGAATTTTTATGGTTTCCTGTCGTACATTTAAGTCCTTTATCCATTTTGAGTTTATTTTTGTGTATGGTGTAAGTTGGTGGTCTAGTTTCATTTTCTTGCATATATCTGTCCAATTTTCCCAACACCATTTATTGAAGAGACTATCCTGGCTCCATTGTATGTTCTTGCCTCCTTTGTCAAATATTAACTGAGCATATTGGTTCGGGCCAATTTCTGGGCTCTCTATTCTATTCCATTGATCTATATGTCTGTTCTTGTGCCAGTACCAGGCAGTTTTGAGAACAGTGGCTTTGTAATACAGCTTGATATCTGGTATTGAGATCCCACCTACTTTGTTCTTTCTCAGGATTGCTGCAGCTATTCGGGGTCTTTTTTTATTCCAGATGAATTTTTGGAGAGTTCGTTCTAGATCTGTGAAGTATGCTGTTGGTATTTTAATGGGAAGTGCGTTGAATTTATAGATTGCTTTGGGTAGTATGGACATTTTAATGATGTTGATCCTACCAATCCATGAACACGGAATGTTCTTCCATTTGTTTATGTCTTCCTCTATCTCTTTTTTCAACGTCCAGTAGTTTTCTGAGTAGAGGTCTTTTACCTCTTTAGTTAAGTTTATTCCTAGGTAGCTTAATTTCTTTGGTGCGATGGTAAATGGGATTGTTTTTGTAATCTCTCTTTCTGAAAGTTCACTATTGGTGTATAGAAATGCCTCAGATTTCTTGGGGTTAATTTTGTATCCTGCTACATTGCCAAATTCATGTATTAAGTCTAGTAGTTTTTTGATGGAGTCTCTAGGGTTTTGTATGTATAATATCATGTCGTCTGCAAATAAGGACAGTTTTACTTCCTCTTTTCCAATTTGGATGCCTTTTATTTCTTCCTCTTGCCTAATTTCAATGGCTAACACTTCCAGTACTATGTTGAACAGGAGTGGTGAGAGCGGGCATCCCTGTCTTGTTCCTGTTCTTAGGGGAAACGGTGTTAGTTTTTGTCCATTGAGTATGATGTTGGCTGTGGGCCTGTCATATATGGCTTTTATTATGTTGAGGTATGATCCTTCTACTCCCACCTTGCTGAGAGTTTTTATCAAAAATGGGTGTTGGATTTTGTCAAATGCTTTTTCTGCATCAATTGATATGACCATGTGGTTTTTTTCTTTCAATTTGTTTATGTGATGTATCACATTTATTGATTTGCGGATATTGTACCATCCTTGCATCCCTGGGATGAATCCTACTTGGTCATGGTGAATGATCTTTCTGATGTACTGCTGGATCCGATTTGCTAAGATTTTGTTGAGGATTTTGGCATCTATGTTCATAAGCGATATTGGCCTGTAATTCTCTTTCATTGTGTTGTCTTTACCGGGTTTTGGTATTAGGGTGATGCTGGCTTCATAGAATGAGCTTGGAAGTGTTCCTTCCTCCTGAATTTTTTGTAGTAGTCTGAGGAGGATAGGTTTTAGTTCTTCCTTGAATGTTTGGTAAAATTCCCCTGTGAAGCCGTCTGGTCCTGGGCTTTTGTTTGATGGAAGCTTTTTGATGACTGCTTCAATTTCTTCCATAGTTATTGGCCTATTGAGATTTTTAGATTCTTCCTGATTGAGTGTTGGAATGTTGTATTTTTCTAGGAATTTGTCCATTTCTTCCAGGTTGTCTAGTTTGTTGGAGTAGAGCTGTCCATAGTATTTTTTAACAATCATTTGTATTTCTGTGGGGTCTGTTGTTATTTCGCCTCTATCGTTTCTGATTTTGTTTATTTGGGTCCTCTCTCTTTGCTTCTTGGTGAGCATGGCTAGAAGTTTGTCAATCTTGTTTATCCTTTCGAAGAACCAGCTCTTGGTTTCATTGATTTTCTGTATTATTTTTTTGGTCTCTATGTCATTTATTTCTGCTCTAATCTTTATTATCTCCTTCCTTCTGCTCACTCTGGGGTTTCTTTGTTGCTCTCTTTCTAATTCTTTGAGTTGTAGAGTTAGATGATTTACTACCATTTTTTCTTGTTTTTTGAGATAGGCCTGTAGAGCTATAAACTTCCCTCTCAGGACTGCTTTCATTGTGTCCCATAGGTTTTGGATTGTTGTGTTTTCATTGTCATTAGTTTCCAGGATGTTTTTAATTTCTTCTTTGATCTCATTGGTAACCCAATCAATATTTAATAACATGCTTTTCAGCTTCCAAGTGTTTGAGTATTTTGGGTTGTTTTTATTGTAGTTTATTTCTAATATTATGCCATCGTGGTCTGAGAAGATGCTTGGTATGATTTCAATCTTCTTGAATTTGGGGAGACTTTGTTTGTGACCCAATATGTGGTCTATTTTTGAATCTGTCCTATGAGCACTTGAGAAGAATGTATATTCCGTGGCTGTGGGATGAAGTGTTCTGAAGATGTCAATTAAGTCCATCTGATCTAGTGAGTCATTTAGGATTGCTGTTTCTTTGCTGATTGTTTGTCTAGAGGATTTATCCAGTGAAGACAGTGGTGTATTAAAGTCCCCTACTATGATTGTATTGTTGTCGATCTCTCCTTTGATATCTTCAAGAAGATTTTTTATGTATTTGGGTGCTCCTGCATTGGGTGCATATATGTTTATCAGGGTTATATCTTCTTGTTGTATTGATCCCTTTAGTATTATGAAGTGGCCTTCCGTATCTCTTGTTATGGCCTTCACTTTGAGGTCTATTTTGTCCGATATAAGTATTGCTACCCCAGCTTTCTTTTCTTTTCCATTAGCCTGAAAGATATTTTTCCATCCCTTCACTTTCAGTCTGTGTGAGTCCTTTCTAATGAGGTGGGTCTCTTGTAGACAGCAAATGTATGGGTCATGATTTTTTATCCATTCAGCCACTCGATATCTTTTGGTTGGAGCATTTAGCCCATTTACGTTTAAAGTTATTATTGAAAGGTACTTGTTTGTAGCCATTTCTTTTTTTGTGTGTGGCTGTTTTCTTTCTGGGATTTTTATTTCTTCTTTTTACACCAGTCCCTTTAGCATTTCTTGCATTGCTGGCTTGGTGGTGATAAACTCCCTTAGCCTTTTTTTGTCTGTGAAGCTTCTTATTTCCCCTTCAATTTTGAATGATAGCCTTGCTGGATAGAGTATTCTTGGATTCAGTCCTTTGCTTTGCATCACTTTGTAAATTTCCGTCCATTCTTTTCTGGCCTGATGTGTTTCTGTTGAGAAATCATTTGATAATCTAATGGGAGATCCCTTGTATGTAACTTTCCGTCTCTCTCTTGCAGCCTTTAAGATTCTCTCTTTGTCCTGAACATTTGCCATGGTAATTATGATGTGTCTTGGTGTGGGTCTTTTCGGGTTCACCTTGCTTGGGACTCTCTGGGCTTGTGTGACTTTTTTCTTCCCCACCTCAGGGAAGTTTTCTGATATTATTTCTTCCAATATGTTTTCTAATCCTTGTTCCTCTTTCTGTTGTTCTGGCACCCCTATTATTCGTATGTTGTTTCGTTTCATGTTGTCCCAAAGCTCCCTTAGGCTCTCCTCCTGTCTTTTAATTTTTTTCTCCAACTGAAGTACAGTTTGGGTGTGTTTTGCTTCCCTGTCTTCTAATTCACTAATTCGGTCTTCCGCTTCTCCTAGTCTACTGTTGATACTTTCAATGGTGTTCTTTATTGCAGCTATATCGCACTTCATTTCTTCTTGGGTCTTACTTAAGTTGTTGATTTTTTCATCTGTTTCTTCTTGCTTCTTGGATAAGTTGTCGATTTTTTCCTCCATCCGGTGTATGCACTCTAGGACCCTTATTCTGAATTCTTTTTCTGTCATGTTGTATGCCTCTGTATCACTTAGCTGCTTTTCTGGTGAGTCCTCCTTTTCTTTCCTTTGGGGATTTCTTTGTCTACCCATGTTTGATCTCACTGACATATATAGATATTGAGTCGTTCAGTGGCTGCTCCCTAGGTGGCAGTGGCTCCTCGGGCTGTGGTTGCTCCTTGGGCGGTTGTGGTAGCAGTTGCTCCTCTGTTGGTAGCGGGTCTTCTGATGGGTGCTGTTCACAGCTGTTGTGGCTCTTCTGGCTGGTGGAGGGAGGCTTCACACACAGCAGCTGTTCCTCAGACAGAGCGTGTGGAGATCAGGAGGCCGCTGTTGCTTGGATCTGCTGCATTGATTTAAAGGCACAAAATACAACACAACAAGGCACAACGTACCAGGCACTGAACACAAATGAATTACGGTATTAATAACCCCAAATAAAGATGGTTACCCGAGCTAAGAGAGTTGGGGGGTAAGGAAGAAAGAAGAGAAAAAGATAGAGAGGAAAACAGAAAAAAGAGAAAAAAAAAAAGAAAAATAAAGAAAGAAAAGAAAAGGAGAATGAAGTAGAAGAGGGGAGGAGACTATTCATATGAGGAGAAAACTCTGATAGAACCGCCACTAATCCCAACAAATTCCAGCAACGGATCCCTGGAGTGAATACAAACTACAAACAGCCAATATCAAATGAGGCAAGGGAAAACAGAAGCACAAAAATAACTGGCCGGGGGGGGGGGGGGGAATGGGAGACAGAAAAAGAAAAAGCAGAACAACCTCACAAACAATCCTTAAAGAAAAGAAAAAAAAAACAACATCAATATACTCAGCAATCGAGCAAGCAACAAAACAATAGAGAAAAGGAGAGAATAAAAAATTTGGATAGTGAATAAAGATAAGGGAGAGGTGGATAAGGATTTAGAGCAGGTGATTGGAAAAGGGATATATAAGTAGGGTGAAATTTAGACAGGGGGTATGAAGAATAGGGAAAATCTAAAGCAGGAATAGGGTAAGAGAAACAGGACAGCAAAAGGGGAAAAGTGGGGAAGAGGGTTTTAGCACAGCAACACAATTGAGGTAGAGGAAAATGATGCTAAAGGAACGATGAAAATAGAATGGAGAACCTTAGTCCCAAAATAAAATAAAGAGAAAATAAAATGACACTTTAAAAAAAAAAAAAAAAAGTAAAATGGCAGCAGTAATAATACTGGTTAAAAATGAAAATGTAGTAATTAAAAGGGTAAAATCAGGTGATGAAAAAAAGAAAATAAATGGTTTCTTAGTTAAGAGGTGAAACAATAATTTAAAAAAATAATTAAAAAAAAAAAAAAAGGGCTGTAATGAAGGTGCTTCAGATCTTCTGCTCCTCTTTTTGGCACACCAGGTATTCAGGAGAATGTTGAATTTCCCTCTGATACACTGTTCCTCCGTTTTGTAAGCCACAGTCCTGATTTTAAGGCAGGCCGTATTGGTTTCCCAGACAGCCCTTATCTGTATTTACAGAAGAGTCAGTTCGTGGCTCTGCCTCTGGGTGGCAGTGCGTCGGGATTGACCTCTGAGGGTATAGGACCTCTCTGACCAGGTGTTCTCTATTGTACCAGAAGCTGGTTTGGAATGTCCTCTGCCCAGAGCTGGTTTCCCAGTAGTCACTCCCCGCTCTGTTTCCCAGGCTTCCCCAAAACAGCCTTCCCTTACAAGCTCTGTGACTGACCCCAACTGGGTAGTCCCTTGCCCTGGGTTCAACAATCAAACGCACAGATTTAAGAGCCTGGGAAGTTGTGCGAACTCGCAACGCTTCACCTTCCAAATCTGCGCGAAGTCTCTGCGCGCGCTCTGGCTCCTGGCACAGAGTAGCCGGCAAACTGGCGTAATCTGAGGCTGCCCGTTTGTGTCCCGTCCAACTGTGGGCTTATTTATAGCGTTCCCTTCTGCCAGCAGCCCTGGGGGTGCCCTTCCACACTCGTGGGTCACGCTGGCTCCAACGGCCGCGGTCTTTGTGGGGCGCAGAGTCCCCACCCCCCTGTGCGCGTTCCACTCTCCAACCTAAACTGCAAACCGCACCTTTGGGGAAAGTCTAACCTTTCTGTGGGGAGAAGCAAGGTTCCTCTGAGTTCACGTAGTCACGCTGCTTGAGAGCCGTTGTTGCCGGGTTAGTAGCTGGTCTCTGGATGCCGGTGACAGTCACCCAAGATGGCACGGTCTCCGCGGCTGTGCCGGCGCACCTGGAGAGGTTTTAGCCTCAGCCTCTAACCGTTCCCTTTATCTAGGATTTCTCTGTCTTTCCTGGCTGCAGACTGTCTCTCAGCTGAATCTCCTCTGCTTATTCGGGCTGTATGCTACCCGTTTCAGCTGCCCGCCCTTATCTGCTCCGGGACAAGGCACGGACACGTCTGTCTAAACCTCCGCCATTTTCTTCCTCTTTGTTTACTGTCTCTTAATTGCATCATTTCCTCCTGTGTTTGATTTAATCTCGTGTTGTTTTTATACAGTAATGTGCTGTACAGGTTTGCAGCTTAGGAGCAATAGGCTACATCATGTAGCCAAGTGCATGGGAGGCAAACCGCCTAGGTTTGTGTAAGTGCACTTTGTGATGTTAGTCCAAAGATGACACATTTCTCAGAACTTATCCCCATACTTTTGCGGGGCATGACTATATTTGACTCTAGTCTTTTATACCTTCTCCTCCTTTCTATCCCTACTCTTACCACTCAAATGTTGTTTTTGTTTTTAGGAGAATTTTGATAGATATTTCCAAATTACCCTTCCAAAATTTTTGTATGGATTTATATTTCCACCAATAGTGTAAGGGAACAGCTGGGTCCTCAAACAGCCAGTCATGCTTGGTATAACCAACTTTTTGATCTTTATCAATCTACTAGGTGAAAAATAGATGACATCTCATTGGTATTTTGATTTATATTGCTTACATATGTAGCTAATGTAGTATTTCTTTTTTTAAGAAATTTTAAATATATTTTTATTGATTTCAGAGAGGGAAAGGGAGAGAGATAGAAACATCAATGATGAGAGAGAATGATTGGCTGCCTCCTACATGCCCCCTACTAGGGATCAAGCCCACAACCCGGCCATGTGCCCTTGACCAGAATTGAACCCAGACCCTTTGGTCCACAGGCTGATGCTCTATCCGCTGAGCCAAACCAGCTAGGGCAGGACTATTTATTGAGGCATAATATATACACAGTAAAATTAATAGCTCAATTGATTTTCACAAAATGAAAACACTCCTATAACTACAGCTCATATCAAGAAATTGAACATTACCAATACTCCCAAAGTCCCCTTTTTTGTCCTCTTCAGGACTACCGTAGGGAAGGAAAATGTTTTCCTCAACCCTCTTGGATCCCTGGCTGGGTCTGAAAATTAAACTGATAAAGACAGATTATAAGGTAAAAAGAATACAAATTTATTTAATATAAGATTCACATGACATAGAGGCCTTCATAAGGAAGTGACGACCCAAACAACCCTGAGTATTTTGATGAAGAGTGGCCAGTCGTGGAGGAATAGCAGAGGTTGAGGAGCAGGAGGTAACTGTAGTGAACAGGAAGAAACTTAGCAAGTCCTGTTTGTTAGGATTCTTCTTGGAATCTCTTTATCTTCCAAGATAAGGATGGCCCTTTCCCTGGCTATAGGGAGGGCGCCTCTCACAGGAGTGTCAATGACCTGTTTCGGAGGAGAAAAGTGGGTGGGAGAGAGGGAAAGGTCAGAGTGACCTTCCGGCTCTGTGTTTTCTCAAACACCTTCAGCTTAAAATATCCAGTATGCCAAGGTGCCAAAGTGTCTTGAACCCCTTCACTTCCCTACCCCCAAAAATTAACCACTATCAACTTCAATCAGTTTTGCCTGTTTTTAAACTTTATATACATAGAATTACATGGCAAATTTTACATATATAAATGGCAGCAAATTATTTGTTGTCTGGCTTACTCCACTTAACCTTATGCTTGTAAGATTTATCTGTGTTATATAAAGCAGTAGTTTGTTTGGTCTCATCACTATAGAGAAGTTCATTGTATGAAAATTCCTTAGTTTTTTAATCATTCTATTGATGGCTATTTGAGGTGTTTCCAACTTTTAGCTATTGCAAATTGTGCTGCTATCATCATTTTTGTACAAGTCTTTTGCTGCACATATGTCTATATTTCTCTTGTGTGTACACCTAAGAGTAGCACCACTGGGTGGGAGGGTATGATTATGTTCTGTTTTAGTAGATTCTCTCGGTTTTCTAAAATGTCTGTACTAAGTTACACTCCCACAAGCAATGTAAGAGGATTACAATCGTTCCACATCATCAACACTTGGCATCCTCCGTTGTTGCAAGTTGAGTTCCCTGAGCAGTAGACTCTGAGAAGATTATCATGCAGGAATTTTATTAGGAGATGCTCTTGGGATCAACACAGGAAGTGCTCTTGGAATCAATATGTGCAGATGGGAAAGAGAGTGGGCAGGACTGGACAAAGGGAGAAGTGGAACGTGGTGCAGTTTCAGCAGCTTCAGCTGACCCCACAGAGAGCCCATGCCTTCGGGCCATTGCATGGCCTCCACCCTGCCACCATGGTGCTCAATTTAATGTCCATTGTATTAGCTCTAGAATCTGATGGTGGAGGATGAATGAAAACAACCATTTTGTCTGTTGATTGTTTAATGTCTCTTCTGTGGTAGATGCTTTCTAGTGGATGCTAACAAGCAATCTTCATACCTACTTTATAACCCACTGCCATGTGACCATTCCATCCCAGATGTCCTCATACCTTATCTTCCAATCTTTCTTCTTCCAAGCCCTGACCAGTTGGACTAGCCCTTTGCCACTGCTTATGACACTATGTATATTCTAACCTCTGGCCACCTCTCTTTCCACACAAAGTGGACAAGTACAATTAGATAAAATAGTTACTAAAGCACCTAGTCAGTGGTTCCCAATGCCCAGGTTATTTACCCCAGGCCAATTAAATAAAAATCTTTGGGAGTGGGACCCAGCCATCAATGTTTCTTTAAAGTATTCCAGGTGATTCAATTATCCACCCAAGTTTAAGAACCATTGCTCAAGTGTCCCACTTTCTGCTAAAACCTGAAAGACGATGATCCTCAAACTGTTGTACGTTAGAATCAACTGGTCAGCTTATTTAAAATGAAGATTTTTAAAGCCTCAAACCCAGAGATTCTAATTTAGAGGACTGAATTAAGATCCAAATCTTTGCACTTTTAAAAATAGCCACTCAGGAAAAAAAAAAAAAATAGCTACTCAGGATAGATTATTCTGATGCAAGTGTATCAAAGAGCTAAGTATGACAATCTCTGATACAAGTGAAACAAGTTCATTGCTTTCATGGAACTTAAATCTCATAGAGAAGCAAGTTATTTTAATTAGTGGCAGCAGGAATTTTAGCAAAGAGTGTTGAAATATTACCTCTAGAGGATTTTAGAAATCAGATAATCCATTATCTGTTAGGATGATTTAAATAAAAACTGTACTTGAAAAAGTCTGAAGTGCTGTGAGACACTAAATAAGCTTATATTTAAAGCTCTCCATAAAATATTTGATTTCTTTAAAAGCCAGGTTACACTATCAAGGGTGTTTCCAAAAGAACCATTCAAATTAAAATTATAGAGGGCTCTTTGCTGTCTTTAGATGTATGCTCTTAATATTCATGGTGGGTCTCTGCTCTGTGAAAGCCCATAGACAACTGGCAGCAGCCATTTTCATTGTCAAGAGCACTGCTTCTCCAACTTAATGTACATAAGAATCACCTGGAGCTCTTGTTAAACATACAGATTTAGATTCAGTAGATCTGGGCTTCTACATTTCTAGCATCTGCATTTCTAACTACCGGGTGCGGCTGGTCTGGGGACTCCAGTCTGAGTAGCCAAGTTCTAGGGCCTCTTGTCCTTCTTGCCCATACTTCACCCCGTAACAAATTCCATCACACTTTAGTGTTTTGTGTTAAAGTCAATAACTCCAATCTGCCTAAGATCTTCAAATCTTGGGTGTTAACTGATCCCATTTCGTGTGCTGCCTTGCAAGGTAGAATGGGGACTTCAAGAAGTGAAAAATTAAACTATAGTCAAGTATAGACTTTAAAAAAACAATTAAGCCCTGGCCAGTTTGGGTCAGTGGTTAGAGCGTCTGCCTGTGGACCTAAGGGTTGTGGGTTGGATCCCAGTCAAGGGCACATAACCTGGGCTGCAGATTCAATCCCCAGTCCCAGTTGGGGCATGTATGGGAGGCAACAAATCCATGTGTCTCTGTCACGTCAATGTTTCTCTTTGTCTCTCTTCCACCCCTCCCTCCCACTCTCTCTAAAAACCAATGGGAAAAATATCCTCCAGTGAGGATTAACAAAAAACAACAATTAAAAATGTGGCCCACACTCTCCCTATTGATTCAGACTCTTTATGTCCTTTGATTTCAGCAGTATTACTCACACTTTGACCTCTTATTAATTAACAACATTTAAAAAGATGTATTGATAGCCCAGCCGGCGTGGCTCAGTGGTTGAGCATTGACCTATGAACCAAGAGGTCACAGTTTGATCCCCATCTGTGCGCATGCCTGGGTTTCAGGCTCGATTCCCAGTAGGGGGGGTGTGCAGGAGGCAGCCATCAATGATTCTCTCTCATCATTGATGTTTTTATCTCTCTCTTCCTCTCCCTTCCTCTCTGAAATCAATTTAAAAAACAAAGATGTATTGATAGAATGATATGCTGAACACTTATCTGATGATTGATGACTTTTCAAATAAGTAAATTTTTTGAAAGCTGTGTAGCAATCTATATCAAGAGATATTAAATTTGTGTTTCAAGTACATAAAACTACTTTGCAAAAAAAAAAGAAATAAGGAAAGAAAGAAACATGAAGTTTGTATACACCAGAATTGTTTTAATGTTTGACCCTATGTTTTCATTCTTGGTCATTTATAATCAATAATTTAGTTATATAACAAACATTTGCTGAGCATGTACTACATGCCCCCTCACTATAATGGGTGGTGAATTAATTTAAAAGAAGGAAAAAAAGCATTTTCTACAAAAATATTTCAGAATTAACTAAAATGAAAGATTTGAAAACTAAATCTTTAATAAGTGGGGAATAACTATGTAAATTTTGATATAGCAATTCAAAGAAATAGTTCAAGACATTACAAATTTTATAAAAATTACAAAATTGTATATAAAAGGAATGAAGCTAAAAAACCTATAAACGCAAAAATAAAATAAAATAAAGCTAGGGAGGTGGAATTTTAAACATTTAGTATTGTTATAATCCTATATGATAAAAGGCTAATATACAAATTGACCAAACAGTGGAATGACCGGTCATTATGACATGCACTGACCACCAGGGGCCAGACACTCAATGCAGGAGCTGCCCCCTGGTGGTCAGTGTACTCCCACAGGGGGAGCGCCACTCAGCCAGAAGCTGGGCTCATGCTGGTGAGCGCAGCAGTGGTGGCAGGAGCCTCTCCCGCCTCTGCAGTAGTGCTAAGGACCCCTCAGCGGGATGTCCGACTACCAGCTTAGGGGAGCAGGGAGCAGGCCTAAGCCAGCAGGCAGATGTCCCCCGAGGGGTCCCGGACTGCAAGAGGGTGCAGGCCAGGCTAAGGGACCCCACCTCCAGTGCACAATCATTGTGCACTGGGCCTCTAGTATTATAATAAATAAAATGTTGCCTTAAAAAACTTATTTAAAAAAAACCATACACACCCACACAAATATGTAGAAATACCACATACTATAAGGATTCATTCTTTGGCTATTGATGCAACTTTTTTGTAGGCCTTCTCTTACACCAACAAAAACATTTCTGTCCTTTCCTGGCTCTGAAGCCTGCTTCTTTCTTCCTTCCAGTAAATGCAGGCAGGAGATGTGTGTGTGTGTGTGTGTGTGTGTGTGTGTGTGTGTGTGTGTGTGTGGGGGGGGGGGGGGGGGGGGTGGGGGTGGGGTGAAGAGGAAGGGGTATAATCTAAAGCTTGCCAGTGATTTACAGTGAGGAAAATAACAGTTTCCTGAAGAGGTTGGCAACTGTTATACAGACATTTTATATCTGCATTAGTCGTGTCAATGCCATGAACTCTACAAAGCTAAAACCAGGTATTCTCTCAGTTATTTTTGCTTAAAAGTTATAGGTTCCCCTCTCAATTTTCCTCATATTGCCAATGTTTTGGATATTAGACTTTAGTTGTAAATGTGAGCTTGTTTATATTAGAGTTTACTCAACATTGGAATCCCTAAGCAATTCTTTAAATTTGGTAAGTTCCAAGACAAAAAAGGCATAATTTAGGGAAAGGGAATAGGAGTGGTGAGCACATTTTGCCGAGAAGATAATGGTGAGCAAAACCCACTGAAAGTTGTGTGTGTGCGTGCGTGCACATGTGCACGAGTAGACCACAGCATCTGGTGGGTGATAAATGGCAGCAGGGTGGGGGTGGAGAGTGAAGAAAAGGGAAGAGAGTTTTGGGATTTTTGCAGAAAATCAGAGTGCAAGGTGCAGAAATGCTGCCCTGAAGACTATCAATTTTTATTCTTCTCTCATCCTTTTACTTACCAAAGATTTGCCAGAGCTGTGAAGAATAGATAAAGATTTACAGAATTAGAAGGATTGAGGGTATAATAAGCCTTTTAGCAGAGATTTTTATGAACAGTGCTCCTGAGTGGTGAAGAAAGGATGCTCTTATATTCAGAGTTAGAGTGATGCCAGTTTCTTCTGAGCACCATTTATACGGACTGTTTCTTTGTCCTACATTAAGGAATTAAAGGGAATGCCTCCTGGTTTGTCCTCCTCTTTACACACAGGTGAAGGTAAGTGGGGTTGTGCACATATTAATTTTGTATAGAGGAAGCGGTTGTTCAGTGACCTCGGAAAAGCCCAATGCTAACGTATTACAGCAGGTGGCAGCCTTTCCTCAGGAGAGAAGAAAGAACTAGTCTTACCTAATGCAAAATTGGTTTTGGTTTTATAGCTTTTCTTTGATGTGGCTTAATAACAGAGGGAAGAGGAGCAGAGATCTGGAGCCTTGGAAAAGGGGGTCTGGGCTCACTTCCTGGACCCAACCCCATAGCCACTGGCTCTGAGTTCCTCAGGAGCTGCCCTTAGGGAGCCTGGTATGCTCAGACCCAGCACCAAGTGTGGGGGGTGAAGGTGCATCCGTTTGAGGCTCAGAAGGGGCTCTGAGCAAGAGGCTGCAGGGAGGGGCAGAATTTACCCCAAAACACAGAATCAGAACAGAGCAAGAATACCCTGCTGTGTATTGTGAGGGAGGGTGTTTGATAGCAGACGTACCCCCTCCTCATTGCAGATCTGTAAAGCAGCCTTTTAAACCAATCTGCCAAATGTGTTTTGAAAGGTTATCAGTTCTTCTCATTCAAGTTTGCAAAGTGCTTAGTGGAAGCCAGTCTTGCCAGAGAAGCTTGACCCTGGAAATATATCCAGTTTGTTTCTACTTTCTTAGTGGTAGAATTCTATTTTATCATTTATCAAGAAGGTACTATGTGGAAAATGACGTTATTCAAAACTTAGTGTGAATGAGGAGACACTTACTGAAGCCCCTACAGATGGATTTGCTTTGCACCTAAAGGCAGTTGGGGTGATGAGATGGTGGCCAGAACAGACAGAAATCAAGGGATTAGCTGTGACTATTTAAGTTAATTAAAATTAAACAGAATTAAAACTAAGAGTTAAATTCCTCAGATTAAGCTCAATATGGCTAATGTTTACCATACTGAAGAGTACAGATTATTGCCCATTTCTGTAATCACCGAAAGTTCTACTGAATAGCTTTGAAGCCGGGAGCACTGCCAAGTGAAAAGGTGGGTGGGTGAGAACAAACCCTTCCTGCAATACTAAGTATTGTAATAATAATTCTAAGTGCGGCAGCAGTTTCCAATGGAGCATTTCATACAACCCTCACGACAATTTATGTCTCTAACAACACTGCTTCCCACATTTGCTGGAACCTCCCTGCAGGCTGGGCACTAAGGACTGTTGTAACAACTCTTTGCAAGGATCCAGTGAGGTGGGTTCTATTATTGTCACAATTTAACGTACGAGGACACTGTGGCCATTACCCATGGCTACCTGGCTTGTAAGGTTCAGCTGAGATTCAAACACATGTTCTTCTGGGTTGTAATTACTAGAGAGAAGACATGGAAAATGCCTCGCACACCAGGAGCAAAATTTACTCTGTGTGAGTAAAATTTGCTTTTAAGCCATTTTCTCCTAAGACAGGCCCAAATCTTGGATTCTCTGTCACATAATTGTCTTTCTCGCCGAAGAAGGCTTTCTGCCAATTCCGATAGAGTAACAATGAGCCCCTGTTAGCCAGGATGTGAGCCACTTCCTGCCCCCCAAACCAAAATCTGCTGTCTACACAAAGGACGTTGGTTTCTCAGAAGCTCACCTTTCTAGAAACAAGTTTATTTGGGTGAACATATTGAAGTAAAATATTACTGTTTGAGATGAAAATGAAGACTAGAAGTTCATATGGAAAAATGCTGTCTTCCTTTGGTGGTAAGGTTACAAAAAAAATTGTTTTCTATTTCTGTTCAGCTGTATTTTGTAACTTTTCTACAGGAATATGTGTAATAAAAGTTTAAAAAGCAAAGCCAGATACTTCATTGTAAAAACTGTCAATTATTTACCATATTTTAGGCTTTTGATAATATTGCAAATACTGTAATACTAATAGCCAATTAAAAAAAACCCTTTTAAATTGAATGTTAATTACTTCAGTCAGTAGCAGAGAAAATGTGGAATTTAATGATAAGGTTAAAAGGGCACTAAGCAATGTCCAGGTACTCACCAGTTCTCTACAGATGGGGCCTCAGTTGTTTTGAGTCCAGGGCCCTGTAGACAGCTGCCTTAAGTCACCCAGTTCAAAGTGAGGCCCAGTCTGGTCGACAAAACGGAAACTCTATAGGCAAAATCAGAGATACTGTGGGTTTGCTTCCAGACCACCATCATAAAGTGAGTATCGCGATACAGCCAGTCATCATCTTTTTGCTGGTGGAGGGTCTTGCCTTCCATTTGTGGAAAAATGCAACATTTGTGAAGCATAACAAAGAGAAGCACAATAAAACGAGGTAAGCATGTATTACTTTTATCATCAATAAGCACAAAATGGTCTCTAAAAACCAATAAACTTGGTTTGGGGAAAGAAAAGAGGTATCTTTTCAAACTATACTGTGTCTTTCCCAGGTGAGACTCATTATGTAGGAGTGATGTTACTGTGTGTGGTGGAATGGGGGTAGGAAAAAATAAAAAGGTTGAGAGCTGGTCAATGAGTACAGTGGGGCCTTGAATTACCAGTGTCCCGACTAACAGTTTTTTGAGATACCAGCTGTCTCTCGGCCGATTTTTTGCATTTAGTTGATAGAGTAATTTGAGTTAACGAGCTCCTCAACGAGCTCGGTCTCGGAACGAATTAAACTCATAAATCAAGGCCTCACTGTACTAAGTAAGGTTCTTTTCCCCTATAAAATTCTAAGACTTTGTGATAGTTTTACTTTAGTAGTATGCCTTTATATACTTTTAGAAAGTTATATTCTTTTCAGTGTATGTACATTTTAAAGTTAATTTTATTTAATTAAAAATAAATAATATTTGGTGTGCTACTAAATAACTAAAGGATATCTTGATAAACTTTTATTTTTTTATTCTAGGGAGAGGAAGGGAGAGAGAGGGAAAAACAAACATCAATGTGAGAGAGAAACATGGATCAGTTGCCTCCTGCATGCCTCCCGCCCAGGGACTGAACCCACCACCTTTTGGTGTACTAGAATCTAGTAACTAGATGATGCTGAGCCACACCAGCCAGGGCTTAATATATTTTTAGTTAAACCTCTCGGTGAGTCCATTATGAAATAATAGCCAAATAAAATGGTAGCCCAAAATGTTTTCAAATATCTTAATGTCCTGATTGAATACAGTTTATAGAATCATTCACTTTAATGGTCATATAAAGGGATTTTTAATTACAAAAGATAACTCAGAAGGATCAAGTGATAATGTAACACCAAAGAATGAAGACTTCAGCCCCCACTCCCTCATGCCCCTGTCTCTCAGGCTTCCATTTAAAAGCAGTTTCTGCTAACTTCGGAAAGTAATTTAAGTTAGGTGGCTATAGTTTTAAAGCTCATGAAAAACAAAAGACAGGCGAATTCCCAGCAATCATCTGTCTAGGCAGGCAGTTGGAGATAAGAAAGAATGAGCTGAAAAAAGGCACCAGATTCATTCCACAGGTGGTTTTTGCAGCTGCAAGGACGGATGAGACAAGCCCTTCTCAGAAACACAGAGAAATATTCAGCCTTGTTCGCTCTCAGCCCCTGCAAGAGGACAGACCGGGCAGCCTTATAAAGGAAGAGTCCTGGAATCAAACCAGGCTTTGCTTTCTGTTTGATCGAAGGCATTCTGAAGCAAACAGAATCTTGAGATCAATTTGCTTTTTAAAAAATGTACATATGTACACACACACACACACACACACACGCATATGTGTAAATGCATTTTATTGCCTGATGAAGCCAAATAATCCCCCTTTGCCAACTAAATTGTTTTTGCAGATGTCTTGGAGCTACTTGTTTGTCTCTATTCTGTTTTTCATAATTAGCTAATATTTCAAATAACCTTCCGTTTTGCTTGATGGAAATAACCAAGCCAAGGTCCCTGATCTGATCCCTCACACTGCACTTCTAGTTTTATAAAGAGAGCTGTATTGAGGCCTTGGTTTTTAGAGTTCTGTTTACACGTGTATCCTCCACTCTCTTCTATTCCCACCCTCTGGTTTTTCATGGGAGTGTTTTTTGCTCATGCCCCCAGAGACCTGGAAGGACTGGCTACATGGATGAGCTACTCCACAGCTGTTTACATGATCTTAAGAAGCAGGCATTGCATTTCATTTATGGATTGAAAAACTTCAAGAAAGATAACATAGATCTTTCTTTTTTCTTTTATTTTGCACTTTAAGTGCAAAGACTTGAGTTAATCACCTGCATCACATGATCATCCACATGAGATCTTTCTTACTTTATTTTCTCTCTTTATCTATATTCTTTCTCCAAACAATTCAGTTATAGACTGTTGACACCAGGCTTGTCTCTTTGACAACAATGGTGTTTGTTCGTTTTTTTAGGGTAATTCAACAGACAGTTTTATGTATAAGTAAATCTGTTGTGAGGTCGACAAATACATGAACTCAGCAGGACCTGGTTATTCTTTGGATGGATAAATGAAATTGAGTTTTTGAATCACGAAGCTCAGGTCTACACCTCAGAGCAGGGGTACAAGTCACTATACTGAGGAAGCCTGGCTTGGCCAGTGAGACTTCACTCACCATTTACTGTGCCACGTAAGGACAGTGGCTGCTAATCAATGTCTGTCACCTTGTTTGAAATTTGCCCCTGTGCAAACTGCTTGTGTGAGCCTATAGCTGCATAGCCTGCAGATTTCTCAATTCACACTTCTAGTTTGGATTTGGGTGTGAAATGGCTTGCTGAAGTGGGGCATGTGAACCAAGTTCTCTAGAATTCAGTTTCATTACTTGTAAAGTGAGGAAGTTGGTAACGATTATGTAATTGGTATATTGAAGAAGCACAATTCTCTGATCTAGTCAAAATGCAACTTTACTGCCTGGCCGAGGTGGCTCAGTGGTTGAGTGTCAACCTATTAACCAGGAGGTCATGTTCGATTCCTGGTCATGGCACATGCCCGGGTTTCGGGCTGTATCTTCCGTGGGGGGTGTGCAGAAGGTAGCCGATCAATGATTCTCTCTCATCATTGATGTTTCTATCTCTCTCTCCCTTCCTTTCTAAAATCAATAAAAAATATTTTTTAAAAAAATCCAAATGTAACCTTATTCATTTATTTTTGTCCCCACTGTTCCTTTGCATATATATATATATAAAGTAGGGTGTGTGTGAGTTGCGGGGGGGGCGGGGAGCAAGTTCATCTTTCTCTGCTCTGGGATGAAAATTCTGACAGGCCCTTAAATTTTCCAGCCACTCTGACACCAATTTCAGTTATAAACACAGTCTTGATGCAGAAATTAGGTAAGTCCAATATATTAATCAAAACCCCAAATCTGCATTATAAACTGATGAACAAAAATAGATACAGAGGCAGAGCAGCATCGAACAGACTGTCAAATTACAGCGGGAAGGCCAGGGAGGGTTAGGGGGCGGGACGGGGGGGGGGGGGTAAGAGATCAACCGAAGGACTTGTATGCATGCATATAAGCATAACCAATGGACACAAGACACTGGGGGGTGTAGGGGAGGCCAGGGGAATGTCAAGGGGGGGAAAAAAAGAGGAGACATATGTAATACTCTTTGTAATACTTTAAACAATAAAAAAAAAAAAGAAGCCCTAAAAAAACCCCAAAACCCAAATTTGATTTTTAGGACACATCCTTTACTCTTCCAGCCCCAAATGGCTTTTCTCTGAAAAGTTGAGGTGGGAGGGGAAGGCATGTTGGATAGTTCTTCCTCAGCACTTCTCATCAGGTGAATCCTGGACGTCTTCCATTTGCTCCTGAGATCCACTCTTCACCCTTTTTCACGTTCCTCTCTGCCAGGGCGGCTGAACTTTTATGGATTTACTCCTTTTCCCTTTCGATTCCCTTTGGGTTTGGCCAATGGGGAGCCCTTGCCGAAGACCAGAGGAAGAGAGAAGAGGTCAAGGTATTCATCTCCTTGGCCTTTTCCCAGTGAGGTTGCCTCTGGTTGGCTGTGTCAGTCATTGCTCCCCTCACGGTGGTCTGCTCCAAATAATACTCCCTCTCTAGGTTCTGATAATCACTCCCCCAGATCCCATGCTGCTGCTTCTAACCCCTACTTCCTAGACTATCCCTTTGGTTTCCATCACACCCCACCAACTCCCTTGTAAATAATCTCTTGGAAAAAACCCTCCTTAAATTATCCTAATTCAAGTAAGCCATCTGTTTCCTGTTGGGACCCTAACTACTAGTAGAAAAAAAAATCCATTAAAATTCATATTGCATAGCAACACTTGAAGTGAAAAAAAATCCATTTTCTCAAGTAACTCACATTATAAAACTTACTCTTAAATAATTTGCTCCACAATATTATTGTCCAAGTCATTCAACAACTACTGTAGTGTACCGGTCCATTCTAGGTTCAGAGAAACTACAGTTGTTGTTTCTAGTCTTCCCCGATGCAGCTCTCTCTTTCAGGACTCTCTCACTGGTCATCTCTCCCACTGGAAGGAGCATGGACCTCATTACTTTCAACATCTTCATGAATGAGTCTAATATATGTCCAGGAATGCATGCATTTAAAAAAGAGAACTCCAGGATAAAAAAAAGTGAAGCGCTAATGGTAGAAATTTCAGACTCTGTGACAGCAGGAAATGAAAAGAATGCTTGACCTCATCCAGTCTGACCAAGATGAGGCCTCATTTCCCTGCATCTTTGCTCTAAAACGTGTCACCTACAGCAGCAGAGTTTTGAAGTCCCTGCTTCAGTGTTTGTGCAGCCATTCAGGACTCTCCAGTGAATCAGTTACTCAAATGTTTAGCACCTAGCAAGGAGCGCTAAGTGTCCGGTTTTGAAAGCACAAGACACACCTAAAGGCGCCTGAAAAACCATTCCCATTGCCTCTCTTCTTACATCTTGCCTCTGATCAGCTCTGCCTCTTCAGCCACCCTTAAAACGGAAGAAATCAAGTAAACAACTTGCAGCAATCAGGGCCCCTAAAATAGCAGATGATCTGCAGCCGGGTAAGCACACACCAACATGCATGCAATCATTCAAATTTTGTACCTGGCAAATAAGACTAACAATTTGTACTTTGATCTGACTTGATTATTCGGAAAAGCTGCTTTTCTGTGGCCTAAATGTAGATGGTAGTTCTATCCTACAGCCAAGTGCCTCACTAGAAAGTCACATTAATCTTATCATTCTCTTACAAAGAGGCTAGTAGAATTGAATGGTTCCCTTTAAACGGCAAACTAATAAAAAGGTACCCACTAGAGCAGTGATGGTGAACCTTTTGAGCTCGGTGAGTCAGCATTTTGAAAAACCCTAACTTAACTCTGGTGCCGTGTCACATATAGAAATTTTTTGATACTTGCAACCATAGTAAAACAAAGACTTACATCTTTGATATTTATTTTATATATTGAAATGCCATTTAACAAAGAAAAATCAACCAAAAAAAAAATGAGTTCGCGTGTCACCTCTGACACGCATGTCACAGGTTCGCCATCACTGCACTAGAGCTTGTGGAGTTAAAAAAAGTCTTCCTTTTCCCCTCTGACAGAATTTAGCTGGGTTCAGTCCAACAAATATTTACTGAGTGTTTACTATGTGCTAGGCACTGTTTAATGCAAAAAACAAAGTGCTGAGGAAGGCAAACTGAGTCCCTATCCAAGGTGACTCCATTCCAGGTGAGGGGAGATTGGTAATAAATATGTAAACAAATAAATAATACAATTTCAGGAACAAAGTGATAGGAAGAAGATAAAAAAAGGTAATTGGTAGATGGTACTTGGGGGTGTGATGTGGCTCCTTGGTGACATCAGAATTGAGACCTGAAGGCTAAGAGGCAGCAGTATGACAATCTAGGGAAGGACTCTACTAGCAAAGAAACAGTAAGTGCAAAGGACCTGGGGTAGAAATGAGCCTGGCAAAAAATGGGCAGTGTGGCTGGAACAGAATAAGAGGGAAGGCTTAGAAAGAAGATGAGGTTGAAGAAGGAGACAGAGCCAAGTCAAAGAATAATGGGAAGCTACTGAAGAGTTTAAAGCAGGAAAGCTAGGAAGTATATGATCTATTTTATATTTTAAAAAGACATGTCCATCCCTGGCCAATGTAGCTAGGTGGTTAGAGAGTCAGCCCACATACCAAAGAATCACGGGTTCAATTCCAGATCTAGGGCACGTACCTGGGTTGCAGATTCGATCCCTGACCTTGGTCAGGGTCGGTGTAGGAGGCAACCAATCGATGTGCCTTTCTCACATCAATGTTTCTCCTTGTCCCTGTCCCTGTGCCTCTCCCTCTCCCTTTCGCTCTCCATCTCCCTCTGCCTCTTCCTCTCCCTCTCTCTCTCTCGTTCTCCCTCTCCCCTCTCCCTCCTTCCCTCCCTCTCTTCCACTTTCTCTAAAAATCAATGGAAAAAGTATCCTCCAGTGAGGATTAACAAAAAAACAAACAAAAAAGGTCAAGTCTGGCTACTTTGTGGAGAAAGGGTTGTAGGAGATCAAACATAGAAATGGGGAGACCAGAAACAAGGAAAGGGCAGAAGTCCAGTGACAGACACTGGTGGCTTGGCTTAGGGGTTTAGCAATGAGGCCGCTGCTGGCCCACACAATGCTTTTGTAAAAATTAGAAGATGTCTCCCCTTTCCTTTAGTGGTCCCTAGGAGCAGCTGGATTAAATGCGGGGTATGAGGAAAAGAGAGGAATCCAGGACAACTCAAGTTTGCATCTGAATAATTGCGTGGATAATGGTGGAATCAATAGTTCAGTCTTCATCATGTTCACTTTGGACCATGAAATGTTCACATGAAGTGGGTGTACTTGTGTCACAACATAAAAACTTAGTAACACTTACCGTGCTGATATTGGCTTTCCTTCAGCCTGCCCTGGAAACCTTATGCCGATGTAATGGAAACAACGGTTGTGAGATATTCAACCTACAATTTACCTTCTCAGTAAACCCTTGTCCTTGGCTCCCCACCCATTGAGTCAATGGCACGCATTGAGTCATGGGGAGAGAAAAAAACCAGCCAAGAACGCATTAGTCATCATTTGACTTTGAATTTCAAAATGTGATTTTAAAAAATTCATAGCAAGTGTTTGAAATCAAGTGCTTTTGATTAGAAAAAGCCAGACTTTGTTGAAAGAAAAAAATGTTTTTGTATACACCAGTGAGACAGAGGTTGGAGGACTGCCCCTGAACAGATCTTAGATAGTGCCAGGAAGAACACAGGATATGATGGCAGAGCCGTTTTCCCATGACTGCAAAGGAAGATAAAAGTTTAAGCAGCAGGCAGGAAGTGGGGCGATTCAAAAATTATAAGCACAGGGTTGCCCCTTTTGAGTGGTGGTGGTGGTAGTGGGGGGGGGGGGGGGGGGGGCGTGTTTTAAAGCAGAAGTGTGTATGGCTTTCCACTTGGAACTAGGCCAAATACAGAGAAGGGGAAGTGCTATGGTTAGGCAGCCAGAGGCCTGGAGACAGTGCCCCCAGTCGCTGGAGATCTGTAGAGGATCCAGTGGAAAATGATGAAGGCTGACAGGATGAACGGCTGGAAGAGGCCTGGCCTTGCATCAAGAAAGTGCAAGTGCTTGACCACTGAGCATGGTGGCAGCGACTGTGGCTGTCAGGAGCTGGAATCAATCAATGTAGCCCAAAGGCCAGGAAGGCTGGGAAGGCTAGGAGGTTGACTGACTTTCCTTGTAAGTCCCCTGTAGTTTCCCCTCCACCTGGGCCACATTTTGGGAAAGGGAAGAGGGAGAGGAGAGTTCTGGGATAATGGAAAAACCCCGAAAGACAGAATGATTTCTCAAGGGAGACTGTTTTAAACCTAAAGTGGCCGAGATATCTTTAATCTGCAAGGTCAAATGTTTTCAGGAATGGAGACTTTTTAGCAAGAAGTCATTACAGACAATAATATATGTATTTATCTATCTATATAAAAGACTAAGCGACCATCGCAACTGAACGGACGACCGAACAGGCTGCGTGGGGCAACCGGGCCAGCAGAGGTGTTAGTTGGGGGCAACCAGGCTGGCAGGCAGAGGCAGTTAGGGAGGATCAGGCCAGCAGGGCAGGGAGGACAGTGAGGGGTGATCAGGCAGGCAGGCAGGTGAGTGGTTAGGAGCCAGCGGTCCAGGATTGTGAGAGGGATGTCCGACTGCCGGCAGTCAGACATCCCCTGAAGGGTCCTGGATTGGAGAGGGTGCAGGCTGGACTGAGGGGACTTCCCCCCCCCTCCCCCGCACGAATTTCGTGCACTGGGCCTCTGGTATATATATATTTATATATATATCTGATCTTTTAGTGTGTATATTTCAAGATCTATATTAGGAAGGTCGGTATTGTTATTGTATGAAGAGAACTTGGCTTGATTTACCTCAGCCAATAATGAAGGGGTGTGGGAGGAAAGGGAAGGGCAGGGATTGAGTCTGTCAATACTGGTTGCCTCCAGGGAGAGTAACTGGGGGACAGAGGAGAGAGGAATACATTTTTTACTGTACACCTTTTGTACCTTTTGCATTTGTACCATGTGTCAGCATTAACTATTCAAAAAATCAATTAAAAGTTTCAGTTTCCTAGGAGATCACACTCACTTGTAGCACCTTAGGCTGATGATCCCAAATCCATTATTTGCAAGGTGGATCTCATTTTGTGCTTTCAGACTCACACATTCAACTACCAACATTACAGCATCGTGGCTATCTTATAGTGATCTCAAGCTACATTTATTCTCTGCCTCCAGTCTTGCACACCCATTCTCCACGGTACAGCACAGTGATCTTTCAGAAGTGCAGATCATTCCCCAGTTCCCTATGACTATTCCATTAAAAGCTCCTGGTGTTTCCAACAGAGCTCCTGTCTGTGTCCCCTGCCCATGTCTTGGCCCCTTCTCTTGCTATCCCCTCCTTTTACTCTCCACTCAACTACATTTAATTTCAGTTCCTCAAACATGTGCTACTCTCTATTGTGCTGAGCCTCTCCACAAAATCAGCTGTTTCCTCTGCTGGGACTCCTCTTCCCACTGTCTCCCCATCCTGGCTACGTCCCTGTTCGGTCAGGTCCCTGGCATTTCTTTCATCTAGAGAGCTTCTCAAGTCTGGTTCAGTGCCTGTCCTATGTGCTCTCAAAGGATCTTTATTTCTGACATGGCACTTACACATCATACTTTAATTGCTTATTACCCACTTTCTTCTACTAGGTTTTCAGCATTGTGAGGGTAGGCACCATGTCCATTTTATTCATCTTTATATCTCCAGTGCCTCATTTAGTAGATGCTTAATATATTTTTATAAAATAAATGAACCCAAAGTAGGTATTCAGTATTCAATACATGCTTCCCTTTCCAAATGGATAAACACATCTGACTATTCAGGCAATTAAGAGATAGTCATTGGGTCTGACTGGCTTGGCTCAGCAGTTGAGCCTCAACCTATGAACCAGGAGGTCATGTCACATACCCAGGTTGTGGGCTCGATTTCCAGAGGGGGGCATCCAGGAGGCAGCTGATCAATGATTCTCTCTCATCATTGATGTTTCTATCTCTCTCTCCCCCTCTCCCTTCCTCTCTGAAATCAATAAAAATGTATTTTTTAAAATGGCCCTAGCCGGTTTGATTCAGTGGATGATAGAGCATTGGCCTGTGGACTGAAGGGTCCTGGCTTCGATTCCTGTCAAGGGCACGTACCTCGGTTGGGTTGCAGGCTCCTCCCTGGCCCAGACCCTGGTCAGGGTGTGTGCAGGAGGCAACCAATTGATGTGTTTCTCTCATATTGATGTGCCTCTCTTTCTTCCATTCTCTCTAAATATCAATGGAAAAATATCCTCGGGTGAGGATTTTTAAAAAAAGATTCTCTGTCTTTGCCTGGCTGGCGTGGCTCATGGTTGAATGTAGACCTATGAACTAGAAGGTCATGGTTCAATTCCCGGTCAGGGCACATGCCTGGGTTGCAGGCTCACCACTTCCCTCTTCCCCTCCCCTACAGAAGGCAGCCAATTACATATAAAAAAATGAAGGTAATAATAATAATTATCTACACTAATAAAAGACAAACATGCAAATTGACCATACCTTTGCTATGCCTTAAGCCACGCCCACCAGCCAATCAGAGTGACTATATGCAAATTAACTCAACCAAGATGGTGGCCGGCAGCCACAGAGCTGGAGCAAGGAGGAGGCTTGGTTGCCCCAATGATGGAGGAAGCCAACTTCCCTCCTGACGCAGCCGACTCTGAGCTCCACTCAAAGTAACAAAGTTTCAATTATAGAAGGTAAATAAACCCCAGATACCTGCTTTCAGCCAGCCCTGGCCATGGAGCTGGAGCGAGCAGGAGGCTTTCCCTCCCGCCTGTCCTGGCCTGCTCTGAGCTCCTCTCAAGGCTACAAAGTTTCAATTATAGAAGGTAAATAAATCCCAGAATAAAAAAGAAAAAAGAAAAAAAGGAGAGGCTGGGAGCTTCTGTTGCCGGAGGGGTTGGCTAGCCTGAAAATGGCCCTCAGCCCCTCACCCAGACTGGCCAGGCACTCCAGTGGGGACCTCCCCACCCTAAAGGGGGTGTTGCCAGCCTGAAAACAGCCAACAGCCCCTCACCCAGGCTGGCCAGGCACCCCAGTGGGGATCCCCCCACCCTAAAGAGGGTGTGGCCAGCCTGAAAACAGCCATCAGCCTGTCACCCAGGCTGGCCAAACCTCCATGGGGTGAGGGTCCCCACTGGGGGGGGGGCTTGACTAGCCTGCAAACAGCCATTAGCCCCTCACCCAGGCTGGCCAGGCACCCCAGTGGGGACCACCAACCTGAAGGGGGTGTGACCAGCTGCAAACACCCATCAGCCCCTCACCCAGGCTGGCCAGGCACCCCAGCGGGACCCCCATCCTGATCCGGGACACCCTTCAGGGCAAACCAGCCAGCCCCCACTCATGCACCAGGCCTCTATCCTATATAATAAAAGGGTAATATGCAAACTGACCCTAACAGCAGAACAACTGGGAATCACTGATCACTATGACACACACTGACCACCAGGGGGCAGACGCTCAATGCAGGAGCTGCCCCCTGGTGGTCAGTGAGCTCCCACAGGGGGAGCTCTGTTCAGCCACAAACCAGGCTGATGGCTGCCAGTACAGCGGTGGTGGTGGGAGCCTCTCCCGCCTCCTCAGCAGCACTAAGGATGTCTGACTGCAGCTTAGGTCTGCTCCCTGCTGGCAAGTGGACATTCCCTGAGGGCTGCCAGGCTGCCAGAGGGATGTCTGACTGCCAGCTGGGGCCCAATCCCCCAGGGAGTGGGCCTAAGCCAGCAGGTGGACATCTGCCAAGGGGTCCCAGACTGCAAGAGGGCATAGGCCAGGCTGAGGGACCCCCCCGAGTGCACAAATTTTTGTGCATTGGGCCTCTAGTAATAATAAAGAGATAGTCAGTGGAACAACCTCTCTCATGGTGAATGAAAAAAAGAATTCTGTTCTCCAGACTTCTTTAATTTTTAAAAAATCACTAAGTTTACCAGAGCACTATAAACTGTGGTGCTCATGTAGGGGAAAAAATCAAATTAAAATCAGCTCTCACTTTCCAATTTAAGTCGTCAACAGGCTTTCTTCTTTGAGGTTTCCCCAGGATTCCCAAGGACAAAGAGAGCGAAAACGGTGTATCATAACTGTCACCAAGACACTCATTACTGTCCTACTCCACTCAAGAGTTCCTCTCTCCTATCTTGTGATCTCAAGGTGGCTAGAAAATTAAAATAGCTCTTCATCCTTCATGAAGGATGAGGAGTCCAGTTCTGCTCAAATATTCAATGAATATTTAACTGGAGGCTGACTATATGCAAGACATCCTCTGATGTCTTCTCAGGTCTTATAAAGGATCTGCAAGTATTTTATTTTAAATATATTTTTATTGATTTCAGAGAGGAAGGGAGAGGGGAGAAATAGGAACATCAATGATGAGAATCATTGATTAGCTGCTTCCTGCATGCACCCTACTGGGGATCGAGCCATTAACCCAGGCATGTGCCCTTGACTGGAATAGAACCTGAGACCCTTCAGTCCACAGTCCGACGCTGTATCCACTGAGCCAAACCAGCTAGGGCTCTGCAATTATTTTATTTTCTCACATAGACCTCCTCCCTTTAACAAGGGTTCCTTATTCTATTGCCAAAGACTCCCTGGTCTTTAAGAAGCAGAATGAAATCAGATAAGTAGTTTCAGTCCCAATCATACAGGTTCAAACCACATTACTGATTTAAGACCCCCAAAATAATTTTGCTCTGAGCTGTTTTTCTAGTCATATTGATCGTGATGCATTGCACTATTGCACTATACTCTCATATCCATTCATTCTAGTATATATTAGTCCCTGGTACATGTTTGCTGCTCATGGAATAGTTTTTCTCCATGAGAAAATAATTGGTCCAGAAAGGGGGTCAAATTTTAGATTAATAAACTTACTCCACTCTCTCCAATTTCACTTAGAGAACTGATATCCTATGTGCTCGCTTCGGCAGCACATATACTAAAATTGGAACGATACAGAGAAGATTAGCATGGCCCCTGCGCAAGGATGACACGCAAATTCGTGAAGCGTTCCATATTTTTGGACTTAATACATGAATTTGGCAATGTAGCAGGATACAAAATTAACCCCAAGAAATCCGAGGCATTTCTATACACCAATAGTGAACTTTCAGAAAGAGAGAACTGATATCCTAAAATTCCACAAAAACATAGCATTACCTTGTTGGCACCCATATAAGTTTAGTTTGCTTAGACAAAACACCAGAAAACAAAAAGCAAATGCTAGCATTTCAAAGATGCTGTGATAGCTGGAAATGAACCATGCAAACAGAAGTAAATGAAAAGTCAATGTGTTCTTACCAGCCAGGAAGATGGTGGTGTCACCACAGAAGATTCAATTTTGTTTAATTATAGCTAGTTCCCCAAATAAAGACTCCTATCACCTTTCTACATAAAAAGAAACTTTAAAGAAACAAAGGCACAAACCATTTTTTTTCCTGAAAATGTTTATACTTAATGAGATGTGAGCCTCATGTTTGTGTGTAAATCTTCTCTAGCAAATGCTGGGCTCGGTGGTTACGGGCGTACTTACAAATCAGACCAAGGGTATTTGGGAATCCAGGTTAATTGGTAGCTCAAAGTGTCAGCCATCACGAGCAATGATAATGACCAAAATAAAATTAATGTCATAGTCTCAGAGTAAAAATTTAACCGACTACATGTTACAGCAAACCTTTCATTCATGTCCCTCCCATCTTGCAGTATATTTCAATGGTAAGCAGGCTTAATTCATCATAATGAAGACATGCATGAAAAGGTTAAGATCAACTTTCTATTTGAATTCCCATTAAATCAAACGTTTTTGCAGATCAAAAAGACGTTCAAACCAGTGCCACGTGTCAACATATAATTAACACTAGATTGCCCAAGGAAGTCATTTTGACTGCTTTTTAATTTCAATTAGAAAAACAATTATGTATATAAGGACACAATGTCTTAGAATTTTGTGACTTTTTGTACAACATATAAATGCATTTATTAATAATTGTAGTTACCTCCCCCTCCTTCATTTCCAGTATATATGTGTTATACCTATATTGCCCAAAAGCAGTCATTTTGACTGCTTGGGGGGGGGGGGGATTATGACTCTTATTATTGAATTGAGTAAATTTCTTATATGACCAGTTCGGCTCTGTATTGAAATAACAGTTTTCATTTTTTTTCGATTACCGTCACATGATAACATACAAGTACATGATAAATTGTTGATACTTGATAAGTTGCAGTTGCTCAATAAGCTAAACTAGTGCTTGTTATTCGAATCTTTATGCAGTGATACTTGTTCTAATAAGTTATTTTATTTCTTTTGCGCCCTAAATTCATGAAAGAAATGTCGAATAGAAGTGAGTTATTGGAAAAGCTAAGGAACGTAAGTGAAGAGTGCTCCGATATTATTCTTTCACAATGCAGTCATTTTGACTGCTTCTGGGCAATATAGGTATATACTAAATTTCAGTCTTTCTAGTGTTAAGTTCCAATATGGGTAAACAGGAACTGCTCCTTTGAATTTGTTATTAGGGAATTTGACATGGTGGGTCACTGCTCTAAAAGCTTTGTCTCCCAAATTCCATCTTTTCAGAAGTGTTTCAGCTATAAATAATATGGCGTATCTTTTCCATTAGTCATTGAATGATTAAAAACATCTTTAAACGTTTTTAGATAATTTTATAATTAAGATTCTTTGACTTTGCTGTATTGCAAAGAGGCTACTGAGCTCCCCAACTGAAGAGGCCATAAATTTATTAGTCTGAGACCATCTGCTTTTACATAGGACCAGCACCAAAGTCCTAAGAAACTAAAACGAGGTAGAACAAGTATTAATTCACTGGGGCCAAAGAGTTGCATTATCTTGGTCCCATAGGATAGCAGGTAATGAGATTCATGACCACAGATAAAGCCAAGGAATGACACATAAAAAAGTCTGCTACAAAATTACAGGAGATGCTGGCTTCAGTATAACTGGATCCTTTCTGAAGGAGGATTGCTTATCTTGCTATTTTCTAACTCCCCTCACTCACTTAGCCTCTAGTTTATTTACAGTGAATAAGTGCCTATTGTAACCTACTTTGATAAAGGAACATCTAAGGACTGGTATCTGAGGCCAGACTGGATTAAGGCTTGGACTTGAGCCTTGTCTGAAGAATTCCTTCTGTTTGTAAAATTCCACCCAGACATTTTCAATGGTCCTTTTGTATTTAAAAAGGAATTAAAACACCTTGGTAAATAAATATGGCCATATTTGAAGTCAGTAGCAATAATGAAACCATAAAAGCACCTTCAGACAAACTCTTGATGGTTAACTCTCAAACTTTCAGAATCCTATAGCCTATACCAAAGCTGTAAACATTCTTTTACTGCTTCTCTGCAAAAGGCCACATCCCAAGAGTAATGCCTCTGGCTTTCATTTCATCACATCACACGTATACGTCACAACTGTGTTACCTCTGCAACTAGATATCAACTTTGCACGGTACACCCAATTCAAGGATTCTTGCCATGGTTGAGTTATTGGAATAACATTAATCAAAAATATAATTAACATTTGCATTCATGCAGTGTAACTGATATAGAAATTACACTAACAAACTTATTAGAATTTACATACTCAGGTGAACACTGTTTCTTTTTTAAAAATCATCTTGAAAAGCTATGCTTATTCCAAAATTAGGAGCAGCTGTTTGGTGTGTGTGTGTGTGTGTGTGTGTGAGAGAGAGAGAGAGAGAGAGAGAGAGAGAAAGAGAGAGAGAGAGAGAGAGAGAGAGAGAGAGAGAGAGAGATCTCCAAGAAACTGTCTTGTCTCTTGATATGATTCCTTCCTATAATTTCCACACCTGGACATTTGGATAATTACTATGGGGCTACAGTAAGTTCTCTAACCCTGCACCCCAACCCCAATCCCTGTGCAACCTCAACTTTGGAAGTAATTACTTACTTTAGGGCACCTATCATGTTACTAAGACCTTCAGTGAGGAATTCCTACCATTACTCTTCAAATGCCAACCTGGCCCATCCCTGCTTTGGGAGCTCTTTGATCCATTCTGTAGGAAATTCCTCTTCAGTAAAATACAGGGTGGAACGAAGGTAGGTTTACAGTTGTTCATATGGAAAATAATACAATAATAAATAAATAATAATACAAGAATAAATATTCCCATACTCACATCTGTTAACCTACTTTTGCTTTACCTTGTACTTAGAATGGTGCTTTTAGAACAGTGCCTGACACATAGCAAACACTCAAACATTAGCCGTGAGGAATTATTTTATGCAGTAGTTTATCCTTTAGCATACATAGCTGGGTTTACAGTCAAATCAGCATTCCTAACATATCATCTAACAATGTTTGGACATGATACTTTACTATTACTAGGAAAATTTTTATCTTATTTACTCCCTTTACTGCTGACAACATTATCAAACACAGGCATATTTCCTTAAGGGAAACTGGATATTAAGATCTGGGCTTATATACTAGTAATAGGCTTAAGAACTCTGTAAATATTTAAATAATAAAATAAAAAATAAAAATATAAAACACAACATGTACTTGGCCACTGCCAAAAAAGATTTGAAGTAGCAAAATACTGATTCAATAAAACTGAGGACTTTTAAGAACATAAATGCAAGAGCTAAAGAAGAAGGCATACATGAGTGAGAAGAGAGGAAAACTGTATCAGAACATGTTGGCTCAAGGAAGTTACTACTGCAGTTGAAAACAGAATTTCATTTCCTGAGAAGGCTGCCAAAACAAAGACAGAAACTGGAGAGGTGTCCCAACTCTCTATTTCAATGAAAGGAAGTTCACCACTAATCAGGAGAAATATTTTTTTGTTTGTTTCTAAGCAAGCATAGAATATATGGAGAACACTGATCATAATAGTTAAGTTTAAAAAAAAAAAAGCAGAGGTTTACCTTTGGCAAACATCATGTCTAAAAGCAGTCTCAATCTAACGTCCAAGCTAAGTTCCCAATTCCACAAGCAGTGTAACGCTCCCCCTCCCCCCAAACCGCTCATAATCTTCCTCTCCACTGCAATAAATGACAATTTTATCCTTTTAGTTGCTTAGGCAAAGCTGAGAAAAGCCTTGACTCTCCTTTCACCCCCATATCTGATCTGCCAGCAAATACTGTCAGCTCTTATCGCCTTCAGAACATACCCAGGTTCTGGCCACTCTTCAAACTAGCTCCACTACCCCACTTTGATCCACATCACATCACCTCTCTCCAGGATTACTGCATTGGCCTCTAAACTGGTCTCCCTGCTCCCACTTCAGTCTATTTAAATCTTTTAAAAATATGTCAGATCACATCTCTTCCCTGTTCAAAATCCTCTGGCCCCCATCTCACTTAAAATAAAAGCCAAAAGTCTCAGAAGGTCCTCCAAGATTTAGTTTCATCCCCATGCCCCACTTACCCTCTGTTGCTCTACCTACTACTCTTCTTTCCATACAACAGAACCACACTGGCCTCTTTGCTATTATAGAAATGTTCCAAGCATGCTTCTACTTTAGGACCCTTACAATTATTGTTCCTCTGGCTCAATGTTTTGTTCCTAAGTAGCCACATCCTTCCGCTCCTTCAGATCTCTACTAGTATTCAAGTATCACCTTTCCAGTGGGCTTTTCATTCCCCTATTTAATATTGCAAACACTTTACACACACATTGTATCTCCCTTCCTGCTTTATTTGTCCCTTCAAAACTGCTATCATGCTTTATCTTTTATTTTTCTTATTCATTTCTATTTTCCCCACTAGAATAGGGCTTGGTGCATAGTGGATATTCAAATATCTGTTGTAAGAATGGATAAAATTTGAGGGCATATGGCCTTAAAGTATACTTATATAAAAGTAATCCCGAAAGTGGGAGTGGGAGATAGAATAATACTGTTCAATTATATATTATCTTGGTGATTAATACTTAGAACATAAACACACAAGTGTGGGTCACAGATCTTTTAGCCAGTGGTCTCTATAGTAGGGTAGCACAAGATGATCCTGATCCATTGAAATGAGGAGGCCAAAGTGTTAGAATTTTATTTATCTTATAAATTTAAAGATGAATTTCCATGGAGCCCTTACTAATTCTATGTTTTAGAAGGCCATGCATCACACATGGTTCTTGAAGTACCCTGAGGGAAGAGTGGAGTGGAAATACTTATGTTAGATGTAATTATATGTTTACATCATTACTTATTCCTATTCTGTTTTATATGTATTAGACTTTTATATGTTGAAAATGAGCAATTTCAGCTTCAAGAAGATAACCTGGTAAAGACTTCTCCTTCTGGCTACTGTGTCTTGCTTCATGACCCTAACATTTTAGATGAAGGGAAGTTTAATCCTCTGTACAAATTAAGGAACATTTAGATATTAAGACGTTTAGGTATTAGATATTTATAAAAGAGTTAAGCCATAAAGAATGTCTTTCTTGAGAGTGCACTTAGGAGACAGGAATACAACTCTTTTCCCTTGGCCAGAATACTGGCATTGCCCTAATACAAGCATGTAAGTGAAAGTGTTTCATTTGGAATTGGCAAAGTGACAGAACAAAATTTTCAAAATGCTTAAACAGAAAAATACTTGACTAATGATTTAAATTACCTGAGTTTTCAAAACATGAATCTGATGTGGCATGAACCAGATTTTTTCCAGTTGGTAGAAGAATTTAGGCACTTTGTAATGAACATGAATCTTTCTGGTCATTGAGGCACTATTTAAACAGCCTAGTATGCAACTTGCAAGGAGCCAACTCTCTTGTAGGACTTAACTTAGAGAAGGATCTCAATTCAATCATTAATAAGTAAGAGATGAGAGAGAACCAGAGATTTAAAATTATTCCTCAAATGCAAACTCATCTATTTCAAGTGAGTAGTTTTGAAGTGTGCAGTAGTCTTGTCCGCAAATTATCACCTCTGACTTCCCATTCTAAGTTATGCAAAAACAAATGCACAGAGACAAATTCAAATATCTATTTTGAAAAGTATTTACTTAGTTTGAATAAATTAATTGCAAATAAAAATTAGCTACAATATATAGACTGAATAGAAATGACTAGAACAAATACAACACAGGACTTGATTTCCTTGCATTAGTCACAAAGCATGTGACAATCTAGAAAACTTCAAAATTAGTTATATTTCTTTGAAAAGGGGGTAACAGCAGTTACTGATACATCACAACTAATAAACTTATAATACAAATTTCCTGACATGCATTTCCTGAGTGAGCCCACATGATAGTTTTTAAAAACAAGTAAATTTTGACAAGTTGAAGTAAAATAAGATAGTTCATGGCTTCTAAGCAACAGGTTTTGTTTGTTTTTTTTTTAAACCGAAAGAAAATTCAGAACAGCATTGTAATAGGATAAATTAAAGCTATGCTACCACATACAAAATTTTGCTAGAGTCAATTAAGTATTATACAACTTCTCAAACTAAAGGAAAACAAAAGATTAAAATAATGATTCCGTCTAATCTAAAAGTGTATTGATTTCTACAAGTGCCCCAGAGGGTTTGATGTAGTGCAACTGTCTGTACTTTCCTTGTGGTGTGTTAAAAAAAAAGGGGGGGGGGAGGAGGGATTGGAGGAGAAGAAACTTTTTCCTGCTTCTGAAAGCAAATGAATTTATTGGAATTAGAGACTAAACAGACCATGCAAATATGTCCCTTCACTCTGCTGTCAGTGGTGCTCCTCTGCCAACCAAACATTTCCTTAACACTGGCAACTTTCCTTAGGATGCAAGCCAGAAGCTAAGGCTGATCTGTGAGGTTAAAAAAGGGGGGGCTCACTATTATTTATTATTCAACCCTTTATATCTCTCTAGATTTCTTAATGTCTGGATAAGGCCCAAAATAGAATAATTAATTATTTAAGCATTTCTTTTTCTAAAAGCAAATCAAGTCTCTCTCCTTTCTTGTTAATTTATGCTTTTTCTCATGAGAATGATTTTTTTTTCTAGAAACAGTGAACAGATGAACCACAGTTTATATCTAAAAAATAAACTTGCCAAATGTTGCTGATACTAAAAACAGATTAGTTATCACGGGAGAAAAATAGATAATCTAGATAAATTGCATATTCAAAAGGAGCATATAAAATGTTTCTTAGCATTAATTTTTGTTATAGTACTACACTTGAGAGAAACTTTAAGGAAAAAAGCTTTTCCTGATCATTTTCAATGTGGTTAAAAACAAATACCTTTTACACAATGGTAATTAATATAAATTTCATTTTACAAAGCATTCTAATTTACCAAAGTCCATGTTTAGACAGGGGGTGGGGAGAGGCTCTTTTGTCCATCTTCCTAACTTTGCAAATCCTTGAGCTATGCTCACTAACCTACCATTCACACCAAGAGTGTGACACCATCATTTACCATGCTACTCTATCAAGAACATCCTAAGATATTTTCTATAATAAAGATAAATAGAAAAAAAGTTAATATACATGTTGCTGTAATTTACAATGTTTGCAATAAACTGTAAACTAACATAGTTTGAACCAACAGTACCCTCAGTTATACAAAACAATTTTTCAACACTGAGGATGGGTGATTCAAAAACACTAAAATGAAGGCATCATATTAGACCGTCTTTTTCTCCTCAAAATAGATTTTAAAAACTCAGAATTCAGAAGTCAGGTACTTTTGAAAATTCCTTTGCTTGAGTTTCCCAGATTTTTGCTCAAAAATTGCTACAATTTATTATAAATGTTTAAAAAAATTCTTCATCTTAATGCAAATGACCAGATCAGAGGAACCGTGACTTGGACAACAAGTTGAAAAACCCAACTCACTTAGCTTATCAATGTATAATGCAGTCCTGGAGGACAACTGTCTGTTAGTCTAGAGGTCCTTGGAAAATAAGTCTGATGTAGCCTTGTTCACCAGCCAACTGATGTGCACAAAAGGGACAGGCTGCGTGAAAGGTATGAGTACCATGAGGAAGTGGGATCTGGGACCAATAGGCAGTTGTCTTTTCTGAACACACATGCCCACATGGGCTGAACGCGTGGGTTGGAGGGCCGGCGTCCACATAAAATCCAGCTTCACATCCAAGCCACAGAGGGACATAGGGACCAACAGACCTACACATAGGACATTCCCGATCTTTTCCATCACGTTCTTCTTTGTTTCCCCAGTTATGATAGCCATGCACATGGCCGCAGTTTAGATAGACCCATGGTTGTTTCTCATCAACAACATCTTTCCTCTTCATACTAGGAAATGCTAGTGTGTTGAACCCTACAGGGCACTGAGGTCGTGCTGCATTGATTTCCTGTCTTAAAGCTTCTAAATGCTTCACTGTTGGAGTGTGGGAAAGGCCTTCTGCAGTACGCCACAGCAATGTTGCACCACAAAGGTCAATTAATGAGCCATCTTGTAACTGATTGGTTTCAATTTCCACCTAGAGGAAACAAGAATTAAAAAAAAAAAATTCACCATTGTGTTTTAGATATCTGCATAAGAGTGTTGGTCTTACATGTATTTCTTTTCAGCCTTACAGTAAAGATAATTTATGATTAAAACAAAAGGAATAGGCTGCATGAACAGTTTAAATACCATGAAAAAGCAGGGATCAATAGGCAGTTGTCTTTTCTGAACATATGTGTCCACACAAGCTTATTTTCCAAGGTTAATCAGTTGGTCAAATATATCCAATAAATATCATGGCCAAAGATAATACAGATGTAAGTAGAAAATACAAAGTGCTGTTTAACTTAGGAAAGCTTACGTTTTTAAAATATCCTATATAATAAAAGGCTAATATGCAAATAGACCGATGGCCGAACAACCGGTCGCCATGACGTGCACTGACCACCAGGGGATGTGTGCGGAACATGGCAGGTGTCAGCAGCAGGCAGAATGGTGGAGCAGGTGAGCGGGGGCGCCAGACCAAGGTGGGGTGCCAGTCACTGTCATTGGGGCGAGTCTCTGGTGGTTACTGAAAATTCTTTGCTCCCACGTGCCACAGTCCTGCCTGGCACTCGCACCCACTGCCAGTGTCCGGCGCTGGCTCTGATTGCTTAGCCCCGTGAGTGGGTGCAAGCAGCGGCTGCCAGCCCCGATCGCCCCTGAGGGCTTCTCCACCTCCCCTGCTCCTGAGGGGCGATTGGGGCAGTAGCCGCCGCTCGCACCTGCTGATGGCACCAGCCTCAATCACCACGCACTCAGTGCACTGGGCCGGTGCTGTCAGTGCGTGGGAGGGGCTGCTGACAGGGAACCGGGGGCCGCAGCAGGAGGGGCCGGGCGGGGTGCAGAGAATGGGACAAAACCTGCCCCGGTGCCCACCGCAGCCTTGAGACCCACAGTTCCTTTCAAGGTGCATGAATTCGTGCACTGGGCCCCTAGTATTAACATAATATGAAAATAAACTTTTAAAGTTTCTAATTGAAATATTAAAATATTATCCTATAGTATAGTATTTGGTAGTCAGTGTATGATAATCAGACTTAGTATTATGTATCAACAAGAGATTTAAGAATTTTTGGGAATATATAATGCGTTCAGTCCAACTCACCCTATGTATTTACTGTAGCTAAATAAGGAGCTACATCTCAGTGCTTACCATTTTTCCTCTCTGCTGAGCTGATCTGGTTTCACGCAGGCTGAATACATTTCCACACACTGATATTTCTCTCCATATTCCAGGCTTGGAGTCTTCCATGAACCCGTTACGTGGATGCATAACAAGAACGCCATTAGTGGTTAAGCCATCCATCTGCCCATCTGATGTCTTCCATTTGGCAGCCTTCTCCTAGTAGGAGTAAGAAGAGTGAGAGCTTCCGCTTATTTGTAATTTGGAAATAGAAGTGATTATAAAATAATGCATCATATAGGAAAAAAGCTTTTTACCCCAAGAAAGATGTTTTTTGATGAGTCAAATCCTGCAGCATAAATCCGTGCTGTAAATGGGGGATTCCGTTCACATATGATTCTACAGGCAAATCTTGATATAGTGCTTTGCACTGACTGTGTATCAGAATTACTTTGACTTCCAGGAACTGTGTCTGTTACTACAAAATCAATGGGACTTTCAGTTGACCGGCCAATCTAAGGGAAAAAGAAATATCTATAAACCTATTCAAAGGAACACAGTGGAAAACCCATTCAAAAAAAGACACAATAAGGTGAAATCATTAAGCCTCTGAAACTTCTAAATCTCAAACTTATACTTAACTCTGGGGGAATTTATACTCTTGAAAACTAATCTGACTTGCTCTGATATAATAGTCGCTTAGAGCGTAGAATTAAGTGAGAAGTTACGACCCAGAATATATGAAATCCTCAGGGAGTAAGGAGTTTAGGATGGCTGAGATTTCTAGATGGCTACAGATTTTAATTTTAACCTACTTGGATGAAAATGTCTACCATATACTACTCTACCTTCTTTAACAGAATATAGTTGACATATAAGTAAGTCGTTTATGATGACTCCAGTTTATGATATTACACTAAGAATACCATTTATATTCAGCTGAACTAGTGATATCTTTAGGTGCTATTAAGGTGTACAAGAACGCTGATCCTTATGTTAAGGCCTTACATAGTCTTGCTTTGCGGTCTTATGTATACTTTTTTTTGGCCTTTTCAGCCAGGTTGTCAGTTATCATTTCTTGCTGTTGGACAAATTTGCCTCCAGCACTATACACCCCTCCTCTATCCAGCTACTCTTATATGGGTTGAGAAATCAAATAACTAAACTTCAAAGAATAGTATTTCAAAAGATTACTGTTAAGAGCTTAAGGGAATCTCCAGGGAGCAGAGAAAGGAATGTCAGTGCTTGGCCTATCTGACATTTATTTTATATGCCTAGATGTCCTTTTAATTTTTTTCCCTTCTTCTTGGCTGTATTTCAGAGACAAGATTCCCAGATAAAGAGTTCCAGTGGGTAAAGTGTTAGAGAATTGAAAACAACTTCAGAGTACTAACTAGTAAATAAATTAATTTCATTTCGAAAGATGAAAGTTGAAAGGAAAAAGGAAATCTGTGGGATGGATGATAGAACTAACAAGTGTCACAGAGTTTCAAAGTAAACATTTAAAATGATCAGTTCATTAATGTATTTATTATAAAGTAATATCATAAAATTGAAGAATGTGGGTACTGAAAAAAACACACAAAATCTGACCCTCTACAAAGATGATGACTTTTAAAAGTTATTCTTTGCATAGTTGAGTCTCAGGAATTCCTCATATCAGCATATTTTTGGATAAAACTCTAATTTAGTGTTTTGTTCCTATCATCAAGTATAAAGTCTTTATTTAGTTTGGAGAATTTTAAGGGGAAATTGGTTGGTTAACAAACGTAAGATTGAATGTCCCTTTTCCTTATTTTAAAGATAATGATATCCAAAGAAAATGAAATAGTTCCAAAAATAAAAAGGCTGTTTTAGAGCCAAAAGATGTAGACCAAGGATTGGATTGAGAATTGATATTCAGAAGCAGCATTTATTTAGGAAGAGAGATTGTTCCAGAGGAGCTGATATTTGATCTAGTCTTAGAGAAGATTTGAGACATCAAAGCAATATTGGTAATGACAGGTAAGAAGAAATCAGAAATATCTATAAAGAGAAAACCAACATGATTGTCCTCAGATACCAACATAGAATTGTGTTAAGATAAACTTTAGTAATTCCTCCTCTTTCTAATTGCTACTATTAACTTTAAAAGTATAGATCTTATGTCTCTCCCACTCCAATTAAAAACTTCAGTAGTTCCTTCAACCTATCTGAACTTATCAGTTTATTTCTGATAATAATTAAATACTGACTTCACAATTTGCCTCCCACCTACCAATCCAGCCTAATTTCCTGTTATTTCTGTTGACACGAAAGTGTATTCTAGCTACCAGTTGCTTATTCATCAATCTTCTACCATACTGTGTATTTCTTTTGTCAGAATGCTTCTACTGGTTGGACTGGCAAAATCCTACTCAACTTGATTAAAAAAAAAAAAAGGCACTGCCATAAAGCCTTTCCTCACCCTTCTTCAACCCAATTAAAAGACTGTACTTCTTAGACTGCCAATGTAGCACCTGTATGTAATCAACTTGTAATGTCCCCTGTATTTACTTCAGAGTGTTAAGCAATGCACAGAGTTGAAGTTTGAATATCTGATGTTTTGAACAATAAAGTTCTTGTTCAGTATAGAAGGTAAGTGGATCCTTGAATGCTTACAAAACTAGTTTCTCAAAAATTGGCTAATTTATCGGGGTAGTTTCTGATATATTTCAGGTTTTTTATGTAGAAATGTTCATATCATCCATAAGTATAATGCCTGTAGAAAGGATATAATCAGTTTACTGTTATTGGGGGGAAACTCTATTCCTTTATGAAAAAGACAAAACAAAACAAAAAAGACCATAATTTATTTAAAAAGTAGTGTGTGTGTGTGTGGGGGGGGGAGGTCATAAACATGTGCAGAATATTTCTTGGTTCCTTTTCTTGGGGATAATAATAGCTAATAGAACTACTACATCTATATTATAGCTAAGTGTTTACTTACCATCTACCTGATATACCTTCGACCACTTTACATGTACTAAACTATTTACTAGTAAGCCTCCTAATAGTGATACAAGGGAAGTTCTATTAACCATACTTTAGGAGGAAACTGAGGCATACAGTGGCTAAGTAATGCTTACCAGGAATTATAATTTCAGAGACCATCTCTTAACTATGCTACACTAACTTCTACATATGGGGTTTAGAAAACAATATATATTTAAATAAAATACATGAAAATATGATCATCTTTAATCTGAACAGAGCAAAAGTCAATGACAATAGGCTTTAACTTTTTTTATGAAAAAAGAATTCACATATTTTAATACCTGAAACATATCAGTGTTGCTGTCATGAGTATATTCAACCACCACTGTCTGGGCCCGAGATAAGGTATATGATATGCTATGCTGGTCCTTGTTGCTTATCGCCTAAGAAAGAAAAGATTAATAGCAAAACTAGTGGGCAGGTCAATCAAATCAGATTTTTTTTAAAAAGGGTAACCTATCACACATATGACATATTTCCTCCCCGCCCCCCAACAATTTAGGTTAGATTAATAACTCTTGTATAACCTCAGCTGTGACACAGTTTCTCAGGTTGAGTAGGGTACAGAAGAATACTTTAAAAGTAGTTATAGAGTAAGAATACAGTTTCATTATATACAAGGAATAAAATTGAGTCTCCCTTGTATTTTAAATTATAAAGTAATCAAAATCAAATTCCATGTAGAATCTGAAAACAGTACTCAGTACTGTTCTGATAAGAAGAAAATATAAAATCCTGCAAGATAAGAGGAATTTTATTTTTAAAGTAACTCTAAGAGTTATAATGTTAACCAATAAGGAGAGTTAACTGGTTTACTTAACCATTCTGTGACTACAGATGACAAATAATTGCCATATGCTGGGCTAGATACAGAGAGATTCATAGAATGATTAAAGATTACCAAAGGAAATGGATATAAAGCTTACAACTGTACTTCTGACTTATCCCAAATGAAAAACATTGCTAAAAAGAACTTTTCAGTTTTGTTTTCAGGCATATTCTATGTATATGAGTTGGAGATAATTTCAGAGTGGGGAAAACCCAAACAAAGGAAGTTGAAACAGGTTGAGTAAGAGGAAAAGAGATACAAAGAACGATTACACACAGAGAGGCTAAATGGAAAAAAAAAAAAAGGTTTATTAATTAGAGCTTTGGCATTTTCAAATTTTACTTGGTTTCAATTTGTAGCTAATCTGTAATAAACAAAGCCTTAAAATAATAGCTCTAAGATTAAATAAGATTGTGATATTTTCATATACTATACAAAGAGAATAAACAAATACCTGGGTACAAACTACCCAGCTTTATTCCAAGTTTAATAATGTCATTTTTGCTTCTGATCTTTTAAAAGAAATTAAACTCTACAGATACATTCAAGGCTGTTTGCATGTCCCTCCCCACTCCCTCTTTAAAAAAAATATTTTTATTGATTTCAGAGAGGAAGGGAGAGGGAGAAAGAGATAGAAACATCAATGATTAGAGAGAATCATTGATCGGCTGCCTCCTGCATGCCCCCTAATGGGGATTGAGCTCGCAACCCGGGCAATGTGCCCTTGACTGGAATAGAACCGGGACCCTTTAGTCCGACACTTGAGCCAAACTAGCTAGGGCTCCCTTTTTCATAGAGGTATCCAACCTCAAGAATGCAGCATAGATCGTTCCCATGCATGCGGTTCTTGTTTTACTACACATTTATGTATTCATAAATACTGTGTAATTGTTTTATAGGTTTAAAAACCTACAATTACTTTAACTTGACATTAAGCAACTGGCTAATCAAACACAGAATTGCTCAGTATTTTGGAAGTTAATTCTTAATGGCTAAAGAGATTTAAAAACAGGTTTTTGTGTACTTTGAGATTGTAATCCCTGTGTATTTTTTTTTAGTGATTAAACCTACTCTTAGATTCAGAACAAGAACTATGTCAAGTTAAGGTCTCACTGGACTGGAAGGCAGGGTTTAACCATTCATCCCAGATGACTGCCAGACTAAACAGTTTTCTTCATGTCCTCATATGGCACTCCTCCAAAACTGAAATAGTAAAAAGGTAATCTTTGATCCCTAAATTTTTTGTTGTCCAGTAAAGATGAGAAGGAGCTAACAATGGAAAGGTACAGAATAGAATATTACAGATATAGGAATTAGAAATATTTTCCCATGATAATTGCTCTTAACCAGAGGTCATATTAGCTGTGTAAGAGGCATCTGGAAATATGTAGATGCATTTTGGGGCTGTTACAATGATTTGAGGGCTTAAAAGTTATTGTCCTGCAATATGTGATACAGCCCTGAACAAAGAATAATTGGCACATCCAAAATACCAAAGCATTCCAATGGGGAAATACTGAAAATAAGCTCTTCTGATTGGATCAATAAGTTGTCCACTTCCACCACCTGCTTAGCTCATCCGTTCTCTTCAAAGGAGCAAAAAGAAACACCTAAAAGAAACTATCCCTTTTCTACATTCACTGGTTCTCAAATAGTAATAGAGGAGGCCTAGCCAAGGCATGAGGACTGTTTTAGGCACCATACTGAATATAAAACAAAGCCAAAAATCTGACTAACTCCAGGGACTGGAGTTATGACCCAAAACAAGGCATTATATACCCATTTCTCTGTCTCTCGTTACTTAGCTTACAAAGATACACCTCAGATGGTATAATATTGGTGTACATCCTGAGGATGCTTGGCTACAGATACAGATACTTCCGTAAGTCAAGGAACTCTTTAATTTTTATTCACTCATCACAGTATCAAGTTCAGTTTGTGTTATACAACTGCAAGTACAGGATTTATAGGAAATGTGGAGATCTAAAACTCCCCCTAATTGTCTATCACTCTAGGCAAAGTCTAAGTGTCCTGAAATGGTGGCCCAGGTTCTGGAGATTTTGGTAGGGAAAGAAAAAGGGGCTAAAAGCATTATGCAAGTAGATAGAAAAGTTATACTGTAGATAAGGCTGAGTATTTGCTTTTTCATTTGATTTAATTTACTAATTATGGAGGTCTACTTTTTTCAAGACACTATGCTAAAACCTATGAAGGTCATAAAACAATAATATAAATAAATAAAAGTAAGAGCATCCACAGAATCTTTGAGAAAAACCCTTAATTTAAAAAATTGCCTCATCCAGCCCAGCTAGCGTGGCTCAGTGGTTGAGCCATGAACCAGGAGGTCCTGGTTCAATCCCACTTGGGGCACATGTGGGCTTGATCCCCAGTAGGGGGCATGAAGGAGGCAGCCGATTAATGATTTTCTCTCATCATTAATGTTTCGATTTCTTTCTCCTTCTCCCTTCCTCTCTAAATTTGCCTTATCTAAACATGCTTCTAATACCTGAATATACTTCTTATATACTACATTCCTTGCCAAGCCTAGGGAAGGGCCCTTTAGTAAGAGCAGGAATGCCCTACTTCTTAGGGCTGACAGCTACACAATTCTAAATATTAGATAAAGCCGCAAACCTATCCCTGCTCTGGTTTAATAGGAAAAGAGATATTTCTTTCTAATTTCACCTACTGATTCTCGTTTGTCATTTGAAAAAAAGTTGATGCGCCCTTTCATATGGCAGCCCTTCAAATATCATGTCTCCAACGTGTTTTCTCCTATCCAAACAAAAGGAAACTTCTGGTATAGAATGTGAAGGGAATGCTAGAGAATATAAACAACATGTACAACTCTTTCAATTTCTCCAAGTTAATTCACAGTTTTTGTTTTGTTTTTTACCTTTGCAGCCTGAGGAGTACAAGCAATATGCACAGTGCTGGGCTTCACCCCATTTGCCTTAGGTCTTTTAAATAAAGCAAATCTACTTTTCCTTCTTCCTCTATCGCCGTTTGGGAGAGACCCATTATACCTGATTAGGGGAGAAAAAAGATTAGGTGATCTCTTGTAAGAACCATACAATTCTAACAAATGTGTTACTTTGCCTTATAGGATCGATCCCCAATTATCTATTAGCACAATTTAAGTATCTAAAATTCTTTTTAGCAATTGCTGATTCCCAGTTGCCTAAGTATAAAACAAAATGAGATTCCTCCTGGCTACATTCTAAGTCACAAAGAACTACTACTTGTATTATACATATAAAACTAGAATTTGGATTATGGTATTTGTCATTCTTTTTTTCAATATTACTTTAAGTTACCTATATTTTTCTTCAAAGAGATGATTAGTGGCATATCTGACTCCTCATGACTCATTCTATTTTTTTCTAAAGGTTAATGTTTGCATGTGCTAATCTAACCTTTAAAAGTACAATATAAATTGTTCAAAATAGAATCACCTTTAATTGTGAACCTAACACTTTAAATAGCTGAACTTTTGAAATATGGTATTTTTAGACTTGTTTGTTAAGTCTCAGCCACTTGAACATATATATACACATTCACATTATGTTGGCAAAAACCTGTCCAACTGAGATGCCTGCTAAGCAGCAGTTAAACATACTTTTGTTATTCAGACATTATGACCATTTCTCCATGATAAGATACATATATGTTCTGTAGGTAAGCAAGTGAGCAAGGACTGAACTACTAGGGAAAAGTTCAAAACAAAACATCTGGTGTTTACTATGGAGTAGGAACTCTTCGCTTCTACCCCATACAGCACCTCACTTAATCCATCCTCATAAACAACTCTGTAAGACTGGTATCACTCTCCACTTTTATACGTTAGGAATTAAGTTATTCCTCAGAGGAATGAAGTTCCTTAGAGACTCAAAGGAATTAAGATATTTTCTGAAGGTCACACACGTGACACTAGCATAGCTAGAATTTGGATCCAGGTGTTTGTCATGCTTTTTTTCATTCTTTACTGCTTCATTATGGCATGAGCAGTAGCTTAATAATAATTTCTCTTCATTCACTTTTCCCCCTCCCACCTTGAAATCATGGTCAATCTGGGGGGAAATGAGGCAGGGAAGAGACAATTTTGAGGTTGGAGGAGAATGTGATTGTAAAATGGCCTACATTAGTTGTTGACACTCAAAAACTGCCATATGTAAAAACTGTACTGACTTTTAAAAAATACACATATTTTTTATTGATTTCAGAGAAGAAGAGAGAGGGAGAGGGAGAGAGAGATAGAAACATCAATGATGAGAATCACTGATCAGCTGCCTCCTGCATGTCCCCTATTGGGGGTCAAGCCTGCAACCAGGGCATATGTCCTTGACCAGAATTGAACCTGGGACCCTTCAGTTTGCAGGCCAATGCTCTATCCAGTAAGGGCTGTACTGACTCTTTATAAAAAAATTATAAAGTCAGCCAAAGCAAATTTTTCTAAAACAAGGAACAGGAAAGACAAATGGAATGATTATGTGCCTGTAGACACATTTTTCATTTCACCTTTAAGAAGCTCTGTCCTTTTTGGGGGTGAGGGTGAGGCCAAGTTTATGCAGTATTTGTACACTTGTAAGTGATAGCATAAAACTGATAATTAAAAGAGTCTCCTGATTTGGTAATGTTACCCTGCAGCTTTAAGCCCTTTCTGGAAATAGATAGGGTATAAATTCTAAAAAAATACTTTTAAAGTTACCATATATTATTCAATTTTATGTCATCAGATGGGGAAACCTTACCCTAAGACAATGAGTTCCCCATATTTTACTGGTGCTTTGGATGGATGATTTTCTTGATCAGGAGAAAACATGAGCTTGGCTGTCGTTTTTCTCAAATCTTTGTTCACTGGTCAGGAGCCTTGGGACACCTTTTGCATTATTTCCTAGAGGGGAAAAGTTTTCATTAATAACATGAACAATAAATTTCAGTTTAAATAAAGATGTTATTTTCTAGCTGACTTTGTGAGCACAGTATTATGCAAATTATCAGATAACATTCAAAGTATGAAACATTTCCCCCAATAATGGTTATATTTTGATACAACTGTTTAAATGGATTAAAATGTACATTTGGGGACTTCCACCTCCAGGAAGATAGAGTAGACATATTTTTTCCCTATTATTTACACTAAGTACAACTAAAAACCCTGGACATTAAATATAAAACATAAAAAGAGCCTGGCCAGCGTGGCTCAGTGGTTGAGTGTTGACCTATGAACCAAGAGGTCATGGTTCGATTCCTGGTCAGGGCACATGCCTGGGTTGTGGGCTCGGTCCCCAGTGTGGGGCGTGCAGGAGGCAGCCAATCAATGATTCTCATCATTGATGTTTCTCTTTCTCCCTCTCCCTTCCTCTCCAAAATCAATAAAAATGTATTTCAAACAAACAAACAAAAGAAGATTCTGAAAAGCAGAGAGAAGGCAGACCAGCTAGGAACCTCAGGGTCCAAGGAATGACACAATGATGAGTTCCCTGGGTTTTCTTTTTGCCAAACATATCCCAGATTTGGAGCTGAAGAATCCAGCAACCTGAAATGCCAACTAGCAGATTAAAAAAAAAAAAGTCCCAACAAAGTCTCTCTAGTCAAAAAACAGAAACAAGAAAGGGGCAGCCTGGAGAGAAACTAAGATGGCGGCATAGGTAAACACCGGGAAATTGTCGCCTCACACAACAATTGAAAATTACCGCAAAGGACAGAGCAAACATCATTCAGAACAACAGAAAGGCTGGCTGAGTGTAAATTCTACAACTAGAAGGAAAGAACAGCACGCTGAGAGCCAGAGGCGCTGCGGAGGTGAAGTGCAGAGGTACAGCGGCTCGCGCGCGCGCGCGAGGAAAGGGGGTGGCACCTGAGGACGCGGCTGTCTTTTTGAATCACAAGCTCCCGACTGCTCTGAACTCCAGTTCGGGGAAGTCTCTGGGGACCCAGGACTCATACGGGGAGAAGCTGGTCTGTCCGGCAGCGGGCGAACTTGAAGGCGGCTTTCCCTCAGAGGTGCTTGCAGCAATTAGCGGGTCACTGAGACCCGTGACTCCGGGCGGAGAATCAGCCATACCTCCTTGATCCGCCCTTGGATTCCCTGAGACCCCGCCCCACCCAGGCTGCGGCAGAGGCTTTTGCATGTGAATGTACCTAACTGCAGCCGAGCCAGGCAGACCCGGAACTTCCAAGAGAAGGCCCAAGGCCCCGCAGCGGCTTGCATTGCTTCACAGCTGAGCCTCTTCGTGGCTCCTGCTGTGTGGCCTCAGGCAGAGGCTGAATTAGCACCTCCTTAGATCCAGGAGCCACTGTACCCAGTGGTCAGAGGGGGACCATCCAGACTGCAACTCCTCAGATCCATAAGGGACACACTCAGGGAGCAGACTCAGTGAGCACCAAAGCCCCACTGAAGCAAGTCTTGCCCCATAAGGGTGTCTTCAGCACAGAAGTTCTCCCACTTTAGACACAGCTGATTCTCAGAGCCAATTGGCCTGGAGGTCAATTCCTCCCAGTGATCCTACAACAACCAAGGCACCAAGAGTGCACCAAGAGTGTCCACCCCAGGTAACTGGGGAGGCTGAGCTACTGGGCCCTACAGGACACCTGGCGCGCAGGGCCACTCTATCAACACAGGGAAGCTGCCAAAATGCGGAGACAAAGAAACAGGTCACAAATGGCAGAAATGGAGGAAAGCAAACGATTGGATATAGAGTTCAAGGCCACGTTTATAAGGTTTTTCAAGAATTTTATGGAAACCACCGATAAATTTAATGAATCCCTCAATAAGTATAGGGAGACCAGGGAGGACATGAAAAAGGACCAACTAGAAATTAAGCATACACTGACTGAAATAAAGAATAATTTACAGAGATCCAGCAGCAGACAAGAGGATCCCAAGAATCAAGTCAAAGATTTGAAATACAAAGAAACAAAAAATACCCAACCGAAAAAGAAAAAAGAAAAGAGATTCCAAAAATATGAAGATAGTGTAAGGAACCTCTGGGACAACTTCAAGCGTACCAACATCAGAATTATAGGGGTACCAGAAGGAGAGAGAGGGCAAGATATTGAAAACCTTTTTGAAGAAATAATGATAGAAAACTTCCCCTACCTGGTGAAAGAAATGGACTTACAAGTCCAGGAAGCGCAGAGAATCCCAAACAAAAGGAATCCAAAGAGGACCACACCAAGACACATCATAATTAAAATGCCAAGAGCAAAAGATAAAGAGAGAATCTTAAAAGCAGCAAGAGAAAGACAGTCAGTTACCTACAAGGGAGTACCCATATGACTGTCAGCTGATTTCTCAACAGAAACCATGCAGGCCAGAAGAGAGTGGCAAGAAATATTCAAAGTGATGAATAGCAAGAACCTGCAACCAAGATTACTTTATCCAGCAAAGCTATCATTCAGAATAGAAGGTCAGATAAAGAGCTTCACGGATAAGAAAAAGCTAAAGGAGTTCATCACCACCAAACCAGCATTATATGAAATGCTGAAAGGTATTCTTTAAGAAGAGGAAGAAGAAAAAGGAACTCTTACCATTTGCCACAGCATGGATGGAACTGGAGAGCGGATAAATACCACATGATCTCACTCATTTGTGGAATATAATGAACAACATAAGCTGATGAACAAGGACTGATCCAGAGACAGAGAGGCATTGATTGGACTGTCGGGACTTGGAGGGAAGGTAGGGGAGGGTGGGGGTAAGGGGGAAAGATCAACCAAAGGACTTATATGCAAGCATATAGGCCTAACCAATGGACATGGACAACGGGGGGGTGAGGGCATGAGCGGGGGGGGGGGGGGTAGAGGGTAACGTGGGGACAAGGACACATATGTAATATCTTAATCAATAAAAAATATATTTAAAAAAAAAAAAAAGAAAGGAGCAGCCTTAGCAAGACTGAAAACTTTTGACAATAGCTGCTCTTCTGCAGCCAAACACCACAGAAAACTGTGGTTTTACCTCTACCCACAGCACCAATAGCTGAGTGGGAGCCTAGACTTTGACCTCATGAGGCTATAATGAGAAGGCCCAACCTCCCAACCAGTGTCAGGGCAGGCCAAGTAGGGAGCCAGGACCTTCACCCCTGAGGATTGGTAACATTCCCCCACTTATAGCCTAGCAGTGCCCTGGGAGACTACATGGGGAGCCTGGACTTCCACCCTTACCCAGCAGTAATAATAAGGATCTCCTTCCCCTGGGTGTCAATGGAGGCTGAGTAGAGAATCTCGACTTCTATGTCCACCTGGCAGTAGTACCTCTTATTCTCCTACCAAAGTAATGTCAGGAAAAATCAGTGGAAATGGGAGGTTTAGATAATATCCTGAGTCTCAGAACATAATATGAAAATGTCCAGGTTTCAATAGAAAATCACTCATTATATTAAGAACTGAAATATTTAAAACCATGCAAAATTATAAGATGACAGATATGTTAGAATTACTTGATAAAGATTTTAAACCAACCATAATAAAAAGTCTTCAATAAGCAATTACAAACATGTTTGGACAAATGAAAAAAAAAAACTCAGCAAAGAAAAGCTCCTTGGATGATCTCAACAGCAGAATGAAGGGACACAGTAAAGAATCAGAACAACAGAGAGAAAACAGACTGAAGAAACAAAACAAAAACAGCCTCATGAACCCATAGGATTACAGCAAAAGATCTAATATTTGTACCACTGGAACCCAGACAGAGAGGAGAAAGAGTGAGGCTGAAAATGTACTAAAAAAAATAATGACTGAACAAAACCATAGATTCAAGAAGCTGCACAAACCCTATGCAGGATCAATCTGAAGAAATCCACGCCAAGACACATCATAATTAAACTTCTGAAAACCAAAGGCAAAGAAAATATTTTGAAAGCAGCCAGAGAAACTACACCTTATCTATAGGGGAAAAGCAATTTGAATGACAGGGAATTTCTCACCCAAAATTATACAAGCCAGAAGAAAGTGGCATATTGTTTTCAGGTTTTGAAAGAAAAGAACTGTCAACCAGAATCCTACAGCCAGCAAAATAAGGGGAAATCAAGACATTTTCAGATGAGGGAAGGCTGGCTGAGTGGAAATTCTACAACTAGAAGGAAAGAGAAAAGCACACTGAGACTCAGAGGAGGTGCAGAAGTAAAGTGCAGAGGTACGGAGGTGCACTCGGAAAGGGCTGGCAACTGAAGACACGGATTGGGAGGGACACAAGCTCCCGACTGTTCTGAACCCCAGTTCCGGGCCAGTCTCTGGGGACCCAGACTCATACCGGGAGAAACTGGACTGTCTGGCATCGGGCGGAACTCAAGGGTGGCCTTCTCTCAGAGGTGCTTGCAGCGATTACCGGGACACTGAGACCTGGGGCCTCTTAGGGCAAGGCTGAGGAGCAGCCATAGCTGTTGATTCCCTGAGACCCAGCCCCCCGCCCCCCCCAAGCTGTGCGCAGAGGCTTTTGCATATGAATGGCCTGGCCCTTTGCAATCTAAAATTACCTAACAAACTGCAGCTGGGCCATAAAGACCCAGAACATCCAAAAGAAGGTCCAAGGCCCCACAGAAGCTTGCAATGCTTCACAGCTGGGCCTCATCTGGGCACCTCCAAACCCCAAACAAAGAAGAGGAATCTGCAGATCTCTCCATAGCTCCTGCTGAGTAGCCTCAAGCAGAGGCTAAATTAGCACCTCCTTCCAAGTGCCAGTGTACCCAGTGGTCAGAGTGGGACCATCCAGATTACAACTCCTCAGATCCATAAGGGACACACTCAGGGGGCAGACTCAGTGAGCACCAAAGCCCCACTGAAGCAAGTCTTGCCCCATAAGGGTGTCTCCAGCACAGAAGTTCTCCCACCGTAGACACAGCTGATTCTCACAGCCAATTGGCCTGGAGGTCAATCCCTCCCAGTGATACCTACAACAATCAAGGCTTAACTACAATAAGACTATGCACAAAGACCACAAAGGGGTGCACCAAGAGTGTCCACCCCAGGTAATTGTGGAGGCTGAGCCACTGGGCCCTATAGGACACCGAGCACAGAAAGCCACTCTATCAACACAGGGAAGCATAAAAAATGCAGAGACAAAGAAACAGGTCACAAATGACAGAAATGGAGGAAAGCAAACTACTGGATATAGAGTTCAAAACCACGGTTATAAGGTTTTTCAAGAATTTTCTAGAAACAGCCGATGAATTTAGTGAGACCCTCGATAAATCTAGTGAGACCCTCGAGGATATGAAAAAGGACCTACTAGAAATTAAGCATACACTGACTGAAATAAAGAATATTACACAGAGATCCAACAGCAGACCAGAGGAGCGCAAGAATCAAGTCAAAGATTTGAAATACGAAGGAGCAAAAAACACCCAACCGGAAAAGCAAAAAGAAAAAAGAATCCAAAAATATGAAGACAGTGTAAGGAGTCTCTGGGACAACTTCAAGCGTACCAACATCCGAATTATAGGGGTGCCAGAAGAAGAGAGAGAGCAAGATATTGAAAACCTATTTGAAGAAATAATGACAGAAAACTTGCCCCACCTGGTGAAAGAAATAGACTTACAAGTCCAGGAAGCACAGAGAACCCCAAACAAAAGGAATCCAAAGAGGACCACACCAAGACACATCATAATTAAAATGCCAAGAGCAAAAGACAAAGAGAGAATCTTAAAAGCAGCAAGTTACCTACAAGGGAATACCCATACGACTGTCAGCTGATTTCTCAACAAAAACTATGCAGGACAGAAGGGAGTGGCAAGAAATATTCAAAGTGATGAATAGCAAGAACCTACAACCAGGATTACTTTACCCAGCAAAACTATCATTCAGAATTGAAGGTCAGATAAAGAGCTTCACAGATAAGAAAAAGCTAAAGGAGTTCATCACCACCAAACCAGTATTATATGAAATGCTGAAAGGTATTCTTTAAGAAGAGGAGGAAGAAGAAAAAGGTAAAGATAAAAATTATGAACAACAAATACATATCTATTAACAAGTGAATCTAAAACTCAAGTGAATAAAAAATCTGATGAATAGAATAAACTTGTGAATATAATAGAATCAGGGGCATAGAAAGGGAGTGGACTGACAATTCTCTGGGGAAAAGGGGTGTGGAGGGTGCGGGAAGAGACTGGACAAAACTCGTACACTTATGGATGAGAACAGTGGGGGGGGTGGTAAGGGCAGAGGGTGGGGTGGGAACTGGGTAGAGGGGAGCTATGGGGGGAAAAAAGAGGAACAACTGTAATAATCTGAATAAAGATTTAATTTAAAAAAATAAAATAAAAAAAATAAAGGACATCCCAGTAAAAAATCAAAAAATAAATAAATAAATAAATAGTATGAGTAAGTACACAGATATGGGAAACACTGGACAGTGGTATGTGAATGTCCATAATTGGCTGATATTAGTCTATTACATGGCTAGCAAGTATTCATGTTCTAGTTCTAGCTCTCTTTAAACAAAGCAATCTGCTTCCTCATTTCTAAAAATTAAGGGACTAAAGTAGACTGAAGACAATTTTGGAACTAGAAATATATGCGACCACATGGTCCTAAAATAAGTATTTACAAGTAATGTGCACATAGCACTATAGATTTAGTCCTATTGCCACTATAGCAAAATAAACAATTTTTACCTTAGACAAGAAATTAAGAGTAGGGCTGGCATATACCCACTAGAGCCCTTGGCCACATTAGCTAAGAAAAACAATGCATTTCTAAGTATACTTATTCTTACTCTGATTTGGTCCTTAAAAGGCCCGATCTTGGGATCTTTTATCTGTGATATCCAAGTTTCAATCACAGGAACACACTGAAGGATGAATTCTATTTATGTATCTAAAAATTGAAAACCTATAGTAAAACACTTGAATAGTATTGGTTACAATAACCATGGTTAAAACAACCCAATTTAAATGGCATATAATCAATTTACATATAACTGGCAGTCTTAAACTACGAATAAAATGTGCCTGGATAGCTATTTCTCCTTGAGTCTTTTATTGCAGGTTCTAATACATGCTGATAGGTGACTGTTGTAAAGAAGTTGGAAACCCTGTATTCTCAAGAAAGATGCTCTTCACATTGATGTAGAATCTTTAACAAAGCCCAAAAATGCTCTAGCACTCACTCTCTTTATATATTTCCTATGTTTTAAAATCTGATTAAGATATAGAATTCTCCAAAATCAATTCCTAAAGTCATGCACTTGAGGACTTGAAATGACTTTGTATATCAATCAAATTTATTCTAATGCCTCTATTACTGCCCCCAGTTGTTGGTATTCAATTAAGTTAGTTAATCAGACCCCGACTCCTATACTTAGTTCCATTCCAATGTGATCTAGCATAAAGAACATGAAATAGCACCATTAATTCTAACCGAAACTAAGGAATAATGTTAGAGAAAGATCTTCCTAAGATAACAAGGCTGTTTTCTATATAATATCTGTTACTTTGAAGCTTTAGTTGATCCTTGAAAATTAAATATGTTGCTCTATCAGCAGGAACCTTCCAAAGTTAAACAAAAATTTTTTTTTAAAGAAGTATATTCTGGAATAGTGTTATTTTCTGTGTATGGAGTTAAAACATGAAAAGTTAGCATATATATATATATATATATATATATATATATATATATATATAAATTTGAAATAGTCTCGTTAATTTGACTAATGCAACATTCTTTTTAAAAAAATACATTTTTATTGATTTCAGAGAGGAAGGGGGAGAGAGAGAGAGAGAAACATTAATAATGAGAGAGAATCATTGATTGGCTGCCTCCTGCACGCCCCACACTGGGGATTGAGCCTGCAACCCAGGCATGTGCCCTGACCAGGAATCGAACCATGACTTCCTGGTTCATAGGTCAATGCTCAACACTGGCCAGGCTGGCTAATGCAACATTCTAATCATATGTTCTTGAAAGCCAGTGAACTACAATTATTTTCATATCAAGTTTTCCCCAAGGAAAGACTTTTTATAATATTTGTCTGTTTCACATAAAGGAAAACTGAGAAATCAATCTTTGTCCAAATTTCTCCCTCAACATAACACATTTTCTTTTATTTATATTGCACACAGCCTTTTGCTTACTACCTACTAAACACAAGCACAAAATTCCTGCCCTGAAAAAATAAAAAGCTAAACAAATACTAAACAAGGAACAAACAGACCTTATTCAGATATTTACATTCATCTTTAACACTTCTATTTTTGGTGGGCAAGTGAGTAGGCACAAAGAGGTGTTGAGAAAAAAAAAGGTAAATATTTTAGGAAATGTTATGATGCTCTATGGTGAAAAATATAATGTGGATTGCATATATTATCTCTGATGAAAGAGATTTCCATCTATACTAGAGGTCCTTTCTGGTTGATTTCAAAAGGACAACTCAAACAGAAAGAACTGTTTCGGTATATCTGTAGTGGAGCCATTTTATGAAACCAATTTAGCTGATATAATTGAATGTGGTTAAATTTATAGTAGTTTCTTGATAAGAGTGAAAAATTAATCACCTTCTTCCTTCTTTCACAATTAGCAGGATTAATAAGCAGCAGCTTTCCATAAAAGGAGAGAAGGGATAGGAGAAACAATAGTGTCAGAAGTAAAATTATGAGGTTATTACTTTTGCCAGTGTCTTTAGCTTTTTCAACACAGCAATGAAGGAAGTAAAGTCCACGCTCCTATTCCCATGATACAAGGCACTCCCTGGGTAAACTCCAAGCCTCCCCTTTAGGGTAGCCAAATGACATGCTAGTCATTAAGACTTTCCTACTAATTAACAGGGCTATTGTGATATTCTATCACCTACAAGGATAACTTATTTTCATCCTGATAGGAAAGCAATTAACATCTTTCCTACCTAAGGACAGTATTTGTTCCTCTAAACTAGGGTTTCTCAACCTTGGCACTACTAATATTTCGACATTGTAAGGAGCTGGCTTGTGATTATAGGAAGTTCAGCAGTACCACTGGCCTTTACACCCTCGAGATGCTAATAGCATCTCTAGTTGTGATCATCAAAAATATCTCATATAGAACTGTACACCTGAAACCTATATAATTTTATTAACCAACTAGAGGCCCGGTGCATGGATTTGGCCTGCGGGGATCAGGCCAGGCCAAGGGACCCCACAAGGGCACAAAGCCGTGCACTGGGCCTCTAGTATGCATATAAGATCTTTGGTTAATCTCTTCCTGCCATCCCCCCTTCCCTCTGAGATTCATCAGCCTGTTCCATGTTTCCATGCCTGTGGCTTCCACGCCTGCATTGAGCATCTGCCCCCTGGTGGTCAGTGTGTGTCACAGCTACTGGTCAGCTGGTCGAACAGTCAGCCGGTCGCTTAGGCTTTTATATATACAGACAGATGTCACCCAACAAACTCAATAAAAAAAAAATAGTTTCACCTTCCATTCATCCTGTGAGAATCACTGCTCTAAATCTCAAATTGGGGATGACAATTTGTTTTTAGGAGGGAATTTTCCCTATTTTTGGCACAATGCTTGCCGCATACTAAGGTATTTAACAAATGTTTTCTTACTAACATCATCATACTGATGTCTTAAAGGGCTATTATTAACCCTGTGTTAGTAAAGGCAATAGCTTTAAATGTAGCTGCAATTTCAGTATTTCATTATAACTGATAAGAGTGGCTGGGAGAGAGAATTGGATCTATCATCATACCATGATGGTGATTAATTATTAACATTTCTATGCATTTAGATATTTTAATAATGAAACAACCTCTCTCAAGTGAAGGAAAGGGACTGGAGCTGGGGTGACAGTAGCAGTAGCTATAAGGCCAGTGCTGGGTAGTCTGACGTTTAGAGAAGTGTTAACCTGTGGAGGCCAGATAAGGAAGTATCTTTTTGACCTAGGGGACCCATGTCTAGAAAAATTAAAAAGGGATGTCAATCTGAATCAATCTTGGATAGAGGTGTATAGTGTGCTTGCACAGAATGTTAATTAGCAAAATGCTTTCACATACGATTACTTTGACTCTTACAATAGCCCTGTGAACTTGTAGGAAAGTCTTTTTAACTCAATTTTCCAGATAAGGGAACAAACTGTGTCAGTTGGAAAGGCCAGTGGCTAGTTCAAGGCCAAACAGGTAATATCTGGCAGAGCTAGAACTAAAACCCACATATTGATTCAGCATACATTAACTCATTTAATTCCTATCACAACTACATCAAGTATAATTATTATCTTGCTCCTAGAAGTAGTCTGGGTATTCTGATATCACTAATCACACCCTAGACAAGGTTGGGTAGAGCTGATTCCATACTAAGAATAAGAGACCCTATTAAGGGACTAGTTAAGAGAGAGACTAGAAATAGGAAGTACATCTGTGTAAAATAAGCCCTAATCAAGTTATACTCTAGTATAGACTAGTTACAACTATTCAACTATGACTAGTGCTTTTTGAGATTATTTGAACCTTTGTCACTTCCTCAATGTTCCTTGTATTTGTCAACCCTGTTTCCTGGTAGTGACCAACAATAAAAACTTCTGTAAATGAAGTGGACTGTGGGGGGCCACTGGCAAGCACATTGGGCATTTTTAAATATGTCAGCTGAACCCAGGGCGCAGGCAGAGCCACGCCCCGGGGGCGGTCCTAGCCAAGAGGCAAGAACGCCACTCAGTCTGACCTTTTCCAGCCCAGGTGCAAAGGGGGTGGATCCCATTATGTTGCCAGGAACTCAAGGCGCACCCAGATGTGATGTAAGTTCCTGTTACTTCGAGTATATATTAAACTTACTTCCAGTGTTGGGGGCTCTGTTCATCTATTAGAGGGCAGATGCCACACCCGGTCCCAGCTTCTTCTATTTCTGTGTCTTGTCTCATTATTTCATTTTTCCTTAATCCTCGTCGCCTTCTACTCAAGATTCATGAACCCCCGCGTTCTCTCTTTTGGTGCTGGTCACGGGAAGAGAGAATGTTCCCCCATAGTGGACTTTGCATGTTCATTTTAAAAATGGGGAAGGGAGAAAGGAACCCAAGAGGAAAAGCAGGGTATTACACTAAGGCAAATTCCTGGGTACCATCAGGAAGAAACACCTATTAGAATTGAGTCCAGACAGCCTAGGAACAGAAGGCTTCATGTACTCCCTGCGAAGTGACAGCCAAGACAAAACTGCAGGGCATTGTTTAATGGGGGGTTAAATACAACTGCACCACCCTACCCCCAAATGATCACTAATTCCCCATATCTAGAAAGTGTATTTTAAAAGACACAACAAAGGATATGTTTATTGTTCCTGCCATCCTTTTAGATTACCAAAGTTCCTAAAATGATGATATGCTTCTCAGAAAGCAGAACTAGAAATTCCCCTTGGTTTAACCATTAAAAACCTTGAAACAAAACTGCAGAAAACACCAAATTCGGTGGGATTAGATGGTTATTTGGAACAAAAACATTGGATAGAAGTGTATTCATGGGAAATTCTATCATTTTCTAAAGCCAGCATCAACCTGGCAGTCAACTCATGCTTATGCTACCCTTTTCTCAGAGTGGCTAACACTGGGTTCTGTCTCTGTGCCAAGCACTTTACATGTATTAACTGATTTACTTCCCAGAACGATCATGAGACAGAAACTGTTATGAGCCTCATTTTATAGATTAAGAAAACTATAAGTTTACAATTCAAACTCTAGTCAACACTCTGGAACTGCTGAAAATATGAGTAGGGGGGAGTGTGAGGGAGAGGAGAGAACTACTTTGGGAAACAAAATTAAACAACGAACAAGAAAATACCTCAATTCTTTTCCTACTATGTATAAAGTATTAAAGAGCAAAAGATTACATAAATGCTATTGCCCTAACTTGGGAATAAACTTCTGTAATACTAACAATTTTAATTTTCTCAATAATTCAATCAATCATTTAAAGCTGTTTAAAAAGTTCCTTGGATAAAATTTAAACTTGGAAAAAAATGAATAAAATAAAAATTTTTCCAGTCAATTTAAATCTATAGCAACTTATGAAATAAAAAATGGAATACTGAATCCATGGTCATATTTTTATATCCCAGAAGTAAACCATATTAATTTTATGTAGATTATGGGCCCTTCCAAAAAAAGTATTGTGTAATGTATTGTGAACAGGTAAATCACTTCCAGAAATAGAGTAATATGGGTTTTCTTTAGTCCTTATAAAACAATGACCAAATTATATAGATTAAAAAAAAAAGGCAACAACAATAGCCTCAAAGTATCTACCCTAAAAGATTTATTAATTATACAGGTGACAATAGTAACTTCACAGTGGGAGAAACCTGGAAGACATCACCTTAACCACTGACGGAGCTTAATATTATCTGTAATGAGACATTTTGATATGTATCTTCTATGATGCACTGGAGACACATCAGTTCTGCGGTACACTGCCAAAAAATGCATAACCCCAATCTAGTCATGAGAAAACACCAGACCAACCCAAATTGACGAGTGTTCTACAAATAACTACCAGTACTCATTAAGGGTTCCAAGGTCATGAAATATAAGGAAAGACAAAGAAATCCTCAGATTGGAGGAGTTTAAGGAGATGCAACAACTACATGGGATCATGAACTAGATACTGGGCCAGAAAAAGGACATCAGTGGAAACTGGTTAAATCTGAATATGGTCTACAGTTCAATACTACAGCTAATAATATTGTACCAATGTTAATTTCCTAGTTTTGATAAATATACTCTGGTTATACAGATTGTGAAGCTGAGTACATTTTATATATATCCTATATAATCCTATATAATAAAAGCCTAATATGCTAAGTGTCTGATCGTTTGACTGGTCGTATGACACGCACTGACCAACAGGGGGCAGATGCTCTGACGGGTAGGTTAGCTTGCTGCTGGGGTCCGGGTGATCGGGACTGGGTGAGATGGGCTGGACACACCCTGGAGCCCTCCTATGGTCCTCCCCAGCCCCGATCGATCGTGCACTGGTGGGGTCCCTCGGCCTGGCATGCGCCCTCTCACAATCCAGGACCCCTTGGAGGATGTCGGACTGCTGGTTTCGGCCTGATCTCCACAGGCCAGGCCAAGGGACCCCACCGGCACACTAATTAAGTACATATATATATATGTACTTAATTTCTTTTATTTTCCATATTTTCTGTAGGCTACATTATTTCAAAATAAAATAATAATAATAATAATAATAATGGAAAACAAACAAAATAGGCATTTAATAAAAGGCATTAAAATATGAATTCAAGATTCAAGATTCAAGGTTTGCTTCCTTTCAGCCTTCTCACTGCCTAAAGGTGCAAGATTTCCAAGCTGTATTTGGTCCTGTCAAATCACAGTGCCTGCCAGTTCTCATGTCCTCTCTCTTGATGTAAAACTGCACCTTCCACAGCCCCTTTGGTCAGGAGTGTTACTACACAAGTGTGGCCACTCACTGGACTGAGCAATACCTGAACCAAAGTGATTCACCAACATACTGAGCAGAATTTGATAGAACCATGCTTCATGGGGTCTTCTTTGGGGAATTACAAAAGTTATGATATAAGGGCAATTTTACTATAGTTTTATTAGAAAACATTTTGTATATGTAATTATATCACAGCTTCTGAATTAATGCTGTATACTGAAATCTTTAACAGTACTTGAATTTATTTGAATTCCATCTACCTAACTACATGAATCCTAGTCTTTAAAGAATTTATGAAAGGGAATGGAAAGGGGAGCTGGGAGGAAGAAGAGTGAGGAAGCAGCAGCGCTGGGTAATTTTGATACCTTTCATTTTAAAAAGCAAGAAAGTGAAACACTTTTCTGAATTATTCACTAATTATTTCATTTGTGATAATGTTTTCTTCAAACTACAAGAGACACTTATAAAGGACTAAGAAAGTTATGAGTGTACCTAGGGCCAACTCTGAATTATCAGATCTCTAAAACTAGCTCTGTAGGCACATGATTTTCTCATCTTATAAAATAACAACAGTATTTCCCACATCTCATAGAATTTGTCATGAGGACTGAATGAGAACAACAAAGCTGCACTGAAATTTGGATGTTGAGCCATCTGCTTGGTCCACTCACTAAATACACCAAGTCATACAGAGACTGTGGGTCTCTTGAAATTATTCAAACTGTGAAAGTTAAGCCAGTGATTTTCAAGGAACAAATGTAATGTAAAACAAAAAAAGTATTTTTTAAGAATACCTAATATATATTTAGTCATACAAAGTATTATAGGTCCTAACAATACTTCATTAATTTATAGTGATCACTTAAAATTTAATTATTTTCTCAGAGATTCATCTTTATTTTTCAGTATCTAAACAAATGTTATAATCTGTTCTTTGTAGTAAGTTCAACACCATATAGTTAATTCTACTTTTTCTACTGCTCTTAATACATGACAGGCCCTGAAATATAACCAAAGGCCTCAAAAATCATTGCAATTTGTTTAAAGGTTGAGTGCTACATAAATGTTTGATTCTCAACAGCACATCTAAATAAAATAATATTTAGTATATGTAGTCCCTGCTCTTACAGGGACATTAAGTCTTTTATAGTTTCACAATTCCATTATAAGCTCTATTTAAAAGATATGGGGGGAAATGTAGTCGAAAATTCAAATTACAATTGAATCTCCCATATTGTTTCTAACCAGTAAAGTTAGCTACTAACAGGGAAATCACCATAATAAAATAACTATTTCACCGTGGCCCTTGTTCTCAGTGGTTGGAGCGTTAGCCCATGCACCAAAGGGTCTTGGGTTCAATTCCTAGTCAAGGGCACGGACCTGGGTTACAGGTCTGATCCGTGGTCCTGATTGGAGGGTGTGCGGGAGGCAACCAATCGATGTGTCTCTCTAACATCTCAATGTTTCTCTGTCTCTCTGTCTCACCTTTCTTCCCTCCCTCGCTTCTACTCTCTCAAAAAATCAATAGAGAAAAATATCCTTGGATAAAGATTTAAAAACCCACAAAACAAACAAAAACTTTTTCGCCTGACCAGAGTGGCTCAGTTGGTTGAGCATCGTCCTGTGCACCTGAAAGTTCTATTACCAGTCAGGGTGCCTACGGAAGACAACCAATCAATGTTTCTTTCTCATATTAATCTTACTCCCTCCCCTCCTCTCTCTAAGCATGTTCTTGGGTGAGGATTAAAAAAAGAGAATAATAACTTTATCTAATCTCACCAATGAACAAAAGTTTCCTCTTATGCGAGTTCTAGTTTTCTCTTTGGTTCATGAAATGTTCTGAAAAGGAGCAGCTGATCTTTCTTTGACCAAATCATAATGTTTTCTCCATAAATTTTTATAGCAGCAATTTAGAGATATTGTGTGTGGGAGGCTTAGAACATCTATTTTTTAGCAGAATGAATATTTTAAATCACTCAGTATGGTATTCCCATTTAACTCTTTTCATTAGGAAAACGGTACATACATATAGCTTGGGTATTTCTACAAACGTTCTCTCCCCACTCTAATTATTGTTGTATTACAACACTCCAATTAAGTAAATAGTGATCAATTTAAATTATGATCGTAATTTGCAACTTTTCTCGTCACCGATACTTGCCTTTTCTACATATACAGAAGAGAGTACTTCCCCCTCACAAATCGATTAGAAAATGATAAAGAATAAACACACAGTATTGGGCAACATGTCAGTGTTCTAGCAAGCAGATTCAGTTTTTCATGAATTTCCTATAGAAAGAAAAATAATCTCAAGTATATCTTTTGTTTTAATAAAAATAAAATGACTCAGAAAAAAACAACACTGCTGGGGACGATCATTGTTCATTTTTTAGCAGGAAGAGATGGTTCCTCTGCCCCCATAAATCACCAGATCTAAAATCATTAAATCTCTTCCCACCATATCAGAAGAACAACAACAAGATATCCAGGTAGAAACATCACTTAAAATTCGTATAAAGCAAGACTCTCAATATTTTAAAAATTCTCTATATTTTCCCCTACCTTCTGAAAATGTTTAAATATTAAACTGCAGTTATCCCAAAGCCTAGATCTCTTTGAAAGCAACTCAGGAGAAGATTTATGGTTAAAAAACTAGACTCTGAATAAACTGTTAACGGCTAGCCAAAATACAATGACAGCACCGTCATTCTGGCTACCAAGTTCCTTCAGAGAGCAATGTAATTCTCAAATTTAATAATTCAAAAGAAAGCAACAGATAACATTAAGTTCTAAAATATGTAAAAAAGAACAAAACAAACAAAAAAACCCACACTAAATACTGTAGCTTGGATTGGAAAAACATTACAAGGGAAGAGTTTTCAGTTTCCTGTCAACAGGCAATCAACACCCAGTTATTTTTCTTATGCTTTTTTTAAGACTAATTATGGAGGTGAGAGTAACAGTGTAAAGCCTCCCTAAATACACAAAAGCCTTTGGAATTTAAGATTTATTATATCTTTTCCCTAAAACGGAAAATGCAATTCATACATTACACATGTCTAAAGCTGAATGTGAAAAAAATGTGAAACAATTAAATATAAATGATCTGATTAATTATGATTCAAATCATTCCTTTTGCAAACTTACCTGGAACCTTGAAGCCCTGACAATGTTACACTTAAAATTAAGCCACAAAACACCTACCTCTTTATTCCATCGCTATCACAAGCTAGACAAACAACCTTCTCACCAGAGGATAAAATCCAGATAGTATTTAAAGCATCTCCCAATTACACTTAGAATCACACAGTGAATAGCTGTCTGCTCAGTGTTCTTTCACTTAAGCATCTCATAATGTGTGTGGGTGAGCCTGTGTTATGCAAAATAGGTAAACACTATATAATTCTAGATTCTATTGGCTGAAGTAAGAATTCGCTTCTCTCTCACCTCCTCCTTAAGGAAGTCTGTGGCCCAAAAGGGAAGAAACGGAAGTAAGCAAGAAGCACAGAAAAAATTCTAACATGGGCTTATTCTCAAGTTATGAAATTAGGTACTTCAAAAGGGGTTCTTAAAAGGCTAATGTAATTAACTATATAAATGCTCTATAAATGTCAGAAGTAGAGCTGAAATACTAAACTACCTTTTCATGATAGTGTAATAGCCTATTTGAACATATTTAGTATAATAATCTGTTAAAGAACACTCCTTTTAAAAAAACAGAAGAATCAATATAATTCATGTGAAGAAAGAGTGTCCTTTTAGCACTCAAAATACATCAGATTTTTTGGGGGGGGGGGTTTTGTTTTACAACACTATACAGTATATTACAGGCATAAGAACAGGTGAAAATTCAATCACATTTTCAAATGATCATGCTTGTTTATTCCCAGCTTTATACTTTAAAATAAATCAGATTAATTTGCTGCTTATTAACATGGAAGAATGACAGCAGTACCTAGAGGTGAGTTGGAAGTATACAAGCTTCATTAAATAAGCTACCGAAGGTACCATACTTACTGAACTTAGCTGCTTTTAGATTATGCTACCTGTAACCTTCATTTGAGGAGTTATTGCCTACTATTCCAAATTCCCCCATATCTTCTCTTAAGAATGTGTTCTATTATGGTGAAGGATTGGTTGTGCAAGGAACTAGTCTATTCCTCTACACAGCCAAAGGTGAACTTGCTTTGTGCTTAATTACATTTAAGATAAATAAAAAAAACACCCACATGCTAATTCAAGTCACAAGAATAAATGATAGTTCATACCTGTTCAATAAGCTGCATATGCAAACCAACTGTACCAGCGATTTTCAACCATTTTCATCTCATGACACACAAATTGATTACAAAATTATGTAGCACACCAAAAAATATTATATATTTTGCTAAACATTAACCAAAAAATTAATAATAATAATTATCCTCTTTCCTACAAAGTGACTTAAAAAAAAAATCAGATGCCTATGCCTATATTTATATATGTAAGGATTTCTGGTACCAAGAATTAACCAATCAGATGCAACCTTATTATGTGACATGGTTAATAAGATGCAATTCTATTATATGACCTATATATATTTACTAGAGGCCCAGTGCACGATATTTGTGCACTCAGGGGAGGGGGCGTTCCCTTAGCACGGATTGTGAGAGGGCGCAGGCCAGGCCTAGGGACTCCACCGGTGCACAATTGGGGCCAGGGAGGGACCACCAGAGGGCTCCAGGGCGTGTCCGACCTGTGTTACTCAGTCCTGGTAGGTGGACCCCAGCAGCAAGCTAACCTACCAGTCAGAGCATCTGCCCCCTGGTGGTCAGTGCATGTCACAGCGACTGGTTGACTGCCCCTTGGTGGTCAGTGCATGTCATAGCGAGCAGTTGAGTGGCCTTAGCATATCATTAGCATATTACGCTTTGATTGGTTGAATGGCCGACCAGACACTTAGCATATTAGGCTTTTATTATATAGGACTAGTTGCCTGGTGCACGAAATTCGTGCGGGAGAGGAGGGTGGGGTGTCCCTCAGCCCGGCCTGCACCCTCTCCAATCTGGGACCCCTTGGGGGATGTCCGACTACTGGCAGTCGGACATCCTTCTCACAATCTGGGACTGCTGGCTCCTAACTGCTCACCTGCCTGATCACCCCTAACCACTCTGCCTGCTGGCCTGCTCACCCCCAACTGCATGCCCCCCCCAGCCGGCCTGCTCGCCCCCAACTGGCCCCCCTTGCCGGCCTGATCACCCCCAACTGCCCTCCCTTTCTGGCCTGATTGCCCCTAATCGCCTCTGCCTCGGCCCTGCCACCATGGCTTTGTCCAGAAGAGTGTCCAGAAGGTCTCTCGGTCTAATTAGCATATTACCCTTTTATTAGTATAGATGGTTCAGGGAAAAGAGAAAAGAGGTCAGTGTCCCTGACTAAATAGTCAGGTATTGCATATTTTAAAAATTCTCTGGCACACCGGTTGAAAATTGCTGATCTATACTATCCACCCATTAAACTGACACTCAACTTAAGTCTAGGGCCTAAATTCTCTTTCTCTCTCTTTTTTTTTAATCCTCACCTGAGGATATTTTTCCAATAATTTTTAGAGAGTGGAAGAGAGAGAGACAGAGAAATATTGATGTGAGAGAAACACATCAACTGGTTGCCCTGACTGGGGCCTGGGCCAGGGAGGAGCCTGAAACTGAGGTATGTGCCCTTGACTGGAATCAAACCTGGGACTCTGGTCCACAAGCCAATGCTCTATCCACTGAGCCAAATGGCTAGTGCAGGGCCGATATTCTCTTATATAAAAATACTTCTGTTGGTCCTAAGTCCAATAATACCTTGTCACCTAACACCTTGGCACAAGATGAACTGCCCTCTACATATAGCAGCAGGTTTAATTCTGTTGCTTCCCAGCATTCCACAACTGTGCCACATCCCCTGAAGCTGTTTTTCAGTAAATCTGCATGTTTCTTTTGCTTGTTCTGTTGGCAGCAGGCCCACGTAGGTGACAATCTGCTCAGGTATCCTGCTTTCATCCAATATAGATACACATCCAGTCCAGGAAACATACCTATACAAACGATCTGGGCATATTCTATCTAAAGATTTTGCTAATTGGTGAGCCTGCCTTGGTCATGTGATTCTAGTCTGATGAAACTGCTCAAGAAGCCGGACATGACAGGTCCAATACTCATACTAAGCAGAATGTAGTTGTGACTGACTGTGTCACAACAAAACCCAAGGACTTGCCATACTTTAGACCAACATATTGACTCTCTTATTAACTGTGGGAGTGTATTTCTTGCTCAACTCCTAGGGCAACCAAGATGTCAACAACTCTTATGCTATGATCATAAACTACTTTAATGATTAAGAGTATAAAAATTCCTTATGTATATCAAGCTCTGTGTTTATACAAAATAATCTCCTGAGGAAATATACTTTTCTTAAAGAGCTCTAAGACATTACAAACAAAAATACTCTATATTTTCTGAGTATGATGAACTATTTTTATAGGACAAAGACCCATATTCATAAGGGAGAGAAGGGCTAGAATTAAATTTTTAAGTGTTTCTTTCCCAATCTGAATTCTGATTTTTTTGTAAAGAACTTTATTTTTGATTTCCACATGTGCCTTATTTACAATGATGTCTGATTAATAACTCCATGGAGGCCATTCAAATACAAAAACAAAACTTTACTTAGCTTTCTTGGCTGATGGGACAAATGAACTTGAATCTAAATGACCTTTCTCCTACTCTTATTCCATATTTGGCTTGGCTTAAAACTTCCTTGTCTTCATTTACAATGCCTAAACTTCTGGCAGTTATCTCAGTTGAGGTCAGGGACCAATGTTAAACTTCCAATACCCTGAAAATGTTTAAAAATCATTCCAGAAAAACAAAACAAAACAAAGTGCACTTACCTCACAATTTCTAGGCCTTTTCAGTTGTTTTTCTTTATCTTATGGTCCTATTTTTCTTCTTATTTAGTTGTAGCCTAGGTTTTGATTTCACCAACACATGTGACCTCCTAGAGCTTGCTTCTTCTCTAATGATCTCTGAATACTTCTAAGGAAGCAATGAAGTACTCATTCCTCACAATCCCTTTGCTTCTAGCCACACCCACAGCAGGCGTGTAAATTATTTCATTCTTTAGTTGCACCTCACTGGTAACACTAAGGTCATGTTCCTCTAAACCAGCCGTGGGCAAACTACGGTCCGCGGGCCGGATCTGGCCCGTTTGAAATGAATAAAACTAAAAAAAAAAAAAAAGACCATACCCTTTTATGTAATGATGTTTACTTTGAATTTATATTAGTTCACACAAACACTCCATTCATGCTTTTGTTCCGGCCCTCCGGTCCAGTTTAAGAACCCATTGTGGCCCTCGAGTCAAAAAGTTTGCCCACCCCTGCTCTAAACCATAAGGCAAACTCACACAGAAGGCATTTGCTATTCTATAATAATTCTTTCCTGAATTATCTACAGGTGTCCAGGTTTTTACTTGCCCAACCCACTAACATCAATCCTTTTGAGGAAAAGGTACATTGCAGCCTAAAATTTTCCAAGAAGGCCTAATTCTTCCTTGTTGGAGGCAGGAAGAAAAAAAATCACTGGTCCTACTGTATCATATAAGCACATTTTAGAGCTGGAAAGAACCTTAAAGAATATCCTATTCAACTTGCTTAATTTTCCTTTCAATTCCCTCATTTTATAGACGAGAAAAAAAATCTATATCCAGGAAGAATAAATTATTTGATGAACTCTACTATAGGGCTAAGTAGTAGAGTTAGTTAATAGATCTTTTTGATTTCCTCATTAGTTTCATTATTTTGGAGGCAATACCATAAATGCTAAAGAACAGAGCAGTCAGCTAACAAGTAACTCCTACCTCGCATTATGTAAGTACTAGAGGCCCAGTGCACAAAAATTTGTGCACTCGGGGGTTGGGGGGGACCCTCAGCCTGGCCTATGCCCTCTTGCAGTCTGGGACCCCTCAGAGGATGTCCACCTGCTGGCTTAGGCCCACTCCCTGGGGGATTGGGCCTAAGCTGGCAGTCAGACATCACTCTGGCAGCCTGGCAGCCCTCGGGGGATGTCCACTTATCTAGCAGGGAGGAGACCTAAGCTGCAGTCGGACATCCAGGAGACCTAAGCTGCAGTCGGACATCCTTAGTGCTGCTGAGGAGGCGAGAGAGGCTCCCGCCACCACCGCTGTGCTGGTAGCCATCAGCCTGGCTTGTGGCTGAGCAGAGCTTCCCCTGTGGGAGTGCACTGACCACCAGGGGACAGCTCCTGCATTGAGCATCTGCCTCCTGGTGGTCAGTGTGTGTCATAGTGACCAGTCATTCCCAGTCATTCTGCTGTTAGGGTCAATTTGCATATTACCCTTTTATTATATGGGATAAAGGCCTGGTGCACGGTGGGGGCCGGCTGGTTTACCTTGAAGGGTGTCCCGGATCAGGATGGGGGTCCCGCTGGGGTGCCTGGCCAGCCTGGGTGAGGGGATGATAGCTGTTTGCAGCTGGTTACACCGCCTTCAGGGTGGGGGTCCCCACTGGGGTGGCCTGGACAGTCTGGGTGAGGGGCTTATGGGTGTTTTCAGGCTGGCCAAGCCCCTCCAGCAACGGAAGCTCCCAGCCTCTCCTTTTTTTATTTTTTTTTATTCTGGGATTTATTTACCTTCTATAATTTAAATTTTGTTGCTTTGAGTGGAGCTCAGAGCCGGCCAGGGTGGGTGGGAGGGAAGCCTCCTGCTCGCTCCAGCTCCGTGGCCACAGCTGGCTGAAAGCAGGTATCTGGGGTTTATTTACCTTCTATAATTGAAACTTTGTTGCTTTGAGTGGAGCTCAGAGCCGCCGTGGCAGCTTGGCTTCCTCCATCATTGGGGCAAGCAAGCCTCCTGCTTGCTCCAGCTCCGTGGCTGTTGGCCGCCATCTTGGTTGGGTTAATTTGCATATAGTCACTCTGATTGGCTGGTGGGCGTGGCTTAAGGCATAGCAAAGGTATGGTCAATTTGCATGTTTGTCTTTTATTAGTGTAGATTATCATGTGAGATGGCCAGATCTTCACCTCTAGCTCTATTCTTTGCTGTGTGTGGTTACAATTCTACATATTTTTTATGGTTTTTTGTTTTTTGTTTCAGAAGGGAGAGGGCGAGAGAAATAGAAGCATCAATGATAAGAATCATTGATCGGCTGCCTCTTGCATGCCTCTTACTGAGACTCGAGCCTGCAACCGGGGCATGTGCCCTGACCAGGAATTGAACCATGACCTCTTGGTTTATAGGTTGACACTCAACCACTGAGCTATGCTGGCTGGGCTGTTATTCCAATTTTATACCATAAAAAGAAAGCTGAAAATCAGACAAATAAAAGCGATGATTGGCGTATCATGGAGATTTGTTTTTTTCTGCTCACCTGATAGGCCTCCCTGAATTGGCTGTTCACACTCCCACTTTGTGGACTTTGCTAACCTCGAAATCCCCTTAACCCAAAGAAAGAAATCTAAATACCAAAAGTACTGCCACATAGAGGACCTGAATACATACTTCTCCAAAGAGGACATACAGATGACCAATAGACATATGTAAAAGTGCTCAAAGCCACTAATCATTAGAGAAATGCAAATTAAAACCATAATGAGATATCACCTTATACCTGTCAGAATGATTATCATCAATAAATCAACAAACAAATGTTGGTGAAGATGTGGAGTAAAGGGCATCCTTGTGCCCTGTTGGTGGGAATGCAGATTGAAGCACAAGGGTTCCCTTTCATGCACATCCTCCTGTGGAAAGCAGTATGGAGGGTCCTTCAAAAGTTAAAAATGCAACTTCCTTATGACCCAGTGATTCCACTTTTAAGTAAATATTCAAAGAAACCCAAAATACTAATTCAAAAGAAAATATGAACTGCTATGTTCATTGCAGTGTTATTCACAGCTAGAGGCCCAGTGCACAAAACTCGTGCACTGGTAGAGTCCCTAGGGGCTGCTGGCTGCTGGCTGGGGCCTCCCTCCCTTCCTTTGGCTGGCCCTGCCCCCTGGTTGAACTCCCGAACAAACTCACGTTCGAGGGAACCATGTGCATACTACGCTTTTATTATATATAGGATGCCCATCAATAGACAAGTGGATAAAAACATTGTGGTACATATTCAATGGAATACTGCTCAGCCATAAAAAAGCATGAAATCTTACCACTGACAGTATGGATGGACCAAGAGGGCATTATGCTAAGTGAAATAAGTCAGTCAGAGAAAGACAAATACCATATGATTTCACTTACATGTGGAATCTAAAGAACAAAATAAAAAAACAAAATTAAAACAGACTCACAGATACAGAGAACAGACTGATGGTTGCCAGAGGGGCAGGGGGTTGGGAGACCAGGTGAAAACAGTGAAGAGATTAAGTACAAATTGGTAGTTACAAAATAGTCACTGGGATATAAAGAACAGCATAGGGAATATAGTCAATAATATTGTAATATATGATGCCACATAGGTACTGGAAAAATTGGGAGAAGCACTTTGTAAGTTTACGATTATCTAACTAATATGCTGTACACCTAAAACTAATACAAAATAATATTGAATGTATACTATAATGGAAAAATAAAAGTTTTAAAAAGGAAAAAGAAAAGTACTGCCATACATAACCCAAAGAATGAAAAGAAAATTTGCATCTGCCCTGACCAGTGAGGCTCAGTTGGTTGGAGCATTGTCCCATGCACTGAAAGGTTGGGGCTTCTATCCCTGGTCAGGGCACATACCTGGGTTTTGGGTTTGATCCCAGTTGGGGTGAATGCGGAAGGCAAATGGATCGATATTTCTCTCTCACATGGATGTTTCTCTCTCTCTGTCTCTCTCTCTCTAAGATCAATAAAAAAAATATCCTCAGGTGAGTATTAAAAAAATTTGCAAATCACATATCTGATACAGATATATCTATATTTAGATACAAATATATAATGAACCCTCACAATTAAATAATATAAATGATGAAATTAAAAACTGGTAAAGGATCTGAACAGAGATTTCTCCAAAGAATACAAATAGCCAAAAAATACTCAGCATCATTAGCCATTAGGGAAATGCAAATCAAAACTACAATGAGATATCACTTCACACTCCCTGGGATGAGTATAATAAAAAAGACAGACAATGACAAGTATTGGCAAGGATGTGGAAAAGTTGGAATCTTGAGATAGGAAAGTCAAATGGTGTAGTCACTTTGCAAAAACAGTCTGGCAGTCTCTCAAATGATCAAACATAAAGTTATCATATGACCAGGAATTCCACTCCCACATGAAATAAAAACATGTCTACAAAAAGACTTATGCACAAATGTTCACAGTGAACATTAGTCATAAAAGCCAAAAAGTGGTAAACCAAATATCCATCAACTGATGAATGAATAAACAAAATGTGGTACATCCATACAATGGAGTATTACTTGGCAATAATATAATAAAATAAAATACTGATACTTGCTACAACATGGATGAACCTTGAAAACATGCTAAGTGAAAGGACCATATACTGTATGATTCCATTTATATGAAACTAGAGGCTCAATGCACAAAATTGGTGCACGGGGAGGGTCCTTAGGCCTGGCTGGCGATCAGGGCCAATCTGGCTGCCGGCCGGGGCCTTATTTCATTCTGTGCTGCCCACTGGTGGTCAGCACATATCATAGCAAACGGTCGAACTCCCGGTATCCTGGTGGAACTCCCAAGGGGAATACTTTAAATATTAGCATTTAATATATATAGATGTCCAGAATAAGCAAATCCAGAAAATAAGATTAGTGGTTGCCTAGGTTTGGGGTGTGGAAACTAGGGGGATTGGGATGTGACAGCTAAAGGTTATGGGGTTTCTTTTTCAGGTGATGAAAATGTTCTAAAATTGATACTGATGATGGTTGCACAACTCTGTGACTATACTAAAAATTACTGTGTGGTATATAAATGATATCTCAATAAAGCTGTTTAATAAACAAAGCATTAACTACATTAAAACAAACAAACAAACAAAAAAACCACACAAAAACCTGCCATAAACTCAAGATCATTCACTGGATACTAACATATCTGGAATTCAAATACTGATTTTTTTTTTAAACAAGAGATAAGAAAAACTTATGCAGCTTTAGAACTTGCATTAACTCCCACTTCTTCTAGAACCAGAGAAACTGAGAGAAAAGTCATTTGAACATTCACAGGATATCCTATCTAATAACAGAGAAACATGGTAATTAACCGTAACTTCGCTACCCTTCCCATCGGCTAATCAACAAGATATGCAAATTAACTGCCAACCAAGATGGCGGCTGGCAGCTAGGCAGCTGAAGCGAACAGGAGGCTTGCTTGCTCAAATAATAGAGGAGCAAGAGGCCTGCTGCTGCCGGCCTGTGAGCTGCACTCTAAGAAACAATGTTGCTATTATAGAAGCTAAACAAACCCCAGAAACCTGCTTTCAGCCAGCCAGGCATTAGAGCTGGAGCTGCAACAGTGTTTCAATTACAGAAGCCAAACAAACCCAGATACCTGCTTTCAGCAGCCGAGGTCTCAGAGCTGGAGCCAAGCCTCAGAGCTAAAGCCGGCTCTCAGTTCCAGTGACAGCCATAGAAGGTAAATAAATCCCAGAATAAAAAAAAGAAAAAGAAAAAAAGGAGAGGGTGGGAGCTTCAGTCACCTGCCAGCCTGAAAACAGCCCTCAGCCCCTCACCCAGACTGGCCAGGCACCCCAGTGGGGACCCCCATCCTGAAGGGGGTGTGACCAGCTGCAAACAGCCATCATCCCCTCATCCAGTCTGGCCAGGCACCCAAGTGGGACCCCCACCCTGATCCGGGACACCCTTCAGGGCAAACCAGCCGGCCCCCACCTGTGTACCAGGACTCTATCCTATATAGTAAAAGGGTAATATGCAAACTGACCCTAACAGCAGAAGGACTGGGAATCACTGATCACTATGACACACACTGACCACCAGGGGGCAGACGCTCAATGCAGGAGCTGCCCTCTGGTGGTCAGGGCACTCTCACATGGGAGGAGCTCTGCTCAGCCGCAAGCCAGGCTGATGGCTGCCAGCACAGCAGTGGTGGTGGGAGCCTCTCCCACCTCCTCAGCAGTGCTAGGGATGTCCGAATGCAGTTTAGGCCTGCTCCCTGCTGGCAAGTGGACATCCTCCAAGGGCTGCCGGGCTGCCAGAGGGATGTCTGATTGCCATCTTAAGCCCAATCCCCTGGGGAGCGGGCCTAAGCCAGCAGGTGGTCATCCCCTGAGGGGTCCCAGACTGCGAGAGGGCACAGGCCGGGCTGAGGGACTCCCCCGCCCCTCGGAGTGCACAAATTTTTGCGCACCGGGCCTCTAGTCCTATATAATAAAAGCCTAATATGCAAATTGACTGAACAGAGGCGACAGGTGGCAGCGGTGGGGGGCAGGTGGGCGAGTGGGCAGCTCCAGGCTGGCCAAGGCGGGTGCCAGTGGAGGCCCCCTGATCGCCCTGCCAGTCACCCCACAGATCGGCCCTGACTGCCAGCCAGGCCTAGGGACCCTACCATGCATGAATTTCATGCATCGGGCCTCTAGTGTAAGTATTCAATGAGGTGACGATTTTCCCAAACCAACTGTTTTTTGTACCAAAATAACAAAATTCACAATTAGGGTTGGAATTTTTAATTTCATATTCTGTTTCAATCTAGCCTTAATTGTAGACGTGAATTTTTGCTTTATGTTTTTGCCAACATCTTACATCACTTTCAATAAATGCAACTGAGGAGTGTTTTCTCTAACACCAATCAGTTAATCAATTCTCTAGCACCAACTGGATGTCCAACAATTCAATTCAATTCAATTCTGATACTACCTGGACTTAGCTCAAATCCCACAAGTTAAAGGGCTCAGTCCCACAAGACTGCCCCAATTCAGATGCCAAATGCACGTCCAGGCCACCCTTACTTCTTACAGACTGGCTATACATCAGGAATTCCCTTGCCCCCCTCATGTTCTATAATATACTAGTACAGCTCACACAACTCAGAAAAGCACTTTGCAGTTTAATTAATTTAGGTATTGGAGCCATTTTCAAACTGAGGGCTGTAGTCTCCCTTATAATTTTGTGCATCTAGTCACTAATAATGTAATTATTAATCCAAAAAATATTACTGCGCATTCACTATAATGCCAGAAGCTATGGGAGTATTCAAACTAATGCAAAAGGTATGATTTCCTCCACCACCACTTGCTTACGTACAGTTATGAAAAAGAAAAAAAGTGTTCATCAATCACCCCAATCCAAATCAATATAAGAGAGGTACCATATTAAAGCAAATATTATAGATATTGTAAATTCCAAAGAAAAGTAATACTACTTTGGTGGAAGAAGATCCAGGAAAAGCTTCAGAGTTTGATTGTAGAGTATACAAGAGTATGTTTAAATTTTTACACCTATCTTTGAATTTCATACAGCTTAAAATTCTCAGCTTAAAATTCTCTATTAATATTTTCACATATTAACATTTGTCAAAGCACTGGATTCTATGTAAGTTAACATGATTATTTTTCATAATACAAATAAATAAGATTCTAATTAACATATTTTTCTTTCTCTCTTTGAGGCCCTGACTTGGATATAAAATTGCTGATATTAAATCTATATGTTTGGTGGAGTTTTTGTTGTTGTTGTTTGTATACCTTTGACCACAGAGTCTATCACTATGTTTACTGAGCCAAATTTATCTACAAGGACAAAGAGCAAAGCTTCCTATTCATTCTAGCTAAATCAATTAGGTTATTCACACACTTATTGAACATTTGCCAAAAGTTTTTTTTTGTATCAAAAAAAAAGGAGTTTTATAATAAAGGTTTATCTTGTTTTGGGGGGAAAAAAGCCAGGGTTCTCAAATTCACTGTGTTACTTTGCAACTCTTGCTTCACTTTCCTTCAACATTGTGTAGGTGGAGGGAAGAAACCAAGACATTCAGAACAAAATGTGAAGTCAAGGGAAATTTTTAGACAGCAATAAATTGTGGAAATGACTTAAACTTACTGTCAGAACAATCTTTCATAGAGAAATATAAATGTAGGCACGTTAGTACATCCTTGACATTCAATGAAAAATACTAACTAGGCTCAGAATACCATAAATTCAGACCTTATATGTTCGAACAAATTTGGACTCTTTTCATATAAATAATACCTCAATAAACAGAAATTAAAATAGGTTTTGTCTAATTGCTATTCTTAATACTTAAAAAAGACAAATTCTTAATTCATTCATATATGTTAACATAAAAATAGAAGGAGCTACCTAAATGACTATATTAGACTAAAATGTGTCATTTTCTACTTCATTTCATATTTTTGGTGTTAGAAAGGAAGAGTAACCCCTAAGAGGTAGGTATCTTATATTCCTTTTCAGTAAAAACTGACTTTTCATTTTCAGACTAAAATCTGTCACAGAAATTAATACAAAAGCCTTTGTTAGTGTCCCTCATCTCCCCTTACTCCATCTCTTCCTAAAACCCTGAGTATCTAGAACAGAACCTTAGATTTCATGGTTCTTTATAAGTTTCTTGGTCGAAAAGCCCAGTTTGCTTAAGACATTAAATAAAGTGTTAACCTGGAAAAACATGTTAACCCCTAAAGACACTGCCTTATGTCACAATAACTACCAACAAATTTGATTACTACAGCTAACAGGAAAACTAATATTATGGTATTTGTTAAAGTAGCACCAAATTTTATGTTGATATATTCTCAAAGATCTTCAGAGATGAAAAGTCTTAGCAATTCCCATTTGTATGTTGATTTAAAACAATTTGGAATTGAATTCATACAAATTTCAAATTAGCACTAAGCACTAAACAAACAAACAAAACATACAAACTGCTCTTTCCTAGACAAGAGCTAATCCTGATAATGGAAAAGGAAAACACTATCAAGTGTTAAGGACAACTACTTTCTGCTGCCCAGAAAACATTCACCCTTCCTGTGGTATAATAGTGTTTTCATCCCTTTTTGGAAATAGTTTATAGTATCTGGTGGAGTTGACTACGCCCTCAATCTTGATGGTTGGGCATAAGGCTCAGTCCCAGTCAGAGCTTCACATTCCCCTCCCTACAAGGGGAATGGGCCAGTCTGAGCCAATGAGATGCAATGAGACTTGCTGGGCTTCTAGCAAAAACCATGGTCACTCTTTCCAGATACACACTACACTGAGGATTTAGGGGCTGAAGGGACTGAAGTTATCTTTTGCTCATGTAGGGCTGAGGAATAAAGCCAAAACCAAGAAAACAGTGCTAAGAAATATACAGAAATGAAGCCTTGATTAGCATTGTTTGAGTCTTGGGTGGAGCCATTCTTAAAGCCACATCTATCCTGGACCAGTTTACACAAACCAATGTCTTTTCCCCACTTAAGCTAGTTTGAGGGGAGTTTTATTGTCACACTGAAAGAGTCTAACGGATAGAAATACTATTTTAAGTGTATTTGTTTCCACAAGAGTAAGTACACTAGGTCACAGAATTCAATTCCAAAAAAGGTAAAAACAGATTCTTCCCTCACATGATTCTGGTTTTTCAAAGTCCACTCTTTCTGAAGAACTCCTCCCTGCTAAATTCAAAGGCTACAAGACTTTGTATCTTTTGCCTTAATGTGAAGAAATTTTTTTTTGCCACAAATGAGTAAGAATAAAAAAAAATCAACTGTGGAAAAAAGAAGTAAGTATAGGGTTGGTGAGGGGAATCATCTATAGAAGCTGTAAATAGTAACCAGATGTGCTTTTTTTACTGAAGACCTTAATGAGAGTCAAAGACAAAATCTTATAAAATTAAACAGGTTCAACTACATACAGACTCTAATACAAAGACACCAAAATACTAAAATCAAAGCTCCTATTTTAAAAGCAGCTAAAAGAATTCAAATTCAAAGGAAAACTCTTTGGGAAATTGAAACATCTCAGACTCTGGACAAAATCACTATATAGTTTCAAAAGAGTAAATAGTTAAACATATCAAAAATATTTATTTTAGGCACTCTATGTTAATACTGAATCCTCAAGTCATTCTGAAAATGTTTAGGAAAATAAGACTTAACAGAGTACATAAATCATACTTAGGAGTAATATAAAAGTAGTACTTCCATTTTCTAGGGATTTTGATGACTTAACTGCTAACAAGAAAGGGAGAATAACAATGAACAAATAATAAAATGGAAGTAAGATGTATATCCTTGTGCTTCTCAGATCATATTGAAGTGAGCTTCTACCTACCTATTTGAGATCTTCATTTTAAACACCAGGTATGAGCACTGTAATGAATTACAAGACTCTTATAACAATGAGACCATTAATATGGAGTCTGTCTATGTGCAAGAGGATGAGATGAATTATTAGTTGAAATAAAGTAAAATAGAGTGGTTAAGGGAGTTCTGGAGTCAGACTGTCTATGTTTGTCTCCTGGCACTGTCATTTAATAGCTGTGAGACTTGGACCAACTTCAGTAAGGTTCAGTTTCTGTATTTGTAAACCTAAGATAATAAGTAATAATATTAACATGTATGCAGTGCTCATCATAATTGGTGCCAGGCATTTTACAAAGATCTTTACATATTAATTCTTTAACTCCCAATGATATTCTTCAGAGATAAATATCATCTCTGGTTTTAAAAAAATATTTTTAATTGATTTTTTTAGAGAGACAGGAAGGGAGAAAGACAGAGAGATAGAAGCAATGATGAGAGAAACATCACTGACTGGCTGTCTGCTGCACACCCACTACTAGGATTTGAGCCAGAAACCTAGGATGTGCCCTGACCGAGAATCAAACCGGTGACCTGTGGATTCCTAGGTTGATGCTCAACTACTGAGCCATAAGAGCCGGGCTCATCTCTCTCTTTTTTTAAAAAATATATTTTACTGATTTCAGAGAGGAAGGAAGAGGGAGAGAAAGAGAGAAACATCAATGATGAGCCCTAACCGGTTTGGCTCAGCGGATAGAGTGTCGGTCTGCGGACTGAAGGGTCCCAGGTTCGATTCTGGTCAAGGGCATGTACCTTGGTTGTGGGCACATCCTCAGTAGAGGGTATGCAGGAGGCAGCTGATCCATGTTTCTCTCTCATTGATGTTTCTAACTCTCTATCCCTCTCCCTTCCTCTCTGTAAAAAATCAATAAAATATATTAAAAAAAAAAAAACAAAAAACATCAATGTTGAGAGAGAGCTGCCTCCTGCACGCCCCCTACTGGGGATCGAGCCCGCAACCCGAGTATGTGCCCTTGACTGTATTCAAACCGGGGACCTTCCAGTCCGCAGGCCTACGCTCTATCCACTGAGTCAAACCAGCCAGGGCCATCTCTGTTTTATAGATGAAGAGACTGAAGCCCAGAGCAGTAAATTACCTGAGGTCACACAGCTAGTAAGTGGTAGGGGCTGGCATTTGGGATAGGAATCTGCGAAGTCTTGACTAAGAGTCTATACTTACAATCATTACAGGTGACTACTTTTCACTAATATTACCTACCTCAAGAGTTGTTAAAAGAATTAAACAAAGTACCTAGCGCATAATAGTAGCTCAATAAAGGTTTATTGTTACAGTACTTCTGATAGTCATTTTCTATTTACTTGAATATTTATATTATTATTTAGAAATGATTACTTTAGTATGGAATGAATGCTGGAAATGAATTTTTATGAAGGGTAAAAAACTTCTATGGTCTGGTACTTCTGAGGCTCCCATGAGTTTGACCTTGAACATGGGAATCTGAGGTACCTCTGAGACATCCATGGGAAGAGATGGAAGTATTTATACAGGTTGGAACAAAAGTAGGTTTACAGTTGCGAGTATGTGAAACAGTTTATTCCTGTATTATTTATTAATTATTATATTATTTCCCATATGAATCATTGTAAACTTAATTTTGCCACACTTTATAGATAAACATAAACTGGAAACCTTTAACATACAGATGTCTTTACCTAGGGAAAGCATATAGCGTAAGAGAAGAAAGCCTAAGATTAAGCTTTGAGGAATTCAAAAATTTAGTAATCTGAAAAAGCAGCACCAATTCCTAAAATAAAAAAAGTAATAACAGCATCAAGGTGCTGGTTATGGTTACGGTGTATGGTATCCTGGAAGTGAAGAAGAATGTTTCCAAAAGTAGGAAACAATGTGGTCAAAAATGTCAAATGCTGCTCAGAGGTCAAGTAAGATGTCACTGGATTTCGCAATATGGAAATAATAAGTGATTTCCACAGCTATTTCAAAGAAATAATTTTATTATTTTTATTTTGAGTATACTTATGTGTATTTTTATCAAGAATGGCAAGCAAGCATTTGAGATATGTTGATACTGGATCTTCCTTTCTACTATCTCAGGCCCCCTTAATGCCCACCCACCAAGGGCATTATTGGTGAGGTATTCCATAACGAAACTATGATCTACCATCAGCATTTTCCTGATTGGAAGTTAAACACCGTACTGGCACTAGGAAGGCAAAAAAAAGCAATATTCAGTTCCTATCCTTAGGAAACTTATGTAAGGTAATTTAATGTCAATGTAACATGATAAAAGTAGTATCTGGATCCTATGGAAGCAAAGAACACTCATCTCCGGTCAGGGCCTGGAGTTAGGCGGTTTATGGACAAGCAACATCCACTCATGCCCTTCCTGAGTAGCTCCTACGTCAGTGACGGCGAACCTATGACGCGTGTCAGAGGTGACACACGAACTCATTTTTTTGGTTGATTTTTCTTTGTTAAATGGCATTTAAATATATAAAATAAATATCAAAAATATAAATCTTTGTTTTACTATGGTTGCAAATATCAAAAAATTTCTATATGTAACACGGCACCAGAGTTAAGTTAGGGTTTTTCAAAATGTTGACACGCCGAGCTCAAAAGGTTCGCCATCACTGGCCTACGTCCTTGTATGCTAATCCTGGAAACACAAAAACAATAAGCTTTAATATCTGTATCCACATAACTCATGGTTTAGTGAAATGTGTCCAGATATGTTAAAAAAGAAATTCTAATACAATGCGATAAGTACTATAACAGAGGTATTACCAAATGACAGTAAAAAGGCCTGAGACCCTAACCTAAACCTGGAGAAGACACTATAGAAGAATAATACATACAAGGCTTTGAAGAAAAAAAAGGCTTCAGCCAGAGACTTATATTCCAGAATAACATTGGCAAAGGGTCAAAACTGTTTTGAGGCCTGGCCGGTGTGGCTCAGTGGTTGAGCGTTGATCCACGAATCAGGAGGTCACAGTATGATTCTGGGTCAGGGCACATGCCCAGGTTTCGGACTCAATCCCCAGTAGGGGGTGTGCAGGAGGCTGCCAATCAATGATTTTCTCTCATCACTGATGTTTCTATCCCTCTCCCTTCCTCTCTGAAACCAATAAAAATATATATTTTTAAAAAGTAATGACAATTTTCTAAAAAAATAAATAAACAAACAAAATTGTTTTGAGAACAGTAAGAATTTCATTATGGCTTAAGCACAGTAATGAAGGGAAGGTGAGGAAGCAGTTAGAAAAGTTAAGTTAGGGTCAAAAGTCCTACTATTTAAGGACTTTATAAGCCAAGATAGAATTTGAAACAGATCTATTAGAAAATGGGGACCCAAAAAGAGGACTGATGTAACTACATTTATTTTTTTCACACTCTCAAACTTGAAAAACTAAACTTATGATTCCACCCCCTGCTCCAACTTGTCCTACCCCTATTCTTTTCTGTTTTAGTGAATGTAGCACTATTAACCCAGTAATTGCTCATATTAGAAACCTGGAAGTTCTTAATACTGCCTTCTCATGCTTGATGTCTGGACCATCCCTATATCCTTACATTTCACTTCTAAAACATACTCAACTCCCCCACCTCAGAGTCTTTGTTCGTGCTATACCCTCAGCCTGGAACCATATTATCTGCTCTTTGCTTAGCTATCTCCATCTCATTGAGATAGTAGCGTAAGTATTCAAGTGTTAAGAACTGCTTTCTCTGACCACCCAATATAATCCTTTTATTCTCTCTCATAGCACCTTGTCCTGATCTGTTTTTAGTATCTATCTCCATCACTAATGAGGGATTTTCATGAGGAAGAAATGGTCTCATTTTGTTCTCTCATTGTATACTAAATGCCTGCACAGTACCTTCTACATCAAGCATGTCAAACTCATGGCCCAGTGGGCCACATGCCTCATTTATCTGGCTCGTGTTAGCCTTTGAGTTTGACATGCTTGCTCTACATAGTAGATGTTCAAGAAATATTGGTTTTTTAAAAAAGGATTTTTAGAAAAATAAGCTTGAAAGCAGTATGGAGGATGTGCGCAGAGGAGAAAAAGGAGGAGGGCATGAGTAACATGAGCAGGCTAATACCAGCTAGATCAGTTAAAACAGCCTTGGTGAAAGATTATAAAGAGCTTACCTTAGCTAAGATGGTAGAAGTGAGGACAGAGAAAAGCAGTACTGTACTTGGAAAACCAAGGCAGAACCAATAGGTTCCTGAGTTGTGCAGGTAGAGAATGAGACATTAACTTCCATCAGGAATAAACACATCAGGAAAGAAAAATAAAGGTCTTTTTTGACCATGGTAAGTTTGAAGAATTTTAGTTAATATGTCTAGCAAGCAGTTGAAATTTTAAATGTGAAACGCAAGAAGGAGGTCCTGGGCTAAGGACAGATCTTCCCCTCTTTTTTTTCTCCTCCACCAAACCAAAGAATCTCTCTGGGGTCTTTTATAAACCCCATTCATGAAGGCTATGTCCTCATGACCTAATCACCTCCCAAAGGCTCTATACCTCCAAATACCATCATATTGGGGATTAGGTTTCAACATGAATTTTGGGAGGACACAAATGTCAGTCTATAGCATTACATGAAATGCAAACATGCTACCCGTGACTACAAAGAATTCTTCAATTCACACAGTAATGTTCAACCCTGACTGATCAATGTGAAGAGACAGTAAAGACACAGAAACAAGAGATACTTTCTACAGGCAAATCATTTAAAGATGGAATCATGGAGCTGGGAGAGATCTTATAAGGCTGAGATGACAGGTAAATTTTATCTAGAATGCCAACCATATATCCGTTGACCAGGCTATATCAAAAAGAGTCTGAAGCTATTTGGGGTCAGCTATTAGCTATACCTGCCATGAGTTGGTTCTAAAAAGGGCTATCATAAAGTTGCTAACCTTGTAAAGGTAAGGACCAGAGCTCGAGGTCTCCTGACTTCTGGTAGAGTGGCTTTTATCCTCAATCACACTGCTTCTCCTCTCTGATATATTTGTTCAATCAAAAAATAAAATCCTTGCCCTGGCTGGTGTGGCTCAGTTGGTTGGAGCATCATCCTGTACACAAAAGGTGGCAGGTTCTATTCCAGGTCAGGGCACATATCCAGGTTGTGGGTTCAATCCCTGGTGGGGGTACATGCGGGAGGCAACCCATGGACGTGTCTCTCACACGTAGATGTTTTCTCTCTCTCCCCCTTTCTCTCTATAAAATCAATTAAAAAACATTTTCATGTAATAGATAATAAAAACCAACCCAATTAAAATTTAACCGGGAATAAACAAGTCCTCAGAATTCACAAGTCCTATAATAAAGACTTACATGTACTTGTAAGTACATTAAAAATCTATACTAATAATAGACAAATATGCAAATTGTCTGGGATGCCATCACAGTAATAATAACGACCAAACAGCAGGCTGTGTGGGGCGACAAGGCTGGCAGGGGGGTTAGTGAGGGACAACCGAATGACTGAACAGCAGGCTGCGTGGGGTGACCAGGCTGGTGGGGGGCAGTTAGGAGTGACCAGGCTGGCAGAGGGGGGCAGTTGGGGGTGGCCAGGCTGGCAGGGGAGGCAGTTAGGGGCAACCAGGCCAGCAGGGGAGGGGGCAGTTGCAGGCGACCAGGCCGGCAGTGGGGGGACAGGCAGTTGGGGGCGATCGGTCAGGCAGGCAGGTGAGCAGTTAGGAGCCAGCGGCCCCGGATTGTGAGAGGGTGCAGACTGGGCTGAGGAGAACTCTTCCCTGCCCCCCCAACCCCCGCACGAATTTCGTGCACCAGGCCTCTAGTTTTAAATAAAGCCCAAACCTATAGGTTGTATCTTTGTGATCAATGATCACTGATTCAAATTGTTTTCTGACAATTTTTACTTCATGGTGAGTTTTTCCATATGACAATTTTTCTTGAGTGTTTAGCCATGATGACTCAGGGTACCTAGATGCTATGCAAGAGCTCTCAATTTAAGAAGTGGGAGGAGAATGAGGGGGCATATTGAATCATTAACTGCCTACTCAGTTCTGAAACATAGCAAATCCTTTTTGGAAGCCATGTGAAAGAGCTTCAGGAGGCAAATTATGGCTAAAACCTTAAAAGACTGGTCTATAAGAGCTGAACTACATGCAAATAAATTGGCATGCCATTTCTAAAAGAGACATAACAAAGAAGCTTTAGCAAACAGTGATTTTCTTTTTTTTGGAGTGTTAAAGATGGATTGAAAAAAAAAAAAAGTCTGGTATCACTGAAGTCACAGACCTTATAATTCATTGGTCCTTTGGTGAACTGATAGGACTAGTTTAGAGACTGAATCATCCCATTTCAAATGAAAATTACAGTAAAGTACTAAGTAAATTTAAAAAGCTTTCAATTACATGAAGCATGTCTATAGGACTGTGGTTTCTAATTAGAAGCAGCCAGTATTTTTAAACAGACATACATTTAACAGAATTGCTCATGAATGATAAAGTTAATTCGTTTTGTAATTTGGATTTTGTAATTTAACTAGTTTTTGGTCCTTTAGTATATTACAATGAGCATCTACCAACCAGCAAAAAATCAGGGCCAATCAACTTGTAATTTATTCCATGGAAGTAAGGAAGAAGTTATAAATTTCTTCACCACATTACTAATCTTTCTGTCCTTTCCTCTTGACTGTCAAACAGCTCAACAGAAGTCCAGGCATAGTTTATATACAAGACCATTTACAATTAAGCTAACATTACAGTGATGATGAAGACCCTGTCTATTTGACATTTTTGGAAAAAAACAACATACTAGTACAACAAGAGGTGAAAATAGCTTTTGAAATTCCACCACGGTGTTAATTCCACTCCCAAATTTTGCTAGTTTAGGTATAGATTCTGGGTAGATGCAGGATTAAGTCATGAAGATTTCAAATCAATGAGTTTATTACTGTTTTTGATATTATTCAGTTCAAAAAGCATTGCATCCTATAGGTCACACTGTTATCGCTTGGTGTCTGACTGGATGGAATACACCATCTCTTCACCTAAAGCACACACCAATAACAAGGGCAAAAAAAGATAAAAAGAAGCTACATAGTTAAGACACAATTAGTTAAAGTGCCCTTTACATATGACTGTTTTAGGGCCTTAATTCATTCCAAGCCTAGTTTATAAGTTTACACAATGGCAGGCAAATGTAGAAAGTACTGTGGAAGAGCAATGGGAACTGCTAAGCTGGCAAAGGAAGATAAACAGAGCTAGCGGCAGAGTGATGGAGACGAACCTGAGACAGAAGTGTAAGAGGCAGGAATGCGTAATACAAGTATCTTGCTCCCCTCCTATCTCTTCATCCCCCATCCTAAGTTATTTATTCCACAAAATTGGAAATGAAAACCAGATTCATAATCCTACCACCAAATCAACAGACTGAAGGCTTTTTCTAAAATGAGCCACACACCAGTATGGTCACCATCATAGAATTTCAAAGTCCTTCGTGAAGAACTACTGCCATTTAAATTTTCCAGATTAATCAAAGACAGCCTGTTAAAGACTTTCCAGAGTTAAAGGAAAGCCCAGGAATTAAACATGGGCTTTGTGTTCTATGCTAATAGACTAACATTTAAAGCACATTAAATAATTCAGCCTAACAGCTCAATCCTGATAATATGTGGAATATATGAAGAAAGGGTCTAGATATCTATCTACACACACACATATGCATATACATATATGTACACCAAAGGGATAACAACTCTGAGTAAATTAAAGAACTAGATACCTAATGATTTTCTGAAAAAATGTTTCAAGTAGGAAGCTTTGTTAAAATATTCTTTATATAGTTATATACACCTATGCTCTCAGTGGTCACTTTATGCAATAACTTAAATACAAAAGAAAACACTGCCCTCTCATTATGCATAATTAACTAAAAATGGTTTTCTTTATTCAGTGTTATTAGTAGAGTAAAAGTCATTCAAGTAAATTTATTTTTCTTAGGTTAGAAAATTTATTCTTATAAGAAATAATCCCTGCTGTGGCTGAGTGGCTCAGTTGGTTGGAGTATCATCCTGTACACGAAAAGATTGTGGGTTTGATCCCCGGTAGGGACATGTCTGAGAGGCAACCCATCAATATTTCTCTCTCACGTCGATGTTTCTCTTTCTCTCCCTTCCTCTATTTCTAAAATCAATAAAAACATATCCTGAGTGAGGATTAAAAAATAATTCCTATAAAAATAATTCAAGATGAGTAATCTCTACATGTACCCTGTCCCATGAGATTTTAAAAATCCCTATTTATGGTTTTGGGGGGAGGGGGCAGTACTTTCAAACATTTGGAGCAAGAGACCCAGTTTTCCCATTATTTTAAATAATAAAGATTTAAAAATAGTTCTTTATGGAAAATTAGCATGTTCTTAAAACAACAACTAACTTGAGAACTGAAGCATAAATACAAGATCTGAGAGCCAGATTCATTTTGCTAAAGGTGTGCAAGTCTTTCAGTTCCCCAGGGTATGACAGCAACAAGGAAGTTATACGGTTTCATTACATTATAAATGCCACCTTTTCAGTCTTGAATGCATGACACAAGTGAAACTTATCTGTATAACTGTTTTGAGTACTTAAGTATTAAGAAATGTGCATGGCCTTCTTGTGTATAAGTGTACATGTTTTAATGTATCAGACAGAACTTAAATTAAGTATCCAAATAAGTGTAATCTCTTCCATATTAGTCAATAGGTTATACACTTATTCCAAATGATGCTACAATTATTAAAACTCCTTTTCAGTCTATGGGTGGATCTGATTTTTAGAAACACTGTCTTCTCAGAGTTTATCTGATTTTTAGCAATAGCTTGAGGTTGTTTCCTATTTTCTTTCTGTCAAAATCCTTTCTGAGTCATATCTGATAAATAAAATGAGATATCATGTGGCTAATCCTCCCCCCCCCCTTTCCTTAAACACAAGGAACAAATATTAAGTATATAGAGTAATGAGCTATTTTCATGTGTGGCATTTAAACTGGTTTAGAAGACAATTTTTAAAAGTTCCAAAAATATTTTGAGTAATCTAGTATTGTTCAAATAAGGTATAGCTTCAAGGTGACCAAAGTAGGCTTACTTTAAATAGATGTATAAATTAAATATCCTTACTTCAAAAAAAGAATGGATAACCAGGCCCTACACGATCTGTTCTCTACCATCCCTTTATCTTTCTGACTTAATCTCCTGCTACACACTCTCGCTCTAACCCAGCCACACTGCTCTTCTTGTAGTTTCTTGCATTCTAGTCAAGCTCCTGTCTCAGGGCCACCACTGTACTTGCTATTCCCTCTGCCTGGAATGTCTTTCCCAAGATTACCTGCAAGGTTTATTCCCTCACCTCCTGCAGGTTTTCACTCAAATATCTATCACTTTCTCAATGAGGTCTTTTCTGCATCCTCTTCCCATACCATATACATATCCTCTCTTCCCCTTCTCTATTTTATTTTCGTGTACGTGTCTGTGTGTAAAACTGTTCATTACGGAAATTTTCAAACATACACAAAAGTAGAGAGAAGATAAGAAATCTCATGTATTTATCATCTACTTTCAACAATTTTAAATATGGTCAATCTTGTTTCTGATACTTTCTCCTTAAAATTATTTTAAAGCAAAAATCTTGCCATCATAGTTTAATTTGTAAGTACATTATATCTCTAGAAGGTAAAGACTCTTTAAAAACTATAATACACTGTCATATCTTAAAAACTTCACAATTCCCTGTCATCAAATATCTAGTTAATGTCCTAATTCCCCACTTTTTCATAAATGCCTTTTTAGTTAGTTTGCTAAAAGCAGAATCTTACTAAGGTCCATATTGCATTTGGTGGATATGCCTTTTAAGTCTCTTTCAATCTTATAGTTTCATCTCCCTCTCTTATTTCTTGCTATTTATTTCTTGAAGAATCCAGGTCATTTGCCCTTAAAAATGAAATATTTTACTTATATTTATTGTGTGTCTTATTAGAATATAAATACCATGAGGCAGGGATTTTAGTCTGTGTAATATCAGCATCTAAACCAGTGCCTGACACATAAAAGATATCCAATAAATACTTACCAAGTAAGTATGTGGCATCAATGCCAAAAGTCTACTGCCCATCCAATAGCAAAATCTTCTCTTTTCCTGCTGAGTCCTAAGTCTCCCAGTTTACTGAACATTAACACTCCAGGCAGCCACCACCAAGCAATCAGATTTGGTACCCAAGGTGAAATCTATTTGCTCGCTCTGCTTTAGTCTTCTTCAAAATAAGTGTGCTTCTATCTCCAGATTCAATATATACCTTTACGTTTAAATTGAACTGAAGTTTAGCATAATAAATTATTGACTGTCATACTTGTCAAGTATGTTTAAACATTTCTTAGCTTATTTTACAATTTAGAGGAAAAAGAAAATTATAGCCAAAAAAATAGAAAAAGAAACTGTAGAAGATGGTGGAAAACTGGGGGTACCACATATTTTCAGAATTAGTAACATCCCTAGAGGCTCATTATAAAATAAAAATCAGCAATACATTTTTTTTGAAAAGAAAATAAATTACATGTGTATTGAATTAAAAACTTAAAAACACACACAATATGAATGGTCAAGATTAACTGGGAGATGATGAATGTCAGGATTGTCCCATTTATAGGCACCAGAAACATAATCTATTTTTCTGTAAATGGTATTTTGAGGTGTATAAAAGTATTACAGGGATGATACAAGAACTATGTAGAACCCTATTTTTCTGAAAGAGTTTATTGTGGGGGGAAAAAAACTCAGAAAACTAAAACATCTTGTACAATATTCTGAAAAAATAATCAGGTCTCCTTAGACTCATTTATAATTCATTTCTCTTCAATTACCTGATGAAGTTCTTTTCCTCTAAGTTTATTTCTGAAGGAAGCCATGTTAATTTAAAGGCTCCAATCAGATGGTCCAGTTTCCATTACTTATTTCTATTTAAAAGGGGGGGGAAAAGCAGAAATTTCCTGACATTCACTCAAGGAATCTTGTGCTTTCTCTTTATTATTTGCAAATTCATTCAGCAACAACAAAAGTTATGAAGAACCTACTAAGTGTATTATGTTAGGCAATTATTTTTAACCTCTGGAGGGAAAAATTAGGAGTTGTCTTTCAAGATAACATTTTTTTTTTTTTAAAAGATAACATTTAAAAAGCTAATGATATATCTAGTTCTTTCCGGGACCAATATTTTTTGTTTTGAGGTTCCCATGCATTAATCTTGGGAAATTTTTCTCTGGCAGAGGTCTAGCTTAAAGAAAAACAACAGTAAATGACCACTACCACATGTGTAAAAAAAATCTCCAACCACCCCAAATCCCTGGAAACAATGACTTTTATTTACTTTTCCCGTGTGATCTATTTAGAGCAAATCTGAAAAAGATGGCTGAAATCTATAAACAGAAAGTGCTGAGTGGAATTCACTGTTTATAGACTTTAGCTAGAATTTTTTATAATGTTGCCAGGACTCTTTAATATTGTACTCTTTTAAAACATCTTCATCAGGTTTCCTTCATTCGTTGATTTTCTCTTTTCTTTCCACTAGCTTGCTCTTAAATTTGTTTGGAATAACATGATTTTTCCAAAGAAACTCCTAGAACCATCTCAGTGCTGCCAATACTTGTCATAATGAAATTTTAATATATAGTTAAAATGTATGATAACCCATATGAGCGTTTCTGATTTAAAAAATACTAGAGTAGGTTCATACTTATGCACCATGTAAGATGTATATATATAAGAATGTTAGAAAGATAGTTTTCAGTTCTAAGTCTTTTGGCTTAAAAAGTTTATCAGCTATAGAAGCTTCTATCTGAAAACAGTCGTTCACAGAGTAGGACTACTCTAGTCCTTATCATATGACCTACTGGACAAGGTATTTTCTGAAACGACAGTTTGAAAACCTGAAAGGAAGCTGAAACAAAGTCAAATGGAAACATAGTCAGACTCCTTTCTCCTTTACCATTCGGCAGTACTAGAGACTCAGGTCCCTCCCCTGTACTTTTCAGTCATTTCTTTTAAGGGGTCCCAAAGAAATCAGGAAACCTTCAATGCCAGCCTTCACCGGTCAACTCTAATTTCTGCACATGGACTGGAGTAATTGAGCAAAGGTATTATGTTAGTAGCTTCCTTAAAGTTCAATGCCTCTGGTAAATTTGGTTTATAAATGCTACAGAAAAAGTGCAACATAACCAACTGCCAGCTCACTTAAATGACAATTTTAAGGAGAGCACAGATTTCATCCCCCCCCCCACCCCAAATCTGCCACTAAGACACAATTTCCAGCTCACTTTCTTTTCCAACTCAAATACTATTGTTACATTACAGCACTTCTTTAACAGTAATAAAAACCTAGGTGGGAGTTTTCACTTAAAAAGTTATATATTTACTAGATGACATTATATCCACTTCACTACATGCAGCTTTCCATATATTTAACTGTTCTATTTTCCAATCGTTTGTTTTAACATACTACAGAAAGGGATTGGTTAGGGGGTTGGGAAAACTGTTAAAATAATAAATGTCTCACTTTCCTTTTCTGACGGAAACATCAGAATCTAAAACCTGGGGGCAACTAGGTAATTCAGGATAAGTCAAAGCACACGCTGTTACTACAGTTCTGATCATCATTCACCTCAGGAAATAACTAGTAGAAAAGATGCTTGATTTAAATTTTCGGTACCTTCCAGTTTGGTTCAACTACCAAAAATACATAAACTTGTCCTCAGAGTTTACTATTTTCCTCCAGAAGAGGCTGTTGGTATGAATAAAAAAACATAAGGAATTCATATGTTGTATTTGCACAATAAGGACAAGGTTTTGAGAGATGTAAATCTGATCACTAGGAGAAAATATTTTCTCTATTAGTTATAAAACATCATAAACTAATCCAAAACTGTAGAAACGGAGTCTCTTCCGCAATTTAAAAATTTTAACTCACATGACTATGCAAATTAATAATTTTTAAGAATAATTATGTTTCTCCTCAACCATAAAAGTAACACATAGTCAATGTGGAAACAGACAAAGCCAGCTCTGAAACAAAAGAACCGCTGCTAAGAAAACAAAATAACATTTTGTGGAGCAAGTACACAGCCTTTCAACCAAAATAGATAGATAACCTTCTCATGCACTTAAAGCTCCAGTCCTTGGCACACCCTGCACCTATGGATAAAATAACTCATTTGATAATTGGTTGATAGACTGTTTGACGGCTGCTGGTGCTGTTAAAACCAAGACACATTTCCTTGCGTGCACTGATTCAGTTTTGTTAAACATGCTTTTAAAAATCTCTGCCCTCCCATTCCCTTATTGTCGCCCTCCTGCCTTTAAGAGACTTGCACGGACAAAAATAAAAGCAGACGGTGAAATGAGTTTATGATTGACTGCATTTTTCCCCACTCCGGGCCTTTTTAAAGAGTCCCTTTGAGGTTCTGAGGTTCAAACACTATGTAAGAAGAGTTATTGTCTGAACTACCTAACAATTACCCGGGCTTCTTTTGGACTTCAGTTAACCTGTAAGTAAGATGAGCGTGTTCAACTTTTCCACGGGGCATCGGAGGACGAGTTCCAACTCTTAATGCCTTCAGGTCCTCAGACCCCAGCCCACCCATCAGTTAGGGTCTCCTTCCGGGCCTCAGTTTACCCGCTTGCAGAAACCGGCGTGTTCACTTGTTTCGTAGGGGCCCCGGACGTGTCATTCATTAGCGTTTTAAAATGCTCTGCGAGCCAGAGATGAAAGGAAAGGCGAGAGACACGCAGAGATGACGACCATCATCAGAACAATAAAAAGAATGACTAACTTGGAAATCGGCGTTATGTAAGAAAGGCGAAAGAAGTTAGGGGGTTCGCCCGAACAAAAGACGAGCCCACCGCCCCCTTTGTTTCCCCTTCATTTCTCTTTCCCTCCCGGCCCCCGCGGAGCCGCCCTCCCGCAGCACCCGGCCGGCGCGGGGCGCGGACTTGGCCACCGCGCGCCCGGCTCCCAGGCGGAGGGGGAGGGCGCGCCGGGCCAGCTCCTGACAAAGGCTCTTCCTCCGGCGAGGGCGCGGGATGCGGGCACCGCAAACTCCGCTCCCCGCCGCCTCCGGCGCGCGGCCGCGCAGGAGGGAGAGGGAGCTGGCCCGCCGCCCGAAGAAGCCACCGAGGAAGTTGCGCGCCCGCCTCGCCCGCATCCCTCACCGGCCCCGCCACGGCGCGCCGAGCCCACTCACCGGACAGTTGGTGGTGGCCGCAAGCCCAGCGCAGCTCCGAGACCCGGAGCGAGGGGGTGCCGTGTGCGTGCGCTGGGAGCGCGAGCAGACAGCGCGGCGTTTCGCCGCCTCCTTCTTCCTCGCCAGCCAGCCAGCCAAGCCGGGCGACGGGAAGTTGGCCGCCAAGCCGAGCGCCGAGGTGCCGCGGGCGGAGGGACAGGCGCCGGGCCGCTTTGTGGTGCGCTCTCGGAGGGCTCGACGCAAATCCGAGCGCGCGGCACGACGGGTGCTGCTGGTGGAGGCGGCGGCGGCGCCCCCCGACGGTCCCTCCGCCTCACACCGCCTCTGGGTCACTGACACACTCTCGGAGGGAGGGGCGGGACTAGGAGAAGGGCGGGGCCTGAGGGCGGGGCCCGGGCTGGGCCGCTGCGGGGGGGCGGTGCCGCGGCGCCGAGTGGTCTCCTGGGAGTTGTAGTTCTCCCACAGAAGCAAGAAGGGCTACATTGTTGAGGATGCTTTCCGCTCGCTCGGCACTGCGCATGCTGGGGTGGAGAGTGGGGGCGGGGAGTTCGGCCCCAACTGTTACTATGGTCACCGACACACTAAGGAAGAGAACGTGTTTAGTGCTGCTGCTCACTGAACAAGGCCCTTCTTGTATTATGGTGCTGTTGGAGATCCCGCCCTTAGTTAGTCTTTCCTACATCGCTCCACCCCCAACTCCTAGCCTCACAACTCACAAGGGCCCAGTGAAATCTGATTTCCTCCCCATATATCGGTCTTCCCTGCTGCTTAATTTTATTTCACAAATCCTAAATCACAAAATACCCATTTTCTTCCCCTCCTTCAAGTGAAAACTCTCTGCCTCAAATCCATCCACCCCCTCTCCCCCCCCACCACCCCCATCACCACCACAACACACACACATCTTAAGACTTGTAGAAATGTAGTGCCTTCTAGTAACTTAACAATTAAGTTATAAAACTGTTAGGAACATCATCACTATCAGAGGTTCGGCCCCCACAGTAATTATTTTCACTTAGGTAGTCACTTCTAACTTTAAGGCCAGCAAAAGTAAAGTTCAGGGTTAAGATCGCTGTATTTTAGTTGATCGGTGTAAAATAGTCCAGATTATTTTAAGGGCTACAATTTTTAATAAATACAAAATTCAAAAAGTGCAAATTCAGATTATAGGTGGAAAGTTGAAAATTGTTTGCTATCTCTCTCTCTCTCTCTCTCTCTCTCTCTCTCTCTCTCTCTCTCTCTCTCTATATATATATATATATATATATAGGCAAACTCATTTGGCAATAAGAGAAGTCTGAACCAAGGGCTGAGTATGCTGTTGGGCTGGTCAGCTAAGTCTACACCCACAGATAGTGGAGGAGGGTGGTGAGAGGCAGGACAGGACTGACTAAAGTCAACTTGTCTCAAGCTCTTTTGTTTTCTTTTCTCTGCCTACCTAAAACCCCATACCCTGGAAGAAAATAAAATAATGCTTAGAAATCAGAAACACATTTAAAGTAGGAAAAGCCAAGGTTTTTATTTTATTTTTAAATATAATTTTATTGATTTCAGAGAAGAAGGGAAAGGGAGAGGGAGATAGAAACATCAATGATGAGAGAGAATCATTAATCAGCTGCCTCCTGCACACCCCCCACTGGGCATCAAGCCTGCAAGCCAGGCATGTGTCCTTGACCAGAATCGAACCCAGGACCCTTCAGTCTGCAGGGCGATGCTCTATCCATTGAGCCAAACCAGCCAAGGCAAGGTTTTTAAATAGAGTCTCAGATCAGAAATCTTTATGTTTGCAGACCACATAATTACTCATTCAAAAAATACTTATTGAGTATATCCCAGACACTACATTAGGTCCCAAAACAGAGATACAAGAATGTGAAAAAACCACTCCTTGTTTTCAAAGTGCTTACTGTGCAGAGGAGGAGACAGGTAAATAAACAGACTTAGTGAGATAAATAATGTAATAGGAAAGTACATCAGGTGCTTAATACACAGCTATCCCAAACTCAGGCAAGGTTGGGGAATGCTTCAAAGAACATTTGAACTTGAGGATGACTAGGAGTTTGTATAGTTTGGTGGAGGAGGGGGAAGAGAGAAGTGATTGAGAGCATTGAGGGGGTTGTGGAGGGCAGCAAGAGCAAAGTGCTAGAGTCATGAGACCAAGGAGTATTTTGATTCAGCAGAGTTCAGCAATGCTGGTGGTAGAATTAGGTTGGGAAGAGGGGCAAAAGGAGACACAGAAAAAGTAAAGGAGACATCTTAGTTCATGAAGAATCTAGTACAGCATGCTGAGGAATGTGTACTCTTTGCTGGAAGTAATGGAAAACTGCCAGGATTGTGAACAGATGAAATTTTGATAAGATATGCATCTTAGAAATGCATTTTATACATTTCAAGAAAGATGAGAGCCTGAACCTAAGGCACTGGCAGGAGACAGAACTGGGGTAATCAAACACTATTTGAGAGATAGAATTAATAGAACCTAATGAGTAACTGCCAGTGTTTGCAGGTAAAGAGTGAAGGAAAGTTATCCATTATGCTGCTTGGGGTTGCCAGCAGCGAAAACAAAATAAAACAACAACTCAACTCTAACTGGTTTAACCAATAAACCAGTATTGACCTGTCCAGATAAAAAGTCCTGAGAAAAAAAATGAGCTCAAGGGCTGAATAATTCATCAGCTCAGTGATGTCATTTAGGACACGTTTCTTACTTGTTTCATTGCTTTTCCTTCCTTAGTATCAACTTTATGGTCAAATGACAGTTGCCAACAATTCCTGTGGCTGCAAGTTTTGCCAGTAGGTCCAAGAGGGGAAAAGAACAGAGTCATTTTTGGAAACTTTCTTAGAAAGAAGAGAAAACTACTTCCCCAGAAGCCTCAAGAATTGATTCATGTGTCTCCATAACCCAAAAATGGTGGCCAGGGTATGGTATGAGGCTAATTGTCTGAGGGTAAAGACATATGCCCTGTTCCTAGACCCAAAGGAGCTTTCCACAAAGCTGCATTGAGGAGGTGTGGATATCCCAATAAAAGTTCAAGTGATCATCCAAAAGAAGAATTGAGGCTGAGAGTGGGTTGGAGATGGGGACCACAATATCTGCTACAAGGAAGAAGGGTAACAGATTTTCTGATCATGAGCTAGTGTTGCCACTCATTTGAGTTAGGGAATACAGGACATTGAACAGTTTTTGAGTGGGAATTTGATGAGTTTGGATATCTAGGTGGAGAAGTGGTGTGAGTATGACTCTAATGCTCTGAAGAGAGATCCATACTGCAGAAGATTGGTAGTTGAAATTATGAGAATGCATGAGATCACCCAGAGAGTATATGCACAGCAGAAAAGGAGGAGTCAATAATAGTACCCTGGAGAACACCAGCACTTAAGGAGTAAGCAGGAAAAATCTTGAAAATGCCTGGGAACTAGCAAGCTATTTAGAACATACATCGAAGTAGGAAAATGAAATCTATAACCAGGAGAAAAGTTAGTCAATATAAACAAAGCCAGAAATGGTAGAATTAACAGTCAACAACATTAAAACAATTATTATAAACTAGAGGCCCGGTGCACAAAAATTTGTGCATGGGGGCGGGGGGAGGGGGTCCCTCAGCCCAGCCTGTGCCCTCTAGCAGTCTGGGACCCCTCGGGAGATAATGACCTGCTGGCTTAGGCCTGCTCCCGGGTGGCAGAGGGAAGGCCCAATCCCTAGGTGCAGCCCCCGGTCGGGCTCAGAGCAGGGCCGATTGGGGAGTTGGGGCGCCACCCCCTGTCATGCACAGAGCAGGGCGGATTGGGAGGTTGCAATGCCACCCTCAGTCATGCTCAGGGTACAGCTGATTGGGGGGTTGGGGCACTGCCCCCTGTCACATTCAAGGCAGGGTCGATAGGGAAGTTGCGGCGCCACCCCCTGTCACGCACAGAGTAGGGCCAATAGGGGAGTTGGGGCACTGCCCCCTGTCACACACAGAGCAGGGCGGATCAGGGGGTTGAGGAGTTCCCCACTGTCACTCACAGAGCAGGGCCCATCAGGGGGGTTGGGGCACCGCCCCCCGTCACACACAGAGCAGGGCTGATCAAGGGGTTAGGGCGCTGCACCCTGTCACGCTGATCCAGGTGCCGGGAGGCCTCGTGGCTCCACTGATCCCAGTGCCGGGAGGCATATTACCCTTTTACTATATAGAATAGAGGCCTGGTGCACGGGTGGGGGCTGGCTGGTTTGCCCTGAAGGGTGTCCTGGATCTGGGTGGGAGTCCCCACTGGGGTGCCTGTCCAGTCTGGCTGAGGGGCTGAGGGCCGTTTTCAGGCTGACGGGTGACTGAAGCTCCCAACCGCTCCTTTTTTTCTTTTCTTTTCTTTTTTTTTTTAATTCTGGGCCAGCTTTAGCTCTGAGGCCTCGGCTGCTGAAAACAGGTTTCTGGCCTTTGTTTACCGTCTGTATTTGATACAATGTTGCGGTCCGGCTGGCTGAAGCCCCGCTGAGTAAAGCAGGTTTCTGGGGTTTTATTTAGCTTCTACATTTGCAACGTAGTTGCTTAGAGTTGCAGCTGAGAGGCTGGCAAGTCAGGCGGGGAATGTTGGAGTCCTCCGTCACTGAAGCAAGCAAGCCTCATGTTAGTTTCAAGCTGCCTGGCTGCCGGTCGCCATCTTGGCTGACAGTTAATTTGCATATCTTGCTGATTAGCCAATAGGAAGGGTAGCGGTTGTACGCCAATTACCATGTTTCTCTTTTATTAGTGTAGATATGCTCCCTATGCTGAAAGAGAGAAGTTAAAGACAAAAAAATTGAATTTCTAGAGATTACAAATTGCAACTTCTGAAATAAAAATTTCACTGCAAGGGGATTAACACTCAGCAGCAGTTTGGGCAGTCACAAGAAAAGATTAGGAAACTTGAATGCATAGCAGTAGAAATCTAGCCAAAATAAAGTACATGAAAAAAAACCTGAAAACACAAAAAGAAAAACAGAGCCTCAGTAATCCTATATAATAAAAGGCTAATATGCAAATTACCCACTTGACGGAGTGTTTGACCAGAGGGTGGGGCTGGACGGCTAACTGCCTGAGGCCCCTTCCCCTGGGCCCCAATGGGGGTGGGCTGGCTCAACCCCACCCATGCACGAATTTGTGCACCAGGCCTCTAGTCTGTGGAATAAAAAAAATTATTCTGATATATGTGTAACTGGAGTTCTTGGTGAGACAAAGATGAGAGGGAGTGATAAAAATTATTTGAAGTACTATAACTGAAAATATTTGATGGAAATTATAACCCAGGTTCTCAAGAAGCTCAATGAGCCCTAAGCAAGGCAAACACACACATTCACAGGCACTCACAAAAATCACTGAAAACGACATCATTATTAAATTGTTGAAAATGTGATAAGAAGAAAATAAAAGCAGTCAGTGGTGGGGGAAAAGTATATTCTGTACATAGAGAAACAAAGACAAAAATTCAGTAAACTTCTAATCAGAAACTCTGCAAGTCAGAAGCCAATGAAATTGCTGGGGTGAAGGGGTCCTAATACATGGTGACGGGAGATTTGACTTTGGGTGGTGAGCACACAGTGCAACATACAGATCTTGTAACATAGAAACCCACATGATCATATTAACCAATGTCACCCCAATACATTTAAACAAAAAGAGAAAAGAGTGCTGAAAAAGAAAATCTGTTATATAGAATCCCATATTTAGAGAACATATCTTTCAAAAATGAATGCTAAAGAAAACAAAAGTTGAGAGAATGTTGCCATTAGAACTATATCACAGAAATGTTAAAGTAACTACTTTAGCATTAAAAAAAAATACCGTATGGGAACTTGGATGTATACTATGGAATGAAGAGTGCCCAAAATGATAATTATATGGTAAATATAAGACTTTTCCCTCTCATTAAATTTTTTAAAGAAGACACGTAACTATTTACAGCAAAAATTATAATACTAAAATAGAGTTCATAACATACAGAAGTAAAATATTTGACAATAGTTCAAAGGATGGGGGAAATGGAATTGTTAGAATTTACATTAAATGTGAAGTGTTATACTAATATTTGAAAGTAAATTATTTCAAATTAAAAATGGATATTCTAAACCTGAGAACAGCCATCAAAAATAAAACAAATAGTTATAGCTAGTAAGTCTATAGTGGAGATAAAGTGAAATCCTAATAAAAATATATGCTTAGAACAGAGAAGTAGATATATAGAAGAAATCTGTGTCCCTAATGTCCATGGAGCTAACAGGAAGTGTCTGGACTTTATATGTCCTAATTTCTTTTAAGTGAGAGAGAAATAAACATCTATCTTGTTTAAAGCCATTGTTATTTTGTATTCTATGTTATGTAAAGCTGAACCTAATCAGAACAGCCACGAGTCTATAGTAGCTTCATGATTGAGAATATTCCTGGGACTCACATATTTGTCACTAAAATTCCAGGGCTAGTACATCTGTTGGATGAACTTCACTTACTATTAGTTTGATAAGTTTTTCTTCAAGCAGTAAATATATGTATGTGAAGTGCATAGTGCAGTCCTGGGAATATAGTAAATGCTCCATCAGAGTATATATTTTGAAGTTGAGCCACAATAATGTAGATATATCTCAATTTAGACAAACAGGGATTGGCAAAAGTAGGTTTACAGTTGTTTGCATGAAAAATAATATAATCATTAATAAATAATAATACAGGAATAAACTCTATGTTTCGCATACTCACAACTGTAAGCCCACTTTTGCCCAGCCCTGTATGTTGGCGTTTGTACTCCAAAGTCAGGTGTAGAAAATCAAGGTGGCATTCATTTATATATCAAAAGCTGTGGATCTCTTTTTGAAATTATGATTTTACCTTCACCATACCGTTCTGTATAGATATTCAGAATAGGCAGTGTTTTGAATTCAGGACTGTTCAGATAAGGAAAATGAGTAAGGTTCCAATAACCACCAGCTCTGTCTTCATATCTAGTTTAATACCTCCACTTCCTTGACCAAAGCAGCTATGTTGTTACTTAGCTACACTTTTTTAAAAAATATATTTTTATTGATTTCAGAGAGGAAGAGAGAGATAAAAACATCAATAATGAGAGGGAATCATTGGTTGGCTGCCTCTTACACGTTGGACCGAGCCAGCAACCCAAGCATGTACCCTTGACTGGAATCGAACCTGGGACCCTTCGGTCTGCAGGCCAACGCCCTATCCACTGTGTCAAACCGGCCAGGGCTTAGCTATACTTTCAAATTTGGTATAGTCATTTCAGTGAGAATGTGAATCCTGGGGGACTAATAAGTTAGGGTTTTTTTTGTATCTCTTAAATTATAAAAAGTTTTTAATCTTGGAAAGTTGCTCAGTAAATTGCAACAAGTTTCCTCCACCACCTGAGTACATAAAAATCAACAAAAACTCTGTTCCTACTCTCCTCTTAAACATACATGGAAAAGGTACTCAGGATATAAACTAAGGAAAAATCACAATATTGCAACTTTTTTTCAAAATATCATGCAATACATCTAATTTGCTAGTAAATGATGCAGAGGAAATTGGACACACCAACCTTATGATTTGAAGAAACTGCTGCAAACTTATTTTTCTCCTTTTATTGAAAATGTTTCACCTGCTGCAAATATATTTTTTTCATTTCAGTAAAAATTTCTCGCATCTTGTACTGACAAATAATTTATTAGTTCATATGTGCTAAACGTTTTTTTTTGTTTTGTTGTTTACTAAAAGTTCAGGCAGATTTCTTTTTGGAATTGGGAAAATCCTAAGCTGCCTATTAGACTCTTGAGATGCCTAGATTTGAGAGTAACAAAGGTGTGTGTGTGTGTGTTCATTTTAATATTCAGATAATAGGTAGGTGTCTCTCAGAACTCTTACCTCCCAGCATTCCTCCACAAAATAAAATTATCTTTTAATGTCCTCGAAGTCTCCAAATAGCTCACAGTCAACATGGAACATGCTCCTATTTTAAACCTGTGAATGGCATATTATTTGAAGGCCTGGGCTTTCACTCAAAAGATTTGTAGGCCCAAATTCTGGCTCTGACATTCTAGATATATTTGGAAAATGTCAAAGACAAGCTAGTTAAGATTTTAATGTTTTAAAGGAATATGCCTGTATACCAAAGAATGCAGCCTATATATTCTCAGTATTAGTGCAACCAACAAGTATATAAACGATTATTTTGGAACTTAAAAAAAAATAAGTAAAAAACTCATGAAGAGAAGATTTAGTTTGTGTTTCCATCCCTATTTATTTATTTTCTCATGGAAAAATGACATATTTTGTATCTCAATTTTTGTGCATTTATTCTTCCATTGAATGATTATTGAGCATATACTATGGTGCATGCTCTGGATACAAAGATTAATTTTTCATATTCCCAGCCCTCAAGAAGCTTATAATCAAGTGACTAGATAAATGCAATATAATTTACAGGTGCTTTTCTAGAAGTATGTTCAAGAAATAGTAGGAATGTAGAGAAGGGGATAATCAATTTTACAAGAGCATACACTCAGAAAACACTTCAAAGAGAAGATGGTGATTAAGCTAAATCCTGAAAAATGAGTAGGTGCTCACCAGGAGAGCCAGGCATTTCATTAGAGCTTGCACGGTGAGAAGAGACATGAAAAGTGAAATGGCTGGGCTCATTTTGAGACCTACAACAATTTAGTATAGCCAGGTCAGAGTGTGATGAGGACACCCTGAATGATGAGGTTGACGGATTTTCTGGAAGCAGATCACAGAAGTCCTTGTGCATCATACTGTGCCAAGGAGTTTGGAAATGAGGACCTGTCGGAAGATTCTAAAAAGAGGAGTGACGTAAGTCATATTTAGGTTTGAACACACTGATCAGTTAAGAGAATATGCAATAATTCAGGTGAGAGATGATGGACAAATTCAGTAGCTGTGGAGAATGAAACAAAGAGAACAGTTACTAAAGATGTTTAAGAGGTGGAATAAATAGTACTTGATTGCTGGTTGGATGTGGGAAGTGAGGGAAAGAAGAGGGAAGGATAATTTTGAGATTCCTGAGTGTGTAACTAAGCATTATATATCGGAGTTATTCATTAATAAAGTAAACACTAGAGGAGAAGCAACTTTGTGGATCAAGCTCTAGGTAAAATAAATTGGAATTGAATTCTGGATCGAGCTACAATTTTGTAGTTGAGTAATTTCAGGCCTCTCAGTTCCTTCAATTGTTAAAGGGGATAAATACTATATTAGTCAGGGTTGTTCAGAGAAAAAGAACCAACAGGAGAAATAGATAGATAAATGATAGATAGATATAGATAGATAGATGATAGATAGATAGACAGATAGATGAAAGAAAGGAAGAAAGAAAAAAGGAAAAGATGTATTGCGAGGAATTGGCTCACATGGTTATGGAGGCTGGCAAGTCCCGAGATATGCAGTCAGCAAGCTAGAGACACAGGAGAGGGGATGGTGTGGTTGCAGTTTGAAAGCTGTCAGGCTTAAAATCCAGGAAGAGCCAATGTGTCAGGTGGAGTCCAAAGGAAGGAAAGGCCAATCTCCATGCTCAAGGCCGTCAGGCAGGAGGAAATTCTTTCTTATTTGCAGGAGGGTCATCCTTTTTGTTCTATTTAAATAGGCCTTCAATTGATTAGATCGGGCCCACTCATATTAGGAAGGACACTCTGTTTTACTCACTCCACCAATTCAAATTCATGCAAAAAATATCCTCACAGATGTACCCAGAATAATGTTTGAAAAATATCTGGGCACCCCATGGTCCAATGAAGTTAACACATAAACGTCACTACCACAAGTACTTATCTCATATGGTGGTAGTAAAGATTAAATGAGATAACTTATAGCAGATGCTTGGCACAAGTAAGATCTTCATAATGCGATAAATGTTAGCTAGTATCATCATTATTTCTCTACAAGCATGTCAAACTCGCAGCCAGCGGGCCACATGTTTGACATACTTGCTCTACACACTCTTCCTGGGTAATCTTATCCACACTCTTGGATTTAGTGATTGGATGAATCCTAAACATTTATTTCATGCCTATTGGATAGCATTACAATTCCCATTTTAATTCTCACTATTTCATCCTCTCACCTGGGTTGTACACTATATGTAACCCAATCTTTCCTTGTTAGTTATCTCTAGTTATCTGAGTTTAGTAAGTAAAGTAGCAACTTACTCCCTAAACTCCTCAGCATATATATATATGTTATTGATTTCAGAGAGGAAGGGAGAGGGAGAGAGAGAAACATCAATGATGAAAGAGAATCACTGATTGGCTGCCTCTTGCATGCCTCCCACTGGGGATCAGCCCGCAACCCACGCATGTACCCTTGACCAGAATTGAACCCAGGACCCTTCACTCCGCAGGCTGACTCTCTATCCACCGTGCCAAACCAGTTAGGGCTAAACTCCTCAGTTTTTAAAAATCTCTTGGTAGACCTGACTACAGAAATCTTGGACTTTGCCAATAGAATTTTTCTATTTGAGCTTTCCCTTTCTGAGGATTGATTCCTCACAACTAGCTCTCCCAAACTGGTCCTGCTTTAATATTTTCTCATAATTCCCCCATGCAGTTTCACATCCTGCGTTACTCATCTGTCCTCTCCTGCCTGTCCTGCTTCCACAGTTACCTCTCAGAGATCAGTTTCTTTACAGCCCCACCCGACTGTGTCACTGTACGAAGCTCCCAGCCTCTCAACCTGAGTCACCACACGCCCCCTTCTAGTGTTACCAGCCCAGGTGCCTGCCCCCAGCCTGTCTCTTCTCAGATAAAATCAGCATTGCTCATCAGCAGAGATACAGTTCCATCCATGTGACTAGACAGCCAGCCTGCAGCTTTTCAGTTTACGGGAGTACATTTCCAAAATGCATTATTTAAAAATCTGTTATAATTTAGAAAGTTTCAAAATATACAGAAGGAGAGAGAACTATCTAATGAACCAACCCCCTGTACCCATCATTCAGCTTCAACAGTTTTCAATTCCTGGTAGATCTTGGGTTATCTCTATCCCACCACACCCACTGGCTTATTTCAAAATAAATCTCAGACGCCATATAATTTCATCTGTATTTTCATATATGTCTCTTAAAAAGTGGGTATCTTTATTTCAAAAACATAGTTACAATATAATCATCACACCTAAAAATAAAAACCCTGAATATTTCCTTAATATCCTCCAATATCCAGACAGTTATTATGAAGTTGGATCCAAAAAGGAATATACCTGCCATTGGTTGTTATGTCTCTTAATCTCTCTTTTTATAAAAAACAAACAAACAACTATATATAATGAAAAACTTCAAAGTAAGCAGAACAATATATGTAGTAAACACTCAGCTTCGCAATGATCAACAGTCTGTCATTTTTTATCAGCTGTACCTCCCCCTACTCCCCAATTTTCATGGCATTATTTTTACAGTCTTTTGCAGTAAAATGCACATATATTTAAATATACAAATCTTAACAGTACGATTTTTACAAATGAATGTACCAATGTAACCCACAACCCTATAATCAGATAGGACATTTACATCTTCCTAAATGGTTCCCTCATGCCTCTTATCCCCTCATAGGAAACCACTGCTTTGATTTTTTTGTTTTGTTTTATCTTAGATTAGTACCTATTCCAGAATTTTATACACTCATATCAAGCTTCTCAGAATAATGCTTGTGAGATGCATCCATGCTGTTGGATTAGTTTGTTTCTCATAATTGCTATCACTACTATAATATGTTTATTCTTTTTCCTGTTGATGGACATTGGGTCAATGCAAGTTTTTGGTTATTGAGAATAAAGCTGCTATGAACACTAATATAAGAATTTTTTTGTAGATATGTTTCATTACTCTTGGATAAATTTCTAGGAATGGGGTTATTTAGTCAAAGAGTAGGTTGATGTTTAACTTTATAAGAAACTTTTCCAAAGTAGTTTTACTATTTTACATTCTCACTAGTAAGGTATGAAATTTCAAGTTGCTGCATATTCTTGTCAATGTTTGGTATTTAAGTGCTTAGGTCTCTTTTAAGCTCCAAGGTGTGTGTGTGTGTGTGTGTGTGTGTGTGTGTAGGGGGTTGTTGTTCAGTAGAATTTCTGGTTTGGATTTTGCCGATTGCATCTACATATGTTTCACATAGTCCCCTTTCCTTTGAATTTTCTGTAAATTAGTAGCTAAGTCTAGAAGTATAATCAGATTAAAAGTCAGTTTTGGCGAGACCATTTCAAAGGTGGTATTGTGCACTTCCATTAGAAGATTCATAGTGATTTGTGTTCTTTCATTTGCCAGTATGATTTTGTGATAGATTTCCAGAAATACGATCGTTAGATCAAAGGGTAAATGTATATATAATTATACTACATTTAATTTATAGGCTTTTTAGGGGCTCCTTATAACTATAATATGCTATTTAAGGCAATAGTAGTATTAGCCAGTTGCAGTAGTTTTGCTACATGGAAATGCACACACACACACATGCAGTCAAATCTCATTATTTGTAGTAGTTAGATTCTATAAAGTCATTGTAAACACTGAATGACAAATATTGAATCATTGCTCCTAGAGGAAATACAGGGGTAAGTTCCTAGGAGCATCTGGTTATGACATTTTAGTTAACTGATCAATACATAACCTTGTTTCATGTGTACTTCTATTTAAGGACACCTTATTTAGATCCTGGACAGTGTGGCTCAGTTGGTTGGAGCATCTTTCGATACACCAGAAAGTGGTGGGTTTGATTCCCAATTAGGGCACACGTTCAGGTTGTAGGTTTGATCCGCAGGCAGGGCATGTTCAGGAGGCAACCAATCCATGTTTCTTTCTCACATTGATGTTTCTCTCTCTCTCTCTCTCCCTCTCTCTCATAAGAAATAAATAAAGACACCTTATTTAATGTAAGTTGTTGATTCATTAACATTGAATTCACAGTCAACAACACTATAACTCATGCCTGAATGAAGGTTATCTAACACACTTCTCTGTAAAGCAAAAATCACAGTCTTCTTGCACTTAAGAATAGTAGAAGCACCTCAGCATTACATTTGTGGGCCCTTTTAAACAATAAAATCACCAACAAAGTGTACAAAATTAAAAAACATGGCACCACCAGTAAATGGACCACAAAAAAGATACTATTTACTAGTACAGTCTGAGAGCTGAAACAAGAAGGCAGAGCATTGCCTGTTCAACCCTTAGCTAGGAATGAGAGTATCAGGTGACTCACATCTCAGCTGTTCTGTGCATGTTCATGGATGACCTGCAACTACAAGTATTGATTTGGGGGTTACAAATACATTTTAGTGAGTAGGCAAATTCACAAATACATACTCTATGAATAATAAGGATCAACTGAGTATATATATTACAGGGTTCTCATCTGTTCCCAATTCACAGAAATTAGGCAACTAAAGAGAAGAATGAACTTCCTACTTTCAGCACACTTAATCGGACTATATTCCCATGAAACTTGGGCTTGATGTGGTATTCTGCCTCCAAATCTGTATAGATTTAAGGGTAATCATGAGTTATTGTGTTCGAAAAAGGAGTAAGGAAAATTGGGTATTAAATATGTTAAACTTTTTACTAAGAAAGAACTCTGCCTAGGAGGAAAAATATAATATGTAGAGGTGAAAATTGCATGAGGTCTAGAAACATAAATACATTTAAGTGTCTAAGAGAACTAACAATCTGACTAGAAAGAAAGAGAAGATTGAGGGCTGTGTACCTTAATAAAGGCAAAGAATCCAGTTTTAAGATATTCCAGAGAATGGAAAATGAGACACATATTACTTAACAAAGATGTCTGGTGACTAGAAGAATCAGTTTACCTGGGAGCTGAAAAATGTGGTGCAACACATTTGCAAACACACAAAACAGACTTTGCCTCACCAATGAAAAGGAAAATAATCCTGATTTGAGGGTGTATGTATGGGGATCCCTAATAAGATTAGACAAATTAATTCCGGAATATGCGTAAAAAGAATTGTCTCAACCTGGGTGTGAATCTTAGAGAACAACGTAAGAGTCTGATTAGTTGAGCAATATCAAATTAGTGTAAGAAATAAGATAACTTACCATTTGAGACAGCATGGAAGGGCCTACGGAGTATTATGCTAAGCGAAATAAGCCAGTCAAAGAGAGACAAGTGTCACATGATCTCACTCATATGTGGAATCTAATAAACAAAATAAACTGATGAACAAAATAGATCCAGTGACTTAGAAGCATGGACCAAATGGTCGAATCTTAGAGGGAAGGCGGGAGTGGATGGGTGGGTGGGAAGAGATCAACAAATAACTTGTATGCATATATGCATAACCTATGGACACAAACAACCGGGTGGTGAAAGTCTTGGGGGGGTGGCAGGCAGGCTTGAAGGGGTCAATGGGGAAAAAGGGACATATGTAATACTTTCAACAATAAAGATTTAAAAAAATAAATAAAGAGCTAAAAAAAAAAAAAAGAAAACTGAATGCTCCTGATTTACATAGTGACATAGATTTGATGTTCGCCAAGATCTCTGTAAATTATAGTCATATGTTTTGCTTTATTACTAAGTAAATGCTGAAATCAAGAACAGGGTGAGGAATACTATTGGAGACATGTAAGGCAAAGGACTATTCTCCAAATGTTAGCATAACAAGTACCTTTCCCACCTCCAACCCCTAGGATTATTCTCTGGCGAGTAACAATAAGAAAGATGCTACAGGACTTTTGCTTCAGACTCACCCTTAAGTTTTCTTTCTAGGTCAGATATCCAGCCTCAGATATTTCTTGGAGTAAAGTCACAGAGACATTCTAGTGTTATCTTGGGACCCTTGACCACAACACTTGTATCCTGATGCTGAGAGACTCCAGCCTCCTTTCCAATCTCAACCAGGACTCCTTTAAACTCTACTATACTTCCCTCTCCTAAGATACTCTCTTATGCCACCCTAAACCATGGGTTGCTAGCCTGGTTCTCTCTTTGTTTATTGGACATCTTCCTTGCATTCACTGGTTTCCCTCTGGATTTAAGAATTCCAAAGATTAGATCTAGGAAGTTAAAAATATATCCCTTGATATAGAGGGCAAAAAGGTGCTGAAAAAGCCCATTACTATCAGAAATATCTACCTTTTATTTTCTGAGTGTCCAGACTTAACATTATTTAGGAAAACTGTGGGAAGTGATTCTTATCTTCCAGAAGATGAGTATTCAAGAAAACTCTATCACTCCGAAGTAGTTTTACTGATTGTTAAGAATAAAAAGGAATTCAGTAAAACCCTTGTCCTGTTCACTTAAAGTAGTTGAATTGATATAAAATAAGAAAATAAGTCCTTTCATAATTTCAGGGTCAGTTTGAACTTTTGCTTATTTAATTTCTAAATTTCATTGTTCAATTAGAACCATATAATACTACTTATGAAATTATTTTGCTATCCAAAACAATTTGTTGCTATTCACTGCTCAACCATAGCTATCTACCCTCATCTGTTACTCTCCAATCCCAAATTCCAGCAGATAATTCAAATGGAGGGGTAGAGTGGGCTAGGGGTTGCAGATAACTAGGTGATATGTGATAATAATAAAAGCATAATATGCTAATTAGACCAGATGACCTTCCGGACGAAGCCAGGGCTGCGAAGGAAGCCTGGGTCCCGGGTGCCAGAGGGAAGCCAGTGTCGGCAGCCGGGGGAAGAAAGGCCTACTCTTGCATGAATTTCGTGCATCAGGCCTCTACTGTAATAATAAAATCAGAACAGGTCAAATTACTTTGAAGACATGTCCCGATGTAAAGTTTTGAGAGGTAACAGAGGGCCTGATTAGTGATCATGTGTAATGTTAAATTATAGTCAGATCTAAGCATGGGAATGGTCTTTAGCTGGCAGTTACTGTGGCCTCTCACTTTCCTCCTTGAAAACATGTCTGCTATGTTGCAATCATTGAGCAAATGCCAAGTACCATCTGGGATGTTCTGATCTTGCCAGAAATTGCCCCCTCCCCAAGCTCTCATCAACTCCCTGGGAAAGCTTTCAAATTTCCAGTCTCTAATATGCCACCCCTAAATCCTGGCCAACCAAACCTAACCAGTATATGGTTTAAGTGGTCCCTTAGATCACTTGGGTGACCAAAAATGTCCAGGGGACAGAAGAAAAGTAGAGCATTGTTGATAACATGTGCCTGTTTATAGCTTATATGTGACTCTTAACAGAAACAGAGAGAAGAAATTGCCATTAGAATTCTATTGACTTCTGCCCTGGCCAGGTGGCTCAGTTGATTGGAGCATCATCCTCAATTCCTAGCTCAATCTAATCCCCCAGTTGGTTGTGGGTTCGATTCCTGGTCAGGGTACATACCTAGGTATGGGAGGCAACCCATCAATGTTTCTCTCTCACATCGATGTTTCTCTCTCTCTCCCTTCCTCTCTCTAAAACAATTTTAAAAAACACATATCCTTGGGTGAGGATTAAAAAAAATCTACTGAATTCAAAACATAGTCATGTTATATTTTGATCGATAAGCATAAAAAGGAGAACCATAAAAACCTGTTCTATAGATTTAGTGAGCTTGATACAAAATAAGAAAATAAGCCCTTTCATAAATTGACTTTCAGTTAAAACTTGCTTATTAAATTTCTAGATTTAATTGAACCATGGATATATACCCCTTATGACATTACTGGAGACCGATGCCTGAAATTCGTGCAAGAGTAGGCCTTCCTTCCCACAGCTGCCGGCACCGGCTTCCCTCTGGCACCTGGGACCTGGGCTTCCCTCCGGCCCCGGCTTCGTCTGGAAGGTCGTCCAAAAGGACGTCCAGTCTAATTAGCATATTACACTGTTATTATTATAGACTTTTTGCTATTATAAATAATTTGTTGCTATTCATTCCTCAACAATAGCTATCTACCTTTATTTTGACTCTCCATTTCTAAATTCCAACAGATTATTCAACTGGAGGATTAGATTGAGCCAAGAATTGAGGACAAATATTTGACAGTTCTATTTGATTATGAAATCAGTTAGGTGTTAAGATTTAAAAATATAACTGCTTTGAATTTTTACTCATAATATGCTGAGTTGTGGCCTTGGCTATTGATATGGTTGGCCACTTGTGAATAAAAGGTAAACATTTATATGTGAGAACATAGGCACACTGGCTGGCTTAGAAGAAACTTAAAATCTATCACTATAAATGTAACAGAGGAAATGCAGTCAATAACATAGTAAGAAAAAAGAAAGAAAAACAATAGGTTATCTCAGGGTCCTATATGGCAAAAATCCTAATTATTTATTTATTTTTTTTTAAATTTCTTTATTTTTTTATTTTTTTATTTTTTATTTTTTTTTCCTTTTTTTTTATTGCTTAAAGTATTACAAAGGGTATTACATATGTGTCCTTCCCCCCCCTCCCCCCGCCCTTGACAGTCCCCTAGCCTCCCCTATCCCCCAGTGTCTTATGTCCATTGGTTATGCTTATATGCATGCATACAAGTCCTTAGGCTGATCTCTTACCCCCCTCCCTCCTGCCCCCCAACCCTCCCCGGCCTTCCCGCTGCAGTTTGACAATCTGTTTGAGGCAGCTCTGCCTCTGTATCTATTATTGTTCAAAAGTTTATAATGGTCTCTATTATCCATGAATGAGTGAGATCATGTGGTATTTTTCCTTCATTGACTGGCTTATTTCACTTAGCATAATGCTCTCTAGTAAAATCCTAATTATCTTGAGATCATTTATCCAACAGTCAAAATGGATGCAGCAACCCAGAGGTAAAAGTAAATTCCTGAGTTGCTGAAGAAGAAGGAGGAGAAGAAGGAGGAAGAAGAAAAGGAAGAAGAGCAAGAGGAGGAGGAGAAAAGGTTTAAAAATGATTTAGTATATAGCTATGTTTAACTACATTTCTTATACTTTTCCGATGTATAGTGCTTAATTATTATTAGTCTCATAATGATAATTGTGATCCATAATGTCCCCTCTGAACTGTAAAGACAAAATTGCTAAAAACAACATTCAATTTAATTTTGAGAGTAATTTCTTTTTTTCTCATTAAAAAAATGAGTCAACTATTGCTGACCTAGTACCTTTCAGATAACTCAAATATTAATTAGAAACTTAATTTTCCAGCCTATTTATGGGAACATTTTAAAAAAAGTTTATGGAAAGTATAGAAATATAAGAAAATCATGTTTTTGACTACTGCACATTACTTTTGTTGTTTTGCATCTTCTTCCAAAGTCCCATGTCCTGCTTAGGTGCCTGACATATTTTTAATGAAAAAGTTTAATAAATGAAAAATAGCTACTAAGAGGTTTTCAATTGGTTAATGATCATAGACAACACTCAAATAAACAAATATAACCACTTGTTACCGAATAGCTTTAACATTTTGCTTTTGTTGCAAAAAAAAAAACTTTGTGTGGTAGATAACTACTTAAAATTTAGACCTATATATATGTGCACTCAATAACAAAAACATGTTATGTCAATAACAAAAACATAATTATGCATAAACCAGAGGGAAAGGGGAGTGTGGGGGGAAGTAGAAGAGAGTATAGGGAGGATAAATGGTGATGGAAGGAGACTTGACTTGCGGTGGTGAACACATGATACAGTATACAGATTATGTATTATAGAATTGTACACCTGAAACCTACATAATTTTGTTAACCAATGTCACCCCAATAAATTCAAGAAAAATAATTATGCATATAGATTAGATTAGTTTTGTTTAAGCCCTTCTGCTAATTGTGGGGATTAAAAAAAAATCAAACAAATGATTATAGTTTAAAGTACAAGAGGAAGGAAAACATTTTCTGCCTGAGCCTTTACATTGTAGATGAGTAGCTACAAGTACTTCTTCTAGATTTTCCAAGACAGTTCCAATTTTAATATTCCATTTGGCAACCATGTTAAATCATTCATCTTGATTTTTGTTTTAAAATATTTGGACATCATAGAGAGTAATTGTCTAATATTTTTAGGAAAACCTTACTTTATTTCAAATGGCATTTAGGTACATCAGAGAGTTTTGTAAAGGGTATCACACTCATTAAAAACTTAGCATTTAATTAATAAAGAGTAGCTGATTTGGGGTAGAGCTTCTAATTGGCTTCAGAAATTTTATGAAATATAATGAGTTTATAACAGCATAGAGGGAGATTTATTCATGAAGATTTATTATGCCAGAGATACTGAAGTTTTTTTCTTCTAGTTTAAGGCTTCATATAGCACATATAGACTGATTAATGTGTAAATTAGAAAGAGTGCGTCATATTATTAGGACAGCATTTCAATCACAGAAGAGAATGTATTTCTCCTTTTAAAAACATTTACTATAACTATATTTTCTAAGAAATCATTTATATATTGAGTTAGTATGACAGGACTTGTCAAAGCAACAATTGAGTAATTGGCTCAGAATAGTACTTTGCACACCTAGATGAGACTCAGAGAGTAGACTCATTAAAAGAACATAATATCCTGTTTTTTCCCCCTTTACAGGAAAGAAAACATTTTAGCAGTAGCAATGTGAAGACAGGATGTACCTATTTCTTGCTTATTAAAAAGAATGTTTAAAGGGAAGCTTATTTCCACCTGCTTGATATCTTCTCAGAAAAGACCAATCTTTTAATTTCCTTTCCTTTTTCTCCTTACAAATTTTAATTGGCTCACGTGTCCCAGATCTCAGGGGACAATGCCATTTTTCATTTTTAATGTCACATATCCTGTGTGTCCTAATGCCCATGCACACACAACAGTATGATGTTAGAGGCTCCTAAGACATACTTGTTTTGGTGCCATATTTGTGTTACATATCCTTTGTGATGTTATGACATACTTCTTATGTAGCAATAAAGATTTGAAATTTTATCCTTTTTTTGAGGTTAATGCAATAGTTGCACAAAAAGTTACATGTTAGTGTCATTATTACTCTCTCATATTATGACCTTGAAGGTATTTTTAATAACAAGATCATACACAGGTACCAAACAGGAGAGCTCTTTAAGACAGTCTACATTCTCATATAGAATGGATCTAAAAGCTGCTTCAAAAAGCACAAAACTCAATTCATGGCAGAGGACTGCAAATGGGAGAGCATTTTCGTTTTTATTTGAGTTTCTGGTGCTGTGTCTTTATATAACTAAGAAATGATGTGAATTCACATAATCATGGACAACAGCCAAATCTTCCACAAGTGTTTGTGAGTGTGCGTTATGTTCATGAATAGATATATCAAAGATTTCTATCTTTGTAATTCATAATCTTTTATGTCTAGACAGAAACAAAGACAGCATAATGTTTGATTATTATTTCTGATGTGTGTGATAATAATTTGCAGCGACTATTTAGACAGATTAAAAATATATGAATTAAATGTGGTGTTTCTAAAGGAATTCCTCTTTTTTTTTAACTCTAATAAAAATAATTTGCTCTTTTATTTAACTCTTTTTCCCCTCTATGACTCAAGGGAAGTCATGACTTGAATACATTTTTCTTGTATGTATTTTAAATAATGTAGTATAAAAATAACATAGTGAATTAAAATTTAATTAAATAGGAAAATATTTAAGAATGCAGCTTTTAAACAACACTCTTCCTTGAAATTTAGACAATACTCTTCCTTGAAATTTTAGTGAGCTTCAAAATTGATAAATGTTTTTACCCTTTCTTAAATAGAACATCATCCAATATGTAACTGGAAAAATAAAAACTTACATATCCCAATATAATCATTGTCTCTTATTGTATATGATGCTACTTAGGTGATTCACCAATTTAATTTGTAAGTGACTTGTGTAAAAACTATTAGCTGCTTAAAACAGTGACAATACACTAGGTGTTGAATTTTAAACTTTAGGAGAGCATTAGTGATTTACCATATTTTCTCAATTTAAGTTCATCATCTGGACAGAGCAAGACCTTTGGCCATCCTTTATGATAAAAATCTATTCTTCTGTTACGTCCTTCTACTTCCCTCAACGTTCACCTAACTGAGATTCAGCAGCAGCTGCCAAAGCCCCTATTTCACCATCATTCTGTCTTGCTCATCTCACAGCACTGCTTCTCCTTGTTACATTTTCGATATCTCCAGAGAGCCTTTCTGCATCGGATCTCTCCTAAAAATGTCCTTCTGACTATACACCCTCCTTTAGCTGTTACCCTATCTCCCTTCTCTTTCCGTCCAAGCTTCTTCAGAGAGGACTACTGGTACATTCAGTCCCTCCATTTTCTCATCTCTCATTTACTCCTTTAGTCTCTCTATTTTCCTTTTACATAACATACAATTTGCCATTTTAACCATTTCAAGTGTACAGCTCTATGACAATAAGTACACTTGCATTGCTTTGCAGCCATTACCACCATCCATCTCCAGAACTTTATTTTCGCAAACTGAAACTCTGTATCCATTAAACAATAATTCTCCATTCCTCCTATTTCACCATGAGCTGCGGCAACCACCATTCTGCTTTCCGTCTCTGAGTTTGACAGCTCTAGGTACCTCCTATAAGTGGAATCATACAGTATGTTGATTGATACTTCACTTTGTTGACTGATACTTTGTTGACTGATACTTCACTTAGTATAATGTCTTCTTGAACATGTCTTCAGCCATGTTTCCTTTATTCTCTTTGTTCTGACCTTGTCTTCTCTGTCATTGGAATGTTCCTTGCCAAGGTCACCAGTGACCACCTACTTACTCAATACTCTGGAAAGTTGTCTTTCTTTATATTTCAGTGACATTTAACTGCACATGGAACATCTTAATACGCTCCCCCCTTTCATTTCCTCCTATATTTCTAGCACTTCTTGTTGGGCTCCTCTCCACCTTAAATACTGTTTTTCTTCTGTGTCTATGTACATTTTAGAGCATGTACATGGTCAAATTTGTCTCTTCCCATGACTTCCACTACCATCCATGTGTTGACTCTGACCTTTTAGATTTCTCCCTTGGACTCCAGAGGAGAGCAAACATCTGCAGCTGGAGACCTCTATCTGAATGTGCCACAGACAATATGTTCAAAACTGATTTTACCATATTTCCCTCCAGATTTATGAATGGAATACCTATAAATACAAAAGGATGAAACCATCCTCTGAGCCACTCTTGACCTTTTAATTTGCCCTAGTCATAACATTTAATTGATTTTTTAAATTTTCCCAGTGTTGCCTACTTAATATCCCTGTAATATTATGTCCTCTTCTATCCATTCTCGCTGTTACTGCTGCTTGTCAATGCAAGCTTTATTATTCTCTCTGGGATCGCTGTCACAGAATCCTAATGAATCTGCTTCTCTTCAGTTTCATCCCCATCTAATATATTCTCCACCTGTTGCCAGAATGATCTTTCTACAAAGCAAATCTGATTATCTTACTCTCTGAATAAGATTTTGAATGCCTTCCCATTGCCTTTGGGAAGAAGTCCAAACTCCTTAGCATAGCATGCATGCTCTGTAGGATCTGGTCTCCACACTAAACCTCAGTACTTGCTGCATTCCTGTTGCATTATTTATTCCTAAAGGCATGACAAACTTCCCTGAGTGTACTCTCTCCTCAGACTGTCACTTGTTCTGTATCTGCCATTCTGCTGGATAACTCCTATTCATCCTTTAGGACTCAGTTCCAGGGCCATCTTCTCCAGGAAATCTTCTCTGAAGGTGAATATAATGGATGTGATGGTATGCTTTGGATTCTTCTGCCTCCTCAGAACTGAAATACTCATTCCACAATGGCTGAGAGTATGACAGACCTCAACTAAATTTCATTTTTGGAGATTGCCCTTCAGTGAAGAGAGCCACTTTTTTAAGATCATGCCTTCCTTCCTAGGGACAGCCCACATGCAATGAGTAATTGATACAGAAGTATAAAGGCCTGGTGCCATGGCCTTAGGTGGGACAATTTTGCATGTCACCCCAGCTCCATAATTCTCCCAGGGAAAGGCTGAGGTCTTTGTTACAACTGCATCACAGCTCAACTTCTTTTGGCCAGTTCAGCTTCTTTCACTTCCCCCTACAGGTGTTGATCCTAAAGCAAGCCTCCTGCACACAAATCTCCATCTTAGACTCTATTTCACAATGAACTGAACAGCAACACTGGTTAGGACCCTCAATACCACTTGCTTATTCCTGTAATTCTTATCCCACCGTATCATAATTATCTTGTTTACTTGAGGGTCTATGTCTATATATAGTGAGTAACTTGAGAACAGGGATTTTTAATCTTGTCTTTTTTGTCTTCACTTTCTTTTTGTCTTCACTCATTAAATCTTTTTGAATAAATGAGTGTGTAATGATTGCATAAGAGATCACCATCTTCAAAAGCCTTGGGAACTTTTCCAAAATCAATTGAATCCTTTCTGAACCTCCCCCCGCCCCCACCCCCCAGGAATAGTCCCAGAAAATCTGGATGTTTTTCCCAAGATGTAGTTTAGGTTTATTGCTGCTCATGCTTCATGAAATTGTGAGAAGCCTGGATTTGGAGGTCTGGAGGCCTAGGTTGAATTCTCATAGTCATTATAGTTGTGTAACTTTAGGCAAATCATATAACCTCTTCACGTCTTGGTTTTATCAGCTGGAAAATAGTAATATCTATCCCATAGATACTATTTGGTGGTAAATAATTGAAATATAGTAATGTCTGTGGGAAGTGATAGTACATAGTAGATGCTCTGTACATTTTATCTTCCCCTCTTTTCTTTTTAGGTTAAATTTACTCTCCTTATAATAATTTTCAAAGAAATAAATTGCATAGATTGGTACTATTGAGATGATCTCATTAGCTCTCATTACCTCCCTCGCCCCTGCCAACCAATTGGCAAAAATCCATAATTATCTGCTACTGTTCTTATTTTAGAAGGTAAAAAAGGACTGTCAAAAGCATCTACTCAACAACACAAGTCCCTGCTTGCTACAAGTTTTGTTTTTTATTGTGAGGCATCAAATTCACTAGTGGTAAGAGGTGTGGCTAGGTGTGTCTAAGAATGAATCAAAGGTGAGCAAATGACATGAATGTAACACTACCTGATGGGTTTCAGTGAAGCATAGGAGGGGCTAAAGTGATTAGCATAAAGCACCCAGAAAAGGTTAAAAAATGTGGTAGTAAGGTATCCCTAATTTAAATACCTGATTCACACATATTTCCAGTTGTCTTCTTCTCAGTACTTGGAAAATCACATTTCGCAGCTTCTTTGCAGTTAACCATGTGATAAGCTCTAGCCAATAGTTGGGAGTAGAAGTAATAACTCACATATGTAGAAGAAGTGTTTAAGAGTAGGTGATCAGTCCCCAGCTAGAAGAAGTCTGGAATATTGAAGGACATATGTCCTGGACAGTCTCCAGATCTGGAGGAGATTCTGCAAAAAGTGAAATGGTCTTTTGTTGTATTAAGCTATAATACTCACGTTACTTGTTGCCACCACAATACTTAGCCTCAAGTATTGTGCATTAAGACTCAGAAGAACTCAAGATAAATTTGAATAAACAAAACATATCAGAAATATCAGGAGCCTTAGCCAGTTATCTCAGAAAACGGAGCTGGAAGGTTGTTCAGGCCCCTTGTTGTGGATCTCTACTGTCCCACCCCTACAGTAATTTAGCTTCTCCATTTGAATTAGCGTTTCCCTGTGTCTATAGACTTCTGCTCTCACTTCCAATTGCCAGATATCTTTCTCTGCTTCACTGCATCTCCGCATCATTCATCTTTCAAAGAGATAAAACTTAGTTGGTCCAATTTGGACAAACATCAGAAAGTGCTCTTGAACCAGACTACTTCATAGGCTGCTAGGTAGCTGACAAATTATTTTTCCTTGAATTAAATGCCCATCCTGGTCTAATTAGCAACAACGATGGGATTAGGTCATAAAATACAAAACATGGCCACCCATGCTTCAGGAAAAGCTTGGGGCCTTCCCTCACTGTGAGGAACTGTGGGTTGGTGTCTTGATCGATAGGTGCTGTAGATACTGGAGGCACCATATTGGCCTGTTCAGGAAACGGGGATATAGATCTTTAAGGTCAGGCTATTGCTCCCATTATTGTATTCACTGGATATAGAACTACTTGTGCAAATGTCATGGCCTTGACCTAGAAATTGACCTGTGACTTCCAGATTGGGACAAAATATTTGTTGAGCTACACTTCCTAGATCAGTGATGGCGAACCTATGACACGCGCCTCAGGTGACACCTGAACTCATTTTTTTGGTTGATTTTTCTTTGTGAAATGGCATTTCAATATATAATATAAATATCAAAAATATAAGTCTTTGTTTTACTATGGTTGCAAATATCAAAAAATTTCTATATGTGACACGGCACCAGAGTTAAGTTAGGGTTTTTCAAAATGCTGACACGCCGAGCTCAAAAGGTTCGCCATCACTGTCCTAGATGAAACAGGAAAAGTGGATCAAATGCAGGAGATTTTTGACCTTTTAGGTCTTGTTGATCAATAACTAGTTATTTGATTTTGAAAATATGTTTTAGTTGATAAGATGCACAAAAGGCAATAGTTCTTTTAGGGCAGTGTAATAATCAGTGTTTTAAATATGGTGTTGATGTTAAAATATAAATTAGGGACTATTTCACTTCACCCTGGGCATTTGGTTAACTTATTCATAAATATGAAATAAAAGTATCCCTTTGCTTTTAACATCACCATTCTACCTGCCATAATCTCTTACAAATACTCTTTTTACAGGTATGGTACTCTATGGTTGGAATTTATTTATTTACCTTCTTGAAATGTTTATTCCATTTTAAACTCCATTCCTTAAGTCAGCCATTATTGCTTAACCTTCCCCTGAGGCACCATCTTATCTTCCCTGTCAAATGGCCTTCTCCTCCACTACCAATCAAAACCTTCATTGCCCCTGAGGTGATCTCAGTTAGGTTTAAGAGAAAATAAGCCAATTAAATTCCTATAAACTAAACTAACACTTTCTAGTAGTTAAGTGACAAAATAAAAATGCAAAGCACATTGTTTGATCAGAGATATCTTCCTACTGTTCTTTATATTATCACAGTTAGGTTCTTTCAGCATCCTTTTGACTCTACAAACAAAATAGAGTTCTCCAACACTAGCTCCTGGTCAGAGGTAATGATGGTAGATTTAATATTTTTGGAAAACTATTACCACATTTCAAGTAATTAAAGAGGCTACCATTTATAAAATGTATCCCTATTTCAGGATGTTAAGCTGTGAAAAAGGTGTCCCGTAAATGCTACTGATGTATGTTCTGTTACGTGGTGGACACTGGGTTGTTGTGTTGGGGGAACGCGGCAGTGAGGGGGTGAAGTAAGCACTGAACTTTCAGTGAGACCAGGTTTGGCTTTCAATCCCACCCCTTTTAGTGAGCCAAGCATTTAACTTTTTTGAGCCTAAGCTTTCCCGTCTGAAAATGGGGCTAATAAAAACTACAGGGTTGTTGGATGTCTTACATAAGACCTTGTACGTGAAAGGGCCTGACACAGAGCAGGCTTTCAGTGGGTGTTCGCTGAATTTGAGTCTGTCTTTTATGCACCCTGTAGAATTGAGGAAAGCGACTCCTGTTGTGTCAAGTGGATTGTTAGAGGGCTGGAAAGAACTCTCCGGTTGGGAGAGAAAAAGCCTGAGCCTTAGGGGCCCAATCTTCTTTGCATTATTGTTGACTTGATAACAATTTGCTTGTTGTTCCTTCCTTCCTTCATTTCTTCACTCAGCCATTATTTTTTGAGTGCCTATTTTTTCTCAGACAGTGGGGATTAAAAGGAGAATAGGACACGGTGATCTCCATGGATCACAGAACTTTGTAGGGAAAGAAAGTTATGTAAGCAAATCAATGAGAAGTATTAAACCATTCTTTAACAATTTGGAACATTTCCATTGAAGAAACAATTTTTAAGAACAAGTTATATTTCCAATATATTCTACGATTTATATAATGTGGAACCATGGGTGATCTAAACTAAACTCTATCACACAGAAAATTGCCTTCTTACTTTTCCTTCTTGTTAGAGTTGATTTTGGCATCAGGACACATTCTGTTTTTCTTCTGTGCTCACACTCTGCATCTGATAACGTCTCTGTTAAGCAAGTATGGGAAGTAAATGGTCAAGAGGGAGAGGCATGGGCTAGCATCAGGGAAGTGGTAACCACAGTCATGCCTGAGGCAACAGACAGGAAAACAACCTAGAAGGCCAGAGTTTGGATGGGCTGAGAACTGATAAGGAAAAGAAGTGTGATAGGGAGTATATGGAAAGAGATATAGGAAAAGGACTACTGGTTGTACAAACAAGTTTGGTGTGCCCTTGTCCCTTTACAGCCTAACCCCTTGACTAGGGACTGTGACATCATGGAGCTTAGAGGAAGGATGGGATGGTTTGTGGCAAGATTATCAAATCTATCACTGTCCTCTTACAAAACCTGTTCTCCAGTACAGTCTTGCACAAAGTGTACTGACCAATACTTAAAATGCAAGTCAGGAGCAGTGCAAGGGCAGTCATGCAGATGGTGGCAAGGATGACATGATTTGTCCTTAAATCAGGTATAATGTCCTCTCACCTCCATGCACATCAGGACATTTGAAGAGTTCTTTCTGTACCCTAGACAGGATATTTTTAGAATCTTAGCTGCCTCATAATAGAAACTAAAACCCAACAAGATTTTAAATGAATTTCTGTGCCTCTTTGGCAGCTGTATATATTATACATAGTAAATATCTAGGGTAAATCAAGTAGTCACATGGGAAAATATTTCACACCTCTATTTTGGAGTCTACAGTTAATTATTAGTCATTGTTCTATTGCATACACATATTTGATTTCTTCACCCATGGACAAAATCTGAATAAAGGTGGCTGGCTTAGACCTTGATATTTACCACCGACTTATGCAAGGTTGTAAAAAAAATGATTAAAAGAGTGAATAATTTGAAAAGTTATTAGGCACTCTTTTTAAAAACAAAACTAATAAAATTTTAGATTCAGTTTCTATTAGAAGAATAAAACCCAAAGGGCATCTGCTTCCTCAACAATTAAGCACTAGAACTTTGCAGTCCTCTGGCATATATGAGCCTTACTTAAAATTCCCCCTTGTGCTAAAAAGGAAGTACTGGCTGAGCAAATAGAGCTGGGAATGCCGCTATGCCATGTAGTTCCAATTTCCTCCCTGCATCCTTCTTACTCCTCCTAGCCTTTTTTCTTCTGTTTCCTCTTTATTTATAATCTTTACGCCTTGCCTCTTTTCTTTTCTCTGTTTCTTATTCCTGCCTCTGTCTCCAAGGCAAGGCTACACAGTGGTTATTAAGAGCATGGGCTCTGGACGCAGATTAAGGCTTCCACTTTTGGCTTTGCCAAGCACTGAGTGACCTGGGTAAGCTACTTAATCTCCTCTTGAGCATCAGTCAAGATTCAGTGAGGGAGCTGAACCGTTATTGTGGGAGGCACTGGGGAAGTGAAGGTCTAGAGGGGGAATTGGAAGAGTAGAGATGTTACCCATTAGTCCATGTGAGGAGGTATGCATGTCCCATTGCAGAAATGGGATCATGAATAGGTTGCTGGTGGAGAAATATGTGGGGAGCTCTTGCCTAAGAAGTTCTCATTCAAGCATCTAATGATGTGCATATGATGGGACGTTCCAAAAAGAGCAGGAGGTAGAGTGAAGGAGAGCGGACAACTACAGACAGCTGGAGCTTACTGACACCTCTTTGTCTGCCCGTAACTGCATCTAACCATGATGACCATCAGAGAGTAATGGCTACTGCTTTACTTCTGCCTTCCAAATCTCATCGAAATTCCTCTTTCGGCAAAATCAAGCCCAGAACCACACAGGCAAGAGAATTCTGAGGAACCCAGGCCTACCGTAACCAGGTTTTCACAATACAAACCACCATTTTCCAAATGCAATTATTAAGAGTTCATAACGAATGGTGATATTGTAAAAAATAAATGAGATTTAATCCATGTAAAGAAAGCACTTATCACAATATCTGACACACTGTAAGCATCCAAGAAATATTGTCATTTCCCTTTTGTTTTTAACCCACTTCCTTTTACACTGCACATTTCTACCTAAACACTATTACCAAATTTCTCAATGTCATTGTCACCGTATCATCAATGTTCAGGATAATTAGTAAATGATATGGGAGGTGTCACAATAAAATAGATATCATTTATTGAGTACTTGCTAGGTGACATACACTGTACCTTTATATGTATCAACACATATGATGCTAAACACCCCTCTGAGCTAGATAGCGTCACGTTGAAAGTTGAGGAAATTGAAGTAGAGAGATTATTTACTTGCCCTAAGTTGCACAGGATTTAAACATAGTGCCAGGTTACAGAGGAGTCATGGAAGCCCAACCATTTTGAAAACTCTGTTCCCATTAAGAGTGGGAATACCACCTACAGGATGATCATCTTCAGAAATACAGCCCCTTCAAAACTTACACTTGTTATTGTTTTACACAAAGTTGGGACAAACTGTAAATCTGCCCTCTTTTGCTTGGATTATAAATCAGTGGTCAGCAAGAATTTGATATGTGGCCCAGTCAGTGTGGCTCAGTGGTTGAGTGTCGACAGATGAACTAGGAAGTCATGGTTCGATTCCCAGCCAGCGCACATACCTGGTTGTGGGCTTGATCCCCAATAAGGGGCATGCAGGAGGCAGCCCATCAATGATTCCCTCTCATCATTGATGGTTCTATTTCTCTCTCCCTCTCCCTTCCTCTCTGAAATCAATAAAAATATGTTTTTTAAAAAGAATTTGATATGTGGCAGTGCTGGGCAAAGTAGCTTTGATTAAGCCAATGGAAAACTGAAGCATTGGGGGAGGGAGATGGAGAAAAGTTGAAGAAAGGTTAAAGTTAGTTCATAATTAGATATAATTTCACAACCTAAAACTTACTCTAAATCAACTCCCTGGCACTTTTTAAAGCATGATCTTATAACTTTTACTGGAACAGGGAATTCCTTAAATTATTTCAGTCAATAACCCCTGCCCCAACCTAAAGCTGTCTCCTGAAGCAAAAACTCCAAATCTGCAACCCCACAGGTTGTACTCAATGGGCTTTTGCTATCTTTCAACTACTTTTTAAAAAAAGTTAAATGTTTTCAGAGGGGGCTTATCACAGTTCCCACTCATCTCATCTCTTCTTATTTATCTGTCATGTAGCCTTACTTCACTCATTGATGTTACATGCCTCAGTCTGGAAGCCATTTGAGCTTCTGACTCCTGCTAACTTATGGTCAGGAGAACAGATCTCAAAGGGATTGGCTGGTCTTGGATTTCCACATAAAATCAGCAGAGATGAAGGCCTCGAATCTTCCCAATTCTATTTTCTACTCACTTCCCAAACCCTTCCTTAAAGTTCTTTATGGGTAAACTTCCTGTGTTCATTCTGACAACCCCTTTTAAGAGGCAAGATCTGAACTGCTCAAAAGCCAGTCAGTGGAACCATACAATTTCGCCTTTACCAAATGTGACCTGTGTTTTATAAATGTGACGTTCAGTGCTTAGACATAAAGACTAAATACGCATAGAGTGAACCAGAAAACCAAAGATTGTTCCAACATAGGCACAGGTTAATCCTTGCAAATGCACTTGAAATTGGGCTGTGCACTTTTCAGTGTAGGGCTTGATGTTTTAAAGTGTGTTATTAGGGAAACACTTGATTTCCTATGGTTTGGAACACCGGTGGTATGAAAACTTGACAGTACTAGAACATGATGAATACTAATGTTTTAGCTATGTTAACAAGCATGTTTGGCATTGTGGTGGTTACCTGTCAAAATAGTGCTGCTTTGATGAACTATCATTGAAACCTGGGACATGAAAATGATGGTGTGGTAAAATGTATTTGGCTCAAAAGCTGGTTTTGGTATTGTATGATACAGTTTGACAAAAGTTTGGATATGCAATTTAAAACATGTGAGTACAGTAAAGGTAACCATAGTATTTACTGGAGAGAATCTTCTTTGTTTTTATAAAAATATGGAGAAAAATGGGATTACGCATGGTGTTCCTGAAAAATGTATACACAATTTAACAGCTAATAGCCCAATTGATGTTTCTTTCTCTTCAGATTTAAGCCATTGAAATTAATAGTTATTTAAAGTGTGTATGCATTTTGGGGGGACACCCTATATAAAGAGTCTAGCTATCTAAAAGAAGACATAGAACCTTGCTTTTTATTAAGAGAGACAAAGCTTCCTAGGTATTTGAATTTGCAAATTTCTCCTGCAGGTCCTCAAATTATGTGGTTTCCTTATAACACTGATGAGACATGATAGGAACTTAACTTCTGTTTATGTCAATAAGCCTATGCTAAAATTGGTTTCCTTATACATTGTTTTGCTTGAAGTTACAGAACCTATTGCCAATGTTAAGTGAGGACTTCCTGTACCTGAGTCAAGCATCATATTATATTCATCATTCTCTTATCCTTTTTCTAACACTTATATCCCTAAAGATGCTTTTGTTTGTGTGGGTGTTTAAATAAAATTATTACTTTTAATTAAACATAAATGTTATAGTTTTGTTCTCTTAGCCCCTGGTAACTTTCTAGTCTCTGTCCTCAAAAACAAAATATTTGCTTATAGTGTATAAAATAAGATAACTAGAGTCTTGTGTTTTAAAAACGCTTAAATTGTTGAAATAAAAGGACCTCAGTAAACATATTGAATATTATTATTTGGAAGACTATACCAGTTTAACACATAATTACAATTTCAGAATGTGTACAATCCTGCAATTAACGTAAGTAAATCAGTACAAATCCAAATTCCTTATACTCTAATGGTGACTTCTAAAACACATTATATCTTTCCTATTTTTATTCTCAGCATAGCACATAGAGTCCTGGCCTGTGTAATAAATGCAGTTTTAGAACAGTAGATTTTCTCAATTTCAAGAGTTGTTTTGTGTGCTCAGGAAAGTATATAGAACTATAAGCCCTGGGACCCTTGCAATTAAATCAGCCGAATGACGTGTCCATGTGTTGGAAGAAAAAATAGTAAAACATTCAAATTATACTCAATTAATGAGTGGGAAATAGGGGACTTAATAAGAAAGGGGATTCAGTCACACAGTTAATATTAACAATAGCAAAACTAACAATGACCTTAGTGAGCCTAGGAAAATAGTACTCTCCTTGGGCCAGAATTTCAGAATTACTGGAACTGTGCTGACCAGTAGAACTTTCTACAGTGATGGAAATGCCCTATAATCTACACTGTCAAATGTGGGAGCCACTAGTCCTTATTCAACGGAGAAACTGAATTTTAAAGTTTATTAAATTTAATTAACATAAAGTTATATTTAAATAGCTACATGTGGCTAGTGCAGTTCCAAAGTGTTATTAATAAAGCCTCTTTGAGCAATTTCTTTAATTAACTCATTTATGTATACTTCTACACTTATTAGTTAAACACATTTTTTTTAAAGCATCTTCTTTGTTTCAGGCATTGAGAATATAATGGTGAGCAAAACTGACCCAGGCCTTACCCTCATGGAACTATATTGTCTCATGGAATAGATGAACATCAATCAAATAAACACACAGCTGGTGGGAATTAGGAGAACATGAAAGTTATAAGATTATCTTATGTAGCTGATTTCTGTGAGGAAATCCAGGGTTGTTGAGCTCTTTAAAGTCTTCTGATTTTCCCCAAGAGAGTGACCTCTGACCTGGAATCTGAGAGCTGTAGGCCCTATGAAAGGGATAGAGTTTATCAGTTGACCGTACAAGGATCCAGCAAGATTGGTAGAAACAAATTTAGATAATTATCCTACTGATTACACATGGAAACAAAATCATTGTTTCTCTTTAGAAAGAGGATCAGGAGCCTAGTGGCTTAGGAGTATGAATGCTGTCAAAACTGAAAGTAGAGCAGTTGATCACAGTACTGCCAGGGAGTTTCCAAGTCGTGCTGTCTCCCAGTGTACAAAGTCAGAGACTCTCTTAAGAGCTTGTCTTTTATTGAAATGAAATATAGAAAACAATACACATACTAACCTATGTGTACTTAAGAAGTAAGAGGCTGGGTGAACTACATTTCCTTAAATAAATATTTTGATGTTCTTGGAAATCTACACCTCTACTGAATAACAGCTAAGTTTCTGATATAGACAAACTATGTCTCTTGCAAACATGGCATATGAAACAGCCCCAATCTCTTCCATTTACACATTTCCCAGTGGTTATCTGTGAATAGAGGATTTCAGGGTTCAGGAAGCAAAACCATCCAAAAGGAGCATAAATAGTGAGCAGAAGCTAGTTTCATGTAGAATTCAAATCTCCCTGGGAGTTCCGGCTGATAATCTAATTTATCTGTGAAATGATATATGATAATTTGAAAATAATTATGTACTCTTAAATGAGAAGCCACTAAAGTGCGACAGCACAGAATTAAAGTAGCACGTGACACTCTAATTTTACCCGCTGTAATTTTAATTTAGGGTTTGGAGTCAGGGTGGCACTTCTTCTTCAAAACATCCTAATCTTGGTAAAATATTCAGACAGAATATCTAAAAGATTACACTCAATCATCTTAAAAAGAACATAAAAAGTGTATCTAGCACCTCCCTCCCCCCCGCCCCCCCCAGGCACTATTTCACGAATCTGTTCAGTTTTATGGAATGCTGCCAGATGGCTGAGCGCTATCCTCTCACTTCCCCCTCTTGCTCTGGTCTGCCTGAGAGCATCTGAATCAGGCTAGCTAGAGGCATGCCTACATCAAAATCATATTGTGGCCCGGCCAGTGTAGCTCAGTGGTTGAGCATTGGCCCATGAACCAAAGGCTACCGGTTCGATTCCTGGTCAGGACACATGCTCGGGTTGTGGGCGCGATCCGTGGTAGGGGGGCATGCAGGAGGCAGCCTATGGATGATGTTTCTCTCTCATCGATGTTTCTATCTCTGTCCCTCTCACCTTCTCTTTCTGTAAAGATCAATAAAGACATATTTTAAAAAAGAAGAAAAAAAAGAAAAAAATCATATTGTGGTGTGTTTTTTTAATTAACAGAAATCACTACATAACACACCTATGGAACATGCTGGGGTGGGGTGGCGGGGGGATAATGCTATATAGAGTCACTGAGAACTTTTGGGTCAATGCAGTTTTGAATGCTTTTGTCTCCCCTACAAATATCGACACATATCCTTCCCTGAGCCTACATGTAAAATCTCCATGATGAGAGTGATGGGTCCCTGCTGCATAGTCCACAGACAGCCTGAAGCCTCTGAACTTCGTTGACTGTGCTGAGTTAAATTTTCTATTAAACCCACACTGGCTGTGTTTTCATCAAGATATGTGCTCACTCCCTCCCCAGAGGCAGGCATTGCAGCTAGGAATTCCTGGGTTGTTTTTACCCTACTAGAGGCCCTAATCGCTGGCAGGGTCCCTAGGCCTGGCCAGCGATCAGGGCCGATCAGGGCCTTCCAGCTGCTGGCCAGGGCCTCCCTCCCCCGGCTGCCAGCTACTGGCAGGGGCCTTCCTTCATTCCTTGTCGCCCTGGTGGTCAGTGCACATCATAGTGCACAATTGGTCTCCCAGTCAAACTCCTATGGGGACAATTTGCATATTAGGTTTTATATATATATATATATATATATATATATATATATATATATATATATCTACACTAATAAAAGAGAAACATGGTAATTAGTGTCACTCTGCTACCCTTCCCATTGGCTAATCCCCCTGTCACTCACAGAGTAGGGCCGAGATATGCAAATTAACTGGCAGCCAAGATGGTGGCCGGCAGCCAGGCAGCTGATGCGAACAGGGAGGCTTGCTTGCTTCAGTGACGGAGAACTCCAATGTTCCCCGCCTGACTTGCCGGCCTCTCAGCTGCAACTCTCAGCAACTATGTTGCGAATAAAGAAGCTAAAAAAAACCCAGAAACCTGCTTTACTCAGCGGAGCTTCAGCCAGCCGGACCACAACATTGTATCAAATACAGACGGTAAACAAAGGCCAGAAACCTGTTTTCAGCAGCCGAGGCCTCAGAGCTAAAGCTGGCCCAGAATAAAAAAAAAAAGAAAAGAAAAAAAGGAGCGGTTGGGAGCTTCAGTCCCAGCCTGAAAACAGCCCTCAGCCCCTCACCCAGACTGGCCAGGCACCCCAGTGGGGACCCCCACCCTGAAGGGTGTGTGACCAGCTGCAAACAGCCATCATCCCCTCACCCAGACTGGCCAGGCACCCCAGTGGGGACCCCCACGCTGATCCAGGACACCCTTCAGGGCAAACCAGCCAGCCCCACCCATGCACCAGGCCTCTAACCTATATAGTAAAAGGGTAATATGCCTCCTGGCACCGGGATCAGCGTGACAGGGGGCAGCGCCCAAACCCCCTGATCGCCCTGCAGCTCTGTGTGTGACAGGGTGCGGCACCCCAACCCCCCCGCCCCCCACGGGCCATGCTCTGTGTGTGACGGGGTAGAGCCATAACCTCCCCATTGGCCCTGCTCTGAGTATGAGAGTGGCGGCACCCCAACCCCCTGATCGGCCCTGCTCTGTGTGTGATGGGGTAGAGTCATAACCTCCCCATCTGCCCTGCCCTGAGTGTGACAGTGGCAGCGCCCCAACCCCCTGATCAGCCCTGCTCTGTGAGTGATAGAGGGTGGCGCCCCAACCCCCTGATCCACCCTGCCCTGAGTGTGACAGGGGGCGGTGCCCCAATTCCCCTATCGGCCCTACTCTGTGAGTGACAGTGGGGAGCTCCTCAACCCCCTGATCGGCCCTGCTCTGTGCATGACAGGGTATGGAGCCCCAACCCCCCTGATGGGCCCTGCTCTGTGCGTGACAGGGGGTGGCACCGCAACCTCCCCATCGACCCCGCCTTGAGTGTGACAGGGGGCGGTGCCCCAACCCCCCAATCGGCCCTACCCTGAGTGTGACTGAGGGTGGCATTGCAACCTCCCAATCTGCCCTGCTCTGTGCATGACAGGGGAAGGCGCCCCAACTCCCCAATCAGCCCTGCTCTGAGCCTGACCAGGGGCTGCACCTAGGGATTGGGCCTGCCCTCTGCCACCCGGGAGCAGGCCTAAGCCAGCAGGTCGTTATCTCCCGAGGGGTCCCAGACTGCGAGAGGGCACAGGCCGGGCTGAGGGACCCCCCCTTCCCCCGAGTGCACAAATTTTTGTGCACTGGGCCTCTAGTATATATATATATCTCAGTCTTTCTAACCTCTGGTTTGACACTGAAGAATTCTTGTTGAGTAGGCTTCTGTGTGTGGATGGGGAGGAAGGGAGGAGTAGTGTTTGGGGGAGGAGAATTCAGTTCATTTCACTAGTGGTCGTTCATGCCTCTCTGTCCAGTCAATCCTCCAGGCCCATACCATTATATTATACACTTTGAGGCCTTTTGCGTGTGGTTTACTACACAAGAAGATGTTCTTGTGGAATACTTTAACTTTTTATAATGCAAAATTTCAAATATCTGAAATCAGGCACATTAGCATAATGACGCTCTGTACTCCTACCACTCTGCTTCCACATGGTCAACTGATGACCAGTCTTGGTGCATCTACACCTGCACCCACTTGCCCCTTTCTGTATTATTTTAAAGCGAATTCATGAATAGTTTGCAACTGATGAAGCAGTTGCCAGCTTTGATTCTCCTCTTCTTGCAGGAAGAAACTCAGATCCTTGAGTCTCCCTAGCATTTTATCTCTTTCTTCTAGCACCTACCACTTCTTGTCTGGAATTTTAGGTCTTTTTGTACATCCTATCTTTCCTATTATACCCTCAGTTCCTTGGACACAGGACTTAGGACTAATTCAACCAACATTCATTAAATATTTGTTGAATAAAGTGAGAGATGTGCAAAGATAATTTATAAAGTATAAAATCCAAAGATCAAGATAGTTCACATCCAGCCCTGGGAGTTAAAGAAACAGACATTTCTTTACTCTGTGATTTGATCTGGCTTTTGGTTATAAGATCTTAAGTACAGACCTTGAATTTCTTCCAAATGCCAAGGCAACCTTTAGGCAAAATATGTTAAAGGAGCTAAATATGGTAGGGGATGTATTTGCTACTTCTGATAATGTAGATAAAAGCAGTGGTTTCATGTAGCTATCTATGTATTAGTGCTAACTTGAAGATGATGATCCACATTTTGCATGAAATGGCAAAAGGAAATGGGAAAGAACAAATTTCTTCCCTAGGGAAGAAAATGGACTTTTGGAGTCAGGCTGACCTGGCTGCAAATCCCAGCCCTGCCTTGAGCAAGTTACTTAACTTCTCTGACTCTTACCTTCCTAGTCTATAAAAATGGAAGAATGCTTCCTTGATTCTGAAGGATTAAATCAAATAGCATTTGTGAAACCTCCCAGCACTGCCTGTCATAGAGTTGGCATTCTTATGTGTTGGTAATAATATTAGCAATCACTTAATGAGTGTTTACACTGGATTAAGCAGGACACAAGTATTATTTTAATTAATCTCACAGTAACTTTCAGGGCAGTGTTGATATTTTCATTTTTTTAAAAAATATATTTTTATTGATTTCAGAAAGGAAGAAAGAGAGAGAGAGAGAGAGAGAGAGAGAGAGAGAGAGAGAGAGATCAATGATGAGAATCATTGATCGACTGTCTTCTGTAGGCATACTGAGGATCAAGCCCGCAAGCCAGGCACGTGCCCTGACCTCCTGGTTCATAGGTCGATGCTCAACAACCGAGCCACGCTGGCCAGGCAATATTCCCATTTTGTTGATATGAAAACCAACATTTAGAAAAATTAAGCAACTTGCTCAAGGTCATGTAACACATAACTAGTAAGAGGTGGAGCTGGGGTTTGGAGATTTGAACCTGGCCTTTTTTACTTGAAAGAGAAATTCTTTATAATTCTTATGCCACAGAACTTTCTTTCATTAAAATTTCTTTGAAACTTTGCAGAGAAAAGAGCTTTTTAAAACTTTAAGGAAAATGTCTTTTCTTTCATTCACTTATTGCTGTTGTAATCATATGTAACAGAACCTGAGAAATATGCAGCTTTGAATAATTGGGAACTTGAACGTGGGAGAGTTGATAATGAAAAGATGAACATTTGAAGCGCATATTCATTTTTATTTTAAATATTTAAAAGATTAGTGATCTGATAGAAAATTAATATGTTTCCTTAAGGGATGTAAAATATACAGAGACTTTTTTTGTAACACTGATTTTAGTGACATAGTAAGAAATTATACCTAAAGGCACAACTTCCATAAGGCACTGTTAGAAATAGCAGCATCAAAAGGATATAAAACACACAAACACTGGACAGTCACATGTGAAAAATTAATATTAGTAAAGTGTTTAGAACAGTGCATGGTATTTGATGAATATGGAATAGGTATTCACTGGAAAACATGAAGGATGCAGTGTAAAATGCCCAGTATATGAAGTCACTCAGAATCTGAGGCGGTGTCCAGTGCTTAATTAAGTCTAAGGAAAACAGTCTGGCATACCCCAAAGAGGGTATATATTTTCTTCTCCTTCTCCTTCTCATTAGAAGTTCTGGCATTTCCTAAGCTTATTCATTCCATTGGTTATCCTAATACAAAAGCCTAGAAAGGCTTCTATTAAAATAGTCTGGCTGGCTATTCGAGGTTTTCATTACTGTCCTCTTTGAGTAAAAATAGTTAAAGGATTTGTTTCAGAAAATGCAGTCCAGCCTGAAAAGCTTCTGTAAGATTGAGCTAGAGTGTCTGGTCCTTTCAAACGTCCACGTTCCAGACACAGGTTTACTGTAGTAAAGAAAAATCTGAGTCAAGTGTCTGAAGTACAGGGTGTGATTTAGTTTAAATTGCCAATTTTGTTACAGCACGTTTGGAAAAGTTGCCCCCGAACCGGCTGTCATGAGTATTTCTTAAATTAAAATAATTCCACTGAATCTTCAGAAAGTAAATAGTGAGCATCCAAGAATCTCCTGGAATAAACCATTGTGAAGTCTCACCAGGGCCTTTGTCTGTGCCACTCACTTTGGCCTGCTCAGGGCCTGGCACCTGGCAGGTGCAGTAAATCTGTGCTGTGGAATGAGGGGAAATTATTTATGTCACAGTTCAGCCATAGCATCAGCCTGGTTTTGTGCTTCTTCTTAAAGCGTAAAGTTTCCCCTAAGCAAGCTCTAAAACTCCTGGATATTATAGTAGATATTCTTCAAATACATTTTGGATAATAACTTCGATATTTGTACGTTGTCAAGATAAGCCTACTCTAGTATTGTCCAGCTCCCTAAGGATTTGGACAGTGGCAAAGATAAAGCCAACCCTAAGATGGTCTTAGCTGAACAAATGTTGAATAGAACAATTGCTACCTCCAGTTGCTTTTGACGCAAGTATTTGGTGGGGTGGGGAGCAGAGAACAGTATGCTTGCTATTCATGGACAGGATCTTTGCTTTTTTTTTTTTCCCCCTCAAGTCTTTGGAAGCTAATTGTCGTTAATTAATACTGCAGGGTCCTCTAGGTAGGACACAGGTCAGATACCGCATACCTGGTGGGGTACCTGGATTTCTGATCCACTCAGGTAAGGGGAAAGAGGAAGAAGCAGTAGCCTCCTCCTTGATTAGAAATGGCTCTTGGTACCTTGGCTGAGCTCTACCAGTCTGCTTTGGCTTGGGTGTGGGCTGCACAAGTCCTCACCAAGAGGTCGCCCATGGCGAGAGAATGGCTTCGAGGTAGGGGCAGCATGATAAATGAGTCACCAGATTGAAACACAAGTCCAAATATATTCATCTTGTCCTTATCTCATCCTTAATGTAAGCATTTGAAGAATTAAGTTGCTCCTTCACTCAGTTTCCCCGTTTCTACCTCCCCATGGGCAGAGAGTACACTTCTACCCTAGGGACTGCTTGAGATGATGCTATTGCATGCATCACTAAGTACAGCCTGAAATTAGTCCCCAAAGGGAAGAGGCATGACCAATTCATGTCAGATATTCAGGCTTTCCGTGTGCCTCCAGCCAGGGGCTGGCATGTGACTACCTGGAAGACCAGTTTTGGGGAAACAAAGGAGGTTGAAGGCAACCAGTGTTCCAGGAAACCCCACAGTATAAAATGCATGGGTTAGGGTTGGGAAGGAGGGTGAGTGGGAGGCAGTAGATTAAAAGAGTGAGGGGAGGGTAGATATTTGCAAGCCATACAGTTGAGCTCTTATTAATTGGCCTGTCCCTCACCAGTAGTGTGACCTTGGGCAAATTACTTAACCTTTCTGGGTCTCACTTTCTTCATTTGTAAAATGGGGATAATGAAAGCACCAATGTCATCAGGTTGTTAAGAAGCCCAAATGAATAAATACAGTAGTTCCCTCATAGCCGTGATTTTAACTGGAAAGTTCCAGAAATAAACAATGTGTAAGTTTTAAATTGTACACTATTCTGAGTAGCATGATGAAATCTCTTGCCATTTCATTTGGTCCTTCCTGGGATGTGAATCACCCTTTTGTCTAGCGTGTCCATGCTGTATATGATACCTGCCTATTAGTCACTTAGTGGCTGTTAGAGTTACCAGATCAACTATTATATCATCACAGTGCTTGTGTTCAAATAACCCTATTTTACTGAATAATGTCCCCAAAGCACAAGAGTAGTGATGCTGGCAATTCAAATATGCCAAAGAGAAAATGCAAAGTGCTTCCTTTAAGTGAAAAGTTTAGGGGAAAACATAGTACATACATAAAGGGTTCAGTACCATTGTGGTTTTAGGCACCCAATGGAGGTCCTGAAATGTACCCTCCTCTGATAAGAGGGAACTATTGTACATGGAAAACCTTTAGGTCTGCATCTGGTCAAAAGCACTCAATAAACATTAGCTCTTATTATCTGTAGCTCAGGCTTGTTTTTATGATAGTTTTTGATTAGTTTATCTATAGTTTGTACCAAGACATGGCTGTTTTGAAACATAGAAGTTCCATGGGTATCACTTCATAGTTTGAATAAAGTCCTTTATGCCTGTGCTGGGGAAGGTTGGAAATCCTTAAGAAATAAGTGTGAATTACTTGGCTAATTCAGTGTTAGAACAAACACCAAGAATGAAAAATGGTTCTCCTTACATGTGGACTCACTTGATAATATAAGACAGCTAGTGGCTTACTCTCACCTATTCAAAAAAAGGCAATTAAAGAACTTCACAAAGCATTCAGTTGCAAATCCTGAAGAGACAATGCACATTCAAGGGCAGGTTCTTTCTTCTGCAAGGACACATTCTCATTAGGTCTTGGGTCAGCCTGCACCTGGGCTTTGAGAGAGGGTGCTGGCTTGAGGCAGACCTCTGTACCAATCTACAAAGGGACCTGCTTACAAAGTCAATGAGAAGAAGAACATGCTGTGAGCTTCCAGATAACTACAGATGGTTAAGAACTTGTAAAACCTGAAATTCAATGTGTGATCTAGGTCAGAACATGCTTTTGAGAACACACAGAGGAGAAGTTATTGTGAGTGTGATATGTTAGCTGGCCCAATAGGACAGCGGTTCTCAACCTGTGGGTCGCGACCCCTTTGGCGGTCGAACGACCCTCTCACAGGGGTCGCCTAAGACCATCCTGAATATCAGATTTTACATTATGATTCATAACAGTAGCAACGAAAATCATTTTATGGTTGGGTCACAACATGAGGAACTGTATTTAAAGGGCCAGAAGGCTGAGAACCATTGCAATAGGAGAAGGGGGACAACAATGTCAAGTAAAGTTGTTTTTTAAAAACATTATTTAAATCCTGGGGTGAGGGGAAACTTAACAACCTTTGAGGTTAATTTTCACTACCTCCTTACCAGAGGGCTTAAAACACTTTATACAAGGTCATTTTAGATGTAAACTAGGACTAATATGGAGGCATAATTATTATAGCCAAAATAAATCATTGCAAACAAAGTTTTATAGACACTTCGCTAGTTTTGGTCAGGAAAAAAAATGTTTGTGTACTTTTACTGGAGTCTACCTTCATAAGGTAACCTAAGAGAGAGACTAATATTAGAGTTACTGGAAAATCATTATTCTATCATGTTCCTTCTACAATTAGTCTATGATTGATAGGTTTCTGATGAAAATTAACCCTGAGAAAAGGATCATAGGAAACCTGGGTTTTAATCTAGGATTTTGCAAATTCATATCACTGGCAGTGTGAGCTAAGGAAGCAGAATAGGCTAAAATGAAGTGGGTTGCTACCAAATTGTTTGCATTAAATCTTAGTTTTCCTGATACCTCATTAAAAAATATGTTTTTAAGACAAGTCTTGTGAATGCTTCATAAATAGAAAAAATAAAGTTATAAGTTAAATTGCCATAGTTCATAAGGAAGGAAAGAAAAAAAAAATGTTGAACTTGACACTTTGCATGTTTAGAGTCAGAACCTTGTAGTTTGGATCTTGCCCATCAGTATGGTGTGATCCTGAATAGGTAACTGAGTTTCCCTGTATGGCCTTGAGGAAATAACTTAATCTTTCTGATATAGATTAGGAATACGTTATGAACATTGCGTCAATGTCTACACAGCCAAAAATAAAGCGATTGCTGATTATTGGGTTTCGGTGACCAGTGAAGATAGCAAAGCCAGCCAGGAGAAGTCACATTTACTGTCCTTGACTTGACTGCCTTGATTACTTCCATGGCCTTAATTAGCCAACTGAGTGCAGACTTCACTTTATACTCAGCAAATTTGACTGCCGAGTTGTTTTCCTCCCCTGTGAAAATGAGCAATGTTTATATTACTAAGGTCTAAAATTAAAAAACAAAACAAAACTAAAAACTAGAGAGTGGAAAATTTTCATTTACTGAGCCCTCACTTTCTATTCCCTTTTATCACCCAAAGGGCAGCTCCCCACTCCCTTGGGTCACCTGCCTCTAGCCAGGCAGCTCTCAACTTGAGTAGCCTCAGAGTCATCTAGAGGGCTTGTTCACACAGATGCCTGGGCCTCACTCCCAGAGCTTCTGATTCGGTGGGTATGGAGTGTGACCTGGGAATTAGCATTCCTAACAAATTCCCAGTGCTGCTGATACTGCTGGTCCGGGGACCATACTTTGAGAACCACAGAGGGAATTAAACTCCTGTCAGCTCCTTATTGTCTCCATACACTCCCCCACCCCATCCTTCCCCAAGCTTTCATTTCTGTCGCTGCATGTCATCGATGACAATCTTGACCTCTAGCTGCTCCCTCTGGGTGGGCCCTGCTGGGAGGTGATGTGAAGGAGGCCTAACTTTCCTATACCCCCTATAATATGAGACTCGTGAGTGTGTGTTTAAAAAATAAAATGGTAGAAATAATTAGAGGGGATTACAAACAGAAATGGATATGTGAAACTAAAGCTAAATATGATTTACACTGTTCGTTAACCTTTTTTTCATTATTATCCCCTAAAGAAACTTTTTTCCCCCTACTTACATCCAATCCCACCCCTCATCCTGGCCCCTGAGAAGTAAACACCAAAGATATACTGTATATCTGTTTACTTACCATAGCCTTTTGGAAGGTAACGAACTATTGTAATGGCTGAGGTTTCTTTCACCCACCAAGAACCAATTTTGCCCCCTGGGAGGTGGGAATCATCCCCTTTAAAAATGCATGTTCTAGTAGAATAAGGTAACATCACTAAGACAATTTAAACTGTCTATAAGTACCCTTTGTAGGCACATTTTTTAGTTCTTAACCTTGCTCTACTTTTTCAAAGACTCCTCTGTCTCTTCTCTCTGAAACTGGCCCATTCTTTAATTTTCCTAGTGCTTATGTCCTGCTCTTCCTTGCCACTCCTCTTTGTAGGAAAACCCCCTTCCCATTTCTCCTTCTCAGGTCTAGAAAGTGGAAAAAGGAAAGAGGAACAGTAACATCACTTCAGAGATCTACAACCCTGTTTTCCTTCTTAGTTCTGTACCTACTGGCCTCAGGGGTGAAACTCTCTGCCAAAGGGGAAATTCTATTAAAACCCAGTACCAGATGCTTCCTTTTGTCTGACCAGGTAGTCTGATGATACCACAACCACATTTCCTAAGGTCTGAGTTATTCAGTCAAGAATAGTCCCATGGGGACTTTGGTTGGACAGTCAATAGCAGACGTCAGCCCTCCAGGAAAGGTTCCCTCCAAGATTTCTTCACTTCTGGGAGGTGCAAAAGTTTCTTATTCTCCCTCCCTCCACACAACACACACACACACACACACACACACACACACACACACACACACAGCAACAATCTCACAGACTGAGTAGTCTCAATTAAAATCAAGAGCAAGAAACCCTTTTTATTTTCTTCAAAATACAACATATATCCCCAAATCCCTATGCCCAAAAAGGAGAAATAATTTTACACTTCTTACACAGAATACTTTCAGTTTCTTTCTCTTGTTGCCAGAAAATACCCTAACTCTTACTGTGAGAAGCCCATTAGAACATCTTGCCAAACAACAGAACCCTCTACTGTGACTAGAGTTTGGAAATTAAAGCTTTTTCTTTATGTGGGGCCATTATTTACCTTACTGACCTCTACACAGAAAAGAGGACATTCCGGCATGTTCTCCTCCCATCCAGAATTAACACCTGGAGAGATATTATCAGGTGGTGGTACTGGAAAAGTAGTCACACTTTTTTTTAAAAAAATATTTTATTGATTTTTTTACAGAGAGGAAGGGAAAGGGATAGAGAGTTAGATACATCGATGAGAGAGAAACATCGATCAGCTGCCTCCTGCACACTCCCTACTGGGTATGTGCCTGCAACCAAGGTACATGCCCTTGACCAGAATCGAACCTGGGACCCTTGAGTCCACAGGCTGAGTAGTCACACTTTTTTAAAAAATGGAAATCTATTTTAGGGGAAGGGGATGTGTATATTTGTGCCTATATGGAAAGTAGAGTAAATATCAGTTAATTCACTTGATTAAATTTCCTATCTAGCCCAGGTGGTGGTGGGTTGGCAGCCAACACTCAAAAAGGCAGATGGCAGATGCTTGAATTGAAAGCTACATCTGTGGCAACTGAAAGCTGCATGGTGGCTCCATTCTACTGGCCATCAGCTGCCAAATTAGTGACTCCTACTTCCTGGCCTGAGAAGGACATTAGAGGTGCCTTAATCGAGCCTGCCCATTCTACACTAAGAAGTAAGACCCAGAGGTGAGATCCTGGCTTGTCCATGGTCAGCCAGATGAAAATAAAGAGCCAGAGATCAAACCCAAGGTCCTCTGATTCCTGCCTAGATGGTTCTTTCCACCACAGCATTGCTGCTCCCTATGACACCTTCCTTTTCCTTTGTTGTAAGGTAAGGATTCCGGTTTCTTCACAGATACTACTGAGATGTGTAAAGTCTCAGTAGATAAATCTGAAAGGTCTGTCTGGGTGTAGATCTCAATTTTCTGAAAATTTAAGGGAAACAGAATGACCTTTTTGGCTTCTAAGTGTGAGGATGAGGAGAGACCAAAGAGGAGGCTCAGAGGCTGAGGAGGCTTCTCTATATTTTCAGGAATCTCAGAGTGAAGTCTGGAAAACATCTTCCTATGGTTGCCACATGACTGCCATGGAAACCAAGAAAGGAAAAAAGGAAGCTAAGGGTGAGGTCTGGACAAAGATTTCCCTTTCCTTCTCGAGTTCCTCTTCTAGCAATCGAAGAAGTAAAACCAAAATTCAATGACATCAGCATCTTTGATGAAAAGGAATACAGAAGTGGAAGGTATGTGAGAAGGGAATTAGCAGCCTGAAGGCACCCTGCCTAGCAAATGCAATGTAGGCATCCAGCAGTTTTAATTAGTGAAAGCACCATCTGAATGTGGCCTTAGTTGTAGTGTTGGCTTCAGAGTCATCTGAAACTTGACCAGATTCACATCAACATACATATTAAGCACTGATTACGTGCCAGGAAAGTGTTGTGGGAAATACAAAGATAAACATGGCACAAATCCTGCGTAAAAGAAGCTTATTATCTAAAAGCGGAGAGAAGGGCTGTATATAAACCCCTTAGGTGCAAGACAGAATGTGACTATAGTATAAGAGGTAAAAACAGAGCTCTGTGGGAGTCCTGAGCTATGGCTGCAAATGAGCTCTTGGCCAGTACCTTGTGCACCTGGGCCACCATCAGAAGGTTCAGAGCAGGCCAAAGTAGAGGGCCCATGATAGGGAGTGGGTGGCACTTAGTTGGGAGATATGGTAATAAAGAGGTTAACCAGTTGACTGCAGAAGCAACTGCTTCTAACTCTTTATTTGTGATCATTGAGGTCAATTTTCCATTTTAGTCTATAGATTTGCATCCCTAATTTTGGTGAGGTCTCTCTTTCTTCTTGCAAATCTGGGCTTCTAAATGACCCATTGTTCTTTTCACTTGGGTAGTCAAGCAACTAAATGATTGCATATGCAAATTCAGGGGTTTGGAGACAAAAACAACTGTATTAGTGGTTGCATAACCCCAAACTGGAAATGGAAAATTAATAGGCATCCTGTGAAAATCATTACTAATGTTTTCCTTCTGAACTATTAAGAAATAAAATTGTATACTTGGTCTTTGGAACATGATAGATGGGGTAAACATCTATCTTAGATAGGAACAGAGCAAGTTTCTAAGTAGCTGATGCCTTGTTATTTGAGTAAGTAGGCTCTGTATTAAAAATAACAACAACAAAAATAAAACCAAGCCATGAGATCCTGCATATTTTTTGGCTTTTCCAGTGTCAGTAGAAGTGGGTCTAAAATAAAGCCTAAGCATATCCAGGACATGGAACGTGAAATTTTGTGTGGCAGAAATGATATAGAGATCACCAAAAAGTTATCCTCTTGCTTCCATAGTGGAGTTGTTGGTGGGAGGAGCTGCCTAGGCAGAGGCTATAATTTTCACCATGCCCTCCCTCTCTGACTCGTTGCATCCACGTGGTCATCAATAAAATGTGACAGAAGGGATATGTGTCTCTTCTAGGCCCAGGATTTTAAGACGTGAATGGGGCTTCTCTAGTCTCTCTTGCCCATCTGCTGGCTGGATGCAGATGGTGGAACCACAAGACGAAAATAACCTGAGTCTGAATGGTCACAAGGAGGGAAACTGCCTACAAACCCGGAACACTTGTATCAAACTGTTTCATGAGTGAGAAACAAAATTCTGTTGTTTGGTAGATTGTATTATTGTTCCCAACTATCTGCTGCGGGGGGTCTTTGGTGGTCAGTCTCCCTGGAGGAAGAGTTTGTACAGTTCCTGCACATTGATACTGGGCTTGGTCATAGGACGTGCATTGGCTGGTGGATTATGAACAGAGTGACATAGACCACATGTGAGCAGAAGAGTCAAGAGCTGTGGCATGACTCCACCATTATTCTTTTTTTGTTTTTGTTTTTCTGTCCTGAGAACAGCAAGCTTCAGAGAGAAGCTGCTTCTTTAGCCTAGAGCAGTGTTTCTCAACCTGTGGGTTGAAACCCCTTTGGGGGTCGAACAACCCTTTCACAGGGGTCGCCTAAGAGCATTGGAAAACACACATATAATTACATATTGTTTTTGTGATTGATCACTATGCTTTAATTATGTTCAATTTGTAGCAATGAAAATACATCCTGCATATCAGATATTTACATTACTATTCATAACAGTAGCAAAATTACAGTTATGAAGTAGCAACGAAAATAATTTTATGGTTGGGGGTCACCACAACATGAGGAGCTGTATTAAAGGGTCGCGGCATTAGGAAGGTTGAGAACCACTGGCCTAGAGCCATGTAGCCTGGTCTCAGATGAAGAAGACATATGGAGCAGAGCTGCAGCTAACACACTGCCAGCATGTACCATGAGCAAAAAATAAGCCTTCGCGGTTGATATGCGAATTGCTTGTCATGGAAGAATGACCTAGCAAAGGCTGACCAATATTTTGTGCTAACACGCTGCCATTTTCATAGTTATCTAGTATAGCATAATATACTAATATACACACTGAATTTGGAAGAATTAACTGTGTGGAAAACTGGAGAGTGGGGAACAGTGACGAAGATAAAACATTTTTAAAAAGTACATCTAGAGACAAAAATACTCTAATGGAATTAAAAGTCTTATTAATTATTAATTGACAGTTCATAACCAGGTGAAACTGCAAACCAATGCATTCATTTTCAAACACAAATTGGAAACAAATCATTAAGCCAGGGGGCCAACTTCTGGCCCAAATGAGCTCTCTGGCTCCTCCCGCCAATCAAAAGTGCTTGACTGACTCTGAAGAAATAGGTTTCGGCCCAAAGAAACAGATGATCCCACAAAGATTCCTATGTGCCCGTAACCCCAGGACCACCTGCCTCTGCCTCCACCCTCTGCCTTGATGAAATATCAGAGGAGAGGGAGACCAGAGGGTGTAGGCAGGGTAGAGACAAAGGAACATTTCAACTTCTCATTTTTGCATGAGTCTAGAGCAGGGGTGGGCAAACTTTTTGACTCGAGGGCCACAATGGGTTCTTAAACTGGACCGGAAGGCTGGAACAAAAGCATGGATGGAGTGTTTGTGTGAACTAATATAAATTCAAAGTAAACATCATTACATAAAAGGGTACGGTCTTTTATTTTTTTAGTTTTATTCATTTCAAACGGGCTGGATCCGGCCCGTGGGCCGTAGTTTGCCCATGGCTGGTAGACCCATATGACTGTTCCCTTTGCATGAGGCAGTAGGAGAAAGAGGGCCCTTTTTGGAGCTCCAGGACCCTTGGAGACAGGCTTGCTAGGTGAGTGTGTGGGGCTGAAATGTGGGAAAGGGAGGGAAGGAGAGCTTGTGCTGGAGCCAGAGTGATACAACTGCCTAGAGGCCCCACCAGCTAATTCCCAGGCATCTTGGCAAGGAACTCTTCTCTCTCTCTTGCTCAACAAGATGATTAGACTTCTGAGAAGGGAGTAATTAAAAAAACATCAAAATGAGTTTGGTCATAAAAAAGAAAAGAAAATATGCTCCGGTAGGTTAAAATAAACGTCTGTCATTTTTGGAAGTGGGGGTTATTTCTTTATTTTGACCAGAAATTTTTTCCCACAAACCATAAGTTTATGGACAATAGTGAAGACATGAAGATGATTATTCACAAACCAGAGAATAAAATTGTTCTTGATAATGTCTGACTGAGTTGTGGAAGGCAATAGGTTACAGCCATTCCCCATGCTTTCCTCTGAATCCACCACAGGAATGTGGAACTACAGGTCTTGTCATACTCCGTGCCATGTGCTCTTGAGCCCTTTTAAAAATCTGATTGGCTCTGTCACGTCATCCTCTGGCTGTGGTCCTGCTCAGGTGATATTGGTCATACATTCAACATATTCCATTGGCAGATAACTCCCATTTTTTTTGCTATTTCTTTTTTTTTTTCCTTTTTATCCTCACCCGAGGATATATTTTCCATTGATTTCTTTCTTTCTTTTTTTTCTTTTTGAGAGAGAGAGAGAGAGAGAGAGTAAAGGGGAGAGGGGAGAGGAAGGGAGAGAGAGAGAGACATCAATGTGAGACACATTGACTGGTTGCCTCCTGCACACGCCCCAACTGGGGGCCAGGGATTGAGCCTGCAACTGAGGTACATGCCCTTGACTGGGAATCAAACCCACAACCCTTCGGGCCAAGGGCCGACACTCTAACCACTGAGCAAACAGGCCAAGGCTATTTCTTGATTTGGTAGCCTCTAGGTGATGTTAATAGATGTATGTGATACATTCAGATGACAAAAATATATTTGCTCATATATATTTGGTCTTTGTCCACAGTTCCTGGCTCTTACCTCCCAAAAACCCTTGGAATATCCTAAGTGAGGAAAGCAAGGAAAGTGTCTTTTGTTATGTTAATGTTCAACTTTTGGGACCCTACCTAGGGATGGGGTTGGTTGCCAGTGGAGTCAGCCATGTGATTAGAAGGATGAACCCTTCAGTGCCTCCACTCCCACCCACCCACACATACACATCCACCTCCAGGGAGGGAAGAGCGGCAGAGGGACTGGAGGTTGAGTCAATTGCTAATGGCCGATGATTTAATATTCGTACCTATGTTATGAACCCTCTCTACAGCCCTAAAAGGATAGGGTTTGGGCAGGGTTGGAACACTTGGAGGTGCTGGGAGGGTGGCGAGCCTAGAGAGGGCATGGAAGCTCTACACCCTTCCTACATACCTTGCCCTATGTACCTCTTCCATCTGGCTATTTCTGAATTATCCTTTTATAATGAAGCAATGATCTAGTAAGTAAACTGGTTCTCTGATAGCTGTGAGCTATCAAATTAATTGAACCCAAGGAGGGGGACGTGGGAACATTTGATATATAGCAGCTGGTCAGAAGTACTACAGGTAACAACCTGGGCTTGTGACTGGCATCAAAAGTGGGGACAGTCTTGTAGGACTAAATCCTTAACCTGTGGAATCTGTTTCTATCCCTGGGTAGACAGTGTCAGAATTGGGCTGAATTCTTGGACATCAGCAGGGTGTCTGAGAATTGTGTGTTGGTGTGGGGTGAAACTGCCTCCCCCGCACTGGAAACTGAGTCTTAGAACCAGTTAATGTTTTCTAAACAGGAAAGGTGTATGGGGAAACCAGGACCTGGCTTAGCTTCTCTCTGCACGTGGTATTGCATCACGTTACCCTGGCTACCATCAGTCCCGAACTACAACATCAGCTCCAAGCCCAAAATATTTTGGTGGGCAGTTTAAACTTTACTATTCCAAAATTAGTCTTAATTTCTTCTTTGTTTTATTAAAAATTAAATCGTATGCATGAAAGTTAGGCGGTTGGTGTATTGTGTGAGTTGAACTTTGGCAGCAGTGTGTAAAGACGATATCTGAGAATATCTTGGTTGAAGAGACCCTTGGAGGCCCAGAGGCAAGAGTTAAACTGTGCCTTGTTTAGTCTTGCAGGTTTCAGTGAATAAAATGGATATAAAATAATTAGGTAACAACTTTCCTTTCTTTTACCTGAAAGGTAGTTAATAAAGAGTAAAGTCCATCTGGTTTCTACCAAAAATATATTAAAATGTTTGAAAATACAGCAGCAAAATGAAAGAAATCACAAACTTTCATGTTAACAAAAGCACAAGTATTGTGATTCAAACTTGATATTTTGTTGAGAGTCCTTCTACATTTGTATTATTAATATGTCTAGTCTGACCTCTCTATTTTCCCAGAAGAGCAAACTGGAGGTGAGGAAGGTAGCAGAACAGAAGGCCATAGAAGTGACGGAACGCCCCGAAAGGAAATAAGAAACTAAATATTGACCTTTGTTCTCTCAGCAAGGACTGAGGACTCTCGTGTTCCTAAGGATGTCATTACCGCTGCGGTGGCATTGGTTAATCTGATCTGCTATTCAGCTGTGGCCCTGCTCAGCACTGAAAGGACACTTTGTTCAAGGGATTCAGCTGGCAACCAGAAAGTTTTCTAAAGTGAAGGTTGTGGTGACTCCATCACACATTCCTCTCCATGTGTTATGTAAAATATGCAGGGTATGTAAGACTCTGAAGCAACTAATAAAACTTGCAGTGAAAAATGACACAACTAAAAAAAAAAAAATCTAACATACACATTCAAATTAGTATTATCTTTCAAGGAGCCTTATCGGAAAACATACTTATTCTAGTAAAGACGCCATTGCTCAAAGCACATTGGACCTTTTTGTTTTAGAGTTGCCTTTAGGACCAGGGTTGGAGTTCATGCACAACTTAGCCCTTCGCCTCAATTTTTAGCCATGACACACACGGTCGATCACTTATTTTTTCTCCCCCCCGGACTTAATTCCAAATAACTTGGGATATTAAAAAAAAATCAAAGCTACTCATTTATACATTCATCCATCCATTCATTTATTTAATAAATACCCATGGAGTGCATCGTTGTGCCAGGCTGTGTGTTAGAAGCTGAGGATTCGGTGATGCACAAGTCAGTACCAATCCCTGCTTTGTTGGAGCTGATGTTGTAATTGGAAAGACAGACCAAAACCACCCCCACAACATCATGCTAACAAACAAATTTACAAAATACTTGCCAGTTGGGATAAGTGGTATAAAGGAATCAGATAAGGAGCTGAGCTAGAGAAATAAAAAGAAACAAGAAGAAACCAGCCTGTTAGATGGGAAAGGTGACATCCAAGCACAGCTTCAGCATTATAGGATGTCTACTTGTCACCATTAGGAGTCTTCAAATGAATAAGCTTAAATTTTGGAGGACAATTTTGAAGCCAGAGTGAACTGGGCAGAGTCCCCTTTCCCCTCAGCAATCTGTGTGTGTGTGTGTGTGTGTGTGTGTGTGTGTGTGTGTGTGTGTGTAGGATATGGGAGTGTGACCCTAATCAACAAAGTGGCCTTGAAAGTGGTATCAGTTACCACAAATAATCTGAGATAATGAATAGGTTGTATCTCACTTGGCAGCCCTGATCAAGTGGTAACAAGACTTTTTTTTTTTCTTTTGGCTTAAACAAATACAGAGACGATTTATTTTCCCCTCAGTCAGTTAAGCCATCTTGACTGTTGCATCCGCAAGGCCCCAGGATCTTCAGTCCTTCTTCTACTAAGGACATGAGAAACATCATCAGGTTCCCATTACTTTATGCCGTGTCCACCATTTGCAGGGTGAAGTGGAACGGCATCAGCATCCTGCTAGGTTTTTAAGCCCTTCTCCAGGATGATGCCATCGGTCTTGAAAAAAGATTCTGAGGCCGGGCCCTGGCTTCATGGGAAGCCATGCTAAGAGTCATTAATGATGCCTGTTATGGGGGCATGGAATGGGGTCACATAATATCAGTTTGCCCATTATTGATGATAAGTTTAATCATTAGATTAAGGTGGTGTCTGATGGATTTCTCCATTTTATAAGTATCTTTCTCCCTTTGTAATGCAGAAGTGTTTTGTGGGGTGATATTTTGAGACCGTGTGAATTTTCTGTTCTCTAACAACGTTGCTCATATCTAGAAAGTAACATAACTGTAACAGGAAGCTATTTCTCCATCCCAAGTATTTCACTCCACCACACTTGTTTCATTCATTAACACATGAATATTTCAGGTGGGATATGAAGAATTCAGAGTTTCTAAAGACTGAGAAAACATAGGAGCTATTTAGACCTTTATTGGTTTTTAAATGCATTGGATATTAAAAGTGTCATTAGATACCCCTATTTTGTAGGAAGTAATTAGATTTCCTTTGATGTGGCTAAGGAATAAATGGTAATATGGCTAGATAAATGAATTATTGTTATTATTACTCAAAAGAAACAGGTGTTATGGCCAATTCTCCTGCCTCCAAATATTCTTAAACAGGTTTATTTGCCCTTCTTCACTTTAAAAGCCAGTATAGATTTGTTGAATCCCCTTTAGGAGCTGTCTCAAAGATTTCCCATAGCAGTATAGTCCATGGGGTAACTTTATTAGGATAAAACATTTCATAATTTAATGAGTTTGTAGATTTCTTATTCCCAAAATTGAAAAACAACACCTCTATGAATGACAAATTCAATAACTATGAGACTGAACAGAATTTGGCTCTAAACAACTGGCACACTCTCTGTAAGATAGCAACATGATTTGATATTTATAAAGGGCCCATTTCCCACTCCCTCCACTCAGACACCAAAAATTCATTAACTATAAAGCCTTGCGCAATTCTGTAAAAAAAAAACCACACTTCTCTGGAACTTTCCTAGCCTCTAAATTAGATATTAAAGAAGAGAGATCATTTTTTTGGTGCAAGCTTTCAGCTTTCCCTGAAACGGAGTGGCTAGTTATGATCCAGCATACAAACTGGCTTGGGTTTCATGAAATTTAATGAATAATAATAATGATAAAATGCAAAGCCCTCTTAGAATAAAAAAAACAATTAAATCCTGGGAAGAAAGATGAGAATAGGATGTGGATCTAGTTTATCAGTGGCCTAGGCCTACCAGACTCCTACTGCCATTAGGTACATACATTTGGCTTGATTTGGATTGGAAACATGAAAGCATAATTTTTGCCACAACTAAACATGTTTTTCCAATAGTCCTCTTGACAAGTGCCCAAAGAAATATCAAGCTGGATAAGATTAACAGCTTACATTCATATTCTAGGTGTTTTACATGAATATCATTTAACCTTCACAAACCCTTTAAAGAGTTACGGTTATTGTTTTCCTTCACAAAAGATGAAAAAAAAAGAGGCTCCAGAAAGTTTAGGGCACAATCTGGTTTGCAAACCCAGACAGCATGACTGCAGATCCTAAAGACGGGCCACATGGCCTCGCAAGCTCTGCTGCCTCTCCACTGAGGAGTGGGGAGGTTTATAGTGCTTTTCATAGGAGGACGGCTAAGAGCACCTCTTGAATGTAATGGTTACTTCCCATGGCAATCCTTTGATGCAGCTTATAAAACAAGAACTGGTGGGCCATCAAATAGGTGAGTGACTTGCATAAGGCATTCCTTGTGCTCTTGGGAGATCCAGGCAGAAAGTGAAGAGGCTCTTACCTTCACTCCTGGGATTTCACCAATGGCTAATACTCTTCTCAATGCCTCAAATAGCATTCTTCCCAGTCAGAGTGTCCTCATTCTGTACTTGTTCTGCATACCCTCCTCTCCCCACCCCCCCTACCTCGTCCCCCCCACCCCCACCCCCCCGCCCGGGGCCAGCATTCCTGGCAGAGAAAATGAAACCAGGATAATAACCATTGTAGAGATTATGAAATTGCTTCTTATCTGAATGCATACTCTAGCTTTTCTTTAGTGTTTTCATAAACCACCCCAGACTGATAGAATTATTTTTTATGACTCATAGATATATTTTACTTTTCCATTTTTATCCTCTTTACTTTCAAGGAGAAGATTAGATGATGAAGTAAGATCCACCCTGTATAGCTATGGACTGTGGACTGAAAAAAAAAAAAATTGCTTAGCTTAGTATTACATATAAAAATGCTTGAAAAAGTTTTACAAAACACAATCTGATTATAAGATTCATTCATTTAAACAAGCATTTATTGAATTCTTTCTAGGTGTAAAACATTGCAATAGGTGATGAAGTTACAAAAAGAAATAAAACATCATTCCTGCTCTCAAGACACTTATACTCTTGTGTGTGACATTGTGTGACCATCCGTCTGGGTCTGCCTGGAACAGTCTTAGTTTACACTTTTTCCCAATGTAATTATAAATAGCACCCCCTTTCTTACTCAAAAGCGTACCAGTTTGGAAAATAAGATTATATATACCCTCAAGACAATATATCCCACTAGATGATGTGTTTGAAGTACTTGTAATTCTTGGATATAAATAAACAGTACAAACCATGAAGGTCCAAAAATGTGCTGACACTCTGTCTTCATTTTGGAACCACTATTTCTGTCACTGTGTGTCAGTTGAAATAAGTTCATTGGGAAAGTGTAACGTTTGTTTTCACAATATTTTTAAAAAAATGCAATGACTGTTCAATCTTTGTAGGGAGAATGGAATAAGTTGGCTAGAAAATTTAAGAAGATGAGCAAATACGATGATAAGTGGGAATACTAGTGTGCATCATACCCTCAACTCCAATTATGGTAAGAACCAAAGGTGAGTAGGGTGCAGGGCCTTTTCCGCAAGGGACTGTCAGGTGGGAGAGACAAAGCAAGGGAGGGAAGCATTTGCTGTCACAAGCCTCTGATCTTAGAATTCAAGGTGGCATCTGTCTTTCCTTCTCTTGGACTCTTTGTTCTCTACCCCATTTCTAAAAAGTACTGGACTCATTCATTGGTCTTTCATGCTACCTGTGATGTGCTTGTGTGAAAGGTTAGCACCTGTAGAACTTGGGCTTACACATCCTTTTGTGTACTGTTGTCTGAATATGTATACGTATGTATTTTGATATTGAAGGCAAGCTATTTTTAGTGTCCTTTTGGGTATGTTTGGAGAAACTCTTAACTGTTGCTATGCTGCTATGGAAACAGTATCCACGTATACTGACATGTTTACAATTGTTTAAAACACTATAAACTTTCCAGGGCAAAGGCAAACAGCTTACTTCCCTCAGAGTTGCCCCATGCTCTTCTTTTTTATGAGTGTATTTATTACTCTCAGACCCAGGCTGGAATCTGGTTAATTTGTGCCTGCATGAAAGGGCTTGGTGCTTTTTGTTTTTTTCTGATGTGCATTGTTATTTAATTGATTTCACATTTATAATTACAATAGAGTTGAGAGCAAATGAAAATTTCCCTTTGAAATCAGAAATACTATTTGGTCTTGGTAGGGATTGAGAATTGAATATTTCCTAAGCCCCTCCCTCCCCACCCCTACCCTCCACCCCCCCCACCATCCCCAAATTGGAATAAAACCTCTTGAGGGTATGTTGGCAATCTATCTAGAATTTGTAAGTGTAGGAGACTTTGATAGTCATTTAAATATAACTACAGGGTTATAATCATTTTTTGTGTATACAGAATAATTTTAAAGACTATTCTAATTGCTTGGAAACATACAAATCCAAAGCCAGGAGTTTTCTGACTTATTCCAAGCATGGGATATAGTAGGTGGCTGAGGATCTTGGCAATTTTTGGAAAAAAAGAATCTTAACAAAAAAACCCCACATGAATTGAAGTCAATAAGAACCATGTTTGTTTGAAGATACCAGGACAGTGATTTTTGGCAGAGTTATTTTCTAGGAGTCAAAAGTATTTGAAAGTGGAATCTGCAATTGTGAATCATACACTGATGAGTCCTGACTATGTAAAAGGGCACACACTCTAGTAAAGCATAATATTTTATAAGATTTAAAACCCAGAGTACTTTCTCCTTTAGAAACTCCTCTTTTGCCAAAGTTTGATACCTATTCTGGGTAAGTATACAGTAAGAGAAATTTAACGGTCATGGAAGAGTCTACTTTCCTCTCTCTCCCACTAAAATCTCATTTTTGTCATCTTCCCGAAATGGTCATTTTAAGTCAATGTTAGAAAAAAACACTGTGAAATAGATGAAAGTCTTTTGAAGACTGGGAATGATTGGTGGAGAGCTGGTTGACCTGGGCCTTAATTACATGTAGAGATCAGGGAGCCACAGAGCCAATAGTTCCCACCAGGCCTCTTTGCAGCAGCATTTATGTACTCTCTCTGCTACCACTCGTCAGCGATATTCCATTCTAAGCCCTTCATAGGACAAGGTTAATGTGACTTTTTTTTCTTCCCTGTGGGAAGAATTTTTCCCTGCCTACTGGAGCTTAGCAGCAGCTAAGAAATGTGACCCCAAGGTCACATTCAGATTAGAACTCAGTAAAACCCAGTGGCTTGGTATTCTACCATGGAGAGGCAGGCAAAGGGGAGGGTTTACAGCAGGAGGTCCAGACTGGAAGTGAATCTGGCTTAGCAGCAGCTTATGTCAAGAGGCTAGGAGTTGCGGCATTAATTTCCCTGGGTTGGGAGCCTGGGAAGAGTGGGTGTCAAGTGGCTCTGGCCACTGGGTTTCTTTGGGGGTTACCCTGAGGATCAGGATGAAAAGGGGAAGCTGGGCAGGAGCAGCAGTACGGCTTTACACAGAGCGCACCCCAGGCAGCCACTAATTGGCTTACTCCAGTTCAGAGTTCTCTTAAGAAGCAGATTTCCGTTTCTGTTCTGTTGCCTCTGAGGGGATTTCCCAAATTAACCTTCTCTAAGCTTTCTTAAGAGCCTGTTTTTGAGGGCTGTCGGGGAATTTCCCTCTTCTGACCAAACTGTTGCTTGGCAAGATTTTTTTACTGATCTTCATCTGGGGATTTTCTCACAGGCATTTTGCTACTTCCTGTTGCCCAAGAGTCTCTGCTCTCTGGAAACTGAAGAGTTATCAAGGGGACAGGTAGGCTTTAGGAAAAAGGGAAGAAGAGGTGCTTTCTCCCCTCCTCCAGTTCATTGCTATAGTGACATCGGGTTGAAGATCAGGCCCAGGGACCTTCCTGGTGGGTTCAGATCGACTACACTACACGTTCCACAGGAACTTGGGTTGGACAGCATAATCACAAATCTTCAAAATGATTGGTGTATTAGAATCCCTCTCCTGTATTTGAAATGGATAGAAAACTCTTCTGTTAAAAGAAGCCATTAAAGAATCATTACTTCTTTTACTTAATGACAATGCTCTACCACTTCTTGAGTGCTTTCTGTGTGCCATGCATGGTGCTAACGGAATTGCATGCATTTCTCATTTGATCCTGGCCACAACCCAGAGAAGTAAGCCTTATTAAGACCCATTTGACGGATGTGCAAACCGAGGGTCTGAGAGCTTTGGTAACTTAGCCAAATTTTCTTGGCTGGTGTTAGGTAGGCCTTCAAGGCTCTGGGATTTCCATGCCCAGTCTATATTCATTCAGCTATAGGTTTGTACCAAATTTGGCATTTATTTCATAGATCTTTTAGGTACCATAACTAGCAAAGTAGTGAGAATGACCCTGAGAATAAGCAGCAACCTCCCCTCCCCCAAACGAGGGTGAAAATATTTTAAGGGGCAGTATTGATGGTTGTTAGCTTAGTTCTATGCACCTGCCAGGCCCTGTTGCTTTATGCTCACCATTTTAGCATGACCTGGAAAGATCTTCGGACCTGGGAGGTGGTAGGAATCAATACATAAAAGAAACTCCAATCAAGCAAATAATTAGTCCTTTTTCTTAAAGAGCCCTTCTATCTAACCACAGCTTTCAACTTGCTGCTTCTTACCCTACCTTTGTTCATTTTATCAAGGTTCTTAGGAATAATTCCCCCCAAGGACAGGTCCCAGAATATCTCTGACGCTGTTCTGGCCCAGGGAAAATAATGTTCTAGAATTGACCTACCTCTTTGATTCTTGATTGCTCTTAAGCCAGGTCAGTGTCTGTGTGTGTATTCTTATGGTATGAGGTTCTCAGGGGGATAGATTATTACCACAGCTGACTTATGCAAAGTTCTCCCAATATTTTTGGCTCCACCAGAGACGTTATTAGTACAGGTGAGGGTGGACCAGGATTGATGTGGCTGCTCTTGGGAGTTCCCAAGGCATGGGAGATGTGCCTGCTGCCGCGATGTCCCTTGCTCTTTACCGAAGCTCCTCCTCTCCAGGATCTGGCTGGAAGGGATCCTCACCCAATCTCCTTCATCCAAATAGTGAACTCTGATAGCCACCAACTGTTGAGAATTTACTAGCTGCCAAATGATTTACCTACATGAACTCACTTGATCCTCACCCATGAAGGTAGGCAAAACGATTCTGATTTATTTTACCAGTGAGGAAACCCAGGCTCTGGAGTGTTACTAATGAGCTCAAAACCACCTCGCTAGTAAGCTGAGGGCTGAGATTCAAATACTGCTCTGCCTGACTCCTCTTTGTGGCTTTGGGGGAGGGAGAAGCAAGCCCCATTTCGTTTATTTTTTAATCACCAGAAAAATACAGCCTTAAAGCAACAAACATACAGGCTATGTCATCATTTCAAGTAATAAGGTAGTACAAAGAGAACAAGATTCTAATCAGCGTGATGCCAGTGCCGAGGAAAGAAGGTGGCTTCCTTATCTTTACTTGCGCCAGGGCATTTTCTCAGGGGCTCTGAAATTTCAGGGGCTAAGTAAGCAACACTAGGTTTCCGCTTTCATGCCATTTGCTTGAGAAACAACAACAACAACAACAAGTGTTTTTAAAGCATCTGTTCTCAACTTGTGGGTCGCGACCCCTTTGACGGTCGAACGACCCTTTCCCAGGGGTCGCCTAAGACCATCCTGCATATCAGATATTTACATTACGATTCATAACAGTAGCAACATTACAGTTATGAAGTAGCAACGAAAATAATTTTATGGTTGGGTCACAACATGAGGAACTGTATTTAAAGGGCCAGAAGGTTGAGAACCACTGTAAAGCCAGTACTTTATAACTCTTCTAATCCCAAGAATCTATCTTTCAGTGTTCATTCCCAGACAGTGGTACATGTTGTAACCAAAATCCCCTTTCCTTTCAAGGGCCGAATGTCACTGCTCTTCCCACCAGTTTCCTGTGGAAGAGCAGAGGAAGACAGCCGGAGGGGCCATCACGGCAGGCAGCCAGTGAGAGGGAAGCTCTGCTTCCCAAAGGCAGTGTGTCGTGTGCCTCCTATGTGTCATGTGGGGTCCAGGCTGAAAGATGTGATGTGCAAAAACCTCAAGTGTCTTGGTGGAAAGAAAGGCTCATCTTCTCAAATTCCTAGTCTCCACTATCCTTCTCCCAGCTCCACAATTTAATCAATTTCAGGCCCGTGAATATTAATACAAAACCTAGCAAAACAAAAATACCCCCCAAATATTTTTTTCTTTTCAAATTCGATATGACCTCATGGCTGTTGCTTTATAGCCTGTGGAAAATGGTGTAGTGTTACTCCTGGTATATGGGAGGCTGTTAACAAACATAAATTCATCAGACCACAGGCAGTTTAGGGGAACCTGCCAGCCTATTGCTACTTGCGTACCAAGAGCCATTTGGTACCTCAGAGGGCTCTGGCTTGGTATGGCAAGGGAGATCCATACCTCCAAAACGAACTCTTCCTGCATGAAATATGGGCTCTAGAAAAACCTTGCGCTACCCCTGACCCATAATTTAGCACCACTTTCTTCCATTTCCGTTTCTATAAATTAAAATGTGTAATGGAGCCAAGTGTCCAGTGGCAAGCCACATATCATTTAAACTTGCTGCAATTCTCAATTTCTTCATTTTTAAATTTTGCTTAAAAGACAACATTTTCCATTCTTTTAAGCAGATTCCTGCCCCCACCCCTAGTGACCACAGACAAAGAGTCTCATTTTCCAATGGATGACGGAGAGAAACCCCTTCATCTCTTTTGAGCATGGAAGTGATGTGGTTTATGTGCTCACCTACACACGTGCCCCCTGCATCCATCTGGTCCCTGGCTTTGTTGTTGCAATGCAGGTGCACCAGGCTGCCTGGTCCTGGAACTCCGCCTAAAGTATGGGCCACCAGAGCCTGAGCACAGCCGCTCTCCATGCACTGGTGCTTCTGCTGCATGGAGTCCTGGCTTCCCCATAGCAGCGGGTGCTGCATGGGAGCACGAGGCCCTGCACCCTCCTGATGTTCGGTCCTTCCAGAACGTTCAGCATGAGAGCCACGACCTCCAGGCTGCAGCCCTGTGCTGTGCCTCTCTCTTCAGTGCCCAGATGGACCTAGTAGGGTGAGCCCCCTCTTCACTGCCACTCCCGGGTTATTGCAGTCTTTGTCGGCCTCAGAGCTGGTGCTCTTGGTCATTCTGCTTAATATGACTGCCATGTTGCTAGCCCAGCAATGAGTTTTCTTCATAGTGTTTTAGTCTAATGGATGCTTTATAATTCTGAAAATTAGTAGTTATTAGTAATTCTAAAAATTGCCATTAGCTGTTTTCCTCTGTAATGCATTGAGTATGATTCTAACATCTGTTCTTATAAAATGAAACTACTTATATAGCTAGCTGAGTTGGAATGATCCATGTCAGTAAAAAGACATAAAACATATTCCTTTTACTTAGAGATGATCCTTACCTATGATTGTGGAAGCAATATTCAATTTTATCTCTTTGAGGATGTTTTCAAAACTCTTTAAGTTAAATCAGATTTTAACAAGGTGTTTCAGATGTCAGCAGTGACTTAGGTATCATTATCAGCAACCGTAGTTTGAATGTGATAAATTTCAGAATAGCAAAGAAATTCCTGCTGTTCCCACTTCTCCAAAAGAAAACACACACACACACACACACACACACACACACACACACCACCCCTTTGGGTTTGACGTTAGCCTTAGTTGTTCAAACAAAATACCAACATCTGAGTCAAAATTAGTCACTGTAGTTAGATCTGACTTCTTAGACACTTCTCCCTCTTCCCCCTTCTTCCCAACACTCACAGTGTCCACACTTTCACTCACTCCTGTTCTGTAGTATTATTGGAAGTGAGGCATTGGAGATCAGGAGAGTTTTCCAAGGTCCTGGGTAAAAGTAGCCAAAGAAGCTGAACTCATGCTTCCCTGTGGTATTCCACCTGAGAATGGTAGCATTTTGAGAAGAGATGGGAGTAAGAAACACTGAAGCACATATTAATTGGGGAAGGCCTCTTTTGCATTAAGGGTCTTTCATAGTGAAGATGATTTCATAGTATCCAAACCTTGTACAGAAACATTATTAACAGTTTGTTAACTAACTCCATAGTAAATAACCATGTATAGAACGCGTTTGCCTGACTGAAAAAAAAAAATAGGTCGTTCATTTGGTAATTATTAATTTTTCATATTAATACATGAAAATATTTAAGAGAAAGGGTTTTAGCCCTATTTCTTTGTTCTCTTTTAACAAAATTTTTCTAAAGGGCTGGCAATAGTTGCTGCCTGTAATTTATTTCTTATTACCACTTTTTAAAACTGCTCCATGCATGTGTTTCTCCTAAGAACTGCTCTTTTCAAAGACGCCAAGACCTATACTTTCCTAAGTCCGTCAGTCCGTTCTCAGTCCATAGCTCAGCTGTGTGTCGGTAACATTTGACACAGTTGATTACTCCCTCTTTTCTGAAAGTTTTCTCACTCGGTTTCCAGACCCACCTTTGCTTAGTGTTCCTCCTCCTCACTGGGCATTCCTTCTCGTCTCCGTTGTTGGCCTCTCCTCTGCTCCTTGATCTCATAGCCCTGAAGGGCCCCTGGGCTTTCTCCTCGGGCCTCTTCCTTACTCACTTCCTTGGTGATCTCACCCAGTTTCCTGGCCTTACGTATCATCCATAAATAAACAGCCGAATGTGTATTTCCAGCTCAGACTCCTCTCCTGAACTTTAGACCTTCATCCAACGGCCCACCTGATGCATCAAATTTAACAAGTCCAAACTCTAACTCCCATTCTTCCTTTTAAGGTCTACACTGCCTCAGATGATGGTACCTCTATCTTTAATTAGTTCAGGCCAAAAACTTTAGAGTCATCCTTGACTCCTCTCTCTCTTATTTTTCTTTTTTCACATCCAAATCTTGTTGGCTCCTCATCCTAAATGTATCTGGAATCCAACCACTATTCACCACGTCCACTGCTGCTGGCCTGGTCTGAGCCACCGTCATCTCCTTCTTGGATCGTTGCAGTCACTTCCTAACAAGTCTCCCTGCTTCTGCCCTTGCCCCTTGCTTCTACTACAGTCTAGTCTCAAGAATTCAGTCAGAGAGATACTCCAAAAGATGCAAAACAGGTCATGTCACTCCTCTGCTCAAAATTATACAAATAGGTGCCCTACTTCACTCAGAATAAATACAAGTCCCCACAAAGACCCACACTACCCACGGGTCTCTCTGGCCTCAACTCGCTAACTTCATCTTTGTTCATTCTACTCCAGCCATACTGGTGTCCTTGCTATTCCTCAAACACCCCAGGCATGTTTGTTCCCTTGGCCGAGAATGCTTTCGCTAGATAGCCAGCTGGCCCACTCCCTCACCTTCTTTACATGTGCCCTCAAGTCTCGCCTTCTCAGTGGGGTTTACCTCACAACCTATTTAAATTGAACTTGCCTTCCCTCTCCACACCCAGCACTCCTGATCATCTAACCTGTTTAATATTTTCTTTTTCCATAACATTTATCCCTTCTAATGTCTATTAAAATTACTTACTTATTGTGCTTATGGCTTATTTTCTGTTTCCTACCTAGAATGCAATCTCTATAGGGACAGGAATCTCTGTATATTTAGTTCGCTGATCTATTCTAAGCACCAGGTCAGTGTCTTCTGCAGAGTAGGGGATTAATAAGTATGTTTGAATGAGTGAAAACTTAAATCTTAGAGACAGGAATGACAGAAACGAGAAAAATCTGTAAAGATCATATCTGTGTCGAGTCAGTGATTTTAAAAGGTATTTTTATCTCTTCCTGATGATGAAAATGAATATACAACTTTGTCAACTGACATTTTTAAAGTACTCGCAGTTTGTTCACTTCAACTATTGCTTTTGAAGAACTCGATAAGCATCTTATTCTTTTATCCCTCCTTTTTTGGTAAGCCTCCTTTTAAGCATTCAGATAACTAGGGTATTTCTGCTCTGAAGGCATCAAAAAGGCATTTTAAAAAAAATAACTGAAGGATAGAATTTACCAGGCTTTGTGGTAAAATCAACTCTTCAGTATTTATTCTTTACTGTCTTTGATGAATAATACTTATAGCCCCTGCCTGGATAGTACTTAATATTCATAGCACTGTAAGGGGCCTTGAATTTGTGTGACCTGGTTTCTCAGCCTAAAGTGGGTGGGATTCTGACAGCAAGTTGATTTGTGGGTAAAACCACTGACCATTGTTCCAGATCTGATGATCACCATAGCTGTTACATGTTTATGTTAATACTTCCCTTTTTGAGACATTTAAATAAACACTTTTCTTGGTAATATGAGGTAAACTCCATGTATTAATAAAAAAATTTCTGAGGTTGATCAAGAGTGTTTTCTTAATCACATCATGAGTGCTTAATAAATGACAACATGGTTGGTATAGAGGTTAAAGAAGGGTCATTCATGTCACTTTCTTGTTGGAAGCTCTAAAATAGTATAAGTTATTTTATCTTCTAGTTTTTGCCCATGCCCCTTTCCCCATGCCAGGGAAAACTTAAGTGGACTTGCTGAAATAACTGTGTTATGCATATGCTAGATAGAATTTGTTATCATGATTAATAGGTTTACATTTTTAAAAAATCAACTATTATTTGTCATGGCAAGTCTATTACTTAAAGTAACTTTGTTTGAATGGATCAAAACTTATCACTCCACTTTTAACACTAGGGCTTGAAATAACTTTTGTATTTTCTGATTAAAAGCATTAGAGGAATATAATGTAATTATAGGAGTATGATAACATATATAAGAAGTTTGGACAATTTTTAAAAATTACCCGTACTTCCATCTAACTGTTATGCTCACCTATACACATTTGCTGCTAATCATTTCCTATGTACATACAACTATTCCTATACCTGAAGGAATATCACTGTCACTGGATGTTAATGGAAACCCTTCACGATGGGGACCCTTTCTGATCATCCTGTGTATACTCATTGTTTAGCATAGCGCCTAGTACAGACAGATGCTGGAAAAACCATTGCCAAAAGAGTAAATTAATAAGTGGATTTGCAGAAGATTGGATTCATTATTGGATTAAAACATTGGATTAATTATTTTGTTGGTTCACAGGGAGAGGCCAAAGTCCCAACACTTGACAAACATTAGCTGTTGAGTGACTTCCTCTTCTGCTCAGACCTCTAGGAGCAGCACAGGGGGAGGGGAAGGGAGGATGGGACCGTCCAATGGTGACACGGTTACTCTTCTGTCTTGCTTGAAAACAGCAGCACGAATTCCTTTCACTTCTTCACTCTTTATCTGTGGATTACCTGGGACTAGAGTGGCCTCAAATCTCTGAGACAGACTGAATGCTAATAAACAGGTTGCCAATCCTAAAATAAAATTGCAAATTGGATTTGGAGTTTGATGAAAGACACAGGTTTGTTGCTAATTTAGATTACAAATGTCATAAAAAATGAAACCCAAAAGGTTGGGCAATTTCTAAATTAAACACCCTGTCTTAGAATAATTGCCATGTTACATCATCTGTGTACTTTGATAGAATTTGAACAATACTTTATTGCTCAGAATAATGTTCTATTCTTGTCTCCAAATAATACTTGAGTACATGCTCTTGTACTCCTGAATTGTAGGAAGGGTGTTGCCCTGACAGCTGGCACACTGTCTGCAAGCGAGGCTTGGTTTTGCAGGAACTTTTCAGGTACTAAAAAATCCCTTCTCCTCCCCCCTCCCCCGACCCTGCACCCTATTCATTCACTTGCAAGAGACCTGAGATTTGTTATTTTTTCTAAATCTGAATGGATTGAGTCAGGCTTGTGCAGTCACCATTGAGGACAGACAGACTATGGTAGCATGGAGAATATTATTTGAATCTTCTTTTCATAGCCAGGAAGCTGGCTATGAAAAGGGTAGGCCCATCAATCATAACTGTTTCAAATTACAAACCCTTTGACAGAGACTTTGCAAGCTATCATTGCAGCAAGTAGAACTGGGAACAGTTTTTTGTTGTTAAACAAATACACCTGGTCATTTTGGACATTTCTATTTTGATAGTTTAGCTAGTGGGACAAGGTTCCTGGGCTTAAATAATAGCTGTCCTGCATTTCATGTTTCTAAGTCTGAGTCTGAATTTAAGGAATGGTAATCTATCTCCTTTTATACCACAACAACTATAGAATTCCACAGAATTTTGTCTGAAATGACATGAACTAGTTGTCATAGTCTTCATTAGGACACAGCACAGCCTTTATTTGAAGGCCATACACACAACAAATAATGGCTGTGTTTGTGTATTTTTCTGTTTCTTTAAAGCATTTAAATTTCAATTATGGGAGTATAAGACATGAGTTGTATTATTAAACTCTCCTTTATGTTCCTTCATAATGACTATTTTTTTCTTTCTGAGTTAAAATAAACCTTTTTAGCTTAAAATGAATGAACACTATGCAGAGACTGATCACTATGCTATTTGTCCTTTATTATGCATTCTCTTCTCCTCCATAGTAACAGAACCTCTGATTTTTAAGCTGGGAATATAGATGTCCAGAAAAAAGGAGGCTATTTCCCAGTTTTCCCTGCAAAGGACTAGGTGGAAGTATTATATGGCAGCTTCTGAAACTTTCTTAAATGACAGTTGGTATGTACCTCTCACCCTTTCTTTGCCCCTTCCTCCATCTTGTTGCTACAATTGCGGACATGCCAGCAGGAGCTCTAGCTGACATTTTGGATTCTGAAGACAAAGCAATGCACCAGCCTCGGCTCCAAATGGTTTCCTCCCATTTGTAAAAAATATAGAAACATCTTAATATTTGTAATCATTGAGTATTTTCCTTTTCTTCTTCCTTTCTCACATAATTATTTGGCACCAAGCTAAGCCTAATATGCACCTATCACTCTTCTAAGTGCAGGTGAGATCAAGTCTCTATTATCAATATGTTCATAGCTTAAAAGGGGAGAAAAATAAGAAAATAAATTATAATAGAACCCAAATTTGTTCAGGTTTCACTAGTCCATGAGTACAAGCATGGTCCTCCTAAGAGAAACAGCCTGGATTTTGCAGGCTTTGTTCCATTTACATGTGTAGGAACTTAGCCTCCTGCCAGGCTTTTCACATGGGTTCTCAGACCGACCACATGCTTTCCCATTTCAGGTCTACCCTGTTGAAATCTGCTGCTTTCAAACTCAAGGATGCCAAGTGTCTGGTTTTTGGTGTTGTTGTTTTGTTGTTGTTGTTGTTTTTACTTTCAGAACTTTTATATAATGGCGGAGGAAGGCAATGCTATTTGTGATGCAAGTTTAAAGCTTTTCATATTGTTTTCAAATCATCCTAGAAAACAGTTGAACAGGGGGTAAATCTCTGTAGTAGGCAGCCTGACTGGCAGCCAGTGTCTCTAGAACAGTTTAGAGTAAAGCATTTCTATTGTTTTCCAGACTGGCCTGATCCAAAAAAGAAAAGGCTAGTTTAACCAGTAAGCAGTGTAGAGTTACAAGACAGGGGAAATAGGCCAGGGGAGTAACTGAGACCACACGTTCTTCACAAGCTCAGCCATTCTTCCCCACCCCTTTTCTGGGGTAGATTTGAAATGAACATAAATTTCTGCAGATGGTCATCACACAGCTTTGCCCGTTTTCTTCAGTGTCATAGTCTTTGGGCCTAGAACAGTGCCAGACACTTACTAGCAACTCCACACATATATTAACGTTGAATGAATGAATGCCAAATAGGGTTAGTCCTTCAATCTACACTTTACTGCAAGCCAGTTGTCTTCCATGGGGAGAATGCCTCTACCTGGACGCCTTTTCTTCCCAAGTCCTTGATAACACAGCCTTTTTCAAATTCTCTTCCAGTTCCCTTCTCTAAGAACTCAGGCCTGGTCCCTGGTTCATTGCTGGGAAATAGACATACTTGAACCCCAACTATAGCCTAGGCCCAAACTTAATTTCCTGACTTCATTATAATATAAAGTGATAAGAGCTACACTCTATGCACAGAGGAACATAGCAAAGGAGACATAGAAAACTGAAAATAGGAGGAAATCAGAGGGAGGGAGGCAGATGGTACAGAAAAGATCATGAATAAAATGTTGCCTGCTTTATATTTTTGCTTTTTATCAGCCCTGAAAATTTTGTCTTTGTAACCTAATTGTTACCTCCTCCTCCTCCTTGTTTTATAATTTCCTCTTTCCAAGTACACTATAGGTGCTAGTTAAATATTTGTCGACAAAGAGAATTAAGACATTAGTGGAATGCCACTGTTTCGTGCCCTCCCCTCCCCCCAGCCAATATTTGCTTTTCTGTATTGATTGCTCTGTGGTTACACTCGGCTATGAGATACTGGATAATGAGAACTCAATAAACCCTCATTTGTTCAAACCAATCACTACCTATGGACTATACACAATATGCCAACCATTGTACTAGATGGAAAGCCACAGATATTAATAAGGCAGAGTACTAAAGAAGCATGCAGTGTAGCAGTAGAGATAAAGAATGTCAAATAACTATAATGTAAAGCAGAAAGAGTTCCATGATGTACTAGGAAGTCACATAACTTGCTATGAGAAAGAACACAGGAAGAAAAGAGAACTCAAGCTCATGAGCTCTGAGAAGGCAACGCAGAAGAGCTCTATGAAGAATGAGCATAATTTTAACCAGTGGAGATGGTAGAGGAACCATGTAGATAGTAGGAACGCCATGAACAAATGTATAAAGGTGAAATTCGATCCACAAAGGGACCCATATAGTTGTTTCCAGTATTTCCTCTCATCCTTTATCAATCATGTGCCAGTCTCTTAAACCACAGCCAGTACAATAGTGGCATGGCATGTTTTGCGAGTTTGCACTGAAGAAGAGGGTTTCAGTGAGCAATGCTGTTGGCGGTATTTTAAAAGGAAGATTAAAGTACCACGTTACATGTGAATTAGTCCGTCCAATTCTGCATGCAAAGCAGATGGCTGTTAAACATTTGTTCCATCCCTGGCATTGTCTGCCTTATAAGTGCTAAAGAGTAGCCGAAATGGAGAATTCTATCACGTTAATGGAATTTTTGCCTATAATTTGTTTATAGCACACTATTGACTAATGGGCAAGCTCCCTTGCTCCCTGGGGCTATGCTCCAAGTGCACACACATTCCAGAAAGATTAGCCTTTCCCCTGTTGCTCTTAAGAGCCCTGAAAGCCATGGGAATCAATACATACAATAATTTATCACTGACAGATTAAAATTTTTTATTGATTTCTCCTGGAATGGGGATTTGTGCCACCCAAGGAGCTTCATTCTCTTAATAGACAACTAGGTAATCTGTTGTAATTTTAAGTTTTGAGATGCTTTGGCAACATTTTTTATGGAACATACAGAGGAAAAATAACAAGAGGCCTTGGCTAGTCTCGAACTCTTGCTGAGTTGCACAGAAGTGATTGCCCCTTGCCTGCCTGTGCTGACTGTGAGCCTTGGGCCCCTGAAGCAGATATTCTGTCCCTGGCCATGTATCCAAGGACTGCTGTCAATTTCCAAGCACCAGAAGTCTGGTGGGCGCCTCATCTTTTCTTCCTTTCTGGAGACAGTTGTATACTCAAAATGCAGTCTGAGACTCTCCATCTCGAGTCCAGCAAGCAGTTAGTATTTGGAGGATCCATCAAGCAGGCTTTATACTAGTGATTTTCAAACTTGAATGTGTACACGAGTCTCCTGGGTGGGGGTGAGGCTAGGGGGTCCCCATTAAAGTGCAGATTCTGACTCTGGGGTGAGACCTGAGACTCTACAGTTCTGACAGGCTTGTAGGTGTTACCTGGGGCAAAACCTTTAAACACATCCCTCTCCAAGGCAGGAAGGACAGGTGGTGTGACAGGCAGTGTGCTGAGCACTCAGAAAATGAAGCCCCCAACCAAGTGTTCCACAAGCATCAGGAACAGAACCCGAAGGGAGAATGTGAGCTCTTCACTGGTCCTCATTATGTGTTTCTCTGAGGCAAAATGGGGATAATAGAGGAAGAGAAAGAAAAAGAGATTGTTCATTTCTCTATCCCACACATTTTAATCCCCTGCTCTGTGCCAGACTTTTTAAGTACAGGGACTATAAACTATAATAATAAAACGGATGGAGAAGTAGCTTATTCTGGAAAGGCAGACATTGCAAGCATTCCCCTCAACACTTTTTATTTTTGTCAGGTAACTTTTATTCCAAGAGTCCCTGTAAGGAACCAGCATCTCCCTGCAGAACAACATTATCTGCCATTGTTCTTCATGCTCAAAGGTTCTTCTGGCAATGATGTTACTATTCCTGTGTGAGTCTGGCAGGAAGCCTTAAGATGTGACCTAATTTCCAAATAGCTTGTCCTTCTGGTGAGCTGTTATTGGTAAAACCCGCTGTAGTTTATGACTCTACCCTGTAGACTTTGACAAAATGGAAGGGCAAAGGAGATTCCCACCTGAATGAATTTGTGCACCTAGATAATCTTTTTGGAATGATAGCGTATGCCCATTAAATGAAGAGATGATATAGAAACCAACAGGCCATCTTTTCTTTCTGAGAGAAGGGATCTTAAAAGCCTGAAAGTGGCAGACCATTAAATAGTTTGGTGTTAGCTCAAGAAGGACACATCTTGGTATATTTATAGTGATGCTGCCCAGGGGGGAGACTGTTTATGTAAGAGCCAGTTTTATCATCCCTTCCCTCCTGAGTGGATCTTGAACGTTAAATTATAACATCGCATTATGCTTAAAAGGGAAGGATGCTTCATAGACAAGGCATTTACTAAGCTCTTGAGGGACTGCTGTGCACTGATCAGATGACAGATGGTGTTCAGCTTTCACAATGTAGGAGTGCTGGAAGAATGTCGGGTCACAGTGAAGCCATGGAAATCAGAGTGAAATAGGCTGCAAGTTGTTCTAAGCCTGGCATAGGAAGAAGAGATACCAGGAAAATGATCCTAACCACCAAGAGAGAAAAGGAAACTGTAGCAAGAAATAACAGTAGTTTAATGTTTGAAAAGTAGGTCTGCCCCTCATTTAGCTGTGGGATGTTGGGTAGGTCACCAGTGTCTCTGGGCCTTGCTCTACTAGTACAGCAGATAAGAGGTGTTAGATGATCTTTAAGTTCCTTCCCAGGTCTGTAACTTTTGAGTGCTTATTATGTACTGAATGCACCATGCAACATACACCTTCACATGCATTATCATCTAATCTCTGGTAGATTTTTTTGCATCCCCATTTTACAAAAAAGAAAATAAGGTTCGGCAAGCTTGAGAAAAGAAACCAGGCCAAGTTTACACTGCTGCTAGGAGGCAGAGCTGGGATTCGAACCCAGGCAACGTAACAGCATAGCTAATGCTTTCAAGCTCTACAATGCATTGCCTTTATAAGAATTTTATGAGTAAAGAATAAAGGACTATTTTATTTGTTGCTCTCGTAGAAAATCAATGGGGGCGGGGGGTTCGTTATAATATTTGTTATACACCTGCCTGAAAATTCTTGACATATTAGTTTGATCCTAATGAAGGAGGATGTTGTAAGTGGTATCATCATTTGATGTCGAAGAATTTAACTCATGAGATGAGCAACACACACCTTCCTTCTTCCTTCCTCAGGTCCTTAGCTGCAGGCACTGAGAGCTTTACTTCTCAGGTCCTTGGATGGAAGTGGGGAAGAGTCCGCTCTCATTTAAAGTAGCTACTAGTAAGTGCTTTCACACTATAGCCCCTCGCTTTATTCTTTGATTTCCTCCCACTAATGTTATTTCTTTTATTTTCAAGTTGTAAGTAACAATCCCTTTTAATGGAGGGATTAGTGGAATCGATGTCCTCAACAAAGTTTCTAGAAATTTCTGCTAAGTGACTTCTAAAGTGACCTTTTATGGCCCCAACAACAACAAAAGACAATGAATGCACTTCCCCCAAAGCCTGCCTTGTATTATGAGTCAATGAAATGCATTTGGGTAATATTTACTCTTTTGGATGATCTGTGCTGGGAAATTTCTCTATTAATAAAAATAATAGAGCCAAATATGAGTATTTATAGGTGCAATTAATCCCCTGATTATCTCCCACTGAGATCTAAGGGTATATGCATTTTAAAAGTGTATTTTAAAGTTTCTAGTCTATGACACAGATGGACACCTGTACAAAAATCATAGGTTAGATCAAGCATGTCAAACTCATGGCCCATGGGTCACATGCCTCATTCAATGAGGCATGCAGCTTGTGGGCCTCGAGTTTGACAGGCTTGGACTAGGTCATAAGATCATACAAATTAACATACCTCATAGACTAGTGTGTGAGGGGTGCCAACAAAAGTTCAACAAAACTTTTGTATTAACAAATGTTTGCCATCACCAATCTAATGTTAATAGGATTCCCCAATTTGGGGTATGGGAAGAGGAGAAACTTTATGTAAATGAACAATTTGCAAACTGGGGAAACAGCCTCTGGTTTAATGGCAAGTGTACTCCACTGAGACAAAGGGGAAGCCTGCTTATAGAGAGGAAGTGCCTGCCCTGGTCCTTGATTGGTCAATTTTTATGCAAATGAGGAATCCAAATTTGCTGGTTTGATTGGTCCAAATAGCACTGTCTTAATTGGTCTGATTGGTCATTACAGAAATGTTCTGATTGATTGGTAAAGATGCAAATGAGAATATAGCTACCCAGCTGCAATTGGGTAAGTCAGGTCTCATCATGTTAGTCAAAGTCAGGTTGCAGGAATTCCTCTATAACGGTGGGTTGGGACTGCAGGAGCACAGTGCAGGCCTACAAGTTCAGCCCATGGCTTTTTCCTGAAATACAGCGTGTCTCCTGAGAGGCCTCTGTGAGCAATGCCTGCTAGACTCTGGTTATGAATTTAAGCCCAATTAACTACAAGGAGTCCCTCTTGGCAGATAATTCCTTCTTTTGGCTCACAGTTAACATAGAGGTTTACTTGGATAAAAGTTATAAAGTATGCACTTAATACCCAGCTAATACCCAGAAATAGCTCCGGGTCCTTCTCATGTTTCCCAATGTTAGAAAGAGAGCTTGTCAATGAGGCACCAGTAATTGCACGTTGTTGGTGTACTGTAGAGGGACATTTAAAAACTTGATAAATTGCAAGGAGCTGCGATGTCCCTTAATTAATCTGACCTTGCCTAGATTAGCAATTTTGGATTTCAGTTTCCATGCGCTCCCTCCTCACTGTCGTCCTCAAAAGCAAGCCCTGGCAAAACCAGGCTCTCTCCTTCCTTCTAACTCGCTTTACAGTCCTCTAATCCCTTTAGCAGCAAGGGTCGAACGACCCTTTCACAGGGGTCACCTAAAACCATTGGAAACACATATATAATTACACATTGTTTTTGTGATTAATCACTATGCTTTAATTATGTTCAATTTTTAACGAAAATACATCCTGCATATCAGATATTTACATTACGATTCATAACAGTAGCAAAATTACAGTTATGAAGTAGCAACGAAAATAATTTTATGGTTGGGGGTCACCATACATGAGGAACTGTATTAAAGGGTCGCGGCATTAGGAAGGTTGAGAACCACCACGTTAGAGGCTTTGAAATACTGTCTCCAACCACAAGGCATCATGAATATTCATAAAGGGGTGTGGCTCTGCTGCACACTGGGCTCTTGACAGCTGAGACTGGCTGAAAGGGCGAGCCAGCTGCAGGCTGAGAAAACAGTCCTCATTTTGTGTGCTGGGCTGACAAGCTGTCCAGCCCCGAGCCTACTCGAGACCGCACATTGTGCATGTGTGGAAGGGGCTCTGCCAAGACGAATGGACTTTTCTGAGGCAGGGTACAGGAGCTAAATTCGAGGGGTTTAAATCTCTGCCACCCACCTGCCAGGGCATGTGAAATTCCATTGATAAAAATTCAGGCATTATCCTCTCCAGGAGTTTGTCCCTTTTAAAGAACACAAATACCCCTTGTGTGAGTAATCGCAGGCTTTTTATCCTCTGGTGGCACCTCTTCCTTTGCAATTCTTTCCATGGGAGACTCTTTCTTCTGCCTTCTCAGGGTTAATCACAATGGCTCCTCACTTTTTTTATTCTTTATTTTTAAGATCATCAAGCCATCTTATTTCTATCTCCCCTCCTCTCCATCGTTCTTCACTTAGCAGTATAGCATGGTGGTTAAAAGCTAGACCCCCTGAATTAAAATTCCAGTTTGACCACTTAGAATCTGTGTGAATGTGGCATATCAACTTTTTGCCTCCGTTTCTTCATGTGCATATTGGAGGTAATAATACTATTTATCACATAATGTTGGTCTGAGAATGAAATGATCTACATCTGTTATATGATAGTAAATTATTATATAATATAATACTAGTCATATAATGTATTAATGTATGGTGGTCACATGTGTTTTACAAATGTGTGTGTGTGTATATATATATATATATATATATATATATATATATAGTTTGAGCAGTGCCAGGCATGTTTTAAACACTCAATACATGTTAGTATTATTATTATTTTAAATATGTTTTTATTGATTTCAGAGAGGAAGAAAGAGGAAGAGAGATAGAAACAGCAATGAAAAAAAGTAATTGATCAGCTGCCTCCTGCACCTGCCCACTGGGGATCGAGCCTGTAACTGAGGCATGTGCCCTGACTGGGAATCCAACTGAACCATGACCTCATGGGTCATGGGTTGGTGCTCAATCACTGAGCCACACCAGCAGGGCTTGTTATTATTTTATCTTTTGACTGAATAAGACTGGCTGAAGACAGCTGAGTGTAAAACAGGGTGGAAATTAGCTGGGGCAGATACTGCAGGAAGTGGAGCCCCATCAAAAGCAAAGTGTGAAAGAAATTTCATTCACCAAAGTCAAGATGAAAGACAGGCTGAACCCAGAGAGAACAGGAAGATGAGCCTGCAGTGGGAGCTGGGATGCAGCTAAGAAGGGAGTGCCATTGGGAAAGCATTGGCCATCTGTATATCTTATTTTGCCCATTTTTAAATTAGATTGGTTGTCATTTTGGTGTTCAGTTGTATACTTTTTATAAAAAAAATAAATTTTGTTTATTAATCTCTTATTAGATGTATTATTGGTGAATATGCTCTTCCATTCAGTGGGTTGTCTTTTCATCTTGTTGATGGTTTCCTTCACTGTGCAAAAACTTTTTAGTTTGATGTAGTCCCATTTATTTATTTTTTTCTTTTGTTTCTTTTGCCTGAAGATCTATATCAGAAAAAATATTGTTATAAGAAATGTCCAAGATTTTACTACCTGTTTTCTCCTAGTTTTATGGTTTCAAGTCTTACATTTAAATCCTTAATCTCTTTTGAGTTTATTCTTGTGTATGGTGTAAGAAGGTGGTCTAGTTTCATTTTTTTGTATATATATGTTCAATTTTTCCAACACCATTTATTGAATAAACTGTCTTTACCGTAATGTATATTCTTGCCTTGTTTGTCAAATATTAATTGACCATAAAGGTGTGTGCTTATTTTTAAAAAAAGCTACTGAAATTATGGGGCTTCTTTATTGTCTCAGCAGAGCATATCCTCTCTTGACTAATAATACGCATGCCAGCTCTTTCTCATTTTGGTGTCTCTATATTTACATTATGCCACTTGGAATGCCTCCCTGCTTTCCCACGCTGCAGTAAATTGCTACTATCCTTAAAAAATCTTCCCTGTGCTCTTATAGCACTGTGCTCCGATTTTTGGCCTGAGTGATTGGATGGACCTTGAATATGAGAAAGAAGAAAGAGGAGTATGTTTGATAGAAAGGAAGAGCTTCATAATTTGCATAATGGATTTGAGAATGGGATATTCAGGATAGAGGCCCGAGCTAAAGGCTGGTAGAGAGTTGGGAGTCATCCACATCAAGGGAGAAGTGGACACGTTTACCTAGGGAAACTCTGTAAAATAAGATAAGAAGAGGATGGAAGGTGAAAAGCTGGAACTTAGGGAAACCCCAGCATTTAGGGAAAAGCAGAGAAAGCAGAGCCCTTACGAACTTCCCTAACTTCACAGTGTGCCCTCCGGCTATTTAGGTTTAATCATGAACTCTGGAAAACCAGGACTAAATTGTTGATCAAAATTTACAAATGTTACATTTAATTTCAAAGAAAACAGAGTAGTGTGCAATCACAGCTGTTGCGAAGACATGAAAATGTCTTTGAAGGTGGAATTGCTTGCTTTTATATTAAGAAAACGTCCCTGTAAAAGTTTAGCTTTGATCATGTTAAAAGAAAGCATAGATTGGTAAATTTAATTTAGAAGCCTACCCTGGCTTTTTATTCCTGGCTTTCCTCAACCTAGTCTTCTGACTTATATCAACTTATAGGACTGAGAAAGTTTCAAGGGTTTTTAATTTGTCGTCCCTATGCCTATTTTGTTTTGTGTGTTTTTCATCATGTGATTGCTCTTTGGAGGTAATTGTTAAATTGTTCTAAATAGTCACTATATTACCACAGATATTTAAATGGCACCTGGACTGCTGTCATGGGTCAAGAGAGGTATAATTGGAATGTATTTCAAGGCAAACCACTGAAGTTCTTTCAACCCTGATACTATTTAACATCTATAGCCTTGGTGGCTCCCAGGTCCAGGTCTCTGGAGTAGCTCTCTCTCGGAAGTGTCACTCCCTTTGAAATCAGTTCCTTGCCAAAAAAGGACGGTTTCCCTTTGATACAAAGATAGAGATTATATCAACAATGATATTGTCAAATAAAATTCCACATGCATTAAACTGTGTTGCACTTAATTTAACTCTTTCTTAAGTCTTTGGGCAAATTTAAGTGTGGCTGACATCTGTCCTCAATCTTGGGAGTCTGTCTTAAAAAATCACAGTTTACATGGTATATAAATATACCACCATGTAGTGTATTTGATGAACATTATATATTAAAAGCCCTAATTGAGAGCAAAAAAAAGAAGAACAGACAATGAAAGGCGGCCTGCCTTGTGTCAAGGGCACCACTCCAGGGTGACATCTGCTCATGAGCTGCTGGATAGCATTTTTCTCATACTGGAAAAATTATCCTTGTGATCTGCAGATTGAATGTCCTGTCCATGTGTTTATTAATTACTTTACATGTCATTTCATCAAGTGGTGGAAACCTTCACACGTCCTCTAAATGTATAATGCTCTGCTATTCACAATGAATCATTGCTGTAACTAGCATTTTGCTTGTCAGTGTGTCTCTGAATGCCTATTATGGACTAGTCTTATCACGGGCTTACATAACATCTTCAATTTCCACATCATCTCGACAATATAGTCATTATAGTTTTTGTTTGATAGGTGAGGAAGCTGAATCTTGGAGAGGTTAGTACGTTGATTCAGGTCACAGCTGGTGAGTGATAGAGGTGGAGTCAAAGCCAAGACGGTCTGCCTCCAGAGCTCAGGCCCTTTCTGTGAGACCTTGATATTTCTCACTTAGTCTTCCTTCTGCCGCCTTAGAGTTCTTCCTCAGAGCTTCTCACACGCACTTGGAAGCTCCAAGTTCATGAGCCAGCCCTTGGGAGAGTTTGGTGAGTTCATTTTGAGGGACTTGAAAATTCTCTGACCCTAGACTAGTTTCTGCTTCCTTAGCAACTAGCCTTGTCAGTGGCTGACCAGGTTAGTGGTGACTGGGCCCTCTTCTTGGCTCTGCCTCTAACTCATAGGGTGATCTGAGATGTCACTTAATCATTTCATGTCACCGGTTCTCCAAATATAAAATGGAGGCATATTAAGAATCACCTTCTTTCCTGAGGGCTTCCACTGACTAGCTAATTAGGCCTGGGGATACATTTTAGAACCATAAGCATATTCATTCAAGTCAATAAACGCTTATTGAGTGCTTGCAGTATGCAGAACAGGCGGAGGCATGGTGCTCCTGACCTGTTGCGGCACTATTCTAAACATTTCCTTCATTTTGCATCTCTGTAAGACTCCAACCCACCTCTACGAAAGCCTTTATCTCCACCTACATGTTTATTTAATTCCTCTCTGTGCCAAGACTTACTCCTGAGTGCCCACTCTACTTTGTTTGCAGGAAACTATAGCATAGTTCCTTCTTGTCCTGTAGGAAATTTTGTTAGAATTCAACCAGTTTGGAAAATGACCTCTTCCTGCTCTACTAAACTGGTTCTGTTTCTCTGGGTTGGAGCACGCCATGGTCCATACAGATCTACACTATTAGCCCAGAGGAGCATACTTTTCATTTTAAACATGCATCTGACATAACATTGAGTCTTCCCACAGTGAGATCATGATGTGACAATAGAACTGGCATGTGTTTGGAGCTCTCTGACAGGTACAATCAATATCCATAAGCCTGGGAGACAGCATTCCTGAGATTCCCAGGTCATATCTTCCTTGGTCTCTGTGCCAGCTCTTGAGATAGCAGCGTGCTGTGAACAAATCCAGGGTTGGGTTTACCCTGTCTGGAGCCAGCTCTCCAAAGGTTGAAAGTTTACCCTAGTCTATTGAACTTGTTTCTTTATATTTTCATTGGGGATTTTTTAGTAACAAGGCAGATTTCTGGGACTCTGCTGTGAGCAGTTATGGAGTTGATGGGTATTTTTACATGTGTGTACATTTACTTCTACTCGTGTGTGTGTGTGTGTGTGTGTGTGTGTGTGTGTGTGAGAGAGAGAGAGAGAGAGAGAGAGAGAGAGAGAGAGAGAGAGAGAGAGAGACCTACCAGAGGGAAGAGCACATTTGGCTGGAAGCCTGGGATAATTTGATTTCTACTATTTTGGAGACATTAATTAATGGAGTGAATGTTTCAGATTCTTAGTTACCTTAGGGATACCAAGGGAAGGTCTTCCAAGAATCTGCACCGTAGTCCAAGATGGATAGGTAGTGTGTGCTAGAAATGAGCAACCCTGGGTGCCAGGAGCAAAACTGCTGGAGAGAATTGGTAGAGGATTTATTGACTGTCTAAGGAAAGGGCAGTGCGAGTCTTAATGCATCAGCTCATCAGATTTAAGCAGCATCCATTTCATGAATCGTTGGCCTGTGCTAGGTGATACCCAGTGACTTCAAGCAGTGAACTAAAGGGAGAAAAATTACCATTTTGGAAGAAAGATAACAAGCAAGTGAACTTGAAAAAAGAAGTTGGGACAATACTGTCAAAGCCACTTCTCTTCTTCTGGAATCATCTTTGGAAACCAAATTCCACTAGAAATATGAAAATGGGATAAAACTTTTGAGACAAGCTCTTGTCTGTTAGACTTTTTCATCCAAGATCCCTTAATTATCAGATCCAAATACATCTCAAGGGCTTTGTCTTCTCTACAAAATGTATTCATCCAACAGCAAGTAGGTTTGAAAGATTAAAGTGAGCAGGGGAGGGTTTGACAGATTGGGAATGTATTAGTGTTTTCTGAGATTGGGATCACTTTTTTTAAAAAAATAATTTTTTTATATTTAAATTCTTTATTGTTTAATGAATTTCATAAATCTCCTTTCCCCCCCATTGACCTCTCCCTGGCCACCCCCAAATCTCCGCACATGCCCTCACCCCCTTCCCCCACCACCATCTGTGTCCATTGGTTATGCTCATATGCATTCATACAAGTCCTTTGGTTGATCTGGTTGGGATCACTTTTTTAAAAAAAGCTTTTCAAAGTAATGACTGGCATGATTGAGGGCCTGGAGTCACAAATAGGAATCCTAGACAAAGCAGTTCAATAAGTTCATTAGCTGCACTTTTTTTTTCTTACCGTAGCATTTAATTATCTGAGATGCAGTTGCACTGTAAGAATGGCCACTACTGGCTGAAATACATCCTGAACAATAAGATTTCCTTTAGATGAAACATCGTGGTTACTCATCTTTTATTTCTAGCATTTGCTTTGGAGGAGCTTCTACTGCTCTAAGAATGTCAGCCAAGCTGACTTTCCCATAGACCCTGAGTCCTATTATTTATGGAATCAGCGATTTTATTCATTATTATGTCACTGTAGGACTGGCTTCATGCTAATTTTAGAGGCTTTTTTTCTCTTTGGACCAGGCAAGTCATCAAATGGCCTGGTTTGCCTTTGGGGAAGTAATAAATCAAAAGTATTTAAAAAAAAAACAAATGTACAAATTTAAAAAAGAAATCAAAAGCATTTAGTTTGACCTTTTAAAATTCTAACTAATCTAGAAAACTAGAGAATTTTCTTAGAAAAATAGCAGAGTCCCATGATTGCTTTATAAAATCATCATTCAATTTCATACATTTTAACCCCCCCCCCCCCCATTAGAAGAAATACTGTGACAAGTATTTTAAATTTTCACTGGCAGGAATGCACCCTGGGACCAAGGTCCTGCCATTCCCAGATGGCACCTTTAGAATTTTTTTCCATTTAACATTGCTAACATTTTACTGCTTTGACTGAGGCAAGATGAAGAATCGTCAAAGCAACTCAGTGCAAGTAAATACAAATGCTATTAGATGTTGCTAATTTTTTAAATATATTTAATTGGTTTTTTACAGAGAGGAGGGGAGAGGGATAGAGAGTTAGAAACATCGATGAGAGAGAAACATCGATCAGCTGCCTCTTGCACGCCCCCTACTGGGGATGTGCCCGCAACCAAGGTACATGCCCTTGACTGGAATTGAACCTGGGACCCTTGAGCCCGCAGGCCGACGCTGTATCCGCTGAGCCAAACCAGTCAGGGCGATGTTGCTAATTTTTTATAAGTTGATAACTTTGTGCTCTGTGAATTTAAGGAAATATATTATCTCAGGCCTGAGTAAAGTATGTGTGAATCCATCTTTTTCTCAAATAGAAAGATTGGCCCATATAGCTTGTTCCCTTCAATATATTACATTTATTCCAAGCAAATAATTCAAAGCATGTGCAAGCATTTAGCTACAAGTTGATAATAGCAAACAATTGGAAGTACCTAACATTTAGGTTTCCCAATCTTACAGGAATAGTTAAATAAATACTGGCACCTGCATAAAATAGAATTCTTGTATCCACTTGAAAAGATGTTGCAGAGGAACATTTAATGACATAAGATGATCAAAATGTACTGCCCTAGCTGGTTTTGCTCAGTGGGTAGAGCGTTGGCCTGTGGACTGAAGGGTCCTGGGTTTGTTTCTGGTCAGGGGCACATGCCCGGGTTGTGGGCTTGATTCTCTCTCATCATTGATGTTTCCATCGCTCTCTCCCTCTCCCTTCCTCTCTAAAATCAATAAAATTTTTTAAAAAATGTACTGAGTGGAAAATGCAGTTCACAAAATAGTATATAAAGCATCAGTTTTTAATCCCTTTTGGGTCACATGACTCTTTGAGACTCTGAGTAAAACATTTACCTTGGGCTTCCTATCTCCTATCTCCTTTTCCCCAGCGACTCTCAGCTCCTTACTGTTTCACCTTGGATAATCTTTTCTGAGCTTTGCTCCTGTTAGTTACCCATAAAACTTGCGTTTCTCCATGGTTTGTAAGTTAGGTAAATCATGTAATACTGGACTTTGAAACTTTCCCTTACATTTTATGTAAACAAAAAGGTTTCATGCATAACTTGCTTAAGATTAAATCTACTGTTCATTGCAGATGATTTTAATGTTCTTAGTGTTCATTTTGATGGCCATTCATTCGTTTTCACATGTAAAACACTCAGTGCAGAGCCTGATATGTAGTAAACAAACGTATAAGTGATAATGGTTATTTTTGTTCACATGCACTGATTTATCCATTCAGAGCCTGTAGAACAACTACCTTGAGCATGGTTAGTCCGTGGTGAATAAGACAGATATGGGTCTGCTGTCCGTCAGCTTCTTTATGCTTAGTGCGGGAAATCAGACATCAGTCAGTCACTAAAGAAAAAAAAGGGGGATTGTACTACTAAGTGGAGGAAGCACCTTGCAAGCATATATGGGGGCACTCAGCCTTTTCTGAGGTGTCATGAATACTAGGGCCCTAAAGGTGACTTGAGATTAGATTGGAAGGTGGAGTGGATGGAAAGTAAACAGCATTCCAACCAGAGGGAATAGCATGAGCAAAGGACCCTGAGTGGACACTTGACCCAGATTCCTGTAGGTTTTTGTAATTGAGGAAAGGTATATTCTTAGTCATTGGCAGTCAAGAGAGGTGTAAGTATAACTCCTCCAAAATGGACTTCATTCTGTTTTCAAAGTTTATCTTTCTTAACTCTATTTTGAAACAGAAGGTGGGATGTCTGCTGCAATTATAGTGAACTTCCCAATACCTCCCAGGGTATGTAGAATGTATTGTGTGGGAAGTAAGCCAGTAAGGTTTCAACTACAAATCTCAAATTTGAACACCTGGCCCTCAGTTCTAAATGGCCTTAGTTGTCCTTGAAATTTCAATAGTGTTACTTCAAATTCTGTCTTAATAAAATCAAATTGAATTCAGAGTTCTGAGTTCATAAAATCCTCAATATTCTTAATCTTTCATACTACATCTATAATTTTGGTATTAAGTGGGATTAATTGAACATGGGACAGCATTTGATCGCCATTATTTTTCTGGGGGGAATAAGGTTTTGCTTGCCCATAGTGTGTACAGATGATCTGACTTGCTTCCTTTGAAGCCCATTTGAATATAAAAACAGATGCAAGTTCATCAGGAATTACAGGTATGGTAGATCATTTTATAGGTGCACTTGATTGGAGTAGACCCTCTTATCAAGTTTCAGTTATACCAAATTGTATAACAGGCTTGAGTCCATAGAAACCAGACTTTCTAGAAGAGAAAGTTCAGTATAAGTTCAGAGGCATGTGACAGAACCACTTTGCAAACATTATTTTCCCATATTTAAGCAATACTACCCTCCCTCTTCCTACATAACACCGTGTAAGATAATACTGCAAACAAATGCCCAGACAGATGCTGAATTATTTATAAGCACGAGCTAGTGATGTGTACTGGAGAGAAGAAATAACAAAGCAAGAAATAATGTTTCTGAGACTGATAGAGTAAAAGGACATAAACTAATGTGAGTGAACAATATCTCTAGAGATTTACACCCACAGGAAAGCTGTACTGTCACTTGGTTCATGTAGATCTTTACTTGAGAATAGAAACAATAGAATTACTTGTACTGTATTATTTATTGTTTTATTTATAACTTTCCAGAAATTTCCATAACCAGCATTATGTAGTCACAGATGTCTTCACAATTCAGGATCACAGGATCTGACAGCCATATTTTTTTCCCTCAGGGATGATTTGTAGTATCTCTCTGATGTTTGACAATTTGGAATCTTCCGGTCCTTGCCTATTCAGTATTGTATTTTTACAACAGACTACGTCAGCAATGGCAATTAGAAGAATAAGACACTCTATTTCTTTTCAAAAGAAATATCTAAAGACTGTCTGTTTTTAAGGACTTTATTATTATTATTATTATTTTTTCAGATGTGAGTAGCCAAGACCGTATTTAGATTTTGGCCATAAACCAAGAGGAAATTTCAATGGTTGCCACTGGGGTTGGTGTACAGAAGAGCCAAAGTCTTAAGAAGGCCCCATCTCTTTTCAGAAAGCTATTTTAGGATGGAGTTGTGCCCCCAAATCTTCCTGATAAACTACATTGACTCTAAATCCTCCTAATTTTTAAGGACCAAAACCATATTTAAGTTAAATCATAGTTTTAACAATCAAAATATTGATAATTCTCTCTGCTCCTAATTAGGATTTAGAAGGTACATAATGTATTTCCCCCCACGCTGGCAGGGACATTTTTATGAAGTCAGATTTGTCTTTCTTTTACTCTTTTACCACCAGTGCCTAGAACAGCCAGTGCCTGGCTCAGAGTAAGTGCTCCATAAATGTGTTCCCTCAGTTGATCTGTTGAATGAGTCAAAAAGTAGCATCCACATCAGTATTAGAGAATGTTTGCCAAATATGATGATTTTGGTTTCAGTGTTTGATAATCCTGGCCTTTTCAGGCCACACCCTCTGAGAGAGAACACATGAGCTTCGGGTGATAGATGGGCTGGTAATAAATCCCCATGCAGCTGAATCACTGGCATCCGTGCTCCAGTTCTGTTCCTTCCTGTGACAGGATCCGGGTAACTCACACACAGGAGCCTGACATTTGTGGAGGCTGAGACAAAAGTATCAATGGAGTTACGTAAATATTTTAAATCAAGATAATCAGCTATAAAATAGATGCTGTTCTTTGAACCCAAAAGTGGAACATGAAAAAAAAATTGTCTTTCAGCACTATTACAAAACAGTATTTTGTTATGCAGTGATCCATACCATTCACGGTGAGATGAAAGACTGGGCACGTTAACTGTCCTCTTCTCTTACCTAAGTGCTTTAGTTGCTCAAATCCACTCCACCTCCCTCAAGGAGTGTTCGTCTCCAAGAGGTCCATAGCAGCAAAACCCACATTCTGTGATGGCATTTGGATGCAAGGCAAGAGATGCAGGGAATTGTTCCTCTGGCGACTGAACAGAGTAAGTCAGGAGAGCAGATGTTTAGGGTTAAGGCTCTTTGTGCTACAGCGGAGACCCAGAGCCTGCACAACAAAGCTGTCCATGTGTTCTTTACAATCTTTTCGTCTTTGTGATTGTGACATATGGGGCCCTCCAAAGTATGGTCCCCTCTTGCCTGCATCTAAGGATGGTATGTCTTGCAGATTCTCCCTGGAAGCCATTAAGGTTTTCTTGTAATTGTCACTGCAGCCACTCCTGCTCTGCTGACTGCAGACTTAATCTGCTCTGACTGAGGGTGAGCTTTCTTTCTAACGATTCTTTCATTAGTGTCTTGAATGGACAGACTTATCTTTTCTATTCCCTAATAGACTTCTTTCTGGGGAACATGAAAGGAGCTCTAGAGCTGGCTCAGAGGATATTTGGGTAGCAGTAGCCTGTGTATTATCTGAAAGCATCCTTCCACACCAACAGTCAGCCAGAGCCTCTGGGCAAAATTCAGGCATCTGGATCTTTGACCTCATCCCCTAACCCCTTTCAGTTACAAAGTCCTTTTTGTTATTCTTTTCCCTCAAGGCTCACTGAGTCCTCCAGCAAATAAATAGGGCTCCTGCTACCCACCTTAGTAGCCAACCACCTGAGCTGGGCCAGCTGGTCAGCACTGCCTGTCCCCAACCCCCATCTCCACAGTTTATGCTCAGCTGTACTTTCCAACAATAGTCAGACAACAGGTCCAACTACTTCTTAAACTTAAAGCCATCCTCAGTTCCTAATGATAAACACACATAAGCACCAGGAAAGACACTTGTCTTTCTGTTCCCATGGCTAGAGGGCATCCGCCTAATTCACCTGAGAGCTGTGTCAAATAATTTACACGGTCTGAAGAAGGGGAAGGGGGCTGTATTTGTCATTTAAAATTAGGATTTCATGTTTCAAAAGACTCTTCCAACTGACTCTAGGTTAAGCATGTGCATGTAAACAGGATTTCTAGCCTGGAATTTACACCATGGTTATACAAGTACTTTTATGGACTCCCTGGTTAACAAAAGATGTGTGGACACGGAGACAAAGGTGACACTGGACTTTATCATGATCTTGGTGAGATGAAGCAAAGTGTTGCAACAGTCAGAAGAGAAACCTTGGGCCTAAATATACTATTTAATATCATTAGATTGAAAAGCTTGGTCCCTGAATATGTTGAGAAGAAAACTGATGTTCCATTTTAAGAGAAATGTAGCTGACTTTTGTCTCAAAACTTGGGGACCGGAGATGTCTCCTTTGCGAGGTAGGGTGAATTGCACTTCAGTTCTCTCCTGATAAAGCAATACCTATGTCATTAATTAGGGTAATTCTGCAAGGACTGTGATCCAGTTAGAATGCTATCTTCTAATTTTGGTCACCTCTTGGTTCATTTGTTTATGTATTTCACTTTTAAAATAATAATTGAACATTTGTATGTTCCAAGCACGATACCAGGCCCCTTCTCACTAAAACGATTCTGTAAGTCAAGTATCCATGTATTCATTTTACAGATGACAGAGCTGTAGGGAGGAGAGGGTAAGTAATTTGCCAAAAAGCTCACAATTAGCAAATCTCAGAGCTGGAGATTGAGCCCCTCTCTGTCTGATTCCAGGGCCCTTTTATTACCACATCCCATCAGCCTGGCGGTCCTTCTTCCACTTCCCAGGGAATCATGAGGCTCATGGCACTTATTAGAAGAGGTGATAGATGTGGAAAAGGAAACTGAAATACGGTACAGTGGGCAGAACACAATTTGGGGAGTCACTGGCAAATGTGAGTTCAAGTCTGGGCTCTTATATGTTCTGGCTGTGAATCAGTGGTTCTCAACCTTCCTAATGCCGTGACCCTTTAATACAGTTCCTCATGTTGTGATGATCCCCAACCATAAATTTATTTTCGTTGCTACTTCATAACTGTAATTTTGATACTGTTATGAATCATAATGTAAATATCTGATATGCAGGATGTATTTTCAGGTGTCGCGACCCACAGATTGAGAACCACTGCAAGTCAATCATTTAGCTTCTGGAGTACAATTACTTTATCGGTCAAACAGTGCTTCTTTTACTCGTAATCAGATATTTATTGAGTACTTACTAATTCCAGGCATTGTTCTAGGTGTCCACTATGCCAGGAAAGGGCAGTAGGGGCTGTGGATAAAGGGTTGGGTACAAAGGGTCCAATTTTAAAATAGGTCAGAAAAAGATTCACTGAGAAGGCCGCTTTTGAGTGAACAGTTGGAGGAAGTGAGGGAGTGAGCCATGGGGGTATCTGGGGAGACTGTTCCAAACAGAGGCAATAGCTAGTGCAAAGGCCCTCGGTAGGAGGGAGCCTGATGTGCTGAAAGAAGAGTGAGGAGACAAGTGTGGCTGGAGCAAGTGAGCAGAGCAGGCAATAGAGGCAAATGGGGTCAGAGGGGAACAAGAGGGAGCTAAGTTGTGTGTAGTCTTGTAGGCCGTGATGAGGACTTAGGTTTGTGTTTTCTGTTGTTTTTTTTAAATATATTTTTTTATTGATTTCAGAGAGTAAGGGAGAGAGAGATAGAAACATCAATGATGAGAGAGAATCACCGATTGGCTGCCTCCTGCACGTCCTCTACTGGGAATCAAGCCCGAAACCCGAGCATATGCCCTGACCGGGAATCAAACTGGTGACCTCTTGGTTCCTGGGTCAGTGCTCCACCACTGAGCCACACCTGGCGGGACAGGACTTAGGTTTTTAACCTGAGGGAGGATGAGAATTCACTGGAGGGTTGTGAGCATAGGACTTGTGTTTGGGAAGGAAGGCTCACTCTGGCTGCTGTGCTGAGAATAGACTGTAGGTGGGCAAGGACAGGAAGCAGAGGCACAGGTCAGGATGCTGTTGCCTCCAGGCAGGAGATGATGGTGATTTGGACCCGGAAGAAAAGAAGATGTGGAGGTGGAGGGAGGTGGCTGGATTCTGGACATAACTTGAACGTAGAAATAACAGGGTTTGCTGAGGGTTTAGATTGAGTGTGAGAGAAATAAAACAATCAAGGAGGCCTCTGAGGTTTGTGTTCTGAGCGATTGGAGGAATTGTGTTGCCATGACCCAGGATGGGAAAGCTGGGAGAAACAAATGTGGGATGGGGGAAGGGGACAGGGAGAATTTCGTGACAATAATATCTGCCTTGCCTCCCTCATGGGATTAAATGTGATGATTTATGTGTCATTTACCCTCTAAATATGCCCAATTGTTCCTAGCATTTGAGGACTCGTTCCCTTCTTATTCTGAAGTGGTCTTATTCTGAATTGGTCTGTTCTATGCATATTCTCCTTTCTTTCACTCAGGTGGTTCCAGGTAGGGGTGGGTGAAGCGTTTCTAGCACAGGGACTCCTGGATCTGAAAGGTATTATCTGAACTATGTTTAGGTGGATTTTAAATAGGTCCTCACAACCATGACTCAAGTATGACTTAACAGTTAATACCTTTATTTCTCCCTAGCAGAATAGTGCTTCTAATTTTTCTTTTATATAGCAACTGATGTTGCCATGCAGATCTCTTGGTTGCTATGAGATGGTAACATTACTCTGCCCTGTGATTGGCCGGGGGCTCCTATGCTGTGTGGTTCTCACTGGAGCGGCTGACACAGAGCTGTTACTATGGTGAACTTCACAATTTCCTTTGATTGGTGGATTTCAGAAATAGGTCATCAGTGGAATTCATTATATTCTGTAAGTAAAAATAAAAAATGATATTTATCATACCTTTTTCAGGTCAGTCACCAACATGAAGGAAACATGACACTGAATGACATAATGAATCACAGCTGGATGATTTAAGAACCTTCTGAGAACTGAAGAGTAATAATGATCTTGTGCTAAATTTAGGTGGGAAATATTTTCCCTCCCGCTTTGAGTTGATTATTCAGAGTTAAGGGTGTCAGGCTGACCCGAGTTGGGGGTGTGTGTGCATGGGCTAAAATGCAATGTTCCTTCTCCCTGTGGGATTGAGGATGATGCTGGGGGCTGGGTGTGGAGGGCAGGAGGGACGTGGGCTCCAGGCAGTACTGAGTAACACTGCATCTCAGGACAGGTGTTCTTGTGGCATCTGGAGGGTGCTAAGACTTCGGTCATCAGAAAGGAAAGCTTCGGACTGCTCCTGGCTGGAGATGACTTGCCACAGGGGTCTGAGAGTTTAAGCAGGGCTGCTGAATCCTCCTCTCTCCCACCCCATCCCCAGTCTCACCAGGTGGGTAGGCAGGTCCTGGAGAGTCAGGCCTCTGCTCATCCCTACTCTCAACAAATGGAAAAAGAGTGGAAGAATGGGTTTAAGCCTTTCTAATTTTGTAACCTAACTCCCTTTTCTACAAGAAAAAGTGGAAGAAAGTTGGAAGAACCTTGGAGGAGGGATGAATTATTTTAAGTGCATTAGATCTTTTAACATTTGACTAACAAGTCCTGTTTGGAGTGATGGGTGGGGTGGTGGTGGGGTGGTGGGTGTGGGATGAAACTGTAGGGAAGGGAGAGAATCAGGGTGCTCCAAAACAAAATAAATTAGGATGGTAATAAATTAAGATGCTAGGGCTAATATTTAACACCCAGAGTGGGTCATTACTAACATTCCTATATGAAAAAATTACTTTTAGTAAAAATTATGCAATGAAAACAATAATAACAATGGGAAGAAAAGAAATGTTCTTTTATAAAATGTTGTATTATATCAACTAAATATTAAAAATAAAATAAATAGTATGATCTCCAAAAGAAAAAAAATTATGGAGTAATACTTTTAATTTCATTTATATATTTTTAAAGAAAAAGATGAAAACTTAGACCTACATATTGGTCTTTTACAGTAACAAATGGTAATCTTACAGTTTTTGTTTTTGTAATTAACTTCAGCAACTTTGTCAAACTTGTCCATATGCATAAAGTGTTCTTTGACACTTTTTATTAATTTTAATTTTGAAAGGCTTCTTTCACATGAAGCAACAGATTAAATAGATAGGAAAAGTCTTAAATGTGGGGATATGCTTATCAGAGATGCATAAAAATCCAATTTCACAATAAATCCCATAAAATGTAAACACAACTAAACACTCTAAGTGGTCACATAGAATGACAGAATTAAAGCAACTCCTGTTCTCTTTGTCTTTACAATGACTGTGCTATCATTGTTTAATTCAAATCAGTCATTTGAACACAAGAATATGTAAAACCAGAGAGATTGGAGAACCAAAGCAAGCTTTGTTATGTGCTTATTCTCAAAATAAATGCACAGAATTAATTCTCTGAATAAACTCCCATGTTATTGGGAGAATATGTTACTAAAGGAGAAGCAATAAAAAATGTTCTCTATTGAAGCACTTTATTATTATTAAAACTCAACAGCAACGGTAGAAATTGTTTAAAACCTAGGTCAACAAAAGATACTTTTTTTGGTTGCAGGAGAGTAGTTGATTACTGACATTGTTTAGAATTGCTTGCCATGGTGATAATAGAAAGCAGAGTGGCTTTTTAGTTGGATTTATTATTGTTTTTGAGTCCTCTCAGGCCACGCACCCCTGGATTGCTTGTCCCCAGGGTGGACTACCCCTCCCACCCTTCCTCTGGTACCACCCTGAAGCAGGACCACTAATTGTGTCTTGCCGGAGCCAGAGAGTGTAGTAAAAGGTGGTAATGCATGAGTGTGAAGGGATGACAGAGAGACACCAAGATGCGGTTGGTCATCAAATATCTGGTAAATTCTCTGACTCTGACCCTGACATAACTAAATGGATTTTTTCTTCTTCTTACTCTCATAATAAGAAGAAAAAACAACCAAGCATTATTAGTTTAAGTGTTCTTTTCTCATAAAAACACTAGCGATTTCTGCAGCTTTGCGTGCTGTTTGTGCTAGCTCTTATGTGGCCTACCACTTCCACCTCAATGCTTTGTCATTCTGTGGCATTGTTTTTGACCCCTCATTTCATTTGCGCTGAATTCAGCATTTATCTTTACTGATAAAACAGGACATGCTTTGCTGAATCATCAGAACTGGCTTAGTCACAGGATAATGGAATTGGAGGCATGAAGTTGCAGGAACCATTATAAGGGATAGAATGATTGGTAAGGGAAGGAGGAAAAAATATCAGAAGTCATGACTTGCCTTTTGGGTTTCTTATGTATGACACTCCTTTTATTTTTCCCTGTCACTTCATCAGACAGATATATTTAGATCCACCCTTGTATTAATAGATGGTTTCCTGGGTAGGGTGATTTAAAAGCTCTGGAGTCTGAAATGCTACCATTAGTTCTGCATATTTCTTTAGGTTAAATATTGTTTGCTCTCCACGGACCTCTGGAAAGCAACTGCCTCTAAAGTGCGGCTACCTCTGGGAGAAGTAGCACATCAAGTCTTTAACACTTTAGTATAAATGAGTCTATTCGATTGCTTCCTCTGTTCTGTGATCAGCAGGATGGGGACACTGGGTACTTAGGAATTCATGGAAACACCTCTCAACCTTGTCTCCCTTGAATGTCTGCCTTTGCTTTAAGGAATTCCAATTCCCACTTCAGGGTGGGGAGAAACAGAAAAAGGCACCCTGTTGATGATAGGTCTGAAGGAATGTCATATATAAAGGCTAACATGTTTTATTTTCATTTCTCTCACAGGAACATTCTCCTGGCCTACAACACAGCCTCTCACTTTGCCTCAAGAGTGCAAAGACTTCATTGTATCATTTGCGTCTCATTTTTATTCTAACATATGTCTGGGGAGAGGGCCCTTTGAGATTTCTACTTGGCTCTGCTTCAGGCTCCATAATAGCAATGGATCCATGCTCCTTAATAAAGTGAGGGCAGGTGGCAGCAATCCAAAGTGGCCTCCATGAAATGCGTTTGTAGGAGTGACTTTCAGCATGCATTAAAGAATCAGGAGCCAGCCAGGACAAAAGCCCAGACTGATAGCATGCCTCTAAAAAGAGTGTCTGCACCAAGGTTTTAAAAAAAAGAAGGAAAAAAAGAAAAGCATTTTTTAAAAATCTACTGAATTGAGTTAATGTTCTGTGCCAGCATCTGTTCCTAAGAGCGTCCTGTGTGTGTGCATGTGCATGTGCGTGGGGGGCAACGTGTGCACGACTAGTTTCACACAGCTGCTACATGAAAAATCACATGGGCAGGTTGTAGAAATGATGGTAGAGGCTGTTAAGGAGGCAGCTGAGAGGGTGTCTGCAAAGGTTTTCAAAAGCAAATGAGGTGAGCTTGACTTTGTTAATAATTTGCCTCCTCTCAAGGTTAAAAGGTATTTTGTGTCACTGTATAATTCAAGAACATTTATTAATTATCCATCTGGATGGTTCTGTTCATAATGTGTATTTATTCCAAACACAAGTTGTTAATAGGAATTACTAAAACTGATTTGGTTATGAAATAAAATCCATTATTCAAGAGTTTAGAATTACATTGTATATAAATGTATTACCACATAAATTTATACTCAATTTCATGAGCCATTGTCCTTACTATATATAGGTATTTTCTCAGGAATATGTGTATACATTAAATATTCAAAAATAAAATCATATTTTGATTGCTCTAAAAAATTAAAAGTCCTGTGGTGAAACTTCACTTTCTGAAAAGTATAAGTTAGGAATGAGATGGTTATTGGCTTGGTCGTTTTTCCTCTATGGGCTCAATTTTCTCATCTACAAAATTAGTACAACAAAGGATTTCTAAGACTCCTTTTCAGCTTTACCCTTCTGGATTCTACGACTTTTGCAGTGTGAATAATCGCCTCATAATTTGTCCATCATTTTTTTTATTGGGTTATTTATTCTGGGCTGCCTTCATTAAAAGGAGTTCACCTCAGTTGGTACTAATAGTTTGAATTTGTTATTCGTTTTCATTATTCTTTTGGGATGAAATGGAATGAGTCATAAGTGAGGAGGTTACAAAAGCACATGCAGATCAACAGGAAGACAAAGACAGAAAAAGAGGTAGTGAGACTTCAGCATTTCCCCCCAGACAGCTTGAAAGCAAGGTGGAGTCCCTGCTGTTTGGACACAGCTTTTGTACACTGACCTGTCAGCATTGGACACCCGGTCACGGGGGCACAGTCATGAGCCTTTTCTAGAACCCGCAGGCCTCACATGCAAGCGACTGTCCTGCAGGAGGGAAAAGTCTGTGAACTGTGTGAATTACAGGAAGTGAACATTAGGGTCAATGTTGGGGTAGGGCTTCCCCCCACCTCTACCTTGCTTGACTATTTCTTCCCATACCAAAAAGCTTCTTGAAAGAGTTTTTTTTTTCTTAGTTTCCATGGTGGAAAATTAAAAGCCTCATCCTTGGGGACAGTAAAAATTAAGTAATTTTGTGCCATTGGTGGCTTTTGGTGGTATAAATCCATTCATCTGAAACCCATTCCATTGGCTAAAAATATTTATTAACATATTTTGAAGGCAATTGACAACAAAATATGATCTGCCTCTAAATCACACAAATTAGTAATTGTGTAGATGTATAACCATACCATTTACAGAAAATAATAAGTTGGTTTACCTTAGCCATTTTCTGAGTACCTACTCTTTGTCCGTTGTGCCTCGGATGAAGAGATCAAACCTTCCTTGCCATATTGTAATATTCCTGAATAACCCTTTCTTATGGATTAAATGTTTGTATCCTCCCATAATTCAAATGTTAAAACCATACCCTCTATCCCCCACCATATGATGAATAGTATTAGGAGGTGGAGCCTTTGAGAGATAATTAGGATTAGATGAGGTCATGTGGATGAAACCCTCATGAATAGGATTAGTGCCTTTATAAGAGTCATGAGAGGCTTGCTTCCTCTCTCTGCTCACTGACATATCAAGATATAAGGAAAAGCCAGCAGTCTATAACCCAGTAGAGGACCCTCACCAAGACCTGACCATGCTAGCACCCTGATCTCAGACTTCCAGCCTCAGAATTGTGAGAAATAAATTTTTAATCTATAATAATAAAAGTGTAATATGCTAATTAGACTGGACAGTTGAACGACATTCTGAACGACCTTTCTGGATGACCTTCTGGACAAAGCTTGGGCTGCAAGGGCTGAGGCAAGCCACTACGGCTGCAAGGGCCGAGCCCCTTGCATGAATTTCATGCATCAGGCCTCCGGTTATTTATAAGCATCCCAGTCTATGTACTTTGTTACAGAAGTTGAAACTGAATAAGATGCTATCTTAGTGGCAATAATTTGCAGAACCACATATTTCTCTATTTTCCTACCTAGGATTTTGTGATGTGTAACAGCACATCAGTAAATTCCAGTTTATTTTTTGGTTGGTTATAAATTCTCTGTTGTGCATTTAGACTCTGTCAGGCAGTAACTTTCTAGTGATGGTTGTTTTCTAATATAGCCTTCAATTCATAGTTTGCTGCTAGATGATTTGAACACTACTAGCTCATCTATCCTAGTCTCAGCACAATAATTATGGCAGCTGGTATCATTTACTATAGCAAGGGGAGTAGAGTTGGGTTTTTTTTGTCCAGTGGTGACTCTATTCTGTTTATACATAAAATAAAAAAAATTGGTTTTTGTATAATCATTTAAAAAAACCATAACCCTCTTATAAATTGTTTTAACAAACTCTTATGTCATCAGAAAACATACCTTTGCTATATTTTACCTATATAATCATGGCTGAATTAATTCAGGTAACTACCATAAAGGTACAATCTAACCTGGAGTAGGATATACTCCTGAAAACATGGTAGAATGTCAAAGTTTTCTAGATACCTTATTTGTCAGAAGTTGATGGTGAGGGACCCAGGGCCACTATATGCACCATATAATATTGTGTCATGAAAATGGTAACTAAACCCAAAGCTATAGAACAAAATGATTAAAACCCAAATCTGAATGTGGGAGAAAATAGAGCTTGAAAGGGAAGGGTGCACAAAAGGTGATAGGAAGTTGTTGAAACAAACACACCTGCTAACCAATTTTTGTGTGGACTGTGGTGGTAGTAACTATCAGCATAAGACTGGAAATGATTTCAGTGCTCCTTTGGCACACTGTATGAATGCAAGACAAGGCACCTTTAAATTGAATGTATTTAGTGTAAATTGAACCTTTCAGTCTGAGGGTCCATTTGTATGCCTGCCTTATAGTCTTGTTCTTAGTGCTACTCGGCTGTGGCACATGAAAAAGGAATGGCTGGGATTAGCTATGCTTACTGCTAACTCTCCTGCTTTCCTGGGTTGGTAGCTCCGAACTAGTAAGTTGACTTTCCTAGTCTCTCTCAGGGTTAGTTGGAGCTGTTCTTTTGCTCTTGGGTCCATTCTTCCTTCAAATCCTATAAAAACACAACTCAAAAGAGGATTGTGAGTTCTTGCTGCCTTTGATCTCTGAGCAGGAAAGGTGACTATGATATGATTAATGAGCTCAGTGGGGCTTTGCCCATTGGCCTGTGAGATGATGTTAACTCCCAGAACATTTAGAGGAGGATTAGGGGAGATCCAGCATGGTTGGACTCTTGGAAATGTGTAGGTTTGGAGGAGGTATCCTATCTCAGCAGGATTGCCTGTCATGGAGTGACAGAGACATGCTGAAGGGGATGGCTGCCCACCCATTCACAAAGAATAATCCCACCCCTCTGCAAGCTGTATGTTCCCTCTGATTCAAGGATGTTCCTATTAAATGTGGCAGCACCTGAATTAATGGGGAAAATGGGCTTGTGTGAGGCTTAGCCAAGGGGGAGAATCAGGTGAGAGGAGGATGACCAGCTCCAGTTCTCCAGCTCAGAGACTGTCATTGCTAACAATCTGAGTTTAGACTGTGACTATTACCTTCTTGGTAAACTATGTAGTGTTTGTTGTCCCATATGAATTCAGTTTTTTCTCAGTCAAGTTTTCTTTCTTTTGAGAAAAGTCCCTTCTTGGTGAAGGGAGGTCTCTGAACTGGGTGGTAAAAGATGATTGAACCAACTGTGTCTGGACAATGATGCCTTGTCTGGATGAAGGGCTCGAGCAGGGCCTAGATCTGTTCTGCTCAGCTTGGTGAGCTGAGTCCTGGCCCAGGGTTGGGTCAGCTGGGGAAGGAACACCTTTGTATAATTGGTCTGAATTTTTCTAGCTTGCACAAAGCTCCCTTAAAGTGCTAGTAGCACATGACCACCATCTCAGAAGGGTCCAAGAGCCATATGCAATGGCATCCTGGTATTCAACATGGGTAGCTCATGGGCACATCTGAATAAAGTCTATAGCTCTTTAGGTTGTCAGTTAATATTCTTGTGCTTGAACAATGACAAAACCTTGACCTCTAAGAGTTCCATAAGTGATTGTGCTTCTAACTGCTCTCGATGGGGTCCCAGGCTCCCTCCAACATGGACTCAAAGAATAAACCCTCTACCCTGAAAGGACTCCTAACACCTTACATTTCCACATGAGTCCATCTTCAACAGCTGTTTGATCTAGGGTGAGTCATTTAACCTTTCAGATCCTTCATTTCCTTACCTCTAAAAAGGGGATGAAAATTTTTATGTCAAGGGATTGCCTTGAGGATTAAACGGAGAATGTTCTGGAGGACATTTTGGGATATAGTATCCTAAAAATATGCAAATGTTAGGAGGGGATTGTTAATCCCATGCAAGCTCAGCCTCTGATTCACCTCAGGATGGGAAACCAGATGCTCCTGTTCCCCGTTTGTACAGTGGCCACTTCAAAGCCTTGGTAAGCCTTTAATAATGCCGATGCAAATAGAGTCACCAAGTTCTGAAAGCAAGGCTGCAGCATGAACTCTGTAGGAGCCTGCCTTCCTCCCTTCCTGCCTCCCTCTCTCCTTTCCTCCCTCCCTCCCTTCCTCCTCCTTCCTTCCTTCCTTCCTTCCTTCCTTCCTTCCTTCCTTCCTTCCTTCCTTCCTTCCTTCCTCCCTCCCTCCCTTCCTCCCTCCCTCCCTTCCTCCCTCCCTTCCTTCCTTCCTTCCTCTTTCTTTCTAACCCTAGCCCAATATTTTTATTGATTTTTAGAGAGAGAGGAAAGAGGAGAGAGACATCAATTGGTTGCCTCCTGTATGCATCCCAATTAGGGATCGAATCTACTACCTAGGTATGTGCTCTGACCAGGAATTGAACCCGTGACCTTTTGGTGTATGGGTTAATGCTCCAACCAACTAAGCCAGGGTGTTGGAGACTTCTTTAGAAATATATAACACTACTCACGGGAACTTCAAAGAGAAAATCTTCAATGTGCCATAAAAAAGATTTATTTTGTGAAGCTGAAGATCCATGAAAAGTAAAAAGGCAAAAGATTAGGGGACAACCAAAGTCAGGAATCTGACTCTCTTTAAATGGACCTTAAAATGTTTTTGTTAACTTATAAATGATGAGAATAAACATTTCAGTCAGACTGAGACAAATTACAACCTCTCGAGAGTGCCATCTGCAGCACTCCCCAACTCCTTTCAGACCAATCTCTCTTGCAAGCCTTTCTCCATGCCATTGTGACCCTCTCAGCTTTATTAAAATCCTTAGTAAAGAATTTTATTAAAATTCTGGGTTGACAGGTAGTACATAATAAATGAACTTAAGAAATTCTCCCACCCCAAAATATCTTCTGAGTATCCCACTGTTAATTTTTTGAAATCCTGTAATTAGCCAGTTAGACTAAGAAGTTACCTCCTATCAAAATTCAAGTGATCCCTGGAAGATTAACATAACTAAAATGGTCATACCTTAGAGTGAATGACTTGATTCAGAGGCCAGCCAACTTTTCCTATAAAGAATCAGATAGTAGATGTTTGAGGCTTTGTGTGCCATGAGGTTCCTGTTGCAGCTATTTAACTCAGTCATTGTAGGGAAGTCAGCCATACATAGTACATAAGGAATGATCATGGCAGGTTTCTATAAAAATTTATTTCTAAAAAGAAGAGTTAGGCTGCATTTTCCCTGTTTGCTATGGTTTCTCACCCATGACTTAACTGAAACTTTCAAAGGGAGCAACTAGTTGTCACCTGGTGTGGGAGAAGGGGAGGTAACTAGTAGGGTGTAAAGATGTGGATCAAAGAGCCACAGGGAGAAGTGAACACCATAAATCAAACTTCCTAAGAATTAATCCTGTTTAGACATTTAGACATTTTTTCCTGAATTAAAATTATTTTGCTCAGTTTCTTTATGATATAAATTTCTACAATATTTTTATTTGGTGAGTAAGGTACACAATTTTTCACTCACTTTTATGTCATTTAGTATATCATTGTTATTCAGTATATCAATTTAATAGTCAAGGGACAAGGCCACTCCCATTCTACCGTTTAATAGGTTAGAATACTACTCATGTTATGGAAGTTACTAAACATTAAAAGGGAAACACTGTTGAGTACAAATGGATTTCAAATTGTATTATGCTCCCTTTGTTTGCGTTGAACACTTTTGGACACTTGAATTACATTGTGGATGGTCTGAGAAGTGAATGCTATTCTGATTTCCTTCAAGTTGTGTGTGAAAGAAGCTTTTCCCTTTTTTCATCCAGACAGCATTTTATTTCAGAATCAATGGTGGCTGAGACATGGTGCTTAATCTTAGCTGTGACATGTTCTTGAAATAAAAAGAGAATTATTTGTAAGCCTTGTCAAGTCTCATTCTGGGGTCGAGGGTGCCCATGGGGGAAAGTGCATGATCCTCACAGAGGCGGCACTGCTTACCCTCACCATCTAAGGTGTGAGCCTGGGTGGTGTTCCAGGAGCGGGGCAGAATTTGACCTAAGACATTGCTCCTCTTTGCCAGGCCCTCCAGTGACGGATAGCGCGACATGGAAGATGATAAATTTAGAATTAGGAATGGAGCCTGCAGCGGTGGGCCAGGCTGGAATCATAACCACAGCCTCTAAGAAGACTAAAGCTGATCACTAGGGTGGAGAGAGGACAGCGGGTAGAGTGGGAAGGGGCGGGGCATGGAGTCATTAAATTGGCATCCTCATTTTCCTCCGAGACATCCTGGCTTTGCTCCACCTTTGGGAATAAGCTCAATGCCTTGGAGACAGTCTAATTATCTTTTTATACATTCATAAAGAAGTTTATTTTTGGTAAAGACATTCCAACTGGAATATGCTTGATTGGTTTACGTTGGAAAAGTAATTTGGGGCTCATCATCCAAATTGCATTAAAAATGCTGAAATGCATTCCAGTTACTACCTAGTCTAGCCTACTTCTTACTGTAAAAGGAAAAGTGGAGTAACAGAGATTTTTAAGCCTTTCCCTTTGATGCACCAAATATGACCCATCTTTGTTTCTAATTAGATAATTTTCTTGTGCCCAGTGATTCAGGCTCTCTGCTCTGAGCCTCATCCAGCAGCCAGTTGCTCAGCCCCAGCCCCCCTTGGAATTAATGAGAGGGCTCTGAATGCTCCCAACCCTTAGGCTGCTGTGTCCTGTCAGCAGTGTGGTGTGATCGCCCAGTTTCTAGAGCACCAGGCTTCTCCATTCCTCTTGGGCCCATGATGGTGAGGAGAAAGTGGGGAGGGGAGGGACCATGACCCTTGCTATTTAAATGTGGTGCATGAACTAGCAGCCCTGGCATTACCTGAGAGCTCATTAGAAATTCAGAATCCAGACCTACTGAATCAGAGTCTACATTTTTAGCAAGATACCAAGAGCTTCATATGTATAGTAAAGTTTGCAAAGCATGATCCAGAGCCTACAGTCCTTCTACCTTCACAATTCAGGTCTTGAGCCCTGAGCCATTTTTCCACCTATTTTGAATCTGGTATCCCAGAATAATCCTGCTCCACCTGTCCCTGGTGGATGGACATCTCCATCCTGCTCCCCACAATTGGAGGCCCTTGAATAATCCCACCTGCCAAAACTGGCCTGCATTTTTCACTCCCCTGAGTTTCTGTTCTCTGCACCTCCCCAGGAGCACTACTTCTGATCCATCCTACCCTGCATTCCTGCCAGCGCCCCTCCCGCTTGGGGTTTACATGCCAGAGTATGGGGGGAAGGAGTGACTGGAACTTCCTCTTTAGAACTGACTTAGACAGATTCAAACACTGATGAGCACAGTTCAGAGAGGAAGTAGAATCAGCTGAGGGATTTCAGGAACAGGGGGTCAGTTCTGGATGTCTCACTGCTGGAGTAATTTGAGGTCAATATCTGACCTCTGATTAAGTCTCCCTTGCCTCAAGTGTCAATTGTCACTTACTGTGAAAGCCATTAAACCAGTTTGGAAGTTTAAAGGTTCTCTATGCATTTGATTTTGAAGTCAGTTTAATAGGGGATTTGTAGCCAGCAGAGAATTACAGTGTTGACTTTACCAGCAGTCTAATGACCCCTTCCCTTTTGTTTTTATTAAGCGTGAAATCCATTAACCTGTCATTATGGGATATCACCATGGCCATGGAGTCAAATGGTTGAGTGGCAGACCTTTAATAGTATAGTCTGTAATTATAAAAGCTATTTTCAAAACTCCACATTTGATCATTCCTGAAGAGGGAAGATTTATCACCATGAAAGTTGGCTATAGGCTTGGACAGCAATTACTCATATTTCCTTTTCCTGGCATTATGACTATAGAAATAGACATGGATTGGTTCCAAAAATAATCTCAAGCTTTTTCCACTTAACGTATGTCAATTTCTAGACTCATTTCCCATGTCCCCAGAAGTGAAGAACATCTACACTAATAAAAGACAAAGATGTTAATTGACTGTACCTTCGCTACACCCACCAGCCAATCAGAGCGACTATATGCAAATTAACCCAACCAAGATGGCGGTTAATTTGCATATACTGCTGGGAGTGAAGACTGAAGACAACGTAGAAGGAAGCGAAGTGCTGCAGAAGGGAGCAAAGCAGAGGCGGCGGAGACAGGAGTGGAGCCAAGGTGGCGGAGGCAGGAGGGAAGCAAGCCGGGCGGCGGAGGTGGGAGCAAAGCCCGCCTCAGTGGGTTTCGCTCCCTTCTCTGCTTCGCTCCAGCCGAAGGAAACCCTATTCTTGCAGGAATCTTCCTGCAACCGGCCTCTAGTGTTGTCATAAAGTGAACAATCAACTGCAGCCTACAATTTGCTGAGGGCAATTTTCTTGACTTGTTTGAATCACCACATGGTTAATTTGATTGCCATTGTATTCCAATGGACTAAGTTCATGTCAATAGATGTGCAAGTCTACATGAGCAAAAGAAATTAATTATACAAGTGAATCGACTTACACATGCCTGGAATATTCTGCACTACCGCACCACACAACTCTATGAAGCATCATTGTTGGCCATGTATAACCTATAGGATTGCATGTGGTGGTTCTCTGAACATTCTTTTCCTGACTCTGTGTGTAGTTGGGCCTTGTTATCCATCTGTTTCAGCTCAAATATCACCCCTTCAGAAAGGCTTCCTTGGCCATTTAATCCAAAGGAACTGCATTTTTATTCCCCATTCTGTTTATTTCCTTTATGGTACTTATCATAGTCTAAAATGATCTAATACTTTAGACTATGTTTCTCTACACCAAACTGGAAGGGATGTTGTCTGTTTTGTTAGATACACAGTAAATGCTTAATATGTATTTGTTGAATAGGTGAATGAGATATGTGTATTTGAAGCAATGCCTATAAAATGGGAGATTACTTTAGGAATCTTTTACTCTATCACCAAATTGGTAAATATTTTTCCATGGTTATTCTTTCTGGACACTTTTATTTTGTATAATTTCTTCTGTCCTGCTTTACTCTGCCTTGTCTTCCTCTCCCTACTATCTTCAGGTACAAATAATGACCTAAACCTCCCCAAAATGAAAGAACCAATTGGTGTTTGAGTGCCTGCTGAATATCATGCACAAATACAGAATAGTTACAAATACAAAGTAGTGAAAACCATTGTCTTTACATCAATGATGAAGCACTGATGATACTTTTTAATTATTCAAGCTATTTCTTAAGGATTGATAGGGAAAGGAAGTATCTTTCTTGATTTTCCATTCTTTCCTCAGAATCAGAAAGATATTCCTTTCAAATATATTTTTTTCTAGTACAATGAAAATTTTAACACCAATTTGATGAGAGAATACAAGAGTTGTCCCAAGGAAATACATGGTTAATTACCAAACTCATTGTACAACCATGACTGCTACAGAAGCCTGTGGGTTTATTTGGCCTGAAATAGAGAAGACTTTATGAAGGATCTTAAAGGGAACAAGTGGGATAACTTGTTTGAACCTAAACTCTACACCAACAAGATTAGAATATTTCCAAGCACATCTGATGAGTCAGCTGGGCAAACAGCTCTCAGATGTCCACTCGCCTGAGTAAATTGTCAGGGGTGCCTCTGTCAGTAATCAGGTTAGAAGACTGAGAAGGACTCAGTCTGAGCCTGTGAAAGAGGGAAGGTGCCCAAAGGGATGATTTTTTAGGAAGAATCTGAGTCACAAGATTGAGAGCAGTGTCCCTTGAAGTTCAGGTGATAGAGGTGGGCCTAACACCTATGTTTGTGGACTCCGGGGGCCTCAGTGCTGGCACCTGAGGGCTGAGTCTTGGGGTCAGGAGAAAGAACTTCACAGTCCCCATGGAGGGCATGGGCAGAAGTGGCAGTCTCAGATAGAAGCATAAATGTGGGGCATACGGGTGACTGGAGCAGGAAATGAAAAACATGGCAAGGGTCACGTATTCGTGGCATGTTGTGAGTACATGTCAAATGCTGACTGGGCTGAAATTTCTGGTGTGGCTTTGAGGGACCCTGGAGGTCTTAGGTCACTGAGATGGGGCAATGTAAGGTGCTGCTACTGCTGTGATTCATAGGCCAATAAGCCAGACAAACTTGAGTTATAGAGTTTGAATGCAAATATTTGAAGAGAAGAGATGGGCCCATACTGTGGTGGAAAGGTGTGAGCAAAAGATGGGGAGTAGGAATGTGTACATTGTATCCTAGAAACAGGATCTTATAGGAGGGTGATGGGATAGCTTGTGTCCAGAAGCAGAAGGGCATGAATGGCTAAGATAAGGGGGCTGATCAGAAAGTAAGGGATTCAGGAAGCAGGATTCAGGGAAAGTTAGCTGGCCTGGGAGTTAGCATTCATTTTAAACTTGCTTTACTGATAAAAACTTTTTGTGAAATGAAATCTAATAGGACGCTTTCTAGGTATGAAGTAAATCAGACCAGAGTGATAGAAAGGGAGAAGAGGATTGAAGGGGTCTGGGGTCCAGGGTGATGCTCCAGCAGTTAGGTCTTGGTAGTGGGAAAGTTGGTGCGTTTAAACTTGTTTTTATCTAACCTGTATTTTCTAAAATAAAGTTATTAGTTTTGCAATTAAAAATCCCAAAGCTTACTTTAAAAGCCAAAACAATGGATTATTTTGCTTTTAGAATCAGTTCATAGCTCATCTCCTTGGAAAAAATATTTTTTAATTTTACTCTGGACTTCACAGGTTTCCTTCTAGTACATCTGGCATGCTCTTTGGTAACTGTGGATAGATTTACAGAGGTGCTGTCTTAGTTCATTCAGCTGCTGTAACAAAATATTATAGACGAGTTGCCTTATTAACCACAGAAATTTATTCTCATATTTGTAGAGGCTGTGAAATCCAAGATCAGGGTGCTGGCTGATTTGGTGTCAGGTGAGAGCCCACTTCCTAGCTGGCTGTCTCTCACTATGTCCTCATATGCAGAAGGGGTGAGGGAACTCTCTGGGGCCTCTTTTATAAGGGCACTAATCCTATTCATGAGGGCCTCACCCTCATGACCTAATCACCTTCCATAAGCCCTGCCTCTGAATGCCATTATATTAAGGATTAGGTTTCAACACTTAAATTCTGGGGGACACAAACGTACTAAGTCTCTATATAGTAAGTCTATAAGTAGCAGGCTCCTACTGCCCAACATGTGTTAATGTTGCCTCCCTAAACAGTTTGTAAACTTATAAAGGTCAGCTTGTCTTAATCTGTGTAGCCTTCTTATTCATCAACAGGTGCTCAATTGATGCCTATTAGCTAAGGAAGGATCCTTCTGCTAAACTGAGAGGGTGTAGGACAGGAAGCTCTCAGATAGCCATTAACTCCCTGTTTGGAATGTGACCTACAGTTTTAGAAATTTTTGTATGTATCTTGAATATTGACTTGTTTTTAAATCAATTACTAGATTTCTACTGCTATCTGAAATGACAGGGACATTGTTATATTTTTAGTCCTCGCCCAAAGAGACTGCACCTGAAAGTGTGGAAGGCTGAATGCTAACACAGCTCAGCCTGGAGGAAATGCCAGGGCGATTGGTAACATGTGGCATGTGTTATTCTCGGGCTTCAAACCTGCCAGATATGCATCTGGTCACAGGTATTTCAGGTCACACCTCCACCTTCCCAATCAAGATTGTTTTACTCTCTCACCCTCTCTTGTTCTGCCTAGAGAGGCAGAGAGGTCTGTGGTCACCTCTCTCTCTCTTTCTCATCACACACACACACACACACACACAATCGCAGTGTTTACTTTCCTTTGTTAACTTTTTCAATAAGCCTTTACACATCTATATATTTTAGTTATATACAATTTGCTGAGGGTCATTTTCTTGACTTGTTTGAATCACCATATGGTTAATTTGATTGCCATTGTATTCCAATGGACTAAGTTCATGTCAATAGATGTGCAAGTCTACATGAGCAAAAGAAATTAATTATACAAGTGAATTGATGTTGCCTCCCTAAACAGTTTGTAAACTTATAAAGGTCAGTCCCTTTCAGATCACTGAACATGCAGAGGTTTTCCTCTATATCCAGCCTTGGTTCTCATAAGTGCCTAAAGAGAAACAAACAAACGTGAACAAAGAGACAAACAGGAAAAAAAGTCCCTAAGGCCTTCACACTGAAGACATTTTCTTATGTAACAACAACAACAACAACCACAAAAAGTCCTAACAAGTGAAGACCAGGATGGCATATAGATGACTGATCCTGTTTAATATTAATAACAGTCTAAAGGAAGTTGTGGTGACAAGTCAGGGATTAGTATTGCTAATTACTTATATGAATATCTGATGTATTACCACCACTGGGCTTAATGGGATTCCATAGTCTCCGGCACTGTCATCAGATCACTGCATTGCACATTGCCCATATTGTGTAATCAGAGATGAGTTTTGCAATGGCTGAACAAAACAAAGGCCTAAAAGCAAGGAGTTCCAGCAGAGAGGAAGAAAGTAAGACTCTCAACTCAAAAGAAAAAAAGATTAACATGAAAGGTGTTTCTCAGAGGTGGGCCCACAGCTGGTTCTGGTTCTAGTAGCCTCAGGCTGGGTCTAGCTTTTAGGTCACTTAGACTCAGAGTGACTAAAAAGAATTAACTGCATCCTCCCATGAGCTTCTACCAAGCTGGGGCCAGAAACACACCTCTGTTCTTATGTGAAAGTTCATTTAGTCATGAGACCTGTGGTTTGCCTCATCCTCCACCTCTAGAAGCCAACCCAAACTAACCAACCTGGGATTTCCATCTGGGACAATGAGGAACAGTCCAGGTGAGCGCTGGGGCTTTAGTAGAAGCTGGGCTTATGGGTATCCTCAGGGAAATTTTGAGTTCTGGGGTTGTCCCTTGGCTCTCTCGGGGTTCTGAGAACCAACGAACTGAGGCTGGGTTGTGAGATGTCCTTTCTCCTTCTGTCACTTCATCTCTGCTGCTAAAAACCTAAGTAAGGCTTCTTACTTTTCATCTGGACCAGAACTAGAAGATGATTCCACCTCATGGGCCAATTCCAAATAATTGGTAGTGGCTCCTGGAGTCCTATGTTGAAATAATTTTGAGTTTAGGAGGAGAGCATGGTTGTCCATAAGTGGTGATTGCTGTGGGCACAGGAGTGAAGCTGCAGTATGCATCCTGATCTGAACCATTACATTAGCCTTCTAAGTGATATGCTGACCTCTATTTTCCTCCAGAAAAAGAAAATTAATCTTCTAAAAGCATTATTTGATAATGTCTTATCAAAAATCTTCAACTCAATTCCACTTTAGCAACCCAGACTTATTCTGCCTCTGTTTATCTATGTATCTAATCTCACACCTATCCCTTATTCTTCCAGCTCCATCAGCCATTTTTTCCCAGTCCATCTGCCATTGATCTCCACTCTTATCTTTTAGCCCATCGCTGACATCATGGCTGGATCCCAGGACACAACTCTTCTGTCACTCTGTTACCATCAACCTCAATCTTCTCATTCCCTTTTTTTCACTGTGTCAGTCCCACAAACCCTTTTCTATGGATCAACCCAATTATAGTTGACCCTTGGACATCATGGGTTTTAATTGTGTGGGTCCATTTACATGCAGATTTTTTCCCAATAAATACCTGTACTATTTTCAATTAGTGGTTGGGAGTCTCTTAATGCAGAGCGCTGACTGTATGCATTGATCTATGCCATTTTATTTAGAGGACTTGAGCATCCATAGATTTTGTTATCTGCAGGGATTCTGGAACCAATCCCCTGTAGACACCAAGGGAAAACTAAGTTTTGGGGATTCAAAAGTTATACTTAGATTTCCAATTGCAAAGGTGATCAGCACTCCTAATCTCCATGTTGTTCAAGGGTTAATTGTATTTTCCTTCTTTCTGCCTATGTGAGGGCTCCTGAATGTGGCCAGAGGAATTCACACTCTTGTGGTTTGGGTTCAGCAACCTGTGTCTTCTGACCTCAGCTGGGCTCTCAGCACAATCATCCTTTCACAGGCTCTTTCCTCCCCTGTTTCTCCCAGCTGCCACCTTTACCACTACACTGACCTGACCCCTCCCCAACCATGATCACACTTCTCTCAGCAAATGACCAAGGCTTCTGTTTTATTCCATTTGGACCGCTATAACAAAATATCACAGACTGGGTGGCTTAAACAACAGACATTTATTTCTCACATTTCTGGAGGTTGAGAAGTCCAAGATCAAGGTGTTTTGTATTCCATATTTGGTGAGAGACCTCTTCCTGGTTTTCAGATGGCTCTGGTCTCTTTCTGTTCATGTAAAGATGCTAATCCCATCATGGGGGCTCTAGCCTCATGACTTCATCTAAACCTAATTACCTCCCAAAGGCCCCACCTCCACATAGAAACACATTGGGGGTTAGGGCTTCAATATATGAATTTTTGAGGGTCACAAACATTTAGTTCATAGCAGCTTTTATTTCATGAACTCTCTCAACTTCCACCCTAAAACTTCAAGCTGTTCTACAGTCGAACTCACTTTCCAGCCCTCTCCTCAGTTTTCAAAGGAGAAGCTGCATTTTCTCCTTCCAGAACTTCCTCTGGGACTCTAGATCCAACCACTCTTGGGCCTTTGCTCTCTGATTTTCCTTCTCCCCACTTCTGAACTTTCCCCTGCAGCCTAGAACCATGACCAAGTCTCTCCCTTCTTAAAATAAAAAATTCTCTCCCTCACAGCCAAGCTCCTGGAAAGCCCATTTCTTCATGACCCTGTCCACTTACCTGTCTTACCTGTCCACTTTGCAGCAGATTCTATCATTTTCTTGGCTTTATGGATACCAGGCCTTCCTGGTTCTTCTCGTTTCCCCTTGATTAGTCTTCCTCAAGCCCTGCCTTTTAAATGATGGATTGACCTGGAGACTTGAAAGTGGGTCTGTTCTAATGACAAGCACCTTGCCATGTTCTAGTCCAGCCATGGGCAAACCACGGTCCGCGGGCCGGATCCGGCCCATTTGAAATGAATAAAACTTAAATAAAAAAGACCGTACCCTTTTATGTAATGATGTTTACTTTGAATTTATATTAGTTCACACAAACACTCCATCCATGCTTTTGTTCCGGCCTTCCGGTCCAGTTTAAGAACCCATTGTGGCCCTCGAGTCAAAAAGTTTGCCCACCCCTGTTCTAGTCCTTTCAGAGCTGTTACCAGGTGAACAGTGAGTTACCAGGTGACAGGCTCTGGAAGGTGGGCCATTGACACACCTGGGGCTGAAGAGGATGGAGAAAGTAGCATTGTTCTCCACAGGGAAAAGTATATAAAGAACGTTCACATTCCACAAATTCCTAATCTGCACTGCTGCTTCTATAGCATGTTAGTTCTGGCTAAAGAATGTGAAAAATGTGAATTTCCTGTTTGAATGAGATGCCTGTATTTAACTACAAGTATTGTCACGAAAGGGGCTCCTAAATACCTGTTTACAGTGAGGGCAGCAGCCAGAACTAACCTGCTTGCCTGGTCCAGGGACCTGGGACATCTGAACGATCACCAGAGCTTGCCTCTAAAGAGGATCCAAATCCTGATGGGCATGGCTTTATGAACCAAGAGGTCACAGTTTGATTCTGGGTCAGGGCTCATTCCCTGAGTCTCAGCTTGATCCCCAGTGGCGGTCTGCAGGAGGCAGTCGATCAATGATTCTCTTTCATCACTGGTGTTTCTATCTCTCTCTTCCTCTCTGAGATCAATAAAAAAATATTAAAACAAAACAAAACAAAGAGGTTCCGAAGAAGGAAGACCTTTCTCCATGTCCTGGACTTTGGGGTTAGAACTCTCACGTAAAGGAGAACAAAGAAAAGACTTCCGTCAAATTCCTTTATGTGATGGGAACCTGCCCTGAGTGATCATCGAATGAACAGTAGACTTGAAGCTAGCAGGTCTATGCTTTCAGAAGCCCGGGGGGAGGCGTGCCTTTACCCTGGGCCAGAAAGTTCAGACCCCAGGCAGGAATCACCCAAGCAGCCTCTCTCAGCTCTGAGTGTTGTCATCTTGGGAACCAGGTGGTACCCAAAATCAAATACCTCTTTGTGACTTGGACCTTTGACATTTTTTCCCCCTTGGCCAGTGAGGCCTAGGAAATAAGCTCCCCTTGGAAATGAAGCCCGGAGGTAAACAACTGAGAAGCTCACCAACCAGTTGGAGAAGTTTCACTTCCTCTGCAGAATGTGGGTTTGGGAATAATAATGCTCTGCTTCATAAGCTGCATTCCATCTCGAGAGCCCAGTGACTGTAACCATTCATCTCTGTAGACAATTAGCCTCTTAAAGTCCTTTCCAAGCTGGGGAGCCTCTTGTGTCTGCCCCACACCAGCTCTGAGGGGGATTTTGGGCGATGCTCTGCCACAGTGAGGTGGTTCCCAAGATGTGAAAATGTCATCAGGCCCATCATTTGAGAAACTAGAGTGCTTATTTCCTAAAGTGCTTCGTCACTTTTAGCCACTGCCTCCTCTGTGATTGGGCCCAGTGTGAATTTGAGTGAGTCACCTCTTGAGGCAGGGCAGACACAGAAGAGAACAGCAGGACTTTTTACTAATTTCAGATTTACTGGCATCTGGTGGGTGTACCTTGTACCTCATCATTTTATAATTTTTATTTTTTTTAAGAATAAGTCTTGGGAAATAAGACTTGAGCTGTTTTGGTAGAAGATCAGTAGTTGTGGCTCACTTCGAAATTTTCTCAGCATGAATACTGAGGGTTTTTCTTTTGCTATACTTGATGTTACAGATTCTTTCAGTGCTTAGTCCCTGGGCACAATTCCCACTTTCCCTCAGTTTCCAGCCCCCAGTGGAGTTATGGAGTGCAAAAGGAGATGAAAAGGCAGCATTTGGGAGAGCTACCCACCCAACATGAACCCAACCCGATTCCAGATGACTTGGCTCCATTCTGAATGGGGCTTTCTTATTGCTTTTCTTTTTTTCCTTTGAGATTGTTTTTCATTAGCTATTGTTTCCCTAAGTGGATGAAAACTGAAAACTATGGATATTACATTTTAATTGGAGCCAGTACTATTCTAACAATTAAACTGTTTTGTGTGTTGTTTTTCTTGAGAAGTCAACTTGCTGGCATGAAAAGAATCTTTGCCCAAATTTTTCATATGTTGGTGCAGGAAGGTAGGGGAAGCCATTTATGTCCAAAATAAAATATTTTCAAATATGCTTAAATAGTAGACTATTACTCAGTCCTAAATTTCTTTGGTTGGCAACAGATTAGGTAGGTGTCACCACTAAACTGGTGCATGTTATTACAAATATCACCCTAGAGCACTCTTACTGTCCTCATTAACAGAAACCACTCTTTCTAACACTAGACCTTCCAAAAAGAATGGTTTTAAAGAATTAGTCATACTCATTATTAAGAGCAGAGCCAGAATATATGTGATGTGATACATTATCATACATTTCTCATTTGTGAATATAAAGACATTCAAGAGGACTTAATTTGCTTGCTACAAACTTAGGAACACAAATTAGAATTACTATTCCATATTAAAGATCAGCTCTTTGCCTCATCACTTAAACATATTGAAATTATTATTTATAGAAATTATATAGTTTTGGTCATATTTTATGTTCTAGACTACTTTTATAATTATCTTAGCCAATAGATTTGTAGCTATTTTATGTCTTTTGTTATTTAGTATTATTGTTCTTGTAATTTGGAATGCATTACTGATGATTAGAATGTTCTTTAAATTGTATAAGTCATTTACCTTTAAGACTAGACAATTCATAAGTTCATTTCCTACCTAAACCCAGGAAATAAATATCATATTTCAATATCAGATCTACACTATTTCAAAGAGCCTGTATTTAGTTTCAGAATTCTGAAGAGGGAAAGTGGAATAGGTACAATGGTTTGCTTCGCTTTTACTGGGACAGAACGCAAAGGTGCCCGCTCCTCTAGGTGGTCAAAGGTGGAACCACATTGATCCATCAACCTTTGGATATTTAAAATCTGTCTAGTTCAATTCTTTCAAATCCCCAGAACATTCAGGAATGCAAAAGTAATAACAATGAGAAAAAAACAACTTAAAAACAAAGGTTCAACTCAGTTCCTTGGAAGAGAAGTAATAAAGTTGGTCATCATCTGATCAGAGCTTCCATTTCTTAAGAACTCACTTATAATCTTTTCATTCCTATCATACTTGCTTGTGTTCTAGACATCAGGGTGTTAGGCTAGTGTTGTCTGTAAATTTCACTATCAGGTAAGCAAGGTACAGGAGATTCAGAGTGAAATCTAAAACCAGAATTGCTTGATTCTTGTTTTTTGGTTACATACAGTGTAACATAAACAGAAGTGCTGTTGCCCCTTAGGATGTAAGCTAAAACACTCAAAGCAGAGTGTACCTTGAAGAGAGTCGTGTGACTGTACATTGATCCTGGTAGCTATTGCCTTTGCTCTTATTAACTGTGTCTTCAATTCTCATTTTTTGCTTCCAGAGATGTTTAAAGCACAGGTCTTGCCTTTGGAGTGGGTTTGGAAAGTAAGGGGTCAGCAAGAACACTCAGGCTTCTATTTGAGCAAATAGTGGAAAATGAAGCCATTTACTAAAACAGGGAAGTCTAGGGAGAAAACAAGTACATGTGAGGAAATCCAAACTTCTGTTGTGGACATAATACGTTTCAGATACCTTAGAGAAAACCACATGGAAATGTCCAGAAAGTATAGGCAGTCTAGAGCACAGAGAATAGGTATGGGTTGGAGGTAAAAATATGGATGTCATCAGGTAGCCTTTGCTACTTTTGTTTTGTTTGCCTTTGCTTCCCTTGACTCTGCACCTGCCCAACTTCCATTCATCATTTAGGTCTCAGCTGAAATGTCACTTCCTCAGAGAGGCCCCTTCCCCCTCCATCAGTATAAATCATTATAAATTAGGCTCTCCACTAGACTGTCTCTCCATTTAAATTTTTCCTTTAAAGCACTTATCATGGTCTGAAGTTAAATATTTATGTTTGTTCTTCACAAATGAATCTCAGTCCACATTGAGATGCTTTAGAAAAAAAAAAAAGACTTTATAATGAAATCATTTGGGCTCCAGATTTCAGAAAAAGAAAAGAGGGCCCAGAGCTGAGTGCAAATAACTTGCCGCATTTATGGGTTGTACGGAAGCGTCAGAGGCAGCCAAGAAGGAGCTAAGAAGAGAGCAGAGAGTCTGCGATGCCTTGGGAGACAGGAGGTGAGCGTGTTTCAGGACTGAGGATGTGTTACTGTGTCAATTCTGCTGAGCACTCGAGGACAGAAAGACTGGAATGACTAGAATTTACCACATGGGGTGCGAGGGGTGCTTTGTAAGAGCCATTTGGGTGGAGCAGTCTGGATAGAAGGCAAGTTGCAGAGAGTAAAGGCACAAATGAAAAGGAGGAATGGGAAATAATATGAGATGACAATTGTTCCAAGAAGTTATGCTGTTGGGGGAGAGGAAACTAGGGCAGTACCTCGCAAGGTAGATGAGGTTAAAGGAGGATATCTTAGAGCAGTGGTTCTCAACCTTCCTAATGCTGTGACCCTTTAATACAGTTCCTCATGTTGCGGTGACCCCCAATTTCATTGTTACAAATTGAACACAATTAAAGCATAGTGATTAATCACAAAAACAATATGTAATTATATTTGTGTTTTCTGATGGTCTTAGGCGACCCCTGTGAAAGGGCCGTTCGACCCCCAAAGGGTCGCGACCCACAGGTTGAGAACCGCTGTCTTAGAGCTATGTGATACTGAAGTAGGTCTATCTATGTATAGATGGGAACAATGGATTGAGGGGTGGTATGGGAGAAATAAAAACAGAAGAATCAGAGATAAATAAAGACAGAAAAAGAAGGGAGAGAGCAGGTAGGAAAGTGGTAACACGGAGAATGGAACCAAGAAAGCTTTGAAACACACTTCCAGAGCAGCCCCCAGCCATGCCCAGATCAAGATGTACAGCCAGTGAGGCAGAGAGGAGATGTCAGCTGTGCTTATGGAGAGGGAAGCCATCACTCTGGCTAAGTAGTTAGCCGGTCTGTCGGCAGCCAGACCCTGGCATCTGGCCAGCCACATATTGGGAACAGAGTAACAAGTCTCCTGGCAGGCGCTGTTGAAAAGGAAGGACAGTGTGGGTGAGTGCTGAGCAGCGGGAGGGCAGCCAAGACTGACTTCAGAAGGAGCAGACTCAGTGGGAGACTGCAGGGAGAGCGCAGAGAGATGAAGCCCGGCTTCCCCCTTGTTTCTCTTACCTACATAGTTTGCAACGAAAGGGGTAGGGCTGCATTGAACTCATTTGTCCCATTTTACCTCTCAGTTCTGCCTCTTCAGGGTGACAGCCCCGGCAGCTGCCTGTCCCTTCTGCAGGACAGAGAGGCACAGCTGCCAGTTGCCCAGGAAGAAGAACCAGGGCGATGCTGCAGCTGAGGGGGCCTCTGCAGCCCCCATGCTGGCCTCCCTTGGAGGCTGAGAGCCCCAAGCAAAGGGACAAGGGGATGGTCCTGGTTGCCCATGTGTGAGGCCCAGGCTGACTGAGCCATAGACCACACAGAAGAGCAGACCTGGGCTCCTAGATCTACCGGAGCCCCTGGAGAGGGACATCTGCTACAACACAAACAATCATTCAGTGTTGCCACCAGCCTTAGGCCAGTGCGTTTCAAACTTTTACTTGCAAGAGAATTATAAGGGGGAGATTGGGTCAAGATGCAAATTCCAAGTCCACAGATCTGGGTGAGGCCTGGGAGTCAGCATTTCTGACGAGGTCTAGGGTGATGCTAATGCCACATTGCTCCTACCACACTCTAGTCCAGGGGTCCTCAAACTATGGCCCGCGGGCCACATGCAAATACAAATATTGCATTTGTTCCCGTTTTGGTTTTTTACTTCAAAATAAGATATGTGCAGTGTGCATAGAAATTTGTTCATAGTTTTTTTTAAACTATAGTCCGGCCCTCCAACGGTCTGAGGGACAGTGAACTGGCCCCCTGTTTAAAAAGTTTGAGGACCCCTGCTATAGAGACTCCATGGGGGTTAAGACCTCTCTTCCCTGAAAACTACATATAAACTCGTCCACACAATCCCTTCATATCATGTGGGAGCCATATCTCCACAGGAGGCAATTCCCTTGTGGTTTGCCACCCCAGGATATGGGCACCTACCCCTCATGCTTATTGTCAAAATGTTGCCCATCCCCCAACCCTACCCAAGAGGGTCTCGGAATTCAAAGGCTATCAGAATCATCTAAGATACTTGTTAAAAATGCTGATACCCTTCCCCTGTGCTCATTTCCAGAGGCTCTGATTCAATAGTTCTGGGGCAGAAGGCAGGGATACACGTCGTCAAGCTCCCCAGGTGATTCTGACCCAGGTAGTTTCACTGAACACACCTGAGAAACATCAAATACGAACTACAAACACCTAGGTTCACTGTTTGTGTATTGAAATCTGAAAAATCTGAGGACTTGAAGCAATGGAGCTGTGGCTGAGGAAGGTTAGGTGCTGAGGTTGGTGCTCCCAAACATCCTCTACTGCAGTGGTTCTCAACCTTGGCTGCACATTAGAATCACCTGGGAATCTTTTTAAAATCCTGATTTCTGGGCCTCATCCTCTGGAAATTCTGTTTCTTTGTTACTAATGTTGTGGCCCCACCCCATAACAAAGAAACAGAATTTCCGGAGGATGGGGCCCAGAAATCAGGATTTTAAAAAGATTCCCAGGTGATTCTAATGTGCAGCCAAGGTTGAGAACCACTGCTCTAGTGTGATTACTTTGACTGCATGTTTGTTCCATGGACCCTGGCCTTCAGCAGACCAAATGCTGCCCCCTGGGGAGGTGAGAGCTATTCTTCAAGCATTGGTGATGGATTTGAACAGGCTGATCCTGGGTCCTAGGAACACCTCCCGACTAGCTGCTCTGTTCTTTCTTTAGTGGGCAGGTGCTTAGGTTTTTCAGACACTTCGCAGTCTTAAGACAAATAACCCTTTCTCCTGCTAAGGTAGCAGGCAGGAATCCTGTTCCACTATCCAGGGGCCTGAAGAATGTCACATGAATTTGCTTTCTTTACATCTGATTTTAAGTGTCTGGCCTATAAGGCTGGTGGGAAACTTGAGTGCAGTTACTATTGGTGATCTTAATTCCTCCAGGATGGTGTGAAATTCTGAAGACCCTTAGATCTTTAGCTCACACTGGTCCCTTTTCCAGGCCCCCTGAATCAAGTGACTCTATTCAGAGCTGCTGCTCTGTGCCTGGCTCTTTGTGGAGGCTGGGGACGCCTGGCTTAGGACCCAGCCGCCCAGGTTCCTGTTCAGCACCTCCCTCTGGAAATCTGCCACTTTCCCAGGACTCTGTGTGAGAGCAGGCCAGGGGTCAACACACCCTTTAGGAGCTGTGAGCCCATCACCTCCCCAGCCTTGGGGAACCCCAGTGCCTTCTTTCCCTTCTCACTTTGAATAAACCTGCCAAGAAGCGCAGTCTTTCAAAAGCCAGAAAGAGAGGTTTTCTGCAACATGAACCATTTTTGAAGAAGTGTCAAATTTTCAAAAGGTTAAAAAGCATGGCTCTCATGTAAATATAAAATGAACACATGCCAAAGATTGTATTCAACCTCAATTTATGAGGGAACTGGTGAGACATTAAAACTGGTCCAAAGGGCATTTGAGACTCTTGTATATTAGGCAACTTAGTAGATTGCTGGGTTGGATGAAAAACTGGTTAATGTCCAATAGGGCCATAAACCATAACCCTGGGGGTTATCTGTTCTGCTGGACAGAAATTCTTTGCATCTCTACCCAGCAAAAGTCTATGTTAAATTCACCCCTATAGAGTTATAAAATAGCCTTAGTCAATAGAAAATCAAGTCCAACAGTGAACTAAAATAACATCTAGTACTAACTATTGGGGGGCCTATTTCCAAGTTTTGGAAATTTTTCTGGCAGAAAAAAATTACCCGCTTAAAATTACCTCCTTGGAATGGGAGAGGGAAAATATAACAAGAACAAACCTCAAAATAATATCTCAATTACCCCAAAATCCAGAAACATATGACCCCCGTTAATATGACCTCATTATTATGCTAACAAAGTATTATGTCTTTACTCTGTCTCACCAAAAAACTCCCCTTTCCTACTAGGTGCAGTGGTTCTCAACCTTCCTAATGCCTCGACCCTTTAATACAGTTCCTCATATTGTGGTGACCCCCAACCATAAAATCATTTTCGTTGCTACTTCATAACTGTAATTTTGCTACTGTTATGAATCATAATGTGAATATCTGATATGCAGGATGTATTTTCAGGGGTCGCGACCCACAGGTTGAGAACCGCTGTTGGGGGAGGTGAGTGATAAGGGCACTAAACTTCTTCCTGTCCCACATAAAACACTAAGTAGAGGCCTCAGCCCTCTCGCCTGTCCCTGAAGCATTTCACAGATCCTTTTGAACACTGAAAATCCACTCAAACAGAGGACAGAGGGAAAGCCCACCCCCTCCATTCACCATCAAAAGCTGTACTCTTACTACAGCTTTCCCAAAGCCAGGCTATATCAAAGGATAGAGAGAAAAGAATTAGATACACAGGGACAAGTCACACCTGTGGCTGCACATTGTTACGCAGAGGGCAGCAGCCAGAGAAAGGCACCTGTAGGGAGAATTCACCTTCCTGAAGTCTGTGCCTCGCTATGTGCATTTGAGCCACAAAGAGCAGACCCCCTTTCTGTGAGCAGATAGTATTTGCTTTTTAGCTCTCATTGGGCTGTTTCATTGAGTTCCACAGCTGTGCTGCTCCCCATCCCGACTCCCTCTGCCCCATCTTCTCTTTGTTTCATATGAAACTCATTGGGAAGTCAGGCTTTGGGCAGGAGTCATTACAGCCTCTGGCAGAGATCCTGAGTGGGAGATCAGAGAGGCCGTGAGAAAAATGTCAAGCCACTGTTCCGACCGGATGTGTCCCAAGATGGGAGGAAGGTGGGTCTCACAGAAGAGAAGCTGTTATTCATTCCCAGTCCTTTTGATTGGAAGCCAAAGTTGCACACAGAGGTTAGGGAAGGGAGTTAATCCCAAACCTCTATAATATTCAGCTGGCCAGATTTCCTAGTGGATCCTCCTTCTGAAATGATTGCTTCATTCCACTAGAATTATGGTTCTGAGACTTTAGCACATGCTAGAATCACCCGGACAGCTTGTTAAGTCAGAATCCTGACACCAAATCCCAAAGTTTCTGATTCAGTGGTCCATTAATTTGCATTTCAAAAGTTCTCAAGTAATACTGGTTGTGGCTGATCCCGGCAACACACTTTGAGAATGACTACTTTTAAAAACTTTATTATATACACGAATCATCCAAGGAATCTTATTAAAATGAAGATTCTGATTCATAGGTCTGGGGTGGAACCTGAAATTCTGCATTTCTAACGAGTTACCCGATGATGTTGATACTGCTGGTCCCCAGACCGCACTTTGAGTGGCAAGTTTCTAACGCAGTGGTTCTCAATCCTGGTTGCACATTAGAACACATTGGGAGGAGTTTTGAAAAATTCTCATGCGCAGGCAACACACCACCCATTTAATCAGAATTTCTGGGAGTAAAGTCTAGGCATCATTAGTTTTTAAAACACTCCAAATGAATGCAGTCTGTAACCGAGTCTGAAGACTATTGTTTTAGAACAGTGGTTCCCAACCCTACTGCATATTTTAAATTCATGGGATGCTTTTGCAAAATACCTATTCTTGAGTCACATGCCTAATGACCTCCAAACTGGTCTTCCCAATCTGCAATCCAATACACACACACACACACACACACACACACACACACACACACACACGCCCATGTGCATGCACACACATGCACACATACCCACATGCATCCTTTGTCTTCAGTATCTCCTTCTTGCCTTTAGAATACAAACAAAAGTCAGAGTTTCTAGACATGGAGCCCGGGGCCTCCATATTTTAGAAATATCCCCAGTGATTTGAATGTGCAGACACTGCTCAGCCAGTCTCATAATCACATTCCACCTGCTCTTTAACCTTCACCCATTAAATGTGGTCTGTCCACCCAGGCATGTAGAAACCTGCCTTGGCCAGTGGCCTCTGGTTGCTGAGTGCTCCCACTTGCCTGTTCAGCCTACTATTCTCCCCTTTTATTGCTGTCATTGTTTGACCCCCTACATTTATTCTTTGCCTACCCAGAGCTGCCTTGAGGCTCCTCTGAGTTTCACCAAATATTGGACCCTCTTCTCTGTGTTCTGGCCTTGCTCCACATTCTCCCATACCCTGGCTTGACTTTTGGCTCTGTGCACTCCCTATCTCGGCTTCAGCCTCTCCCCCACCCTCCAATACTGGCTACCTGCTTAACCTCCCACCCTGCGGATCTATTATGTAGACCTTGTGAAAATATTGGCCTCCCAGGTGTGAGGTACTGTGCTTGGCAGGGTCTGCCATGTGAACCGAAACAGTTGTTGCCTGTGGGGAACTTTATATTCTGGTGTAAGAGACAGTGATCAAACTAATGTAAAATGACTACAGTCGTATGTGCTGGGAAGGAGAGGGCCCAGTGCCAAGGATGTCTATGAGAGAGAAGCCTTGCCCGAAGGGTGATATTTAAACTGAGATCTAAGAGAACAGTAGGAGTTACCTAGGTGAAGAGGAGAGGAAAATGGGAGAGAAAGGGGTGGCATGTAAAAAGGGCTAGGCTGTAGGAGGAAGATGGCATATTGGGAGACTAAGGCCTGGGTGGCTACAGCAGAGGGAGAAGGAGGTGTGAGACAGTATTAGACATTCTATAACTTGTGTGGCACCCACTCCCTGGCCAAGATTCAGCACACAGCAGCCATTGTCCTGGTGTGGCCATCAGGGTAACCAGCTCTGGTAGGCCACACTTCGCATAACTGAGCAAGTTGTATGCCCTGGTTATGTGTGTAGTGAAATATACTTTTTCTCTTTCCTCTTCCTACCCCTTTCCCTAGGGTCTCTTCCTCCTTTCCTAGGAAAATGGGAACAAATCTACTGACTATTAGAGGAAGAGATGTGTACCGTAGTTTATTTTAGCTGGCCAAGCACAGGCTTGGCATTCAGAAGAATGATCAAAACAATCCTTTATTTTAGATTCAACTTGTGCATCTTCTAATCCATATGCTGTCCACAGGAGTTAGAGGTCTGGAAGGAACTCCTCTATTCCATTCATGTGCTCTTCACAACTCAGCAGTTGAAGTGTTTCCTTCCATCTTAGCTTTTGTAGGTCAGTATTATCTCCTTCAGCCGCTAGAGAACAATAACAGACCTTCCCTTCGGAAGCCTCATTTACAATAAAATGTTCTGGGTGGAGGTGACTGACCAAAGTGAAGAAGGAAGTGTCCCAAAGGACTCTGATTCAGCAAAGAACTTCAGAGCTCCGGGCCTAAGGATGTGCTCCCGAAGAACATAGGTGATTCTTGAGTGCCAAAAGGTGAATGGGAACCAGCCTCTGACCTGGCCCAATGAGAACAGCAGAAGCCAAGGGAGAAAAGATGCTAACAGAAATAACTGTAATTAAAAGTAGAAAAAAGTGACATGTTAAAAAAAAAAAAAGCCATAACTTCCTCAACTTGAAAAGGTTGAGGTATCTACAAAAAACTTCAGCTAACACCATACTTAATAGTGAGAAACTTAAAGCTTTCCCATTAAGATCAGGTACAAGGCAAGAATGTCCCTATTCACTACCCCTTTTTGACATTATACTGGAGGTCCTTGGAAATGCAATAAGGTAAGAAGAGAAAAGAGAGTTATATGGATTAGGCAGGAAGATACAAAACTGTCTGTTTATATATGACATGAATATTTCTATAGAAAATTGAAAAGAATGAACCCAAAACAACAACAATAAAAGACAAAACAACTCCTGAAACTAATATATATTTATAGCAAAGTTGCACAATACAAGGTTGATATACAAAAGTCAATTGTTTTTCTACATGCCAACAATGAACAAGTAGAATTTGAAATTAAAAACAAAATACCATTTATTTTAGCACATCCCCCCCCCCAAAAAAAATATTTAGGTATGAATCTAAAAATTAAATATATTAAGTATATATACAAGATATGTATTCAAAATTCTGATGAATGAAATCAAAGAACTAAATGAATGGAGAGATATTCCATGTTCATAGATAGGAGGAGTTTATATTGTCAATATGTCAGTTCTTCCCAACTTGACCTATAGAGTCATGTAATCCTAATAAAAGCCTTGATCAGAAAGAAGTTAGCCTGCAGAGAGGATGAATAAGGGGGTAGGGGAAGAGCATGTCTTTACTTTCTAAAGTGGTTCCATGAGATCCACTCTTTCCTTCCAATTCCCTTTTTAGTCCATTTAGTCTGTTTTAGCCTTGTAACCAAAGACTCCTCAACCAAGACAAGTAGGAAATAAGATCTCTGAAGCCGTAAGCCCATGGAAAACTAAAAAGGGCTATGAAGACTAAATGTGGTAGAAGTCACACAGTGCCTATAGCAGGTTTTGCCCCTCCTTACTGGAGGACTATTTAATTTAACATGGAGTCTAAGAATTCCAGAAAGTAGCAAACAGGGTCTGGTGAGGAGATGCTGCATGCCTGGAACTCTGTGTACCACTCCAATTTATAGCTGACCTGAACAGAGATTTGATACAATCTGAGATTTCAATGAAAGTTTAGTAACCAAGGTAAGAAAATTACCTGGGACAAATGGCTCTGAATCCTCACAGCCTCTTATTAATGATATGCCTTTAGATAATTCTTATGCTATGTAATAATTCTTTCATCCATGTAGTCATCCAGCCATTCATTGATCCTGCAAATATTTATTTAGCACCTAAAAAATAACAGGCATTGGAGGTGCCAAGACAAATAAGACAGGGCTGTGAGTACTGTTCATTCATAGAAATTTTACAACTTGTAATTATATGCATTAGTGAGATTCTTTGTTTAATCTCTCCCCCCAACTATGTCAATTGTATAATGGCAGAAATATGTATTTTGTTCACTCTTGTATCCTAGCACCTGTCCGGGTTCCTGGTACACAATGCACTTAATACATATTTGGTGAACAAATGATGAATAAAGGGTTTTTAGTCTATTCAAGACTTAGAATTGTCTTTCTTCTGTTTTTATTTAACCCTTATTATTTCCTGCCCCATAAAAGGAGATCTTTATAGGAGAATCAGGAAATAGTACATTTTGAAAGCTAGGTGACTAATATCCCACAGTGTTTGAAAATTGTAGGCTCTGTGACAGGTGCCTGAGCTAACAGAAACTGGTAATTAAAAATTCTCCCTGTAATGTCTAGGGATCTTCCTTTTCTGGTGCCTCTCAGATTAAAATTGCTCTGGAGAAAAAGTGCATAAAATGCAGCTGATTCATTGACCTTGAGGAAATTGACCATGGAAAGCAGAATTGAATGTGAGAAAGGATCATCTCTACACTGGCAGGAGGAGGTGGGCAGAGAGGACAAGAAACTCCTTGTACCACTGTTCAGGTTGTGTCCTGCACATGGACACCCAGCCAAGGGAGTATGGAGGGGATGCAATATAGCCAGGCTCTTCTCTCTGGCAATGAACCCTGGCAACAGGCAGTGTCAAAGGTGCCCTAAGCATCAGAGGTGGCCCAGTGAGCCCTCAGCTTCTTAGGAAGACTGGCAAAGTAATGAGAAGAGGGTGTGGAAGGAACCTGCACTTAGCTTTCAATCAGAAAGTAGTGAGGTGGAGTGCTGCCCGCTGTAATGGCCCCACTCTGTGAATCATTGCCCCCTCACCCACTCACACCCCTATACTTCTCTCTGGCACATTCAGTTCTCAGAGTGACAAGAGCTTTCTTCCAGTAATAGCAGGAGAAATGTGAGGACATATAAGACCAAAACTGTCAGCAAGAGGAAAAGAAATACTTTGCTTCCCTTAAGATGAAGGGGATGGGGTGGCAGACAATGGGGCTACTAGGCTGTCTGTCTAGGTCTCTATACTGGCTGGCAATATAAAGCTTTCTTTCCTGGAATGTGGATAGGCTCTATTGACACCGGAAAGAACTTGTGTACACAGCCTAATAGAAAAACAATTTAGTACCAAATAGCTTTTACCAGTAAAAAATTATCTACATCAACCTCTACTCTTCATGGTGCATGGAAACTCCAGAGCTATTTCTAGCTCAAGATGCAGGGGTGCTGATGAACAGTGGGGCTTCTGCAGTTGATTGCTGATAGGACCGAGCTGTTGCCACCCCGCAGAGGTGCTAGGGACAGGCAGCTTGACTGCACATGGCCAGCACATGTTGGGTGGGTGGGAGGACATCTGGCTGATTGGAGTCGGGGAGGGATGAGGAGGATGGAAGGGGCTCTGAAACTCATTTTGGGAGCAGTAAGCTGAAGACACTGTGGCTCTGTGTGCCTCCAACACCACCTTTCTTCCAAAGCACTAGGCTCAAAGGGAACCGAAGAACAAAAACTCCAGGGCTATCAGTGTAGTTTCTGTGGCTGTTTCTCTTGCTTCAGATCTGGAATATCATTGCAGGGGCCAAGATACAGTTCTTCTTCCTTATGGTAAATATGACTAAAGAATGAATAATCTTAAGGAAAGTGGTCAAAAATTTTTTTAATATATTTTTATTGACTTCAGAGAGGAAGGGTGAGGGAGAGAGAGATAGACACATCAATGATGAAAAAGAATCATTGATTAGCTGCCTCCTACACGCCCCACACTGGGAACCAGTCCTGCAACCCAGGCATATGCCCTGACCAGAAACTGAACTGTGACCTCCTGGTTCATAGGTCAATGCTCAACCACTGAGCCATGCCGGCCGGGCTGAAAGTGGTCAAATCTTAAAGAAAGTCATCAAAACATCATGGGGAGGCAGGAGAGGGGGCAGTATTGATTTCAACTACTATAAAATTTCATAGACTTTGAAATCAGATGAATTTGAGTTCAATTCATATTAGCAGTGTGACCTTGAGCAGCTGCCCAATCATTTCCCTCATCTATAAAGTGGAGATAATCCTATGGCTAGTTTTACTTTGGTGGAGGGCAGCCCCTGCATGATCAGTTCTCTATCCAGAATTCTAAGCACTCCCTTCTTTTTTTAAAAAAATATATCTTATTAATTTTTTACAGAGAGTAAGGGAGAGGGATAGAGAGTTAGAAACATCGATGGGAGAGAAACATCCATCAGCTGCCTCCTGCATACCCCCTACTGGGTATGTGCCTGCAACCAAGGTACATGCCCTTGACTGGAATCGAACCTGGGACCTTTCAGTCCACAGGCCAACGCTCTATCCACTGAGCCAAACCAGTTAGGGCAGCACTCCCTTCTTTTGAGCCATTGTAAAACCCAGGGTCCTGCTGACTCGTGTTCAACCTCTCCTAGGAGAGTATTTGTTGTTTTCTTTAGTCTTTATATTTCACCTTAATAGAAAATTTGCTATTTCCACACACTCAAAGAACAAGCAGAAATGTGACTTCCATTACATGTACCTTACTTACATAAATGAAATACATACACTGCCTTGTTTTCAACTGCATAAAATATTTTTGCTCTCTAGGATGTGGGATGTCAGACATTGCTCCCTCTCAAAGCTATGTCTGAAGTGATAGTAATATAGGCACTGAAATGAGTTTTGTAAGAATCAAGCATAAAAATACCTAGCTCCGTGCCCAGCATATAAGCGCTAAGGAAAGAAGTGGCTTTGTGACAGGTATGTGTTTGCAAACACCTCACATGGGCACAAAGATTGACCAATACCTTTCTAAACCAAATTACATCTTACCTTGAGTTTCTTCTCTACATCTTATTCATTATTGGGCCTGGAATATTCCCCTCAAGTCACGAGAAGGTCTGATGAAGCTTACCCAGAATAGAACTTTCAGGAGGCTCTCTGGCCTTCAGCCCACATTGGTCACTCACTAATGTGCTCATTGCTCAAGCACCCGGAAGGGGATGCTCTCCTGCTTCCATTCCTTGCTTAGGTTCATAGCGTTTGTGCTGGCTGGAAGCTACAGTTCCTAGCACCCAGATCCACCATCTCCCCAATCCGTCAGCTCATGACCTAGCTACTCTCCTCTGAGACTGAGTCCTCTGTCTGGGTGACTGCAAAGAAGCAGGGAGCTTACCACTTGAGAGCCCCTGAGACTCCCAGAGCCCAAAAATTCCTTCTGTTCTCCAGCTCAGAGATGGTCTCCTTTCCCTGGATGGGAGGAGGGAGCTGGAGAGGGCTGCTTCAGTCCCTATTCCTCCAAACACCAAGTAATCTCCCTCCAATGAGGGCCATTTCCTTTTTAACTCACCTTCTTATTCTATTACCAACTTTATCTTTGAGCAGGATATCATCTTATCCCTGGAATTTAGGACTCTTTTGCCATGTTTTTATTTTACGAGTCATGAACACTCTCAGAGTCCCATTCAATCTGACACCAAAGGATGATCTAAACCCAGAGAGCAGAAACTAGCTCAGGTCCGTTGAGAAGCAGAGCTCTGTCTTCCAATTCTTTGTTTTAATTTAATGGTTTCCTATTCCCTTTAAGATAGCACAGTTCTTAACTTCACTGCTATTCTCAGTGAAATATCCTCTGCTTACCCTTCTCTGTTAGAGAACTTTCATAACTCACCTATATGTTATTTCACTTGACCGCACTGCGTACTGGGGAGAAAGAGTGGCTCTATTTGAGTCTACCCTCTCAAGAAAGGAAATATGCTTTCCTGGGATTTTTCTGCAGAAGGGCAGCCAGCAACGCAACCATGTGGCCTCTATGTAAAACATCTGACTTTCTAACCAATGCTGTTAAATCTTGTTTTCTTACTCAGCAGGAGCTCGCTGAAAACTGACATTGTATTGCTGGCTGGGATCACAACTCTGCAAATTATTTCTAACAGTATGCAGTTTTTCTCAAATGAGTCAAGCAAGGTCAGCACGATGAGCATTTGTCTGATAGCCTCTGGAGTTAATGAGCATTTTTGTTTATTTTGACGAAGGGAAGAGAGGAGGGGATGAAGACCTGAGATTGCAATCCAGAAAAGTTCTGCTATTGGCTACTATCCCCATAGATGTTTCTGAATTTTTCCATCTATGAAGGAACTGGCTAATAAAACATATGCAAACTTTGTAGTCTTTAAGAGGTTTATTTCTGCTATTATTAAAAATCATCACAGTGTTAAAGAAGTAGATGTACCCCTGTTGACAATCCAAATAAATAAGGAAGCCCAAAAGGTGAAGAAGGATGGGAATAGCTCCGACAGACATGGCCAAGGATAGAAAAATGCAACACCTTCTTTATCACACTCTCCAAAGCTCTGGTTCATTTCTGAACCAGGGTTGACATTCTACAGAGAGTTAGGAAGGACTTCAGCTAAAGATGATAAACACACAAGTAGAAGCCCTTCACTCACTCCAATCATTTAAGAACTGCTAGATAAAATACAACAAAAATGTTTTTAATATGTAACTAAGCATGAAGTCAAGAAAGGGAAATCATTGTTGTGGAAGCAAAAAGAGCTCAAAGTCAGAGATGAATAGGAGTTGTACTATGTATAAAGTGATATCTAAATTCACATTATCTATAGAGCATGCTGTGATATTAATGTTAAAAACTCATATTGACCTTGATGTAAAAATATGAGTTCCTTGAAAGATAGCCTAAAAAGACTCCAAACGAAATTATGTTCAAGGATAAGAAGACCCAATGTTGTGAAGATCAATTTGCCCCAGCTTATCTGTAGTTTCAATCAAAAGTTCAAAGAAAACATTTTGTGGATATTCTGCAGAAAAATCCCAGTGGTTTAAAAATATATATGTGGAAGGACAAAGGGCAAGAAAGAGGAGTTAGCCCTGAAGAAGTAGAAGAAGGTGGGAGAGGATTTGCCCTTCAGATATTAAGAACTTACTGTAAACCCTAGCAATTAAGACATGGGGGAGGGAAGAACTGATGGAAGGTGGGGGGATGGGAGAAGGAATAGACAAAGAACCCATTCCAATGGAATGAAAGAGAGCTTAGAAATGAACGCACCATAGGAGAAAAGCTTGATTCATAACAGAGAAAGCATTACAGATAAGTAAAGAAAGTGAGGCAGCAATCAAAAATGAAACTGGGACAATTGGTTAACCATACCAAGAAAAAAAAGAAAAGAAAGAGAGAAATTGAGTTATTTCCTCATACATTTTCAATTCCTTAAATGTCAAAAGGTAAAACAAATATTTTATTAAAAATATAGAATGTTCTTATGACCATTGAATAAGAAAACTTTTCATAAATAAATCATGAAATGTGTAAAAACATAAAAGGAAGTATTCATAATTTAAATACATGAAAATATAAAACTTGTTTATTCTAATATGTCATTATAAGAGTGAAAAATAAAATATAAAATGAGAGAAAAAAGATATTTGAAACAAACATAATCAGCAAAGGATTAGTCATTTGAATACATAAAGAACCTCTCTGAATTGATAAGAAAAACACAACATAATAAAAAAGGAGCCAAAGTCATGTATATCATTTCATAGGGGGAAACAAAATGTCTGATAAGTGTGTATAAAGAGGAGTAACACCAAGTCATCAAGTCATTGACGAAAACTTCAGTTCTTCCTCTGGGCACATGGTAGAGGTTAAACATGTGACTTGCTTTGACCAATGAAATGTGATTGGAAGCTTGACATTCTCTAAGCAGTTGCTTGCCCAAACCCTCCTCTCTTTTCAACATTTGGACAGAATTTCCTACCCATGGCATACCAACTGGTGATATTCCAGGTGTTGGAGGCTCAGTCTGTCAGCCTCCATTCTTGAGTGAGAAGGTGTGTGACAAAGCTGAACCAATTTGCGGTGAATATAATAAGTATGAAAGAGAAATAATCTTTTGTTGTTGAAAATTACTATTATTTGAGGTTGTTTCCATAGCATGACCTAGCTCACTAGTTCTCAAAAGTTGCCATATATTAGAATAATCTGAAAAACTTAAAAAAATGCCAAGGTTAATTCCAAACCAATTAATCTCTGTGAATGAGGCATTTGAATTTTTTTAAAGCTCCTTAGGTGGCCCTGATATACAGCCAAGGTTGAGAATCAAGGATCTGACCAGCCTGAAGGAGGCTATAAAAAGGAAACATTCAGATCACACAAAAAGAAGAGCTCTTGAAAATGTCAAGCATAGTAGCAGAAATGAAAAATTCAGAAGAAAGATTGGAAGGTAAAATTTGAGGAAAATTTCCGAAGAGTAGAACAAGAGGACAAAGAGTTTGAAACTGAAAAAGAAAAATATAAGAAATTGAGAGGGCCTGCCCAGATCCTACATCTGCAAAAGAAAAAAGGATGGTGTGAGGTGGGAGTGGGGTAGGAGGGGGAGAGGTTCCAAAAAGAGAGAATAGAATAATTGAATGAGGAAGAAATAGTCCAAGAAATAATGTAAAATTATTTCCCCAAACTGAAGGCCCTGAGCTACCAGAATGAGAGGTCAGCACACATCATACTGAGTGATCAAACTCTTGGTCAGATGAACTCCCAAGGGGACACTCTGCATATTAGGCTTTTATATATATAGATGGGTTAGTGTGAACCCCACAGATAAAAGGCTCAATCCTAAAAAACTGCCCCCACTTTATTTTTTATTTTTTTAAGATATGGATTTTTTTAGATGCCATCAGAAGTCTGCACCCCACATACTTCAGACAACTGGCTATAAATAGGGGGTTCCCATAATCCCCTCTTTAGGTTCAATAATCTACTAGAATGGCTCACAGAATTCAGCAATACACTTTACTTTCATTTACTGGTTTATTATAAAGAATATTTAAAAAGATATAAGTGAGCAGCCTGATGAGGAGGTACATAGGGCGAGGTCCAGAAGGGTCCCAGCACAGGAGCTTCTTTCCTGTGGAGTTAGGGTGCACCATCCATCCTCCTGGCACATGGATGTGACCACTGACAAGGAAGCTTCCAAACGCCATTGTTTAGGGGTTTTTATGGAGATTTCAATTCATAGACATGATCAATTATGAACTCAATCTGCAGCCCGAGAGGTTGGGAGTGAAGCTGAAAGTTCCAGGCTTCTCATCAAGGCTTGGTCTCTCTCTGGCCATCAGCCCCCATCCTAAAGCTATCTTGGGGCCTGTCAAAAGGTGCCTCATTAGAACAAAAGATGCTCCTGTCACCCCTATCACTTAGGAAATTACAAGGAATTGAGGAGCTCTGCCAGAAACTGGGAACAAAGACCAAATGTCTTTCTATGATACCACACAAGGTCTCAAGAATGTATCTTCCAAGCACCCTTTCTCAAGAAGCTATTAGAGGAAACACTTCTTCCAAACCAGGGACTAAACCGAGAGAAAGGACAACGAATGACTCAGCTCCAGAGATGAGCAGAGGCATCCCCGTGTGAGGGTGGGAGGGGAGCCCAGCTAAGGCACAGTAGGAGGCTCCAGGCAAGCCCTCCGGGAAGGGGAAGGATGATGGGATACCTGCTGTGAAAGGCTGAGAGGAGGTTTAAACAACTGTCAGAGGACTGGGATTAAATTCGTGATAAATTCATAGACAACTAAGCAGCCAAAAACAAACAAACAAACAAAAAAAAAAACCCCCACAACTATTGATTCCATGGAAAACAAACTGTTACAGGAAAGGAAAATTATTCTTAGCACACTAAGTGGCCCAGCAATCCAGGGTGTTAACATAATTATAACAATCTCAGCACTGAACGCTGATCTAATCAAATTAGAATATAACTTTTAAAAAATGAAATACAAGGGAGGATGGGTGACTGTGGTGGAGCATGAGGGAGGAAGAGAGCCGTGCCCTTACTTTCCATAATGTGATTGCAATATAATGGCACCGAATGAATAAACAGACAAGAAAAAACAAGACAATTATGTTATTTGGGACAGAGAGCCGTAAATCCCAAATAATCAGTTAAAAGAGTTGAAAGTAACTTCTCTGAGGAGGGAGCAGAGGATTGCTTTAGAGGACTATTTCACTCTTCGAATGATGAGCATATATAACTTTTTAAAGATAAAAACTGCTTATCTGGCTGATTGATAACAACAACAACAAAAACCAAATAGAAAATCTACGAATAAAAAATAAAGCCATTGGAATGAAAAGCTCAAGAGATGGATTAAACTGAGAAATAGATACAGCTCTCCTCTGGAATTTTTTGGTCCGACCAATAAAGCAGGAAAACTAGGATGAGACTGTGTAGAGCAAGGGCCATGGGCAGGAAAGTGAGGCCTACTGAGCAGAGCAGGGAGATTTCTGAGCCAGTTACCATTGTCCTTCCCTCTCTTTCTTCTCTACAGTTTGGCTAATGTCCCAAAAACAGGAAGGGCAGCTAGCAGTGCTTCTCCTCTCCACCCTGAAGAGGGACTTGATTTTCAGGGTCCCCTGCTCCCCCGACCCCCCAGCCATGGCCATGAACAGTAATTTGCACTTGTTCTAAGCATTTTATCCTCACAATCACATGATGAGGTAAATATTATTACTCTCGTAATTAAAACTGAGGTGCACTGAATTAAGGAACTTGCTTTAAGTTACCCGTTGGTGAGTGATGGATTTGGGATTTGAACCTGATTTTCCTTTTCAAGCTCTTCCCTGTGCCCTGAATTTTTAATGCCACTTCTCCTGCATGCAAACCTGGTGTTTTATGAGTTTTACCAGGGGAGGAAAGTCTGTTTGCTCATCATTGTTTCTCTCAATACCTAGTTTGTCTTTGGCGTTCGCATTCTCAACTATTGTGTGATAATGTGTCTTATTACAAGTACTATGATCCCTACATGAAGTCTCCAATAAAATAGCAAGGAGTTTATCTTTGAAAACAGGTTAAGGATCCCTCTTGTAGACAAATGAGTGTAAGCTGCAAGCAGTTTGAATTCATAAAACAGAGGAATGCATAAATGCTTATGGATTTTATTTATTCCCTACCTTATTTTTTTAAAATATGAAGTTTCCAAAAATGTCATATAAAGAAGTAGATAAAATGTGAGCAAATTAAAAAAAAATAGTCAAAGAAAGTGGATAAATGAATATGCCAACTGAAAAATTTAAGAAAGTTGCGGTATCTAAAAATACAATCCAATTATGAGCCTCCTGGCAGCCACGATAAAGAAATGCAAGTAATTGCAAAAATCTCATAAAATAGGAGAGAGTCAACTGAGTGTTTATCTCATGTACAAGTTAAGTATGTGACAGAGAAGGAAGAGTAGGCAAAATATCGTATGATTGTATATTGAGTCACTGTGATTTTGGCAAAAGTTACCACTTTTCTTTCATCAAATGGGAAAGTAAATTTGGAAAAACTTCACATGGCCTCTCTGTCTGGCTTGAAGCTATTTGGCTCATTTCTTAGGCTTACAACATTAAAACCACAATGCAGATTGCTTTCCTAAGTTGTTAGAGCCTAAGACGAATCAAGCTAATGCAAGGTAAATAAGGAGCCAACCAGCAGAGATCCAGGTGGGGCTTGAACCCAGAACTGGAAAAGTGGGATATGAATATATTTCCCATGTTCACAGGGCTTGTTGGCAACATGCTTCCTCTGCCATGTGGAGGAATTGATCATGCAGATTTTGGAAAGCTGTGGTATTCTTAAGTCAAATTGGGATGGAGGCCAGCAGTAGACTGGCAGCCAAGTGTGCCAGACATCGGAGTTGAGAATAGTCTTTGGGTGATCCTGGGATCCTGGGTGACCGGGAAAGATAGCAGCCATAGCCACAGTGATATTTAAGAGAAGAGAAGACAGCCAGCCAGGGAGAAGTTTGTGTCTGCACCCTTTCTTGTCTCTTTGATCTGGTATCCCAGGCCTCCTGCGACCCTCTCTTTTCTGGGAAACTGGTGTTGACTCTAATAGAAAGACTTAGAATTCAATAGAAATTTAAATGATTATTTGAAGTTACCAAACGGTCTTCCTTAATGGAGCTGAATCCACTCTCAGCATAGCCATCACACCTTCTCCCAGCAGCCACCCGATCTTTCTGCTACAGCCAAGCTTTTAGGAGGAGTTGTCTACACTTGTTGTCCCCAGTTCTAGCTCCCATCCAATATTCCAGTGAAATTGTTCTGGGCAGAGTAGCGAATAGCCTTCTTGTTGCTAAGTAAGCACATCTCAGTTCTTGTTTTACTTGGTTTCCTTGAAGTAGGAGATTATCCTCTCTTTGGAAACACTTTTTTTGGCTTTTATAACTCCACTCCACTGTCTCCTGATTTTCCTTTTTAAGCTCTTCCCCTGTGCCCTGAATTTTTAGTGTCCCTTTTCCTGCATGTAAACCTGGTGTTTTGTGAGTTTTATGAGAGGAGGGAAGGCCTGTTTGCCCATCATTGTTTCTCTCAATACCTAGCAAAATGCAGTGCATATAGGAGGTGATCAATAAATATTTTTGAAGAAATGGACAAAGATAAGTTTTGTTCATATTTATTTTGGAATTTTTATTCAGAGGACCAAAAATAAGATTGGTAATGGTTTACAATGTTAAAATATATTGAAACTTTTAAGTGAAAAAATAAATCATGAAAACCAAATAAAAGTGGAATGATATTGACATACTAGCTTCCTAGGATGAATTAGTTACAGCAATGGAATATTAAATTTCCTGCTGATTTTCCTGGTAGGCAAAACAAAATGAGAAATGCATCAAGTTAAGTAGTTCTCATTGGCAAATAAATAAAAGGAAAGGAAGCATTCAAGTTTAAGTATGAATAAAAGTATTTTCTGGTACTGAATTTTAGTTGATGTTTTATCATAGTTACCTTTATAAGGTAATACATTGGGTAGTGTCTTTGTTCATTATTTTTCAAAATATACAGATGCTTCTCCAAATTGTTCTTTTAGATACCTGGATGATACTAATAGATGGAGTAGGCATTTCCAGACAGACTATAGCTGTCTTAATTAGGAAAGTGGATTGGGATTGGGTAGAATGAACTCCTTCTGGGTACCAGCCACCCAGAAGATGCATTCATAATGTGAACCCAAATATCACGGCTCTCTGGCCCTTGTTGGAAAGCCTAAGGAAATTTTGGTGGAGTCCAGAGAGGACTAGTTCTATGGATTTTCACAGGGAAACACACAGAAATCTTAATTTCATTGTTATTCTGAGATTTAATACTATGGGCTCATAAAAGCTCCAATTTGGAAGTGGGGAAAAATCTGTGTTCTGACAATCGGTGCTCTTGGGAACCTGTGTTGTTAAAGTCCCAAAGGGAGGCCAGCTGGGATTTCTGCTCATTGCTTCCCTCTCCTGCCAGACTGGGTTAAATCTGACAAAATCCAAAGTACCAAAAATGCTAACAATTGAAGTCCAAAGAGGTAGAAAGAAAAAAACCCTTCTTCTTTCTCCTCCTTCTCCTCCTCCTTCTCCTCCTCCTTCTCCTCCTCCTCCTCCTCCTCCTCCTCCTCCTCCTCCTCCTCCTCCTCCTCCTCCTCCTCCTTCTTCTTCTTCTTCTTCTTCTTCTTCTTCTTCTTCTTCTTCTTCTTCTTCTTCTGTCACACCCTCAGTGTTGTTGTTGTTGTGGTTTTTTTTTTTTGGTTTTTTTTTTTTTTGTGTGTGTGTGTGTGTGTGTGGTTTTTGTGTGTGATTTTTACAGATAGAGGAAGGGAGAGGGAGAGAGGAGAGAAACATCCATGTGAGAGCAAAGCATCTATTGGCTGATTTCTGCATGCCCCCTACTGGGGATTGAACCCAAAAACCAGAGCACATGCTCTGACTGGGAACCAATCAGCAATCTTTTAGTGCACAGAACAGATGCCCAACCAACTGAGCCACACTAGCCAGGGCAACCCCAGATTATTCTTAACCCCCCCCCCCTCAAACATCCAATTTAAAAATGGAATTGATAATGGGAGTTAAGAGGCAAGATTTTCATTGAGGATTTTTGGAGAAAGCCAACAGTATGCTGAGGGCCCCCAACATCCTGGCACACAGATGAGAGAAATGAAGGATGCATCTTTTTCCCCTCACAAGAGAGGGGATTAAAGAGAATTTAATGTGCCACTTTCCTTTTGGGAGACATGGTGGATTGCACCAGCATGGAAAACCTAAATGTTTTGGCTAGCAACCTTGATGGTAGAGGGAGGAGAGAGGATAGGCTGAGTGGGTATAGGGCAAAGGAGTGGGTGTAGGGCAGCAGACTGGGGTAAAGGGACCTCAGCTGAGAGAAGCAGATATGTCACTAAATTTCTAGGAACCAAGGAAGTGTAGGCAACCATTCCTATCTAGACACATTGCCCCTTGTCCTGGGAACTAGGGTGGGAGAACTCAGTGATGCTGAGGGGGTCTCTGAAAAAGACTAAACTGTACAGGGCAAACCCTGAGAAGGTTCATCCTGAATTTTCCTGTGCCCTTCTCCAGTTCTCCACAGTGCCATTTCGAAGGGATCCTGGAAGACAAACGAAGTTTGTGTGTGGTGCCTGCCCCAGTCACCCTGATGTGCCTAGCAGGGACACAGGCATGCCCATGCTCGTTCCTGCCCTGAAACTGGGTCACCGAGGGTGAGGGCGAGGGCAAGGGCGAGGGGGTAGAGTCCACTGAGGGCAGGCTTAGGATCCCAGCACATTTAGAGGACAGGCCCTTCCCTGGGGGCAGAAGGAGGAAACCCAGCTCACTCCCTGGCACTCGGGAGCTGGGGAGTGAGGACGATGGGGGAGAAGCTCCCGGCTCCTGGCAGGAAGGATGGAGAAGGGAGTGACGGGCAGAGCCAGTGCTGGGCTTCTGATAGTGCCCAAGGACCAGGCCTAGCCACCAGGAGCCGGGCAAAGAGGTGAAACGGGTGGAGGGCAGACCACTCACCCAGGAAAGTTAGTCCCCATGATGCACCCTTGGGCCCAGGCTCTGGGAAAGAAGACGAGTTTAGAACCCGAATCAAAAGGAGGTATAATTAGACTCTGCACGTAAACACAAATGGACGTGTCATACCTGCCCTCACGCCACTGAGAGTGCCCTGAGCACTTTGAGAGAAAGGCGCAGTGAAAATAGGAGGTAATATTATTATCATCTTAATTATAATTGGAACCTACAAGTCGAGTCTTGAAAGACATTTATAGCACATCCTGACTTGTTTAGGTCAGCTTCCCAGAAAGAGGGGAAAAAATACTTGCACATTTTTCATTTAGGCAAAGAAACAGGTCCACCAGTCAGGACTGCTATCTGGAGCACCCCTATTTTAAGGATGCCCTTTGGGGCTCAGGTATATTAAAGGCCGACTAGAACCTAAAAGCTCTACATGGTCGAAAATAGGCTTGTTTTTTAGCTTTGGAGGGCTCCGGGCCAATTGGAAGCTTCTACCCACTGTGAAGTAATTCGGCTGGTAAAATAGCTGGTAAATTGTCCATGACTCAGGGCTCCTTGAGAGATGAGGTCTGCAAAGCAGAGCAGGAGGGGAGGATGCTGAACAAATATCTAGGGGAGGCTGAACAGTTCTTGATTATTCCAACACTTATTGTCCAGGTAGAGGATAATCCAGACTTGCCAACTTTTCCCCTTTGGTGGCAGAGCAGGGCCAGAGGGGGAAAAATGCTACCTGCCCATTTAGCTAATGAAAAAGTCCACAAGAGCATGTTAGGGTTGATGGGCCAATGAGGTCTCTACGTCTGTGGATTTCAGGCATCCACGCTGCTCCGGTGCCTGGAGCACTTTGGAAATGAGCAATCTGATTGGCAGAAGCGCTGGAACCACAGCCGTGTGGCGCCTACGTGGAGCAACTCGGTCTGCCGTCATGCCTACATGAAGCAGCTTGGTTTGCTGGCTTTGTGACTGATGAAGACAAGTGTTGCATAACAACAGCTTATGAAAAACTGGTTTTAAAAAATCGTGTACCTGTGTCATAGTCACTGAGGACTTCATGGAGATGCAACCAGAGATTATTTTGCTTCTATCCCACCTCCTAGTCTCAAAATGTAGGCTATCTAGAGACTCTTTCATGCCTAGCACTGCCCCATCACACACTCTGAACCCATTTCTCTCTTTTTCTTGTCCTCACCTGAGGATATATTTATTGATTTTAGAGCGAGAGGAAGAGAGAGAGAGAATTGTCAAAGTGAGCGAGAAACATCGATCAGTTGTCTCCCATATACACCCCCAAAGAAGAATCGAACCTGCAACCTTTTGGTGTATGGGAGGACGCTCCAACTAACCGAGCCACCCAGCCAGGGCTGAACTCATTTCTTGATCCTCTTTCCCTTCTTCACCCAGTTCCCACATCCCAAACTTACCCATCCTTAGTCTCTTCCTTAGGGACTGCCGTCAGCAATGTTGAATTAATGTATCCCTTCTAGATAACATTTACTCACCCTTGTGGAGATGTGTCTCACCTAGGAGACTGGTGGGAGTGTCTGAGGCATCAACAGCCTGAGGTAATTGGGTGCAGGGGACTATCAACAGCACTAGACACACCAAGTCTGACACATCTTGGAGGAACAGAATTTTTCCTCCAATACTGCTTTGAGTTTTTGGCAACTGTCCTTAGTCAGGTAAGTTTTCCTCTTTCTAAGGTTCTAATCCCTAGGTTTGTCATGACTCACATTTAAAAACAAATTATAATCCCCCCCCCCACCCCCCATGGGAAGAAACTTAGAGTCTGCTTCAAAAACTTTGGAAAAGGAAACTGATTTTTCTTCTATGATCATTACATATTTTTCACTCAGAAGAGTGGTTTACTGAAGTCAAGAGCATTTTGTTATGCCTTCTGGGTAATTCTGTGCCAAAATTCACAGTGTCAAGAGAACACGGTTATTAAGAGTAAACCATACACCCCCTTGTCTATTTCTCCACAGGCTCTAGCCTCGGGGGTCAGAGCCAAGTGCCAGTTCTTCCTGCTAAGAATGTTCACAATTTTGTCTCTGCCAGCAATGAAGACTGTAGTGTGAATGTGAGAATTCTTGCTTTAAACTGGCTAGCTAGACCCACACGTTGTAAATGTCATTTCTTGGGATCCTGTTTTAGCTAAGAAACCAGATTTCACCAGTGGCACAGAGATGAGCTGGTGATGCTGTACAAGTTCTGAATCCTGCAGGGAGGGGCTCTTTTGATGCTTTTTAAAAAATATATATATATTTTTTATTGATTTCAGAGAGGAAGGGAGAGGGAGAGAGAGATAGAAACATCAATGACTAGAGAGAATCATCAATCGGCTGCCTCCTACACACCCCCACTGGGGATCGAGCCCACAACCCAGGCATGTACCCTTGGCCGGAATCGAACCCGGGACCCTTCAGTCCGCAGTCCGACGCTCTATCCACTGAGCCAAACCGGCGAGGGCTTGATGCCCTTTTCAATACAACTGATATACTTCTCATACTTATGAACCTTTTTAGGACAAGGTTAACCCTCAGTATTGCTCTATAAATCTGACAAAATGAAAATCAAAGTCCGTACTTCTGCAAGCTGCTTAACTTCATCTTCTGCCTTATCACATTTGATGCAAACTGCTAATGTAACAGAAAGTTTGAAAACTCTCTGCTTGCTTTCTAGCAATGGGGCAATATGGGTTCAATATACACTAAAAAAAAAAAAAAAAAAAACAGGAAAAATGCATCATGTATTTAAAATACAGATATTTATATAACAGCATGACAATTCTGGACCTTCCCCTTTAAAAAGTAATGTCATGCCCTGACCGGTTTGGCTCAGTGGATAGAGCATCGGCCTGTGGACTGAAGGGTCCCAGGTTCAATTCCGGCCAAGGGCATGTACCTTGGTTGCGGGCACATCCCCAGTAGGGACTGTGCAGGAGGCAGCTGATCGATGTTTCTCTCTCATCGATGTTTCCAATTCTCTATTCCTCTCCCTTCTTCTCTGTAAAAAATCAATAAAATATTTTTTTTTAAAAAAAGTAATGTCATAATACAAAAGGTATCTTTGACCATGTAAAGTCAGTATCACATAAACCTTGAATTCTCAGTTGTAAGGTAAGAGATGTTACTTCAAAGTGGAAGAAATTGTCTTCTTTTAGAATCACTAGATATATCATTTTACGTGGGTAGGGTTTGCAATAAAAGAGTTTAGCTGGCAGTTAAGCACATCCCCTAAGAGGGTATTTACTCACAGAGAAGTACACTGTGCATGCAATCTTCAGTCAGATATTCTACCGTGCTTTAAAATGAGCTTCATTAAGGCTTATACTCACTATAACTAGTATACATGTGTATTCAAATGAATTCAGTGTTCCCACTAAGTGCCAGATTTAACACAAATGTGTCATTTTGGCAGGCAATGACGATCATGTTCAGTAAAGTTAAAATTTTCTGTTGCATGTTCAGTACTAATAAAGTTAAAGTTAGGGTTGAAAAAAATGATCACTTACTGTTCAAATTACAATAAATTCTTGTTTGCCTGGAATCCAAACGGCTAGAAACATCAAATACCAGAAATGCTTTGGAAACATCCTGTTTGGTTTTTATGATGTGATTAGTAACTAAGTTCTTGAAGAGATGTATGTAACTACAAAAACAGAAACTTCCAGGCTGCACCTTAATAGCTGGTTTCCTCTGCTGTTAGAGTCCTCTGCTCTAGGTTTTGTGCTCATAGGAGGGTCCTGTGTGGCTCTGAAGAGTTGATGCATCCATACAGCAAAGAGGTAGAAAATGGTAGTAGTGGAGTGTGTTCACTCTGATGGCCGCTGACCTGGGTTCAATTCCCATCTACTTGCTGTGTTGCCAGAAGCCAATTCCAGCATGTCAGCAAGAGCTGAATCATCTGGAGTGGCAAGGGCATTTCCCCAAACCTGAAAAGGGATGACTGCTTGCTGCCAGACAGCTCAGGGCATCTTAATCTACATGTTATTGCCTCCTACTGGCCAAACACCTGAACAGCCGTAGGCAATTCCCCAATCTGACAATGCTTCTGTAGAAACCCTATCCTTTGATGTATATATCTACCTCGCCTTAGGACAAATTGTGTTAATAAAAAGCAAGGGGTCCTGAGATGAGGAGAATTTAGTTCCTTTAGCTAAGTCTTCTCTGACTCCCTATAATGCCTTTCAAAATTATGTTTCGTCTCTGGACTCTTTAGTAATTTACGCACAGCCCTTCTCCAGATTTCTGAACCCTTTTAGATGCCAGTGGTCGGATCAAGACCACCGGCGTTACTGTGTGACTTTGGGCCACCTGTTAATCTTCTTTAACCGCAGTTTCCTTACCTGTTAATATGCAAATAAAGTCATATCACAGAATTTTCATGAAAAATATATGAACATAGAGAGCCTAGCATAATGCTAGCACATAGAAGGCATTCAATAAGCATCAATGATTATTATTTCCAAACCAAAGGCCCAGTGCATGAGTGGGGTCCCACCGGCCTGCCCTGATGGGGGTGGATCCGGGCCAGGCCAGCGGGGTGGGGGTGTGGGGGAAGGGATGCTGGCCTCGCCCCCCAGGGTGATGGGGGCTGATTGGGGGCCAGGCTGGCAGGGCCAGAGAGGGGCCACAGGAGGTTGGGGGGGGGCAATTGGGGTCCCGATCGAGCCGGTTGGCCACCGCAGTGTGCATCATAGCAACCAGTTGTTCTGGTCGCTTGCCACTTGGCTTTTATATATATAGATGTTCTTTTCCTGGTGGATCCTAACTTTCAATCTATGCCTTAACCTGACTGAAGAAGTGATAGGACCATATTAGGAGGGTTACCATAGAAACGCTTGTCACTTTTCTGTTGCCCCAGGTGCAGCTCCTAAAATTCCATCACTTGAGCAAGTGTAAACAGAGTATATTTGAATGTTGAGCACAAGTGTTACTATTAGCAGTAATGTCAGCAAACACCTTCCTGCAAGTGTTACATGCTCTGCCTCAGGAGCCAGTTGAGCTATGGGTGGCTGGCCCATCTCAAACCCAGAATTCCCAAGCTCCTGCTCCCTGTGACTCAGACCACCAGGCTCACCATTCCATTTGGACCCTCTGACCAATTACAGATTTTCTCACTTCTCCTGATGATTGTGTACTCTGGATTTAAGGGGAGCAGATGTCCTTCAATGCAGGCCAATGCACAGAAAGCAGGAAGGAAACATTTGCTTCTCTTCCCAGCTTGGCTGTCAGGTCTTTGGGAGCTGGCCAGGAGGAAAGATGGTGCCCTGGGGAATTGCAAAACCAAGTGTCAGCTGTCTGGATATTGCAGGCTATACAGACTTCTGGGGGGGATACTTTTCTCTAACATTCAAGCAGAGTGGCAGGAACCCCCATTCCACATTCAAATTCTAATTCACATGACATCTAGCTCCCCATCTCCTTCCCACTAAACCAGATCTACCTTTGCAGACCTACCAGCTAAGCAAAGGCCTCTTACTCTGGGGGTCTGCTCCTGAGCTGCATAAAGACCTGATGGAAGCTTTGAAATCACATGGTCAAAATCATACAGGACTCTTGTTCCCCATAGTCTCTGTAAGAGAGAGGAGGACGGTATATTGGTTAGGATAGAGCAGTGGTCAGCAAACTCATTACTCAACAGAGCCAAATATCAACAGTACAACGATTGAAATTTCTTTTGAGAGTTAAATTTTTTAAAGTTAAACTATATAGGTAGGTACATTGTTATTAACTTAGTTAGGGTACTCCTAAGGCTTAGGAAGAGCCACACTCAAGGGGCCAGAGAGCCACATGTGGCTCGTGAGCCGCAGTTTGCCGACCACAGGGATAGGGCATAGTGCAGCTCATTGTCAGAGACTCAAAATAACAGTGGCTAAATGAAATGGAATTTTAGTTTCTCTCACCTGTAGATGTCAGAGCTAGAATTGGAGCACTGCTGCCTGAAGTCATTGTTAGGGACCCAGGTCCTTTTTATCTTATTGCACTGCTATTCCTAAGGTGTTGTCTTCATCATCTGTTTCCAGATGGTGCATGGCTACATCCCAGTCCGGCCAGCAAGAAGGACTAGAAGGTGATGGGGAGGGCACACCTCTTCCCCTTAGGCCAGAGGTCAGGAACATCTGGCCTGCAAAATCATTTGGTCTAGCCCTGCCAAGGCATTAGGAGTAAGTTAATTAAATGTTTGACCAAATATAGCAGGCTAATTTTTAATATATATTTTTATTGATTTCAGAGAGGAAGGGAGAAGGAGAGAGAGATAGAAACATCAATGATGAGAGAGAATCATCGATTGGCTGCCTCCTGTACACCCCACACTGGGGATCGAGCCCACAACCTGGGCATATGCCCTGACCGGGAATCAAACCGCAACCTCCTGGTTCATAGGTTCACACTCAACCACTGAGCCATACCCACAGGGTTAGCAGGCTAATTTTTAAATTGGTAATTTTGTATGGCCCTAGAATGATGTTATAAATAGTCAAATGGCCCTTGGCAGAAAAAAGGTTCCCCACCCCTGCTTTAGGTTATAACCTGGAAGTCATCACTTCCCCTGCAGGCACATTAGTCTTGTTTACTGGGGACCTCATACGTCATGAGGGCCCATGCCAGTATCTTTATTCTGAAGAACTATTGGATCCTGACAGCTGGATCACCTGGTCTCCCTGACCCTTGATTTTTGGGTGCCCTGTGACCTTAGATCCCCTCTCTCAAGACCAGAAATTTACATGCTGTGACATTCCAGAGCCCCTGGACAATGAAGGGTGGAAGTGGAAATATAGAATAGAATAGAATAGAATAGAATAGAATAGAATAGAATAGAATAGAATAGAATAGAATAGAATAGAATAGAATAGAGGGAGGAGACCAAGGATGCATACAAGTTTCAACATTAGTCCCTCAAGTCAAATATCTGTGTTAGGGCTCTTGGGGAAGAGGGGAAAGCATGAAGTTGCTAATTCTAAAACTTTGTGGAGTCGCATACCCGTGTGAGAATTTGAGTCTGTCTCTTCAGAAAAATGCATGTACACACCAAAATATACAAACATCACTTAATTGAATTATGTTACCATTTGGCTTGGTGTCCCAGCTGGTCACTGTGGCTTCTTTAAGTTTTATGAGAGGCATTAACAGGCTTAAAGAAGTTCTCTGGTTCACGAAGCTCGTTAATGGCCAGACTTAATAGAAGCCAGTCGTGAACTGATGTCACAGCATCATAATGTCGGTTCCATTCTGATTTCTTTGTTTCTGGGAACATGAGGAACTCTTTCTCTGGAATTACACCCCAGGGATGAAGGCAGCCACATCCACTGAGGCTGAGAAAATACCCGAAGGTTCAGCCAGGAGTAAACATTACCCAGATTGGAAGATAAGAAAATGAAAATGCATGAGAAATGAAAATGCATGAGGTTCAAGGCCCAAACTTTCAAATGAGAAAATAAAATTCCTGATTTGCAATCTCCTTGGGGAGGAGAGTTCTTTGCTATGTTATGGGAACAAAAGGTTATTGCATGGTTCATGTTTTCTCATTAGAGCGTGGGTTGATGAGGGGCTTCCTGAGGCCTCTTGGCTCCAGCGCAGGGAGTGAAGCGTGAGTAGAGGGTGGAGTGAAGCGTGTTGCTGGCCGCAAATGCAGTGACTGTATTATTATGACATGTGCCGTGTCACCTGGGGCTGCCATCAATGACGCTTTCAGCTCTTCCTGCTTTATCCAGAGCTGCAGCTCCTGGGGCAGCTGGTGTTCGGAGCCTCGTAGAAGCTCTGTCCGCTGAAATCAATGCTTCTCACCCCTGGCTGCACATTAGAACCACCCGGAGAACCTTAAAGCTACTGCTGCCTGGCCACCACTATTTGACTGGTCTGAAGTGGGGCCCAGGAGTCCCAGGAAATGGAAGCTCCCCAGGTACTTTCAATGCAGATTACCACTAAAGTGTGGCCAGAAACAATTGCAGGTATTCTGCGGATCTATAGAGAATTTAGATGCTCAACCATCAGAGAAAAGCTAAAAGGACTGTTCTTTCAACAAACAGGACGTCCTGAGAGTTAGGACAACTGCATTGTCAAAGGAGGCTGACGAGAAAAATGGGTTTGTGGGTCTGGCAATTGTCCTCCTTTCAGTCATTAAATAACAGAACCCGATCAGCTTCGGTGATGAAACTGAACTTCTGTTAAATACTTAATGAGATGAAATTTTCCAGAGAGAATTCATCAAGAATGAGTTTAATTCTATTCCAATTAGGTGTGGGTTAAACAATGCACCACATAAAAATTCAAACCAAACAAAGATGAAAAGGGAGGGGTTGCCAGCAGCACCAAGGTAGGGAATGTTGCTGGGCTCATCCCTTGGCAATAAAACCCAGTGAATTTGCACTTTGACGGGCTTTAATACTATTCCAATGAGTATTACTTTTCCTCTGACTAGACAGAGGGTTAAGCCGACATCTGGAGACCATTGGGTACAGAGCAGTCAGTGAGATGGGTGTCTTAGTTTGGGGTCCCCAGAAGCATGTTCTAAACAAAGATTTGTGGACAGGTTGTTCATTTGGAAGGTGATCCCAGGAAACATTGAAAGGTAACGGAGAAGGGAGACAGGGGAAGAAAGAATGGCAATAAGGAATATGTTACCAAATAGTTACCACTGAAGGTGACTGGGGGTCTAGACATCCTTGGTCACCCCAACTGAGATGCAAGGAAACTGGGCCTCCACCAGTTTGTGGGCTGCTTCCAGGACATTAATTCCCCTTTTCTGGCTCCCAGGACTAATATGTGCCCCCAGGTAAATAAAGACTCAAAGAGACAGAGTGGCAGGTGTGTGAAAGAAGCAGCCTTTGGCATGAAGAAGTGAGAGCAAAGAGAACATGAGCAAGGCACCGACCATGTCGGCCACGATGGACAATATTGAGAATACAGCTTTTCACCATCCATCCTAGACAATAGAATGATGATCAAATAGCACACACATAACCATTCAGAATAAGGGCTTGATTCACACATTTACAAATTTCTATGCAGTGGCCTTGCTGAGAACTGGGGGTATACCAACCTACCACATTTTTTTTTTATCTGACTTCCAGTCCCAGGCAACTCAGTCACTGAATCCATGAAGCACTGTTTCCTCTGACTAGCCAAAAATTTGTTGTGCTGAAAACTTCTTCGTTTCATTTCCATTCCCACTCCAAACTTCAAAACTCGATTGTGAGTTAGCAGGTGGGTCTGGGTCATTGGATCCCACTGGATCTGGCCCACCAGGGGTAAAGGGAGAAAAATCATTTGAATATGTTAAGAGATGGCAATCACTTGACCTTGTTGGGGTTGGGTCTCCTGGCGTTTTTGCCATTATTAGCTGCTCTGCCCCTGCCAACCCAGGCTTTGCTGTGTCCTCCAGACCCAACCCAAAGCACGTATTCTTTAACAGCTACCTGATGTTTCTTTCTAATAACCATGTGATCGAAGAGTTTCTCACCAGCAAGAAAGCCAAAAATGAGCTAGAATCTAGGGTTATGGCAAAGAGAGGGTAGGCACTGACTTAGGTAAGTGAAATTCGAAGGTAGCCATTTTACGTGTAATCCTTTGACATGGCCAAACAAAGACATCTGCTAAATGTTTGGGTTTTAACAAGTACTGGTGCTGTGCAAAACCAAACAATCTCACACCATCCCTTGCCTTCTTTTCATAGGGCCGGGTTTTGTGTGAAAGAGTCAGGGAAGGAAGCAGGGGTTGGGGGGAGGAGGGCTGGCACCACCTGGCACATGAACCAGGCTCCCGTGTTTGCTCCATTTGTTTACTTGAGGAAGTACCATCAAGACTGCCAGGGGCTGCTGCTTCTCTGAAAATTCTCTTGTATCTTTCTGCCCTGCCTCTCACATTCTTTGCTTCATCCCTTAAAGTGAGCAACACATTGTGGTATCAGGGGCAATCGAGACATCTGAACTATAACATTATCTCTTTTGCCTTGATTTTAGAATGCCCAGAAGTACCTGTGACATTTCTAGTGCTCTAAAAAAAAGTACTTTCATTACAAGACACACATTAAATGCATTATACTTCCTTCCAAATTATGATTTTTAGAGATGGAACTAAGGTAGCCTTAGAATCTTATCCAGTTCTGGAAGACTTTAAAAATTCTCTTTGGGGACGTTTCTGATTATAAAAATAATTCACCTCATAAAAATTCAAACAAAACAGAGATCAAGAAGACTGGGTGGTCAGGGTGGGAGTTATGAGCAGCACAAAGTCGGAAGTGTCAGCTGTGCATGTCACTTGGCAATAAAGCCTAGTGACCTTGCACTTTCACAGGGCCATTCATATCCAGATGGCCTCGGACTGGCTTCTTTCAAACACTCTGCCTCCTGGGAATGGAGAGGTGGAGGCAGCAGGCTCCTGGCCTGTCCTATTAGATGTGTCACCCACTGTCTCTCCATACATGTTCACGGAGTGCCAAGCACTGAGAAGACATTGGTGAGCAGGGCAGACATGGTCCCTGCTCGCTGTGGTCTCTGCTCGCCACTGCCGGTGGTAAAGGAGGTAGACCTACATAAAATAGCCACACTCTTCAAAGCACAGTGATAATCAGTGATGAGAACCAAGAGAACATACAACAGAGAACTCTGCCCTAGAGTGGGGGCGAGGAAGACTCCCCTGAGGGAATAATGCTGAGGTCAGAAGAAGGCAGCATTAACCAAGGGAAGGGGAGCCATGGGCAATGCAGGTGGCAGGAGCGGCCTGTTCAAAAGCCCTGTGGGAGGAGGGAATCTCTGCCTTTGCAGGGGCCTGTGGAGCTGGGGAACTGATAATGGTGGATACTGCAGTCGGATCAGACAGGGCTTATCAGCCCAGCTTTAAGGGTCTGAGAAAGCTCAGGAAGGCTTAAGCAGGATTTGTGAGCCTGTGGATGCGTAGGAAGTGGAGACAAGTTCCTGCCGGTTGCAGCTGGAGGGAGGAGTAGGCGGGGAAGAGGAGTGGCAGCATTATTGAGGGGCGCACCCCCAGCTAATGGGCTATTGCAGTTGTCCTGGCCAGAGCAGACTAAGCTTGCCTAAGGCTGGCGTGCGCCTCCAAACCCTCTTACAGCTACAAACAGGGCATTACTCTTTCTGCTATTGGCTTCCAGACGCAGGTCCACCGTGCCAGCCCAATTGTATCAGCTCCCCAAGGGAGCTTCCTGGGCTCCTGTACACATTCTTCTTTAGCAGGAGAGATGTGCATCGCGTTTTCTCCATTTCTCCACAACGATTTGCCTACACAGAGCACTCAGGTTAATCCGATTCCACCACTTCTAACAGTGTGACCTTAAGCAAATGGCTTCAATCTCACCAATCTCAATTTCACCATCTGTAAAATGGGTGTGATCCTTTTCCTCTTGGGGTCCTCATGGGATTGTTTTGAGGATCTAATGAGATAAGAAACTTGAAAGCACAACATAAGTATCTGATATTCTTTACCTGAAAACAAACACGAGCTTTCAGTGTGGAAAAGGCATTCAGATTTTATTACTTGGTTCTTTGGACCTTTTTTCCCTCGGCTATTTCAGATTAGTGAAGGCTTTCTAAAGGCACTGACGCTTGGTTCCAAATGCCCCCTCCCAATTCATTGAGGTGAGGGTTCCCTACTTCCTTCCTTCCCTGAGTGTTTTCCCTTCTTTCAAGCAACGCTACCGTTTCCCCTCTCGCTTGTTCATGTGTTCATCACCACTATGGCCACTATAACTGCTCCCTCTGCCTCTGGCTGTACATCAGCCAGCATTTGCTATGTGCCAGGCACTGAACTAAACTCTTTACACATATTATAAAAAAACTATCCTTAACACTCCCTTTTAAGACACGAGGAAACTGAGCTTTAAAGAGGTCAGGTAATTTACTGGCAGTCACAATGGCCAAAAAACAATGAGCTATTTAATCCCATTATTCACTCTGTTACACTGTCATTTGTAGGAGTGCAGGAGGAGGGTCCTTCTTCCCTGAGGCGTGGCTCCCAAAGCTCGGGTGCCTTTATTTCCATTTTCTACCTGACTTCTTGATCTCCAAGTCCAGAGCTTTGACCAGTCAGCTCAAACTTCACCTTCACCTTTCTTCCAGAGGAACAGGTACTACCAGGCAGTGGCGACTCCCCTGGTGAATGTGGACTTAACCTTCGACCTCAGTAAGTCGTGGAGATGCTCATAAGGTTGTAAGCTTCCTGGGGGGACAAGGACACCTCTTTGTGTGAATCACACAAAGTAGGTGTTTGGTAGTTTGTTGGCAAGATGACTAAGAAAAAAAAAGCATTTATCAATCTAGTACTGACGTCTAACACTGCTTTGGATTGGCAGCGTTAACTTAGAAGGTGAGTGCTTTGCAGTGTATACCATGCAGCAATATAACATCTATCCCTGGAGATGATTCTTATCCCCTTTTAAAGGAAGACAAAACTGAGGCTTGAGAAAGTAGATGACGTGAGGGACTGTGGGGTGATTTGAGAGCACAAGAACTGAAGTCAGACAGATGGGATTGAGCCTTGAACAAACTATTTATCATGTGGCTGTGTGCACTGAACTAGGCATTTATGCTCTAGAAACTCCAGTTTCCTTATAGGTGAAATGAAGATGATGATAGCACTGCCTGCATAGCATTTTCTTAAAGATTAAATGAGATCATACATAAAAGTGCCAGGCACATAGTAAGTGCTCAGTAAATATTGGCTCTTACTAGTGGCCCCAGAGCTGGTGAATTTGGTCATCTGATTTCAGTTGAATGTTCTTTACCCCCAGATTTGAAGTCTGTGTCCAGTATGTTTATATTAAACAAATATGTGGTAGAATATTATAGAAAATTTATGATAATATTTACCTAAAGAGTTGGCCTTTGACCTGTTGAAAACCAAAAGTAGGCTGACCAGCCGAAACTGGTTTGGCTCAGTGGATAGAGCGTCGGCCTGCGGACTGAAAGGTCCCAGGTTCGATCCCGGTCAAGGACTTGTACCTGGGTTGCGGGCACATCCCCAGTGGGGGATGTGCAGGAGGCAGCTGATCGATGTTTCTCTCTCATCAATGTTTCTAACTTTCTATCTCTCTCCCTTCCTCTCTGTGAAAAATCAATAAAATATATTTTTTTAAAAAAAGTAGGCTGACCAGGGAGAAATACTGTAGGTGTCTTTGACAAACTTGAGTCCTTATTTCAGACCGAGAAAGGATGATCCCTGCTACTTACAACTACAGTGTCCGGCATAGTGACCCTGGCTTGTTGTCACCAACTGATGGCAGTACTTACCCGAGGCATTACTTGAGAATAAACTGTCACTCATTTATTCAGCATTTATTGGGCACCTACTGTGTGGCAGCCACTGTGCTGGGAGTTGGGACTGTAATGGTGAGCAGAAAAGGCAGAGTCCACAACTGCGTTAAGTTCTCAGTCTGGTAGGATCACTAGAGGAACCACACCCCTGGTGGGACATGGGACCACTCGGGCAGGTGGTGACCAGGATCTGTTATGATCCTTTTTCTCTTAGTGGTAAAGCTGTAAGCAAATCCCAAAGCCCATTTCTTCTTGGAGGAAATACAGACAAGAAGTGATCATAGAAATAAAACCAGAGAGGAGGGGTCCTTCTTTGGCTGGGATCCCAGGGCCTATGAAAACATCTCCCAAAGGCAGATACCCTCTGACTGGCGGGAGAACCTTGTCCTGATCTAATCTGACTGTCCATCCTTTTAAATGTTGTCCCAAAGGATGTGTATTCTTGGCTAGATGGGATAGAAAAGGAAGCTCCTTTGATTTTTCATGATGAGACTAATTTCCCTTCGATGTAGATTCACAGCGAGATGGTGGATTAGTGCGGAGATCTAAATTATCCAGAATTAACAAAGGGAAAGGTACAACAACATTTATAAGAGGCTAAACAACACTTACAGTCTTAGCCTCTTCACTACTTATATAAAGACAATCAGAGGTTATTTTTAGGTCTTCTTCCTAAGCAGTGTGTTTAGTTGCAAAGAAATGTGTTAGCACATCAAGGTCATATTTTCTGAGTGTCCCAGGCCCAGCACTGGAGCTGGCAGAAAGGACCTAGGTGTAATTTGTGTCGTGTCTTTCCATTTGTAAGATAGGACTTGCCTCAGAGAGTCAGCTTGGGGACCAAATGAGACCCCAGTGCCTGACATGTTACAGACATTTGCTAGCCATTTGTAGTGGATTCCTGGTGTTGGTGTCTGGCACCCACATCTCCTTTGGAAAACAGTCTCCCTCCCAAACCACATGGCTTTGGTGGTCATACTGGTAGAACACAGACTGGGCTGGTCATGGCACCTTTTCTCCCACCTGCAGCAGGAGTCAGGCCAACATGCAGAGATGAGAGGCGGATGGGCAGAGAGGGGATCCTGGCATATTTAGAACCAGCTTTAGTCCCTAACTCCAGGTTCCTATAACTTCTTATTCAATTCTGTAAGCACCTTGGGCCAAATCACAGAGGTAAGCAACAAGTTTGAGTTGAGTTTCTACAACTTACTTTTGGGATCATGAAGATGTGAGGGCACGAAGCTGTAAGTCCACATGACAGGAGGGTGAGGTGGGGCAGTACCCTTTCAGGTGCCCACAACTGAGAAGTGGGAATGTTCTCAGTGCATTCCCTGCATCTTAGTCACTGCCATTTACACAGGCTGCCGAGCACCTCCTTTCATCCTCCGCTCACGTGTCCCGGCTGGGTTACATCATGCGGCTTACCACCGAAAGTCATACTTGTCTTCTGAGTCTCAAAAACAAATAAGCTGAGAACTTACAACTGGGATTTAGTGATAGGAACCTCTCACTCACTTAGATGAGACCCAGGCCAGTGGCTGGAAGGAAACCAGAGTGGGCATAACGAGAAGTGGATGTAAACTGGAAAATAGACATTAATCCCAAGGCAGTTTCTGTGTTCTATTCATCTTTGGACCCCACAGGGGCCTAGTACAGCATCAGGTATAGCAGGTCCTCCAATAATCCTGTTTCATTATAAAGTTGTTTCATTATAATGTTGATGAGATGACATAGGAACTTAACTCTTATTTATATCAACTAGCCTATGGTAAATTGGTTTTGTTATATGTTACCGGTATTTCCCTTGAAGTTGAAGAACTATGGATGATGTTAAGTGGTAACTTACTGTACTTTATTAAGTTCTCTCTGACGGTCTTAGTAAAGGGAATAGAATCTGACCAGGCCCATCTTTAGCTCCTGGTTCGAAGGCCATGCTGTTTGAGGTCCCGTGGGGCACCTTGAAAAGGTGCAAGACCTGCCTCCTGCCTGCCTTCAAAGAGCCCCACCCGAGAGCGGGGGTGAGAAAACGATATGCTGGGGGAATTGCGAGTAGGAGAAACTGTTCCATGTCCACAGGTGGTGCCCTCCAATGAGAGGTTGGAAGGGCCGGGAGAGTGGGGCTGGCCCAGGTTCCAGAATGCGGAAAGTGGAGTGAAGATCAGGCAGCTGTGGGTCCAGGTAAGCAAGAGCTTTAGACCTGCAAGGTCAGGGAGACAGGACTGAACAGATAAAATAAGTGTCTCGGCAGGCACCGGGAGCTGTAGCAGTTAGGAAGTGAGGGAGGGTGGTGGTGCAGTTATGCTTACATGCTCAGTTTTGTTGACACGGTAGCATTTGAGCTGGACCTTGACCAACTCAAATGGGATGTAGGGTGAGGGTGCCCTTCGTGGAAATGGAGTGGTGTGGGCAAAGCAGTGTGGTCCCTGACCAGCAGCAGCAGCATCCTTCGAGAACTTATTAACAAGGCAAATTCTCTACCCCACTCCAGATCTATTGATTCAGAAACTCTAGGGATGGGACCCAGCCGGCTGTGTTTTAACAAGTCCTCCAGGTGATTCTGATGACTGGCCTAGTGCAGACAGCACACAGACAGTGCCTGTGGGGGCCAGGCAGGCAAGACGAGCTGGCACCCAATTGCAGGATCCTAAATACCAGATTCTAGGACATTTTCCTCATAGCATTGAGAAGCTACTAAAAGTGTTCAAACAAGAGCTATTCATCCATCCATTCATTCATTCATTCATTCAACAAATAATTATTGAGCACCTATCAGATGCAAGGCCCGTACTGGGCACTGGGGTCCAAGAGTAAACACACCCACATTAGTTCAAGGCAGCATATTAAGAACAGGTTTATTTGGAGACAGGATTGCTATTGTCTGTCTTTGTTTGTTTGTTTTTTTAACTGATTTACTAATGGACCATACACTATTGTGCTCTCCGTAAACAACTCTGCTGCTTGTCTCTGCCATCACAAGTTTGCTGCTAGACCTTCACCAGTTTCAAATGCTGTGATGTAAACTGATGGAGGGAAAACAGGCAAACACACACAGAATGGAAAGGAGTGGGGGGTCAAAAGGTACAACCTCCCACTGATGAGATAAATAAGTCCTGGGGATGTAATGTACAGCGTGGTGACTATCCTAAATAATAAAAGCCTAATATGCTGAGTGTCCAGTCGTCCAGTTGGCAGTTCAACCAATCAAAGCATAATATGCTAATGATATGCTAAGGCTGCTCAACTGCTCACTATGACGTGCACTGACCACCAGGGGGCAGACGCTCCAACTGATAGGTTAGCTTGCTGCTGGGGTCTGGCCAATTGGGACTGAGCAGGATGGGCCGGAAACACCCTCGAGCCTTCCCTCGGCCCCTCCCCAACTGGCCAACTTCCTGCATCCCTCCCAGGCCCAGATCGTGCACCAGTGGGTCCCTCAGCCTGGCCTGAGCCCTCTCGCAATCTGGGACCTCTCAGGTGATGTCGGAGAGCTGGTTTCAGCTCGATCCCGCAGGTCAGGCCGAGGGACCCCACTGGTGCACAAATTCGTGCACTGGGCCTCTAGTAGTTAATAATACTGTATTGTATCTTTGAAAGTTGCTAAAAAGCAGATATTTTTTTCTTTTAAGCTTTTAAAAAATATATGTTTTTATTGACTTTAGAGAGAGAGAAAGGGAGAGAGAGAAACATGGATTGGCTGCTTCCTGTGCACCCCCTACTGGGGATCAAGCTGGCAACCCAGGCATGTACTAGTATGTGCCTTGACTGGGAATCCAACCAGGGGCTTATCACAAGAACAAAAAGGTGTAACTTTGTGTGGTGATAGATGTTGGCTAGACTTATTGTGGTGATCATTTCACAAAATATACATATATCAAATCATTGTTGTACTTCAAAACTAATTGACTTTTCTATGTCAATTATATCTCAATAAAAAAAAATAAGAAATGAAGAGACGAGAATCAGTGGGAGAAGGCATTTTCTTCCAGGTCTGTGCTGCCTTCCAGAGAACTGCTGTGTTACTGAGTTCTCAGGTGCACCTTGCAGCCTTTAACCTTGCTATGAGAGGGTCAAGTAGCTCCAGGTGTTTTTGTGTTTACCTAACAGTTTCCAGAAGCTGTGGGCAGGGAGGGTGGGGCACAGAGGGGAGGGGAAGAGAATGAAGGAGGCAGGCTATGGGAGGTTCTCCCACATCAATTCTGCCCATTGCTGGAGGAAGCTGGAGTGTGATTTCAAAGACTTACAGGTCTTTTTATCTGGGTTAAATGAAACAGGCCAATGTGCTCTTCTGTGAGGTAGACATCCTCAGGACGCCTTCCTGCCCTCTTTCTGGTTTGAACAAGGGCCAAACATGGGATGAGGATGAAGATGCTGGAGCACCTCCTGGTCCAAGTTTCTGGCCACACAGCTCCTCTGGGCTTCCAACCAGGCAGGCTGAGGCTGGCGGGTATGGCCCTCTGCTGGGGCCATTCAGGAGAAATGAGTTCAGGCCAGTGATGGACACATCAGATGGCAAAAGACAGGATTCAGAGGAGCACCAGAGCTATTCTAGCTCAAGCTTTGGCTCCCTGGCCTCTAAGAAAACAGATTTCTGATCTCCCTTCACCTCTCTGTCTCTCGTGTCCACACCTTGTCAGGATCCCTGAAAGATTCCAATTTCTCTCCTGCCCCAATAGAGCAATTGTTCAGGGCTTCCTCGGAACGGTCCTCAGCTTCTCACTAGATCTCAGGGTACAGAGGAAAGGAATAGAAAAACTTGAGAAACCTCTCCCTGCCCAGCATCGCCAATGCCGCCAGCCCCGTGTCCGGTTTCTTGTCCAATGTTGGACAATACTGCACACAGCAGCCTGCCTGGCGCAAGACCCTCTCCTCATTGCTTCCTGGGGATCATTTGTAGGAGACCAGCATTTCAGAGAGCGAGCGCCACTTAACATATCTGTAGGCAGCGCCCACTGTCATCTGCATCACGGATCTTATTTTAAACTAATTACATTACCGAGGGGTGGGTGGGAGGGAGGAGAGGGGATAATTATAATCGGGGAGATTTTTTTTTAAAGACCTGGTTTCAGAAATCTCAGACTTAATTTAGTCAATTTCAATTACTAAATTAAGTAAGGGGAGTTACTAAGCTGAAGATCCTTTGCATTGTATCCTTAATTACCACTTCATTTCTACCCGCGATCATCAATAGAGATTCTGGGGAACGTGTACTCGGAATAAGTGGTTGATCCTAATGAGGCCTTTGTTCTTCCTGAGCCTCTCTGAGGAAGCTATTCCCTCCCTTGTGGAGAGGCACAGAGTTTGCCAAGCCGGGCGGAGACACCTTGTATTAGAAACGGGGCGATGAGGAAATCAAGAGGTTTTCAAGCTGGCTTCACCACTGGCGAGAGAGGATGTCACACTCACCCTCCGGCTCCCTAACACTCTCCATCAGGCATTTCCCCTCTCCCCTGGCACGCGCTAGCTCTGCGGGGCTGCTGTGAATGACTCCATACCCGTGCCAGGCACAAACGGCCATCTTTATTGGTTGGCAACAAAAGACAGCCTTTCGGGCCTTACCCGTGCAAATAGCGGGTGTCATCATAGATCTGCCTGCTTCTGCTTTCCCTGCCTCCTTTCAAGAAAGTGCATCTATTGGTCCCTGCCACTGGGTCTTTATTGGAAAAGCTGTTTTCCAAGATCATTTAGCTCTAAAAAGGTGATGAGCCCACAGGGAATTCAAGACTCTCTCTCTCTCTCTCTCTCTCTCTCTGTGTGTGTGTGTAAGATCCAATATGTAGGAGACAAACTTCTATTTGGGGGGGAGGGGAGGAAGGGCAAAGAGAATAAAAACCTCCTACCTAAATCTTGGGAATGCCCATTGTTCTTTCCTATGGTACCTCTCACCCTGCCAGGCTTTTCAAAGCACTGGCTTGCGTATTACCTTGAAGGTAAGAAAAGATTTGCCTTCATCCTACGAAGGAGGAGACTGAGGCTCAGAGAGGTTAGGTGACCTGCCCGAAGTCCCTCGGTTGGAGGTGACAGTGGAGATGTAAGTCCAGGTCTCTCGGCCCCCTGTTCCTTCCATGACAGACCACCTCCCATGGGCTGTGAGCAGCCTGAACATTGACTCCCTCTGTGGAGATCGGGGTCTGCGTCCACCGCAGCAAGTTACCCCACTTAAACCTGATTTCTGAATGTGTGTATTTAAGCAAGAATATACCAGAGGAAGGTGTGGCTCTTTGGTGGAGAATGGTGGAGAGAGTTGCGAGGGACAGGAAGGTGGAGCCAGCAGGGAATGTTTCCAGTTTTCCACTGGAGGAGGCCAAGGCCCAGGGAATCAAGACAAATCCACGATTCTCTTGACATTCTGAATGTTGACCAAGTCCCTGCTCTTTGCTCTTATTATTCCCCTGGGATGGTGTCCAAGCGTGGAGGAGTGTAATCTATGGAAGTGTTTGTGTTGGGAGCAGGAGGGAGGGGCGGCGGGGGCGGGGGGGGGGGGGGGGGAGGGGCAGCAGGATAGATGCTGTGAGGAAGGAAGGCACTTACACCAACAGTCCACCCAAGCCTTGGGGTCACAGGGACTGGCCCAGAGTAGGAAGTGTCCTCTGAGCCTCCAGGATAGTGTAGCTCCCTCTGCAATACCCTCTCGTGCTGCAGGTGGAATACTCTGGTTAAATGAACAAAGTTTTAGAGCTAAATAACTCTGAGTTCAAATCCCACCTCTGCTTATTAGCTGAGAAGTCTTGGGTAAGTCACTTAACCTCCCCAAGAACCAGCTTTCTCATGTAGTATAAAAGGATAATACTACTAATATCACTCACTGGGCTGTTCTGAAGTTTAAGGGAATCATCTAACGCAAATAGCAAGCCATGGCTTTGATCAAAGCCACCTCTACTAATCCGTGGAGGGTTTGAGGCAGTCAAGGAGTGGGAGGATGAGAAAAGGGGACTGCTTGTCCTGAAAAGACAGTGGCGAGGAGCCGGAGCCAACTGGTTCAGTGACAAGACAGCTTGCAAGGACTTTTGTAAACAGCCCATATGCTGGTGCTGGGGAGCGCCGAGAAACTAGTTTGAAAAGCATAAAAGACATAAAATAGCATCTGTATTTTTTTTTTCTTAGTGTGAGCAAAAATATTCAAGCAGACAAACCCAGGGACTAAGACTCTAAATATTCCTTGTGAGTCACCCTAGCTTCTTTCCAAGAGAAAGACACCCACATCCCTCACTCAACACCCCTTCTGTGACGCATTAGGATTGCAGCTTTTCTGCTTCTCCCACCGAAATCCTAGTTCCCTGTGGTGTGCATGAGGGCAGCCCAGCGCGCGAGGAGTGTGTTTCCCAGTTTCATTCCCTCTGGTGGTGAGAGCCAGTTTCCAAACCATCTCATCAAGAGATCAGGACGCACGCCAGGCCTCCAGCAGACACTAGATGGCGCTGGACCCCACGTTATTCAGCAACTCTATAATCAGGCACCCTTTCCTGGGAAAATGTTTTGCAGTGAAGTCCTCTCCTTCCCAGAGACGGGGTAGGGGTGGGGGTGGGGGGGGTGAGGGGTGGGGGTGGGGGGATGAGGGGTGGGGGTGGGGGGATGAGGGGTGGGGGTGGGGGGATGAGGGGCGGGGGGGAATGGGAAGAGCGCTATTTCAGTTTGTACCACAAGCATAAAGCATACCAGGAGGGTCACCCCTGGCTTTGCCCTAACCGGGCCCAGTGCGGGTGTAGCTGTGGAAGGCAGTTTCCAGGCCGGAGGCTGGAGACCCAGCAGTTATTGGCTGAGCTAAAAATAACGTTAGGAACAAGTAACCCTTTTCAATTTCTGCTCTGCCCAGAGGGGCAGGAAGGAAAAGACCTTTCTCCCTTTTGGAAGGAGGGGGGAGAGAAAAACAGAGGCAGATCCTTGAGGTTCCTTTGTGACAGCTGCCCAGCATCTGTCCTTCCCTTGGGGGGCAGAGTTGACAGGACTTCCACCCTGACCCCAAGCCATTTCCTTCCAGGCCCTGCCCCCTCTCAGGGTGAGACCAATCCTCAGTGCTCCTGAGGAGCTGAGTTGTGGGGTTGTTTCCTGTTCAGGGACCTGGGCTGAGGTTGCCATCAAATACCTGTTCAATTTCATTGCCCTGAGAGCACACCCTCCTATGTACTGAGAGCATATTGGAATCCCCACTGCTGTGACCCCAAAGCTCTTATGAACAGTGACAATAAGTGGCAGCTATAAAGTGGTTTCCAGTTTGCTAAGCATTATGAGGCTCTTTAATACCTGGAGAGTCAGGTGAGTTGTATTTTGTTTGCAGATCACGTGACTGACGCCCCAGGGTCTCCTTGGAACTGTTGGCACTGATGTTGTCTCTTTGAAATGATGATGATCATTATCATTTTCACTGTTATGTTCCCTTTGATGTGCAAGAGGCCAAACAGAACAAGCGTGTAAAGGCAGCTTTGGCTAATGGGTTTCCATGCGGCTGATACCACATGGACAAAGAAGGGCTGACTGTGGAGAACCTCTGAAGGGAGGTGAATGCCTGAGGTGAATGCCTGAGCAGATTTTGACTTCTTGGCCGTGAGGGAGTTTCCAGTGGTGGGAGGTTGGGCTCTGCAGAGTTGGAGGGCAGGTAAGTAGGGAGGGCAGGTGTACTGGCAGTCCTGCTGAGAAGGCTGTGGGGTGTCCCCATCAATCAGCCAATCACACATGCGTGGGCACCCGTGTAACAGAGTGAAATGCTCTTTCTCTCTGTCTTAATTCTAGCCCAGGGGTGGGCAAACTTTTTGACTCGAGGGCCACAATGGGTTCTTAAACTGGACCGGAGGGCCAGAACAAAAGCATGGATGGAGTGTTTGTGTGAACTAATATAAATTCAAAGTAAACATCATTACATAAAAGGGTACGGTCTTTTTTTTTTTTTTTTTTTTAGTTTTATTCATTTCAAACGGCCCGGATCCGGCAGCGGGCCATAGTTTGCCCACGGCTGTTCTAGCCTATATTTCTTCCATGACCTTCAGGGAAATTGCTCCTGCTATAGATATACTCATTATCAGAGGAGTCCTGCTGGAGCCTTGAGCTTTTGGCAGACTTGCAGGTGCCTCAAGACCACATCAGATCAGCAAATGTCAATAAACCAGGGAAGAAAGATTTAGAGATTTGATGCTTTTTCTTGGATCCCTGTTGGCCCCCAGGTGACCACACCTCTTGCCCTGCCCCTCCTCCCTTCTCTTGAATAAAAGATGCCTGAATTCTAGGCTCTCTTAAGATGGATCTGCAGAAGCTTTAAGGCACCCTCCCCCCTATCTTCCAGAGCTGGTCCGATCGAGATCAGTAAACTTCTTTTGACTTCTAACTGATGTTTTGAAAATTGGCCTTTGAAGCATTGGGCACACAAACCTTGAATGGGTAACACCTACCATAGATACAAGAAATGGTGTGCCTCTATGAGGTCACAAAGATCGTTTAAGTCTTTGCTCCAAAGAGCTTACGTGCAGTATTACTGGGACAAGTACAATATATACAAATAAAAAAAAAGATTAATGACTCAGGGAAGTCCTGGCTAGAGTCTAGACACCCAATGTCCAAGTTTGGTTGTGTGGAGCTTTCTTTTAGAGCAATGAGGAGGGAAGGGGTTTGTGGGACTGGGAGGGGGTAGGAGGAAGGGGCTGGTCAGTATTCCTGGTGGCTTTGGCTACACCTTTACACCTATGTACTAATAAGATGAGGCATGCCCCTACTCATGTCCAGGCTCTAAATGTCCTGCTGGGGTCAGAGTGAATCAAAGGCCCAGAGTGTCTGGGTGATGGTTTATGTCTATGGGATGCTTGTGTTGTGGCCCAGGGAGTCAGAGGGAAATCACCTAGGGGCAGGTGAACTTTTCACGCTCCAGCCCTCCTCTCCGCGCCCCACCCCCCACCCCCCCCCCCCCCCCCGCCTCCCCAGTTCTGTCGGAAGGTCCTTAGAGATATGGGCAGAGTTCCTGGCCCCTTGCTCCCACTGCCAGTGAGTCACTGAGTCCTGGCCACTCTGCTCCTGACTATCCTCCTCCCTCCCACCCCCACTGTCACTGCCACAGTTCTGGTCCTCATCACACTGGCCTGAAGGGCTTTTCTTTTAAAAATAAACACCATTATTGTTATAGGAGAAAAATGCATATGGAGATGAATGCACCTGCATAAATCTAACAAAAAGGATTTATAGTAGAAAGTAAATCTCTCTTCTACCCCAGGACCCAGCCTGCCAGGTCCTCCCCCAGAGGCAGCCACTGACCCCCACCCTCCAGGCCACCCCTTTCTCTCCCTACTCACCCAAGCCTCTTCCAATCACCCTTTTCTGGTTTCCAAAATTTTGTTTTTTAGGGCACAAATTGGTCCTCTTGCTTCTCATTGTCCTCAGGATATGCAAAAATGCAAACTCTTTGGCCCAGGCTATGGCCCTTTCCATCAGGTCCCACAGCTCTCTCTAGCCACATCACCCCCAAACCCCACTCACAAGCTCAGTTCCAGCCAGGCCCAACCACTGGCAGCAGCCTAATTACTTTTTTGAGTAGATAGCACATCTACACACACACACACACACACACACACACACACACACACACACTATCCTATGCCCCCAAAGATAACTGCTGCTCACTAATTTCTTGTGTTTCCCCCCAGTAGTTTTTATGCAAAGCTTTTAAAAAGTGTCTTAATAATATCTCAGAAACCTTTCCATAGAAATGATCTTCCATTATTTTTGTATCTCTGTAGTATTCAATTGCATGGGTAAATTCTAATCCAGCAAACTTTTTCCGTAACGGACCAGAGAGAAACTATTTTAGGTATTGTAGGCCGTCCAGTTTCTGTGGCTACTGCTCAACTGTGTCAGAGGGCAACAGAAGCAGTAGATAACGAGTAAACAAAGGGGCATGGCCGTGTTCCAATAAAACTTTACTTACGGAGATTGATGCTAGAATTTTATATAGTGTCCATGTGTCATAAAATAGAATTCTTTCATTTTTTCAACCATTTAAAAATGTTGAAACTATTCTTAGCTGCAGGCCTTTCAAAAACAGGCAGAAGGCCAGCTGTGGCCCCTTAGTGGTAATTTGGCAGTCCTTCATTTATTTAACCAGTTCTCTATTAATGAACATTTAAATTGTTTTTCATCTTTTGCTGCAATTTACTAGCAGGTACATATGTCACTTCATATGATGGCACACATAACCACATATAAGGTAAGCTTAAGAAGTGGAATTGCTGGCTCAGAAGACAGATGCATTCATTTTGGTAAACATTGCTAAATTGCCCCTCTAGGGGCTGTGCTAGTCGGCATAACCACGAGTCTATATGGGAATATCTGGATCCTTACAGCCAAGTGTATTTTCAAACTTGGGTTTTTGCCAATCGGATAGGTTTTTTTAAAAAAGACATCTTAGCACTTTCGATTTTTCATTTTTCTTATTATGAAGGAGGTTGGACATCTTTTATACGTTTAACAGACATTTGTAATTTTTTATCTGTGAGTTGTCTTTTCATATCCTTTGCTCATATTTATATTGTTCTTTTCTTTAGAGTTTTGCTCAGATAGCTTTATAATTTAAGGAGATTAGCCCTTTGTCTGCTAAGCAGCATATATTCTGTTCATTTAATTTGTTTTTTACTTTGCTTGCACAGGCTTACTTCCTTATTTGATATGCACAAACTTTAAACATTTTTTAAATTTTTAGTAGCTGAACTTATCAATTTGTTATTTTATAGCTTGTGGTTTTGGACTCATAACTCGGAAGAAGTTTCCCACTCTAATATTATGAGAGAACTCACCCACGTTTTCTCTTGTTACTTTTGTGGTTTTGTTGTTTACATTTAAATATTTAATCCATTTGGAGTTTATTCTGGTATTTGGTGTGAGGTATGGATCCAAATTAGTTTTGTTTTTTTTTCTATCTGGCTACCCAGGAATCTCAACAGCACTTATTAGTAACTGGAATTGGTATGCCACTTTCATCATGTACTAAATATATTTATACTCTTCCTAAACTGTTCCATTGGTCTATCTGTTCATGTGCTAGTACTATAAAGTTTTTAACTATCCAAGTGCTATGGATGTTTTTATATTTGTTGACCTAATTCAAGGTTTCTCTACCTCGGCACTACTGTCATCTTAAGCCAGATAGAATTCTTTGCTGTGGAGGGCTGTTCTGTGCATGGTGTGATGTACAGTAGCATCCCTGGCCCCCACACATTAGATGGCAGGTGCACACACACACACACACACACACACACACACACGCACACAGTTGTGATGGGAAAAAAGAAAGAAAATAGTTTCCAGATGTTGCAAAATGTCCCCTGGGGATGAAATTACCCCTCTTGAGAACCCTAGGTCTAGCCATTGATCATTGCTCTTTTTTTCATATCCTCCTGTTTGTTCTTGTTTATTTATCACTGTGTGTTTGCACATGCCGGAATGTCATTCTCTTACTCATTTTCTCATCAGAGTTCAGCTCCCAGGAAGGTTTCTTGGACCACCTGCTCCATCCTGTGACCTCCCTCCTCAAAAGGGCACAGCCATGTTTGTATGCAGAAATTCTACTTTCTTTATAACTGTGTTCCTGGTTCCTTGGTACGTTGCAACATCACCCTCATCCCTTGAAGGAAAGTGCCAGGGACATTAATCCATGGTTTTCTTTGGTGACCTGCACTTTTTCACATTTCTACATGGAATCAGAAATACCATCCCTGGAAACAGATATAGGGCCCGTGTCCTGGAGATTAGTGTGGCTCCTTTGCCAAGGCCAGCCTACACAAACCAGTGAGCATCAGGGAGCTGGCAATGTGGTGGGGAGGGAGGAGTGGCTACCTCCAGCCCAACCGGGTGGTTCAGTGGTTAAGCAGTGACCTAAGAACCAGGAAGGCATAGTTCGATTACCTGTCAAGACACATGCCCAGGTTGCAGGCTCAATTCCCCAGTAGGTGGTGTGCAGGAGGCAGTGATTGATGATTCTCATCAATGATGTTTCTCTCTCTTTCTTCCTCTCTCTGAACTAAAAAACATATTTAAAAATAAAGAGTGATTACCTCTGGAGGCAGAAGTAAGAGTGAAAGAGGTGATGAAGGGGAACTTCAAACTTGGGGAGGTGGCATGCTTCTGAACATTTGGATGTTGACAGTAAGAATATATTCACATGTCAGATAATTAACTCCTTTTCCCCTAAAGAAGAGAGTCAAAGAAAGAACTATTAGTAATGCTGAGGAAGGGAGGGAGATGGGGAGGAGAATCAGTGAAAGGGCTCTTTCATTTTGTGCTCTGTATACTTCTGTATTGTTGGAATCTGTGTAGCAGGCACACACTGGTATTTCTTGTGTAGCTACTTTTTATCATGCAAAGTTTCATTTATGCACTCAACAGCTAAGAGTTTTTGACTCTTTGCTAAAAGCTGAACACGGAGCTCCGCACTAATCTGCGAGTTGGGTAGCAGCATCTCATTTTATACAGGCGGAATCTGTGACCCCAAGACTGGTTAGGTGATCTGCCCAATTGTCCATCTAGCTAGCAAACACCAGGACAGAGATCCAGCCTGGTCTGCCTGATTGCAAACGCCATGCCCTCACCTGCTGCGTTCCACAGGGGTGGGTGGGCGGGGGGCACGGTGCTGGGCACTGCCAGGAATGAGCTCCCCTGTCTTCCTGTCAGTGTGGAACCTAATCAGGATGGAAAATGAGAGACACGAACAGATGGAGAAAAATAAGCAGAAACACTTAATGGAAAGACATGCTCAGAGAAATGACCCTTGTAAAGTTGAATGACACCAGAAAGACAGACAGCGATGGCTTGGCGTGCCCGAACACCCGTACACATTTTCGTTTGGCTCTGCACTGCTGCTCTGTTCAAACAGCTCTAATAACAGCCCCGTGGAGTCCTGTGGTTGGAGGAGACGGTGAGAGGTCACGGAGTCTGGCTCCTGTCTGCAGAAGGGAGAGAATGCCCTCCTTATGGGAAAACCGAGGCAAGGAGTAACTTCAGCCGCTAGATCAAAGCCAGTGCTTTGCCCCCACCCCCGACATCAGCAAGGAGTGAACCATATGCTGGATCCAGGGCACCGACAGTCTCATGAGTCAGCATGTGGAAAATTACATTCATTCTGCGGCTCTTCACCAGGGAGACAACTGCCCACCTCTTTTCCAGCTGTAAACCATCTGGTGGCGGGAGTGTATCAGCTGGGAAATGCCCTTCTCCCATGGCGGCATCTGGAGGGGGAATGGGGATAGTCAGAGGGGCTTGGAAGGAGGTGGGTGTTGGTTGCTTCTTGCTGGTACCGACTTCATTAGGATGTGGCTCAATTAGCACACCAGGTGCACTATGGATTGAGAGAATTTCATTTGTACAACTCCATCTACCCAAAGGCTGAAGGACAACTGCTGGCAATTCTCTGACTAGTTTTACACTTCAAAAATAAGAATTGCTGAAGCTGGCTGCAGAGCTTAGAGCTTTGAATAATGAGGATGTGATGCATAAAACCAGTTCTCAGAGGAGAAGTGGCTCCTCAGTCATGTGCACTGAAGGACTGCTGATGGTTGAGCAAGATGTGAATGAAGATAAAAGTCTGACAGTGATCCCAGAAGCAATCCACAGGGCCAAGGTCAGCTTTGGGTCACTATAGTCAACAAAGCAAGGACGTGGTTCAGGTACTCACCTCCAGTACAAAATTTAAGGGGACATGAAAAAACTCAGTAATCAAGAAAAATATTTGAATGCCATATATTTTTAAAAAATATTTTTTATTGATTTTTTAGAGAGAGAGGAAGGGAGAGGAAGAGAGAAACATCAATGATGAGAGAAAATCATTGATCAGGTGCCTCCTGCACACTCCCTATTGGGGGTCGAGCCCACAACCAGGGTATGTGTCCTTGACCAGAATCAAACCCAGGACCTTTCAGTCCGCAGGCCAACACTCTTCTCCACTGAGCCAAACCAGCTAGGGCTAATGCCATATTTTTTGATGCAAAAAAGAAATAAAACCTCATGATGAACAGAATATTAAAATTTTAAATAAAGACCAGTAGGAAAGATGTGTATCCCTAGTTTTAGTGAAAAAAACAAAACAAAACACCAACACACACACACACACACACACACACACACACACACACACACAAAACTTATTAACCTTATTTTATAAATCTACTACTTATTTTAGAGAATTGCCAAGTCTGGCAGTTTCTCTTGACTAAGTGACAATCTTAAATGATTTTAATTAATTGAAGCAGACCTAAATGATAGTAAATTCTATTTGGGTATAAATCAAATATCTAAACTTAGTTTTAATATACCTACATTTCAATCTTTCAATATTTTTTCACTACTTTAATATTTGGGAAAAATTAATCATTAAAATAATGCATATGGGGATGCATAGCTTTCCTTCTGCTTCAGACCCCAGCATGGTCCCCCAGGCTCTGGTGGTAAATAAACCACATTAGATGGTCACCAGTCAGAAACTGGGTGCTTCTGTGTCAAAAGTGGTGGAAGTTCTTGCTGATACTCCTCTGCTCCGTCTAAAAAAGTCTGTCTCTCTGGGATTGCCCTTCAGGATTGGGGGTGCAGGGAATCATCTCATTCCATGTCACACCTTTCTCCAAGACTGTGAGATTACTGAAAAGTGAGGATGACATTATCCCACCCTAATTGCTTCACGTGGAGAGACTCCAGCCTCTGGGGAGGGGTCACCTTGGGTCGAAGGCCAAGGACACATTGCACATCTTTGATACAGAACCTATGCCTGTGAATTCTGGACACCAGGTAATGTTAAGAAACACTATTTTGAAGTTTTTGGCTTGAAGATCATGAGGTTTATTTCCTTACAGGTATTTTTAATATATAATACACTCCCATGGCTCAAAATTCAAAAAGATATAAAAGGAGAAGCCTTTCTCCTAACCTTATTCTATACAAATAGGCAATAACTTTTAGTAGTTTCTTGGCAATTGGGACATTCTTTAAAATAGTATTAAAATAGGTTCTATGAGTTAGGTCAGGACCCACCCAACTCTTTCTGGACGAGATAATCTGGCCGGTACAGAGTGCTGAGCAAGGTTGTCATGTGTGTGGTTGGCACTGGCAATTTCGAGCCTGCATCGTGCCTGGGTGCTTCCAGAGCCCACAGACAGAGGTATCCAGGCCTCCCTTGCAGATTGGCATGGTGGCTAGTGTCAGTGCCACTGCATACCTCAGAGCCAAGCCAACAGGGAATTGGTCTGAGGCTGTCAGCATGGTTGGGGTTTTCCGCCTGTGACATCTCTGGTCTAATAATAATCCCCAAAGGAAAGGGTATCAGTGTTTCCTAGAAACACATGACAGAGTTTGTAATCTGTCCCCATCAACCGCAAGCAAACTTCTGCATACTCAGGATGACACGCATCCTCACAGCCGGAATGACATTCCAAACCACAAACACAACTCTTTGTTTTTATGGTCACCATGTACCCGCAAGATATCATTGTTCCAAAGGCGACTGATGTCCTTGGCTCGCTTGGTTCTGGTTGAGGAGATCACCGAGAGAGTGGGAGGGCGGAGCTCCCTTGTGAGTGAGGATCCATGGGCTCAGAGCTGGATTGTAAACAGAAGCGGGCTGGGAGAGATTTTAAGACTAACTGGGGAGAAATGCTGACAGAACCGCCATGCCACATTACCTTTATAATGTGCCAAAGACGTCTTCTCCTCATGCCTCTCTTGGCTACATCCCTACTCATCACCCTTCTCTATAAAGTTGTTTCCCATTGAGTCACCCTCTAAGGCTTGCTGGCAAACTCTCAGCACCGGGCTTTGAGCCCAGGGGCCCCTCCTAGCCTTCTCCACTCATTCTCTCCCTTCCCAGGGCCCTGGAAACTTTGTTGAAAACTTGAGTGGTGTGTGAACTCCCAGCGGTGTGTGACCTCCCTGAGCTAAGTGGACAAGGAAAGCAGACTGGACCCATTGCTCTCTCTGGGCCTTCTGTCTAATTTGAATTTAGGAGGACAGGAGACGGCAGGGTAAAGAGAAACCAAACAGAACTTGTGGTTCCACCCTCGGGCAGCATGTCTTTGCTTACTTAGCATGGACCGAACACGTTTTTGTTCACCTCAACCAGTGTTAATGAATGTCTTCAGGACAGTGACTATTGCTGTGGCGGGGGGGGGGGGGGGGGAATTTAAGAGCAAGAATCCTCTGTTGGGGAGGAGAGACAAAGCGTGTAGCCAGTGTTCAGAGAACTGGGAATGTCTAGAGAGCTCTGGAAAGACAGCCTGTGAAGTTGTCAAAGGTCAAATGCTTAAACGCTGAAGGAAGTCCGCCTGCAGGAAAAGGGAGCACAGGGTGGGTTCTGAAGGGAGGACACTAGATGAAGCAGGATCCCAAGCACTTCCCTGCTTTCCTCAAACCCAGGAAGCCTCTTCCTTCATTTGTGCATATTTGCACCTACTTCACTATGGACACTCAAGAATCATTAAGATGATGGCTTTCTCTGCATACAGGGGGTGGGCGAAAGTAGGTCTACAGTTGTTCATATGGAAAATAATCCTATCTAATAAAAGAGAAACATGGTAATTAGAGTACGACCGCTACCCTTCCCATTGGCTAATCAGGGCAATATGCAAATTAACTGCCAGCCAAGATGGCGGCCAGCAGCCAGGCAGCTGGAAGCGAACAGGGAGGCTTGCTTGCTTCAGTGACGGAGGAAGCCAAGCTTCCCCGCCTGCCTTGCTGGCCTCTCAGCTGCACTCTAAGCAACATTGTAACAAATATAGAAGCTAAACAAAACCCCAGGCTTCAGCCAGCAGGACCGCAACATTGTTTCAAATACAGAAGGTAAACAAAGGCCAGAAACCTGCTTTCAGCAGCAGAGGTCTCATAGCTGGAGCCGAGCCTCAGAGCTAAAGCTGGCCCAGAATAAAAAAAAAAAGGAAAAAAGGACAGGTTGGGAGCTTCAGTCACCCACCAGCCTGAAAACGGCCCTCAGCCCCTCAGCCAGGCTGGCCAGGCACCCCAGTGGGGACCCCCATCCTAAAGGGGGTGTGACTAGATGCAAACAGCCATCATCCCCTCACCCAGGCTGGCCAGGCACCCCAATGGGGACCCCCACCCTGAAGGGGGTGTGACCAGATGCAAACAGCCATCATCCCCTCACCCAGGCTGGCCAGGAACCCAAGTGGGACCCCCACGCCTGATCCAGGACACCCTCAGGGAAAACCAGCCGGCCCCCACCTGTGCACCAGGCTTCTATCCTATATAGTAAAAGGGTAATATGCCTCCCAGCACCGGGATCAGAGGAGCAGCGAGGCCTCCTGGCACCGGGATCAGCGTGACAGGGGGCAGCTCCCAAACCCCCTGATTGCCCTTCGGCTCTGTGTGTGACAGGGGGCGGGGCCACAACCTCCCTATCCATCCTGCTCTGTTCGTGACAGGGGGGAGCTCCTCAACCCCCTGATCGGCCCTGCTCTGTGCCTGACAGGGGGAGCTCCCCAACCCCCTGATTGCCCTGCGGCTCTGTGTGTTACAGGGTGCGGCACCCCAACCCCCTGATCAGCCCTGCTCTGTGCGTGAGAGGGGGCAGCGCCCCAACCCCCTGATCGGCCCTGCTCTGTGCGTGACAGGGGGTGGTGCCCTCAACCTCCCCATCGACCCTGCCTTGAGTGTGACAGGGGGCGGTGCCCCAACCCCCCAATCAGCCCTACCCTGAGCGTGACTGAGGGTGGCATCACAACCTCCCAATCCGCCCTGCTCTGTGCATGACAGGGGGCGGCGCCCCAACTCCCCAATCAGCCCTGCTCTGAGCCCGACCAGGGGCTGCACCTAGGGATTGGGCCTGCCCTCTGCCACCCGGGAGCAGGCCTAAGTCAGCGGGTCATTATCTCCCAAGGGGTCCCAGACTGCGAGAGGGCACAGACCGGGCTGAGGGACCCCCCCTCCCCCCGCCAGTGCACAAATTTTTGTGCACTGGGCCTCCAGTACAGTAATAAGAAATAATAATATGAGAATAAACTCTGTTTTGCATACTCATAACTGTAAACCTACTTTTGCCCACTCCTGTATTTTTCTGCCTCCTCAGATAGCTCTTCCTCAAGTTTAGAGAAGAAGGTTTTAAAAATCCAAATAACTTCTTCTCTGGGAGTCTAATTTCCCCGCTAGTCGTCCATTTCCATAGATGGAATACGGTAATTCTCTAGTGCTGTGTCTATGGAACATTTTATCGTTTCACAGATCGTCACATCTGTTCTCCAATGGGTTACTGGCTGTCTGTCTGTCAGTGAGTGGGATCTTTACTCCCCCCCCCACCCCGCCCCCCAGATCATTATTTCATAAAGTTAGACAAGTATGGAGTAGAGGGGTGTTGCTTTGGCTTCTTGACTGTTTGCGACACTTGCTGTACTTTTCCTACAACTCTACGAATCCAAGGCCACACCGATAGAATGTTCCTATGTACTCGTGCTGCTGTCTGCAAATATTTATTTTCATCTTATAGATTAAAGAGAGCTCAGATTTCTATATTTTAATAAGTGTGACCTAGATCGTGGCAAGCAGCCCACACTTCACCCATTCCGTTTCTGATTGGATATAGTACATCTAAATAGGCCTTTTGAAATTCTGATTAGCTCAGTTTGAATCGCTTACATTTCACTGCCAGGAATCTTGCTGTTAAAGCAGACTTCTCCCAGGCCCATCCCATTAACACAAACCACCTGGGAGGGAAGAACCAAGAAATATTTTCTCTCGTGGCTTAATTGAATAAACTTTAACTTCCTTCCTTTGCACATGAACTACTATTAGATATCTCTCATCTCAACAAATGCCTGTCCCTCCCTCTTGCAGGATGACTCCCCCACGGACTTCACTTCACTTCTGCTGTCTCAATAGTTCCCCCTCTCTTCTGAGTCATTCCAATATGCACAAAAAATAAACATGAAAAATTCCCCTTCTTTCATATCCCCGGCTATAACCCCACCTCTCTGTTCCCCAGCATCCCCAAATTTCTAGAATGACTTCTCTGCTCACGGCTGAGGCCAAGACTTCTGCCCTCACAGGCCATCAATATGAACGTTGTGAAGACTCCAGTGACTGCCAAGTTGCTAAGTCACATGGTCAGGTTTTTGTCCTAATTCTTTTTCCACTTCACCATTCCCTCCTCTTGGACCCCAGCTTGGCTTCTGGGTCAGCCTCTCCCCTGGCATTCTTCCTCTCTCCCTGTCCACATCTGCCTAGTTGGCTGCATCCAACTTTTACTGTTGGGACATCTGAAAGGCTCGGTCTCAGGCTCTGCTCTCCTTTTATCTACATCCTCTCCTGGGTCATCGCATCAGTGGTCCAGAGGTTAGAATGCCCTCTTTATGCTGTTGACTCTTCAATTTCTCTCACAGACCAGACTCTCCAGCCCAAGACTGGTTCATAGAACTTCTTGCTCATGTGGCTTCTCCTCATTGAATGTCTCAGGATATCTCAAGTCTGACCAATCCAAAACAAGGAACAATATAAATATCTGAGCATTTTAGAATTAAAGGACTTTATTCTTGGCTTCATCCCGAGTGACGATGCCTGCTGATAAAATCTGTGTGTGTTTGAAGTGTGGTATCTATGTATGAACACGTGTACGGCAGCTAGAGTTCTATTCCCACTCACCATGTGTCTAATGTCTTAATAGGCAGCTGTGTGTCAGTTTCCTTAGATTTATTTCAATTGAACTATCTGCCTGTTCCTACTGGTTCTGTTATTTTTGAATCATGACCCCAATACCAACAAAATTCCATATCCCATACATTGCCTAGAATTTTGAGAGAGGTTCTATAAACTATGGTGATTGACTTGCTGGGGCCATGGGGCCAGGCCATATCCCTTCATGTGGGGGTGGGGAGAGGGTTTCCCCACAAGGAAAGAGATGTTCTCAGTGCCTTTCAATCCCAGGAGAGCTGGTTAGCCTTAGATGTGAGAGAGGGAAACCTAATCCCCCTCTGTATTCAACGCCAGTAGTGGGCAGGTCCCTGAGTTACCTACACATAAAACAACATTTGAAAACTTTTCATTGGCCAGCTTACTCATCAGTCCGTCTCCCATTCTGGCGGTCCCCCAAGGTCCTCACTCCTCTAGAGCAAGACCACGAGACAGGGGCTCTGAAGCTCCGTCCAGTGGTTCTCCATCCTGCTACACTTTGGAATTACTGGGGGATCTTTAAATAATGCTGATGGCTGAGACCTTCCCCTGAGATTCTGAATCACTTTTTCTGGGTAAGTCAGGGGCCTGGTTACTGATTGTTTTCAAAGCTTCCCAGGCGATTCTGAAGCAGAGCCAAGGTTGAGCACTTTGCTCTGGGCCATGTTGGCATCAGCTTCCCAAGGTTTTCCTTCGCGGCCATTGATTTCCAGCTGCAGAGAACCCCAAGCTTGCATCTATCAGATGACACCTCCCCATAATCTCCAGTGTAGCTCTCTTTTTCCCGCAACGGACTGTGAGTTCTTTGAGGACTGGGCTATGTCATTGCATCTTTATCTCTATGTCCTGTGCACCATGGAGCTCAATAACTGTTAGCTTAATGAAAACATGAAGGTCCCAAGCAAAGTGAAGTAGACAGTTGGCACCAATCCCCATGCCCTGGTGTTGACCTTTGGAGACTCTGCACCATCAGCTGTACATTGGGTGTGCACTTCGCATCACAATGAATTCCAAGCTTCTGTCTCCCAGGTTCCCATGAAGAGCACTGTATGATTGCTCTCCTCCACACTTCCATTGTTCTGCTGCCTCCTCCAGCAGGGTGGGGAAACTCACCACAATAGGTGGGTTCCCTATTTGCTATAGCTGGGGGTTGTCAACCCAGAATGTTTTACCCAGCCACTTCAAGCCTGCTCTCCCACTGTCCCAGGAACATGGTACCCTGAATGCTGGAAGGTCTGGAACCTAATGGGTGGTTCTGAGGAAGCTCCTGGAGGCTTTGGAAGCGAGTGTTCCACGAGGAATGGTTTCCCTGGGATGTGTCACTGGTTTGACATTGTCGCCTGCCATTCTCTGAGTCTCTGGATGACATCACTTAGCTCAGGAGTCCGGGTGTGGTGGCTGGTAGTGCCGGCATTGTTTGAGATTTGCCTGTGCAGCTCTATTCCTTGGGACTGAATCCTTCAGAATGGGGTGTCTTAACCCAGGGTTGACAGATGGGTCTCAGGGAGAAAGATGGACAACTTCCTTAAACTATATGTACAGTATTGCACCCATATTTTTAAAGCACATTTCTCCTGATTTCTGGGCCTCATCAATAATAACAAAGAAATAGAATTTCTGGAGGATGAGGTCCAGAAATCAGGGTTTTAACAAGATTCCCAGGTGATTCTAATGTGCAGCCAAGGTTGAGAACCACTGCACTAAAAGCTTGATATGGAGAGGACTTCTAGGGCATGCCCATAGGGATGCCAAAACTGTCCCCAGTCTCTCCACTCTGCCACCAGCGTGCGAGCCCTTAGTCTTCTGCTCCCAGGCCCAGCCCGTCTCAGCTGATTCCTGTGGGGTGCTAGCTGCCCCTGCACCTCCGCATTCTCTGAGGATGCTCTACCCACGTCCTCTCGACCCCTCCTCCCAGCTGTGTGTGCTTTGCTTTGAACAACCTGCACCTGTGGCTTCCGCAGAGGCCTGCCCTTGGGTTAATGGAGCCACTTTCTCCTTCAGGAGCAGGACAGGAAGTGTCTGGGAAGGTGTAAACCCCCAAGGTCCCCTAGAGCCAGGACTGATGCAGTATGAAAGTGCAGCAGGTGGTGCAAATGCTAAGGTGTAATTTCAACTCCAGAGCTGGGTGAGGGTAGGGGTGGGAGGGAAACAGGCTGATGCTGGACTTCACCTGAGATCACAGCATATTTGGCTGCTTCTACTATACCTACCAAGTCTGCTCCTTAATCCCTTGTGATTTCTTGTGGGAGCCCCGCCTTCCTAATCACGTATGCACAAACCTCACCTCTGTGTCTGCTCCCAGGAACCAGACTTTAGACAGTGTAGCTGTGAAGTTCCACTGACATCTCTGGGGAGACTTAACTTGAGGTGACAGGATACTTGTGGGTTAACAAATCCCTAAAGCAAGCATGTCAAACTCAAAGGCTAACACAGGCCAAATAAACAACGTTTAAGTTTATGTGGGCTGCAAAAAAACAAACAAACAAAAAAACCCCACAAGCTTCAATTTTCATAGAAACTTAGGTTTATTTAGACAAGTATAGCATAAAATAGAACAAGAGCAATGATAAAAGTAATGTTTTCTTATATACCGTTATATTGGCTGGGCTGCAAAAATATTCGTTGTGGGCCACGAGTTTGACTTACCTGCCCTAAAGGAAGAAGGAGAGATCCCAGAGTGCAGGGCAGGGACTCAGGCCATCATTCACCTCCCACAGCCTTGCCTACACTCAGTGACTTCTGGGCTGGCAGTGGGCCTCACTCTCAGAGATGGGACTTTGGCCTCTGCCCTGCTCATTCCCACATCACAAGCCTGTGAGGAGCTAGAGTTACCGAGAACAGAGGTGGCTCCTGGAAGACAGGTAAAAGAATGAGGGAGAACATCCTTGGGGAAAGAAACACGAAAAGCAACAAGGAAGAAGTTCTCTTGGGCCTTCCTTTCTTCAATAGAGCCAGACCTGGGACCACAGCTACAGCCCGCACTGAAGGTCGGACCCTCTCGTCCACCTGCCCAGCCCTCACCCCATGGTTGGGATAGCCACTGAACACAAGCCCTTTCTCTTTTCAATAACTCCTACTCCTATAAACCATAGCACACTAAGGTGAGAGTAGGTGGTGATTCCCACGGGGATTATCTCACCTGAGAAGCCACATTCCCTGAATTCCAGGTAAAGATGCTCTCATGAGAAGATACACAGTGCATAAGACTCGACTCCCTTTATGGAGGCTCTACATTATTCCCTACACACACACACACACACACACACACACACACACACCTCCTGTACCCTCTCCTCCATGCACTGATCTCAGCCAAGGTCTGCTGGGCCAAGGCAGGTGACCAGGTTTTGAGGCCTGTTGTAAAGCCAGAATCTAGACTCCGGAGTGTCCTGCTTGAATAAGCCCTAGCTGGCAGCCTGACACACAGCCCTCAGCTCATGTCACAGGAAAAATGGTGGTGTTGAGAGTAAGAAAGTGAAGCACCACAGGGCCCTGGGACCTGCCTGACAGTCACCTCAACTCTCCCTCCACACCTGCTCAGAGAGTGTGACCGGCTGCCTGGGGAATGCAGGTGCCTCCCCCACAGCTTTCACAGGAGAACAGCTGTCCGGCCTCTGGTGGGAAGGAGTTCCTCCCTTGGCCCCAAAGGGATGCTAACTCCTGCCTTCTTCCTCATTCCTAAAGGTGTACAGTCTCCCTCCCAGGGTCACCCAGGTGTGTCCTCACTGGAGTTCCTCCTCCACTCCTGGGTGTCTTGTCCATTACAAACCAGGAATGTGCTTCCTGCTCTCAGTAGGGGAAGATCCTCCTCCCTCTGTCAGAACTTCCCTGGCACTTCTCCCCACAGCCAAACTCAGGCTGAGAAAACCTGCAGGAGAGGCACAGCTCCTGGGGCTATATTTCCCTCCACAGAGGAAAAGCAGCAAATCCAGAGCCTCTCAACAACCACTCGGCCAACCCTTGGGACCACGGGGACACTGCCTGGGTTGTCTACGGCACGAATGCCCCTTGCTGAGGGGATGAGTGGAGGCTGAAATTCCGACAGAGCTCCATTTGCCAAGCTGTGTACTCTGGTGCAGGACAGAATACATCATTTTATTCTCTACACAAAAGCACCCCTTGCCCTGGTCAGAGTGGCTCAGTGGTTGAGCATCAGCCTGTGCACCAAGAGGTTGCCGGTTCGTTCCTGGTGGAGGCACATGTCCTGGTTTTGGGCTGGTGGGAGACGTGCAGGAGGCAGCCAATCATGTTTCACTCTCACATTGATGTTTCTCTTTCTCCTCATTTCCTCTCTCTCTAAAAATCAATAAAAAATATTTTAAAAACAAAATAAAAATTAAACACACAGCACCTCTCACTCACTGGGCTATGTACCCAGAAGGGGCACAGTTTCCTAATCCATACAAAAGCTCCCTATAATCTAGCCTCTGACCTGGCCATTTTATTTTCCTTACCCTCGTCTCCCTAGAAAAGTTCTAGTCTTTTCAGTCTCAAAAGGCAACATCTTTCCCTGTTCATCTCATCCTCTTCTGTCTGAGGATGGTCTCATAGTATCAGGGACCTATGGCCTATCACTACCATTGAGAAAATAACACCCATGTGCCCTCTCGAATTCTCCATCCTCAATGAACAGCAGCCCCAATCAGTCTGGACAGAATTGTCAATGCTGGTTTGCCCATCCCTTCAGCCTGGTCTTCCTCCTTTGCCTACCACAGCGTCCATTCAACAAGATCATTTCTTATGGGGCTTCTTCCTGCAGAGGTGACAGGGATGAGGCTGAGAAGATCCCCCACCCCTACTGCAGCCTTAAGAAATGGCAGGTGGAGCTCATGGCCAGGCCTGGCTCCAATTCCCTCTTGTTCTTCTATGTAATATTTCTCTCCCTTTTGTCTTCCTCTGCTAGGCTGTGAGCTGGAAGTAAGCTGCCCAACTGGAGGCAGTGCCTGGCACAGAGAAGAGATTGAGCAAAGATTGCGGAAAGCACCTGCTGAGGTAAATGGTCCTCACCAGCTTTAGTCTGTCTAATGCAGCGAAGCCACACTTCTATCTCAGATGCTCCTTTTTCCATTTTCTCCTGGTTTTCTCTTTGCCACTTCCCTCCTCAGCTATTTTCAGGAGGCAGGCATGAAGGGTTTGGTTTTGGGTTGTTAGAACCCCTCAGGTTTAGCTCTGAAGCCCCCAAGTGGGCAGACCTCCCTTTGGCCCCTCTCAGGGATAGAAGTGGGGGGTTAGATAGAGGATTTGGAGCTGGTCTGGTCCTACTGGTTAGGGCCCACCCTGCAACCAGAGGCTTCACCAGTGGCACAGGAAGGCCTGGGGCTGCTCGTCCACGGCAAGACTAGAAGCTCATGAGCCCTGAGTTCAGGCTCTGCCAAGCTCACAGCCAGGCTTTGGCCCGTTCCTATATCATGTAGAGCAGCGATTTTCAACTGGTGTGCTGCTACATGCTGCTATTCTGCAAGAATTTTTAAAACATGCAATTTTTAAAATAAACATGACTATTGAGTCAGGGCCACTGATCTCTTTACCCTTAGATTGTCAGAGAGAGAGAGAGAAAGAGAGAGAGAGAGAGAGAGAGAGAGAGAGAGAGAGAGAGAGAGAGAGAATGGCCAATACAATAGCCGCCTGTGTGAATTAATCAAAATTATACCTTTTTTTGTTAAATCAGCAAAAAATATATTTTTTGGTGTGCCATAGAGTTTTAGTAATTAGTTTATGTGTGCCATGAGAATGAAAAGGTTGGAAATCGCTGTCTTACAGGGATGGGAGACAAGAATCAGAATGAATCAGGTCTTGGTTTCTCTAAGAGGAATCAGGATTTCTTGGAAAATAGTCAATTCTAGGGCTGGAGCAGAGAAAGTACATGAGCCTGGAAAATCTTGTCCCAGAGAGCAAAACAGCAGCCAAAGAATGATGGGAACGTGACAAACGACACAGAAGTCCACTTTAAAGAACTCCCACTGGATCTATCTGGAACAATTTGAGCATCCAAAAAATGATGGTAATGAATTATAATCTACTAGAGGCCCAATGCATGAAATTCGCTTCTGCCATCTCTGCCTTGGCCCCTGCCCGCTGCAGCTTGGTCTGGAAGGAAGGATGTCTGGAAGGACATCTGGCCTAATTAGCATATTATGCTTTTATTATTATAGATTTAATAAGGTATGAATCTGTGAGTCCATATTGATATAAATAAATGAATAAATGAATTTCCCTATAAAATAGTTATTCATTACAAAGGGAAAAATAATAATTGATATGGTAGAAGCTGGAAAACACCCCCTTAATCAAGTGATCAAAGTTAATGAGACAAATTGAAATCTGATAAAATGCAATGGCAAGTGCATAGAATCATCATTGTGACATGACTACCCAAGATGCATAACATGAATCTGTTTGTGTGGAAACATGAGACAAACACAAATTCTACAAAATGAATGGTCTGTGATCTTCAAAAGTGTCAAGGTTGTGAAAATCAAGGAGAAGTTGGAAGAATTGTCCCAGAATGAAGAAGACTAAAGAGACTTGACCACTAAGGCAACATATGATCCTGGTCTGAATCCTTTCACTATAAAGAACATATTTGAGACAATCAGCAAAACTTGAATATTGTATAAAAATTAGATGGCTGTAATGTAGCCATCTTATTTACTGATTCCAATGGGTGTTTGTGGTTATGTAAAAGGATGATCTTTTTAGTAGATACACAGTAAGTATTCAGGGATGTCATCGATGGTATGGGAGGTCGGAGTGAAGAACCTCCAGGGCTCCTTGCATTGCAAAGATCTGCTGACCGCCCTGTTACCCCTTTAGAAGCTTGAGAGGAAGCAGATGAATTTCTCACTGTGCCTTCTCACCACAGTGTCACTTTGTTTGCAATGGAGTCTTGGTGAAAGGGAGCATCTTGCTTCTGAAGGAGTCAAAGTACGGGCCTCTTCTCCCTGCGGATAGCTTTAGGGATGTTTTACCTGCTTATCCTGTTGAGCTCAGTGTACAACTGAAGAAAAACAGTTCCTCCCAACCACTTAACACAATATGAACTTCGTGCTGAGCAGAGGGTAGGGCAGAAAGAGTGGCATTTTGACACCAGGGCTCAAGTTTTCTTTGGGGATGAAGATAATACACAGTCTGTTGACTCAGACAATTGTAGGGCCAAGTATGGTTGAATCGCTTTGGTAAACCGTCAAGTGCTGAACTCACGAGAGCCGTTGTTACAATAGATGTAATCGTTCTGCCTCGGTCCTGTCCCTGGAGAGAATATGAACCTGGAGAACCTCTCTAGTAGCAGAGAAGTCTGTCTCCCAAAGCATGATTTCCTCCCCTCTGGGCCTTCATTAGCAGTTGCTTCAATGTTTCATGAGCTTCGCATTTAACCTTCCAAATTAGCAGTCACATTTTTGTTTCTGTCTTAGGAGGCTTCAGCAAAAAAAGCAGCCAGTCTGTGTTTGTTCTCCCTCAGCACTTGTAACTATACCTCTGATCCTGCAACCCAGCACTTGCACCAGAGCCTGACCCAGAGGGACCCAGCATGTGTAAAACACCTTCAGGAAAAGCATGGTTTTCATGAACCAAATAGGCAAATGTCACCTGCTGGGAAGCAATTTAAGTTGCTGTTGCTACAGAGAAGACAAGGAACCTGATGTTCCCTGCCCATGTGGCATTAGTGCCAGGCACTGCACTGGGCTCTTCTGTGTTAGCACATTTAATTCCAAACCAACTTGTACAAAATAAAGGGACGTCTTCTTATACATAAAAGGAAGTTGAAGCTTCAGCTAAGCAGCTTGTCCAAGGTTATCTGTCTTACAAGAGGGTGGTCAGTTTTTGAGATAAGCATTTTGATTTCAAAGCTTGTTGATACACATTGCCATACACAGGGTGGCTAGACTGCGCCTGGATCTTAAGGAGTTGTTTTTGTTTTTTTTTATTGGAATGACAGGAAAGGAAGCAGGGTGGGTACATGGTGGGACTAACAGCCTGGAAATGATGTTTATATTAAAGGTGTGTGTGTGTGGGAGGAGTTAGCCTCTAGAGGCAGACACTTCTCTTGACCTTGGGGAAAGGAACTCCTTGGCTGTGGACTAGCACCACCAGAATGGGCTTTGCAAATACTGAGAACCAGTTGCAGGAGATGAGGGGAATGGCTTCATGGGAGACTTGGGGACCTGGCTGTGGGCAGCTGTTTCTGGAACCCAAAGGAACAACCTTGGCACTGGTAAGAGGAGATACTAGGGCTGCCCTTAGGGTGTGCAGAGTCCCAGGCAAATATTTTTGGGGGGGCCTATGGCTATAGAAACTGTATGATTTTAAGATGCATTATTAAATGTGTGAGTCTGCGTCGGATTTAGCCTTAAAGATTTAGAATCGTGGGTAGGAAAGAGGGACTTGTGTACATGTTTCTTGTCGATCAATAAACCTGTGCACTTGAAGATCCCTATGAAGTCCAACCACCGTAAGGGCAGTAACGCTGCTGCTCCTCACAGTTCCGCGGTGTGTTGGAACCTTAGTAATTAAACAGTAGCATTGTTGCACCAGCTGGCTTTTTAATATTGCACTGAAGGTTTTTTAAATAAAGTTTAAAAAAATAAACAGCATAGATCTTCTTACCACTATTCCCTACTACCGTTATTTAACACTGGCTATACCATTACTCATGCCCCTGCATCACCCATCATGCCACCTGCTGCCAATCCCTCTCTCAAAGGTTGTTCTTGGCATCCTCGATGATGACCACAAATGGGAGTCTGAGTCGGTGTGTGCAGGAAAATGTAAACAGTACTTTGTTCTCTAGTCATGTTAAATTTATTGGTAGGGATTTTATAGCTAAAGCATAGAAAAAACATCTTCTGATCTTGTCTTCTCTTAAACTCATTAGGCTGTAATCACTGTGTTTCTAGAATATGATTTTCTTCAAGAGAAGCCCCCCCCCCCCGCCCTGATTGCAGACACCACCAACCAGCAGGGAGGGTGAGTGAGGGACCCAGAGGCAAATCCAGATCAGTCTCATTCATGCAGCCAATCCCTTATTCCACAAGGCTTAAGACCCACCTCCAGAGAGAAATGGATTTAGAAAGGCCATTAACATTGCAGAGCAATCGTTTGAGGAGATAGACAGGCCACCCAGGGGCCCTGACTTGTGGCCTGGAGCCTGCCGTAGAGGGTGGTAACAGTGATGAGGAGGGTTAGGATACAGGACGTCTATGTCACTCCTGCAGCACTTGGGTGCTGTGCCCTGGGAGTGGCACCTTGGTTTGTGCACCCTTGGTGCAGTATCCACGTTGAGGGAGATGCAACTAAGGTAAGTCAGAAAGCAGTAAACTAGGTGCAGTCACAGTTGCCTCACAACTGACTGCCAAATAGACCTGTCCAGATCCGTCATTTCAGCTCATCCTGGGGAGTAACTCTGTTCCTGGAACAAAGGCCCTTCTGTAATTAATGAAGTTCACAAAATGAACTGGACTCCAACCGTCTGCCATGTTCCAGTGCAATGAACCAACTAAAGGCTACGCTCAGACAAAGTTTAGGTTAGACCTTTAAATACAAGGGATAATGCAAAATGTAACTGCCTTGAATGTCTCCAACTTACTCATCCACAGAGTGGAATATGGGTGCTGTATCCCTCACAGAAGAGGGGAGATGACAAGGCTGGGGTTCTCAGTGTGGGTCCATCAACTGGTTTGCTGAGGCCCAGCTTGCAGAGTTGGACAGAACGGAGGTGTGACCATTCACAGAGTTGGAATTTCAAAGTGAATCCTCCCTCCCAGCCATCCCTTCCTCTCCACTTCCAAAACTAAGACTAGGTCCACCTATCCAGCTCCTCTAAAGAGATCCACGGAGAGTCACCTACAATCCCCATCAGCCACAGTCCCACTTTCCTTCTTGCACCCTCCCTTAGTTTCGTAGGAAGTTTTGGGCCTTTTGCTTTTGGCCACCAGCAAACTCAGAGATACACTTGCCACCCAAATACCCTGGATGTATAAGACTTTGCTGTCTGGATGATCTATTCTGGTTGGTCTTTTGCCTCCTCCTAATGCACTGTGTATTTCCTGTAAGCCACATCTAATCCTGTGTGGGATGAGGTGGGGTTTGAATAAATTAAAAAGTCATAAAGCCTGACCTTGAAGCTAAATTAAAACAACCCACATCTCTTCTGTAACCCCACCCAGCAGGGGTGGCTGATACAATGGCTCTTTCTTCCTGTAGAAAGAGTGGGCAAACAGGAGCCTCTGGAAATGATGCTATCTAACCTTCTCACCAGTCTTCTGAATCATCACTCATTCATTCATTCATTCATTCACTCGCTCATTCAGTCATTCAACAAGTATCTATTGAGCACCTAATATATGTCAGGTGCTAGGGGAAATAAGCAAGGTACCTGCTTTTATGGAATCCACATGTAGTAGGGGAGACAGAGAGAAGCAAGTAAGCAAAAAACAACCACCACCGCCACAACAAAACATACCCAAAACTAGGAAATCACATGATTTTATATAGATTTCTATAGAGCAAAATAAAGAGGGCAGGATGATTTTTTTGTTTTAGCTAGGATGGTCAGGGAAAGTCTCAGGGAAGGGGGATATTCAAACTAAACATTAGTCAAGGGAAGGGAGTGAGCCAGAGGGTGTTCTGGTGGAAGGGTTTTCCAGGGGGAACAAGCATGCAAAGGCCCTCTGAGGAGAATGAGCTCAGGGGGTGGCTGGAGCATCGAAAGAAAAGGAGGCAGTGGTCTGAGGAGAGAAGCCAGGTCATGTAGGTCCTCATGCTGCAGTAAAGCATGGCAGGGATTTATTCTGAGTATCATGGGGAGCTGATGAAACCTTTTGAGCAACAGAGTGGGGTGGACTGATTTATAATTTATAAGATTCTCTGGCTGCTGCACGCTGAATAGACTGAAGTGGAGCCAGATAGAAACAGGGGGATAAGTCAGGAGGTCCCTGCAATGTGGTGTGGGGTGGGTTGGACCAGACTGTTAGTGGAGGCAGTCAGATTTTACTAAGGAAGAAAAATATCGTTAATTAAACTACGGCATGTGATCGATTGCGTGATGCATTCTGAATTCATAGATGTTACCATATATCTTAGAATCGACAAAGTATGGCATTTGAAAAGTAGAACACAAAAGCCTTGCTAATGAATCGGGTGTAGAGGGGGAGGAGGGTGGGCGAGGAACCAAAGATGTTTGGCCTGAGCAAATGAGTGAATGATAGTGCTATTGACTCAGGAGGGGAAGGTATGGGAGGGAGAGCACTGGGGCAGTGGGAACGGGTTGGGGAGAGATAAGGGTTTTTTTTGTTGGTGTTTATTTTTGGGCTGTGTTATGTTTGAGCTTACTATTAGACAGCCAGGAAAGTGGGAGGCAGGCTTGGCCAACTTAACCTGTAGTTTGGGGGAGTTAAGGCCTGGATTTATACATTTGGGAATCCTCAGCATTGAAATGATGTTGGTAGCCATGAAATAATACAATTGCTCTTTCCCCCTTTTCTGGCACCCCACCCAGAGACCCTCGTACCCCACCGTGTTGCAGAAAGCAGAGGGCAAGAATAGGAAAATCTTATGTCATATTGCACCCTAAAGAGAGTTGGTGATATCGTCCTTGAATTAGAAGTGGTTTCACTTGGCCCACACTGAGGTCATTTTGCCCAGGAATTGGCAACATCAGCCCTGGCTTGGCTCTGTGCCAGGATCTGCTGTAGTCCAGGTGGGGCTCATTACCAGTAGGTACCTCCAGGGTACACTGGGAGCTCCAGATGAGCTCAACACTGGAGTACAAGGCCGTGTGTCAGGGAGATAGGATTCCTCAGTTTACTGTAATCTGGTCTTCATAAACTCTTTATAGTAGTCACACCGCCAGCATCACTATCACCACCTTCACCAACAACACTATCACCATCAACACCATCACCAATACCACCGTCACTACCGCTATCATCACCACTTCATGTTGCACTAAATGCTTCCATAATAATTATACTAGTATATATTTATATGTATACATATATATGTATATATGGTAGTCATTGTATGGCAGACACTGCTCTTAGCACTTTCCACATAATAGCCCATTTATGCTTTACATCTAATATGTAAATTTATATACAACATATAAATTTAATTTATATGTAAATGTAAAGCCTCCCATTTTTACATAGTAGCCCATTTAAGCCTCAGCAATGATTAGGAGAGAGTACTATCATCATCATCATCATCATCCCCATTTTACAAGTAAAGAAAGGAGGCATGGAATGGATGAATAATTTATCCAAGGTTAATTAGCTAGAAAGTGGTAGAACCAGAATTTAAACCCCAAGTCCGCATGCCTAACTACTGCTTTCTGTGGCCATGTTCCTGCAATGCGTCCTACCCCTTATGCTGGGGTGGATGGGGGCAACACCTGGTCAGGATGTTAAAGGGAGGACCATGACTTCCTCCTCCTTTCCCCCATACCTTAGGCTGGGATATAGGTATGGTGGTGAGCCATCTTGGAGAAAACAGATGAAGGCAATACCTGATTCAGTAAAGCAACGAAAGAGAAGGAACCTGGGTCCCTGACAGGAGGGAGCCCTTCTACCAGTCCTGGACTGCTTAGAGGACAACGACATCAACTTCTGCTTGGTGAAAGCCTCTATTATCTGGGGTCTTAATGAAAAAGCCGAATCAATACCTGTACTGATACAGTGGGCAAAGTCAGTCTGGAGAGCAGAGGCTTGCCAGCAGCACAGCCACCTGCCCCCACCTCAGACGCTGCTGCCTGCAGCTTGGACACGCCAAGGGGCCAATCTCTGTGAGGCTGGAGCGTCTGAAGACTAGTGCACAGGCTGCACAAACCAGACTCACAGGCCGGAGGTGAGGAGGGACCCATCTCCAAGACAACGAGGTGGCAATGTTTTTATTTATGTAGAACCATAAATGCCCCGGTCGTTTTTATGAGCACACAGCAGAAAATTATCAAACCAGAGCAAGGCTTCCTAAGCAAAGAGCTGACACTCCACAAAGAGACCTCATCTCACAAAACAGGGCGTGTGTGTATTTGGAGAAAGTAAGATCGCGGGAGAAACGAGGTCGGCAATCTAATCTGGTCTGAAGTCTGGGAAAGAGAGAGTGAGGAGGCCAAACAGCTGCAAGGTTTGAGCATGGTGGTTGGGGGTACAGAGAAGGACTCAAAGTGTGTTTTTCAAATCACGTTTTCATTGAAAGATCAATATAACAGTGAAAGACTCGCCCTGGCCTGGCTCCGTGGATAGAGCGTCAGCCTGCGATTGAAGGGTCCCAGGTTCGATTCCGGCCGAGGACACATGCCTGGGTTGCACATGCCCTTGATTCCCAGTCGGGGGTGTGCAGGAGGCAGCCAATCAATGATTCTCTCTCATCACTGATGTTTCTCTCTCTCTCTCTCTCCTTCTCCCTTCCTCTCTGAAATCAGTAAATATATTTTAAAAAAAGAAAGACTTTTTTAAGTCCCTATAACTTCATTACTCTTTAACAACTTAAAAAATGTTTTATATAGCCACCCCTTATAGTCTTTGTATTCGTAATCAGTTTATCTACACATTTATTCAAATTTTTTCCACTTCTAATTATACTTCCCCATATTTCTACATACCCATTGCAGTTGCTGGAAAAGTTATTTGCCTCACAAAGCCTCAGCTTTCTCATCTTTAAAATGGGCCAATAATACCAAGAGGAGTCATTATGAGGATTCATTGAAGAGTTTTGAATGCTTAACAGAGTGCCTGACACATAGTTACTGTACCCCAGAGGCATCCCTTCTCCTCAGAGAGTTAGCTGAAGTTTTCCCAAAAGTTCAATTCAAGGACCCTGAGAGTTCAAAACATCTACAATCCTGTGAATTCCTAACAATGAATTTCCTCAAGCTTCTCTCTGCCTCCACACTCATTAGGTACTTCTCATCTGTTCACATCAAACCAGTAAAGGAGTAACTAAATGAAGTCTTGGCTACATAAATAATCATTTGGTGGAATACTAGACAGCAATAAAAAAGAACAAACCATTGTTCACACAGCAACATGGATGTAGCTCACGGTCCTAATGTTGAGTGGAAGACATTAGACACAAAATGGTACAAACTCTATGATCCCCTTACATAAAGTTCTCAAACAGGCAAAACTAATCTGTGGTGATAGGTGTCAGAATAGTAGTTACCGTTGGGGGAGATGACTGGAAAGGGGAACCAGAGCAGCTTTGGGGTTCAGGGAATGTCCTATATCTTGATCTGTGAGATGGTTACACAGGTGTGTTTACTTTGAAAAAATATACCACACAGTGTATCTCTGGTTTATGCAGTTTATTATGCATTCTACTTTAATTTAAAAAGTGAGGATTTGAGGTGTCATAGAAGAAAATTCCAACACAGGATGCTTGGCTTGCCCTGACCACTCAGCCCCACTCCACTCTCTGCCATCTCCTCCGTGGTGTCCAAGCACGGTCTTCCCCTTTCTCGGGCAGAACATCACAGAGGGTCCAAGCGGAACTCAGAGACTGCTCTTCTGTGTTATGTGAAGGAATCTCTCATCCCCACCCAAATTCTTTTCTCATTCCTATCATTGTAATTAACTCCTTTATGTGAGTATATTTTTTTCTTTTGGATGAATTTTCAGGAATGAGGGTACATTTTCCTGACTTTTCGTTCACATGGCCACTTAGCTTTCCTAGTTACGACACTCAAGATGTTTTATACACACCCAACAATTAGTTCTTTCTGGTGTGTGGACCAGGAGAAAAGACCACTCCTGAGGGCACTGGCTGGCTTAAAGCGTGAACCTGCACGGAAAAGTCTCCCCAAAGTGCTAATACTTCTCAAGAACATGAGATGGCACATCATTATCCACATCTATGCATTCCACAAACACTAAGTGTCTCCCCAGGCCTGGCACTGTGCTGTGTGCTAGGATGTGTGTTGCGATGGTGTGCAACCTGCACGGGGATCTCCACTTTCTGGTAGTGTGACCCAAGGTTGAAGGGTCCATTTGTGGTTGTGTTGGCTTACACAGACACGAGAAAACCGTGAGTTTTCCTGTGTACCATCGTCAGAGGCGACCAACCAGACTCAAGAAGGAGTCTAGAGTCAGAAACATCCATGAAGGGGACCTTTTCAAGCACAGCTGGAGCTTAATCCCACTGGACAACTCTGAAGTCTAATAGGACAGTCAACTCAAAGTTGTCCCACCTGAGTAGCTGTGGTGGAAGGGTGCTCTGTGGCTTGGGAAATGGGGGGGTATTAATTCTCTGGAACTTCTGGCTTGTCATAGGGTAAATGTCTCAGTCCATTCTAGCTGCTATAATAGAATACATAGACTGAGTAGCTTATAAACAACAGAAACTTATTTCTCACAGTTTTGGCAGCTGGGAAATCCACGATCAAGTCACCAGCAGATTTAGTGTCTGGTAAGAGCATGATTCCTGTTTTACAGATGGCTATCTTCTCACTGTGGAAGGAGTGTGGGAGTTCTCTGGGATCTCTTTTATAAGGGCACTAATCCCATTCATGAGGACTCCACCCTTATGACCTAATCACCGCCCCAAAGCCCCACCTCCCTGTAACAACACACTAGGGATTTCAAAATATGAATTTTGGGGGACACAGATATTCAATCAATAGCAGTAGGTCTATGTTTAATTTTATGAAAGATTATTAAATGGTTTTTCAATGTACAATTTTTACAACCAGTGATGTAAGAAAAATCACGTTGCTCCACAACCTCACCAACATTGGGGACTTTTCATTTTAGCTGTTTGAGTGGGTTTGAAATGGTATCACATTGTGATTTTAATGTGTCTTTCCCTGATGACTAATATTGAGCACCTTTTCATGTACGTACTTGCCATTCATATATCTTCTTTGATAAATTATCTGTTTAAATATTTTGCCCATCTTTTAAAAATTGGGTTGTTTATCTTTGTTATTGATCTGTGAGAATTCTCCATATATTCTGAATATAAATCTTTTGTCAGATACATGCATTGTGAATATTTTTCCTACTCTGTAGCTTGCCTATTTATTTTCTTAATGGTTCCCTTTAATGAGCAGAAGATTTAAATTTTATGAAGTCTAATTTATCTTTCTTTTTATAACTATTGTTTTCCATGTCCCATCTAAGAAATTTTTGCTTAAACTCAGGAAGATATTCTTTTAAGTTTTCTTTTGAAGCTCAATTAGAGTTTTGGCTTTTACATAAACATCTAGGTTCCATCTTAAATTAAAATGTATGTGTGGTATGAAGTAGTGATTGAGATTCTTTTTATCCAGTTTAGTTTATCCAGTTATTTCCAGAACCATTTGTTGAAAAGATTTTTCTTCCCCATTGAAAATCCATGATGTCTTTGTTAAAAATCAATAAAATGTGTATGCATGGCTGTATCTCTGTACTCTCTGCTCTGTTCAATTGATCTACTTGTGTATCCTTACCTAAATAACACTTTATCATGATTACAGTAGCTTCATAATAAGTATTGATATCAGGTAGTGTGAGTCCTCCAGCTTTGTCTTTTTTCTCCCCACCATTCAGCTCTGAAGGCCTCCTGTGGCTTACAGCCACCATCCCAGAGCTCAGGGCAGGAATGGCGCCTTCTTTCCCCCTTTGCATGCCCTGGTCTCCAGAGTGATGTTCATGGAAGTCCACCAAGAGGATGAGCTGGGCCTAGCTGAGCCACCCTCTTATGCACCAGAGCTCATAGCAGGTGTGACCTTTACCCTGTACTTCCCTCTCAGAGGTGAGACTATGGTTCTTACCTTGACTGTTTCTTAAGGGTTGAGTGCCCAGGGTGTAAGGACTGGTTCGGAATGGTTTCTCAGATTTATTCTAATGTGCTAACACCCGCATTCCCATCTCAATTTAATACTCCTGCCAGCCCTGCCCAATGTCATGGGCTTACCTGTGTCACAGATGCCCTGGGAGGAAGGGGCTGAAAGGCTGACCTGGACAAACATGGGCTTCATAGTTAACCTTCAAAAGCTAGACCTTCAGTTCCAGATAGACTCGTTTAATAGAATTCCTGGCCAAAAAAAAAAAAAAAAAAAAAAAAAAAAAAAAAAAAAAAAGAAAGAAAAGAAAAGAAAAGAAGAAGCAGAAGAGAAGTTTTAGAAGATCAAGCTTAAGGTTAGTCTTCTGTGGATCTAATGAAGCCTGTTTGAAGAAAATCGGCCTGCTGTTTCATTTGACCTTGATGAAGTCAGTGTCCTTTGTCCGGAGGCTGTGTTCAGGGCACACTAGTATGCCTGCCCACCTGTGACACATTTCAGCCACGTGTTTACAATGAAACTTATCCCAAGGATCTCACCTCCAGTTAGCTGCCCCTCCCTGACTTTTGAAATTCTGAGTTTGCAAGGCTTCCCTAGACTGGATGGTGGTGAAGATGAAACTCTTCCCTAGAATGTCCCTTTTCAGAGGTGCCTAATGATCTCATGTCGGAGACATAGACAAAGTGTGAGAACAGGAAGTGCTTTCTCTGGGATCATGCCATCTCCAGCAATGCCATTTGGTTATTTTTCAGGCTGCGCTATCTTTACAAAGCCTGCCAGGTCAGTTCTCAACACAGAGACTGGGCATCTGGTCTGTCACCTTCCAAGCAGCGACGGCAGAATATACAGGGATCCTGCAGGCTAGAGGCCCCCCTGAAGCTGGGCAGCCTAGATGGGTCTTAGAGAGTTTAGGAACAAACATCAAACTGAGTCAGGTGCCTTGTTCCTGATATGTTGCGTTATGTTGCTAGTGCCCATATCAGCTCCTCAATGACTTCTCCACTGCCTGCCCCCTGCTCTCCTCTCTTTGTAGAGGGGGCCAATATTTGAGGAGTGCAAGAGTTTGAGGCATTGGAGCTAAAACTGGAAACTAGAAAGAGATCCAAGTGAGGAATTAAATGCCTACTCATGGCCTGTGGCATATGTTTGTCAAGGGAAAGGAGGAGGGAATAGTGATAACCAGAAAGGTCAAGGGAGCCCTCCTTGCAAATGCCTCCTACAAACTCTGATAAAGCATTTATAAACCAAGCCAAATGCTACAGAGAAACATGTTCCAAATGCAATGGGTTCAATGAGCTGGGGTAACATCGATGTCATACTTGCTTGAGCTGTTTCCATCATTTTCCCAGAATGTGCCCAGAGCAATAACCATTACAACAACTTCATCGAAACAGGAGTGCCCCGGAGTGCTCCACCCTCCACTTTAAAGGTTAGGCTTTGTGTATTAGCATTCATTCCTCACACTAAAACTCCCTCCTTGTATATAAGATGTTTAGGCTCTAACATAATTGGTTTGCATTTAAATGCCCAAATATGATCATATAATCTTGATTCAATTAACAGGTCTGACTTGATTCAAGCCTTGCTCAAGAATGAGCCAAATAGTCATCTAAATAATAATTAGAACAAGACAAACCAGTCTTGCTGGTCCCCAATATTGGGGATTGAAGGAACTTCCAAGTCATCAGCTAGAGCTGATGGATCTAGAGCCCCAACCCCAAGACTGTGCTCACTCATCTTTGAGCTACTAGGCTGTGGGTCTGGGGCTCATTCACAGAGGCCAGAGGGGCTCTGATAATTGCTTCCTCTTTCCAACTTAGCAATGATAATATGGAGTCTAGGTGAGGCGGTGTTGCTGGCTCAGGCTTGGTTTGTTCCATGAGCTGAAAACAGAGCCAGGACTTAGGTTCAGCCCAAAGAGCCGTGAGTGTATCTGATTTAACCTTCCACCCGGTTGACAAACCCATGACTGTCATCACACCACTGCTTGGCCTCTGTCCACACAACAAGCCCACTGCCTCCACAAGTATTAGATGGATCCAACTATAATAAACCCTTCATTGTTTTTATTCCAAAACCCTTTTCTGTACCTTTCATCCAAAGACCCTTTTGTCCTGAGGCCTCCCAAAGTCATTTTTTAATTTCCTCAACTCCATTCCTTCAAAATAAATTCTAGTTCTCAAAAAGTTTGCTGTGCTGAGGTATGCTGACCATCAGCTTAGACTCATGGTTTCTTATGAAACCAAATCAAGGGCTTTGCCTTGACTTTTGAATGCTTCAGCTAACCCCACCCCTATTGAACACCACCACAACCCCAGACCTGGCAGGAACAGAGGCGTTAAGCAAGCCAGCATACTGTTGTGCAGTCATTCTGAAGACGTGAACAAAATTAGAGAGGAAAATGAAATAATTAGAGCTTTTGTCAATATAGTGACAGAAGTTGGTGGGAGAATCTGAATTTTTTTAACCTGATTAGATTTTTGTATCAAACTGACAGTGTCATTTATTTCATAATGATATTGTGTGATTTTCACAATAGACCTGGATCCCTTTGAGGACCAGTTTGCAGAAGGGGGAGCCAGATAGCCCAGTATCTTGCTTAGATATGAACAGGTTAGAATTAATCACAGTTTACACAATGCATGGCACTGGGATGCTGTGCTATAGGGAGCTATGTACCTGCTTGTCTTTGCCCTAGACCAGTGGTTCTCAACCTTCTGGCCCTTTAAATACGGTTCCTCATGTTGTGACCCAACCATAACATTATTTTTGTTGCTACTTCATAACTGTAATGTTGCTACTGTTATGAATTGTAATGTAAATATCTGATATGCAGGATGGTCTTAGGCGACCCCTGTGAAAGGGTCATTTGACCCCCAAAGGGGTCGCGACCCACAGTTGAGAACCGCTGCCCTAGACTGTGAGGTCCTTCTTCACTGTGCCTTCAGGGTTGGCACAGGTGGATTCTCAGCAAATGCTTGTTAGATAAATTGATTCACAAAAGGTTTTCACTTTCTGATATTTTATTAGTTTAGAGGAATTAATCATGGGTGTATTCTGATTTTAATCACAAACTGTGCATCTCAGCACACCTGTATTCACTCATAAGTGAGCACATCCTCTACTGAAAATCTCAACGTCTAGATCAGGAAAAAATTTACGATACAAGAGAATTACTTCTAAAAAGGATTGGGCCCTAGCCAGTTTGGGTCAGTGGATAGAGTGTTGGCCTGCGGACTAAAGGGCACATGCCTGGGTTGTGGGCTTGATACCCCCCAGTAGGGGGCATGCAGGAGACAGCCAGCAAATAGATGATTCTCATCATTAACGTTTCTATCTCCCTTCCTCTCTGAAATATATATATACATATACATATACATATACATATACATATACATATACATACATATACATATAAATATATAAATATATATATATATAAGGATTGGCCACATTGCCCTTCTAAACAAAAAACTCCCCTACATTTAAAATGATACAACTTATAAAACTATCATCAGCAATTCTTGGGAGCATGTACCACAAGTAACATCCCATGTAGCAGGATCAACTGTGACACAATTTTGACCTTTGCCACACTTCTGCTGGCTGAAGTGCCATTAAATCAAGGGGCCTGGAGGAAAAGTGCCAAAGAAGAACTTTCAGCAGCTTGAGGTAAGCGCCTTTGCATATTCCTGAGCTCCAGGCAGGCAAAGCCTGAAGAGTGTAGCACATGAAGGCCCAGGGTACTTGACCCTGAGAATATATCAACCACAACATTGTAACTTCAGTGGTCTCTAGAGTCAAGGGAAGGAGATCTACATTTAAATGCTGTTACTTAATCAGAACAGCCACCCTGTGAGGTGTTTTTCAGATAATAAAGCTGATAGAGAGATTAATGTCTCCTGAAGTCACACAGAGGTGAGGAGTTAGCTTCAAATCCAGGCCTGCCCATGTCCATGTGGGGTGGACCCAAGTTTCCAGGGAAGAGGGGTGTGGTCCTGCCATACACACACACACACACACACACACACACACAAACACACACACAAACACACACATGCTTCAATTCTGTCTTTGAAGGTGTCAGACAGAGACCCTGGCTTCCGGATAACCAACTTGGGGTTCAGCTTAGTCTGACCCTATATGCTAAAAAGAGGAAAGTCTATCACAAGTCCCTCAACACCTACAAAGAGGAAAGTGTTGCAGGAATATGGATTTCCTCAAGTGGTCTCTTTGCCTAGAGTTATGTGGCATCAGTGATGACCCCCAGATGGTGGGGATGGTTCTGCCCTGTAGGAATGAGTGGGGTTAAAATAAAGTGGGCTTATCAGTTTAGTTTCCCTTTGTCTACCCCAGCCAGAGGAAGCTTTGTGTTAGATGGTTCTGGTTGTATTAGCCCCCAATGAATAATCTCCTTGTCTCTTTAAAAGATACTAGAGGCCCCGTGCATGAAATTCATGCACTCAGGGGGGTCTGTTAGCCCGGCCTGTGCCCTCTTGCATTCCAGGAGCCCTCGGGGGATGTCCTACTGATGGCTTAGGCCCACTCCACGCAGTTGGACATCCTTAGTGCTGCCGCGGAGGTGGGAGAGGCTAGAAGCTCATGAGCCCTGAGTTCAGGCTCTGCCAAGCTGTGAGTCCAGCTCTACACTTCTGGCTGAGTGGTGCTCCCGCTATGGGAGCACACTGACCACCAGGGGGCAGCTCCTGTGTTGAGCATCTGCACCCTGGTGGTCAGTGTGCATCATAGCAACTGGTCATTATACCATTTGTTTGATTTGCATATTAGCCTTTTATTATATAAGATGTAAATGTCTAATCACTATTATATATCATTAATTACATATATAATGTTAAATACACCTTCTAACATATATGTCTGATCACTATGCTGTATACCAGAAAATAATATAATATTGTCTGTCTGTCATAATTTAAAAAAAATTTTTTTAAAAAAGGGGGGGAAGTTTCCTATATCATCTTCAGAATCATGACCCTTTACCTCTGGCCCCACCTCATCTCTTCCCCACCCTATATCCACCCACACATTGCCCTCACTGTACCTACTCTTTATCCTCAGACAACCACACTCTTTGATACCTTTGAGACGTTGTTGTTTCTTCTATCTAAAATAGCTCTCCCCCAATCCTCTCTTAGCTGTCTACACCCACCTCAGATGTCACCTTCTTGTCGTAGCTTGCCAAAACATGTCAGGCAAAATTAATTACTCCATTTGGATTCCCAAAGCACTTTGTACATCACTCTATATTGCCTGTCACATGATATGAGAGTATTTGTTCACATGTCTCACTAGTTGGATGATGCACCCTATGGAGGGGAGGGGCCATTTCTTATCCTTACTTACATCCCCAGGGCCTGGAACAAAGGAGGGCTCTGTGAACGTTGTTGGATAGTGGCAGCAACAGCAAAGGTTTTTTTGTTTTGCTTTGCTTTACTTTGTTTTGCCAAGGGTCCTGGGAAGTTCCTTGTGTACAGAAGCACAGGACAAGCTCCTGAATGACAAGACCTCTTCTCCCTCCCTTACCACATTCTCCAGTGGGACTCAGCTCGGTCCCTGGAGAGGACAGCCCCCCAGTTCTCGTACAAGGAGGACATTCATGGGGCAGAGTTTGGTTGGGGGCTCAAAGTGTCTTTTGAAGGACATCAAAGTTCCTTTTCAAAACCGTGATGATAGCTCCCTAGGAGAGGGGAGTAGACACAGAGATGGAGTCACCATTTATGATCAGGGTAACTTTGAACAAGTTAATTCATCTTCCTGAGGTTCAATATCCTCATCTGTACAAATGAGAAAATATGCAGACCTTGTGTTGCTGTGAAGATTAATAATTACTGTTTACTGAATTTATTGGAGCTCTAAGGGCTCTACAAACACCACCCAGAGAGAAAGCCACAGGGACAGAATCAGAACTTGAACCACTACTCAGTGTGAAAAGGACATGGAAAACCGCCAAAGAGCACACAAATGTTAGGTGTAGCCATTTACTGATAGTTCATTTAGATCTGAAAACCTTTGTCCTGTTAGGAACTGAAACTGGGGGGCAAAGACATTTTTCTGGGCCATGGACGGTAACTAACTGTTACAGGAAATTCAAAGGTGGGTGGAGAGCTAGTTGTCCACCAACAAACTGTGCTTCACTTTCCATGGGCTGAAGTGGCTGTCCAGACAGGATTCCATCTCCTGGCTCCTCTTGCATGTAGGTGGGGTCATGCAGTAGCTTCTCCTACAGAGTGTGATCAGAAATGACGTGTCATTTGCAGGTCAAGATGATTAGGAGAAGGGTGTGGATAGCTAAAAGGTAGAAACAACCCAAGCATTTACTGACAGAAAAATGACTAAACAAAATATTGTCTACACATACAATGGAACATTATTCAACCTTAAAAATAAATGAAATTCTCACACACACTACAACATGGATGAACCTTGAAGACAGTATGCTAAGTGAAATGAGTCAATTGCAAAAAACAAATATTCCACCTACATGAGGTAGCTGGAGTAGCCAAATTCATAAGAGACAGAAAGCAGAATGGTGGTTGCCAGGGGCTGGGTAGGGGGTGGAGAGTTAGTGTTTAATGGGTAGTGAGTTTCAGTTTGGGAAAATGAAAGTTCTGGAGATGGATGGGTGGTGAGGGTTGCACAATGTAAATGTGCTTGGTATCACTGAACTGTACACTTAAAAGCTGTTAAAATGGTCAATTTTATGTATATTTTACCTCAACAAAGAAGAAGGTAAAGGAGGAAGAGGAGGAGGAGGGGGAAGAAGAGGAAAAGGAGGAGGGGAAAGAGAAAGAGAAGGAGGAGGAGGAGGAGGAGGAGGAGGAGGAGGAGGAGGAGGAGGAGGAGGAGAAGAGAGGAAGAGAAGAGACTTCTCTACACCTGCCAGTTAGATGCAGAGACTTTCCAGGTCCAGAGACTGGAACAGCCACAAGTGGAAGCAGCCACATGACAAAAAGCCACTTGCTGACTAGGAATCTGGCGCTGGGCTCTTCTGTGAGTGATAAGTAGACTTCTAATGTGTGAAACCATTTAAATCGGGGTTTAATTTGTTACAGCAGTGACTGGAACTCTAACACAACCTGCAGCCAATGCTGATGGTTGATGTCACAGGATGTTAACACTGCAATGTGGTCCCCTGAGAATGGCATGAGGGAAAGTTCCAGAGCTTGGCTTGGTTTGGGGCTGAGGAGATGTTGGCGCTAAGGGCCCACCTTCAAGTTCAGCAGTTCTCAAAGACTGAGTTAGAATCCTTGGCTGTGAGATGGCTTCCAAGGACTCTGTTACTGAGAAAACCCAAAGGAGCTTATCTCCTTTAAGACACATCACCCATTCAGTGATGAGAACTGGGTGTAGAAATGCAGAGAGAGAAGGGAACTATGGCCCTCAGTCACCCAAGGGCAGACATGGGAACCTGTCCCCACATGCTCTTCTCAGCACCCTTGGGCCCAGGGGAAGCGACTCCCTGTGGCTCCAGTTGGGCAGCAACCTTAGCTGAGCATAGTATTGAAGGGGGCAGGGATTGTCCTGTCTTGTGCTCAAGAGACAATTGCCAGTGGGACCTGCACCAGGGCTGATGGCTCTGCCACTAACCCCAGGATTAGCAACAAGAGGAGTTCCAGCCTCAAAAGGTGGGAGCAACCAGGACAGGCTCTGGGGCTCAAATGGAGTCATGGAATTACAAACTGGCAGCAACTACAATTGTGGGAACTGGTTGTTCAGACTCTAGCCCCTCTGACTTTAGCAGCAACCCAAGACCCCTGGATTTGGCAGTGACGGAGGAGCTCCCTAACCTCAAGGCATGCCTCTGAGGTGGCTCCAGGTATCAGATAAGCATTCAGATAAGAACACCTCTGGACCTCTTTGGCTCACCACATGACAGTGACCTTGGGAAAGAGAGAAGGCCTTCCTTGTCCTTGCAATAGAGGGACTGAAGCTGGAGCCAAACTAATGGAACTGATAAAAGAGGTGCAATCTCATCTCATTCTTAATTTTGCAGAGAATTTATGGTTTTAATGAATTAGAGCAGCAGTCGCCAACCGGTGGTCTGCGAACCACTAGTGGTCCATGAGGTCCAAAAGGTTGGCGACCGCTGAATTAGGCCAATTTCAGGTTACTTTATAATGACAATATTCTTATGTGCATGCCTCCTGTGCTCTTAAGCTGGAGAGGAAGCAATGGAGTTAGGCCTAGGGAGCCAGGAATTGCACATAAATTTGACAATTGTGTCAAAATGTGGGAAGGCTCATAGGAGTGAGTCATGCAGGTGATGGTAATGTGAGTTACATTGCAGTAAAGATTGAGAATGATTGATCTTTACAGATTCCCACCCCTACCCTACCCCTGGATTCAATGTCAATGTTTATTAAATGCACGATTGCCTCTCTCTTCCTCATGATAGCTGAAAACCTCCAGGATTCTCCGGCAGTGGTCACCACACTGCTGTGGGCTCTGACCTCCCCTAGCTTGCCCTGGGCATTCACTGTGTGATGTGACACACCGGGCTCTGGGGCATT